>NC_090940.1:59285705-59885705 GCF_040938575.1 Ambystoma mexicanum
GTCTACAGTGGCAGCGGGCCCTTCCATTCTCAATGGACTATTCGCCCCTACTCAGCGATCACAAGTTCAAGAGACATCAAGGCTGAGATCTCAGGCATACCTCATTATACCTCTCAACTCATCCCCATTTAGAGGGTTCACCCTCCTATAGGACTAATCTTCATTTTCCCAACAAGCCTTCACTTGGACCACACTCAAAATGGCTTTTCATTTAATCATCACCCTTGGAACTATCTTTAGATAATAATGAGCAGGTAATGCAATGGGTCTCATTCAAATCTATGGGAGGCATTTGGCTTCGTGGGAGCACCAATTCGCCACTGGTCAAGTTGGAACACTACAACCAAAGATGAGTTGAGAGGTACGTTTGGGGGTTTTGGGGCAAACTAGTACCTAATCGTAAAAAAAAAAAATTACAAGCGTTGCTCACAGAAGTCAATTTTACAGCACAGAGCCCCAGCTCTACCCCCAAACAAGAGGGGCGGCGTGTTTTCATGTTCTGACTGAACGCATGTTAGGCCCGACGCTGACATGTTTTTCTCTCGCTGTCACGGGTCGCCTCAATCGCGCTGCCTTCTTGCGGCGCGTGGGCCCCCGTTGCTCGGTCCGGTCGCGCCGCCAGCCAGGGGCAGTTGGCGGCTGGCGCGAGAACATTCTGCGCACGCGCGAGAGAGAAGCAGTTTGCTTCGCGCGCTCGGCTGGCGGTGAGAGCGCGAGCGTGAAAAGATGGCGCACGGGCGCGCCGCCTGAGGAGCCACGCAACAAGCCCACCGACGGACGGGCTAACGGCAGACGCTGGCGGGCCAAGTGAGAGAGGGGGACTGGGGGACTTAACGCAGGGGGTATGGTGCTACGGGGAGGGCAGAGCCAGGGGTGGAGTGGGAACCAAAACAGGGCCGACTTCAAAGTGGCCCCATATGACACATTTTCAACAAGCCCAACCCTTTTCCTATGAGAAAAAGTGGAAATAAAATAGGTTACCACACAAAGGAGGCCCAGGCATAGCTCCCAACCTTTTACATAGCTCTCAACCATTTGTCTCGCAAAAGGCGGGTGAAATCACCCGATTTTGTTTTTGGCGGGTGAGACGCCCATTGGAGTGAATGGTCGTGCAGGAGGCTTGGCGGGTGAGTCAGCCCTTTGCAAGGTGGGTGACACCCGCCAAAAGCGGGTGTGTTGCGAGCTATGCCTTTTATGTCTCCAAGGCCGTTGAAAACACCCGATTTTCTTTTTGGCAGGTGAGAGGCCACAGAAGTGAATGGGCGTATGAGGGACTTGGCGGGTGATTTAGCTGCTTGCAAGGCGGCTGACGCCTGTCAAAAGCGGGTGAGTTGAGAGCTATGTCCAGGGTGCAGAGGCCTATTGGGAAATCTTCAGAGTTCCCTAGTTCCCCATAGGGCAGTCCACCCCTGGGCAGAGCAGACTGCAGAAACCAGTGCCACAACTCGACAGAGTTCCCAAAGTTATCACTGTCACAGACATGCCAACATTTTGAAGCCCCTGAGAGGGAGATTTCAGCACCGAAATCGGGAGAATGCGTTTTCCCCATAGGAATGCATTGGGGATATTGTTATTTTATGCAGGAGACAGTAAAAAATAGCACTGTTTTTAATGAAAAAATCGGGAGTCTCCCGCCTAAATCGGGAGGGTTGGCATGTATGCTGTCAGATGTGAGCAGCCTGGTCTGTCATAACTAGTCGTCAGGCACCCCGGGACCCAAAACTGCAACCCCCAGAACGAGAAGACATCGAACTGGGATATGTACGCTAATAGACAGCGCATGAGACAACATGAGAGCGCAGTCATCAATACTTAAAGACAAACTTTCACAGAAAAACGTACCCCACGCCTCTCCCTGAAGCTACAGACCCTATATAAAGTATTCATTTCACACTATGGGAAACTCTACTTAAAATAGATGCAGAAACCAGGGTAACTTTAAAAAAGCCGACTCCAGATATGTTTTTTTCTTACCAAAATCAGGCGAATATTTCTAACCAAGAAAAACTGTAATGGGTATGCATGTTCAGTGCCCTTTCCAGGAATTATATTTAGGAGGGTTGGGAAGTGGGGGGGAAGACTTATAATTGCCTGTAGCAAAATTCTATATTATAATGAAGCTGTGCGTTTGTGTTTGCTGTATATATACTTATTCCTGATTAAAATTTAATTCTGAGACATTTAAGTTGAAACAGTGCAATATAGCAAACCCCTTAAAATTTAGTTCAAGTGATGTTAACACAACAGAACCATTGAGATTCAGCATGTGTTGGAAGCTACCCCACCTTAACTCTGCCCCTTCTTGTATATCTCTTCACAGATGACATGTATTCATATTTATTTGTATTTATTTTAATTTATATAGTGCTTTAAGCCAAAGTGCTTTACAAGAGGAACACACAAGATACAACAAGCATTACATAACAATTGAATCAAAACCAGAAAACAGTACAAGGAACAATGTGCATTATTGATGAGATTAAGCGCTATTGGAGAGGGACCAAAGCGAGAGAGGGAGTAGGAGGAGTGGGTAGAGGTAGAATCAGAAGTAAGAGAGGTAGCAAAAACAAGCTAGGGGAGTGAATGGAAGAGATAAGATTTTAGAGAAGTGCGGAATGAACGGTAGGAGGTCGTAGAGCGGATGGGGAGGGGAAGGCAGTTCCAATGGAAAGGAATAACATCACTTATTACCTCATCAGTGACATCAGAGTGTAGAGCACACTGAACTTTTTACTTTGATGGCTAGTTCCTGTGATATTTTATGTGATGTTTTTAGTGATATCAAATGTGGTGTCTTCATTAGTTGCCCCCTTCCGACATGCCTCAGGTTGCACCATGACAACCAGAATAGCCACTTGCGGCCAGGACCAGTGGCCTATTTACTCCCATAACAGGTCCATGGACTCCTGCTCACTGGCCATGGTCTGTGGCCGGGGTCACTGTTGACACTGCCCAGAAATTCCCTTGGCCCAAACAAGACTCAAAGAATAGCTCCTGGGCCTGGCCACAGCTCATTGGCCACTTTATTCCCATAATGGGCCCACCGTTATAGTTCTGTTAGCATGCACCACCCATACACCTATAGACTGTTTGTCATGTGTCTTGAAATAGACCAAGGGAATTGTGTGCTTTAGTCTCCTGTTATCTCACTGAAGATGTAATAAGTGATGTCATGCGCAATGTAATCTGTAATGTCATTGGTGTGCTTGTGCGCTATGCAACATGGCGCATAGCTAACAACACATGCCGAATTTCAAGTTTTTGTTCTTTAAACCCTCACCTTAAAATCACTTCAACTAAAGTTCTTTCCCTGAATTTCCAGGGTTTATGTTGCGTTGATCTGTTTCAATGTAGCTGCCTCTTAACAAAAGGTTGTTGCAGAATTCCCAAGGTTTTGTTATGCTGTCTCACACCATCTATAGTACTTAGGTTTTTGTTGTCATATCATTGTAGATTTCATATTCAATATTAGTATGTTGGTAGACATTTTGAAAATATTTTTTTACGTCCATCCCTTTGTTGTGAGATTTTACAGCAAGAATGTAAAACATTTTTTTTTGTTAGTGCAAAGATACCTCTTGTGAGAAATTGCCATTTGAAACAACACTCTGCTTGCTTGCATGATTATAACAGGTTAGTCACTGATACTTGCGAGAAGATGAAAACACATTGATAAAGCCCCCCAAAAACATTAAATGCGCCCCAATTCAGATCTTTAACTCTCCCCACATTTATCCTGCTGACTGTCACAAGCCCCTCTCATAATGTCATTGTAACCCCATTCTTATTCCAGTGACACAATTCCAAAAGTAAAATGTTCAAGTTATCCTCACATTCCTCGCAAATGGTCTTAAGAACTTTTCTTGCAAGCATGTGAAAATGAATGGAAAGAAATAATGATCCCTAATCCATCACACACTATGACACTGCTCCTTTTCTGCACTTTCGCGCTCCCAACATCCACCTGGAAGATAAACACCCCTTTCAGCTCCCCAATTTAATTTTAAGCTTATTGTGATTTCCTGTCCGCACAAGACCACTCATGAGAAAGCCTTGCTTCAATGAAAAAAAGGCAGTTTTAGTTATTTCTGGAAAGCCTCAGAAGCTCTGATGCATCATAGCAGACATATACATGATTTTGATACGTTCTGCACCGCACTGGCTGCCAAATAATAAAAAAAGACTATTAAACGAATATCCAACAAACCAACAAATGCCCAACTGCATCGCTTTTGCCATTTATGAAACAGATTTGAAGCAAATCTGCCCAGCGGTTTTGTTTCACTGCTCAGTGAATACCCATTTTCCCTGTGGGAAAACCAATGCAAAATGCTGAAAACACACGCCTTTATTTAATGTATTATGACTTCTAAACCATTGGACAAATTTGCAGCAATCCTTTTTATGGGATACGTGTGATAAAACATCTTTGGAAAATGTCATACAGCTGCATCATATGACTCAAGTCATTAGCGATAGAATTTTTGAAAAATCAATGGATCTTAGGTTTCATCCTAAATAACTGGTGTCACCCTATTAAACACAAACAACAATGTATAGATTGGTAACATCCATGTTTTGGTTTCATGTAAGCTACGTGAAAGGGCTACAGTCTCACTGCTAATCCACTCATGACCCAATAACATTCAGCTCCAGCCATGCGTATATAAAAATGAGATTTGTTCAAAGCTAAAGGAAGCAAAAAACACCTGGATATGATTTTTATACAGGCATGTCCGAAGGTTAATAGGATGAACAGCAGTCAAAATCAGGAAACAGAAATGTAAGACACTGACGTTATATTGTGTCTTTGCTTGGAGTTGGTGATGCAAACATTTAGGCATTTATAAAAATGATCATCTATAACTTGTATTTCACTTTCAATAGAAAAGTTGTGTTTATAATTATTAATACCCAACTGAAATTAGTACTCATTTGAGGACTTCACACGATGAAAGGCTGAGGTGATCTTGACAGGATTTGAGCCTGCAGGTTGCACACACTTAATCTGCTGAGCTATTTTACCAGCTGATGCTCCTTAAATGCGTACCAAGAGCATTTTGTAAAGCTATGACCCTGAGGTTTACATTTACACCTGTTATTGCAGTGTTTAGAAGCAGTAGTAACGTGGCATGGTGTGTCAAGACAGAGCCAAGCCAAGGATCTAGCTTGTCCCTGAGTGCAAAAGCATGAGCCAAGCCTTGAAAGAAATGACATGTACATTATGCAACCAAAAATACGTATTACCATCATTATGATTTTAATAGATGCAACCCAGAATGTATTTCACAGTAATCTTCAGGACACACATCCTTATTAGATAATCGTCCAATGCTTGTACCTTCTACATGCAATATTAATATCCCTAACCTTCCGATTATTAAAGCAGTCAACACACAATATAATTGTGTATTTGCCTTTTGAGCAAATAATTTTTTTCATAGTAAAATGTCTATTTATTTTAGTAACATGCACAGAGAAGGAGGAGGGGGGCTCTGTGCTTGGCTCAGCTCTGTTTTACCTGTACAGCCCCACAAATCCTAGAGCCTAACCAGAGTCAGAGATTTTGCTCAAGCCAGGCTCGAGCTTTCATTGGCCTGGTCACATTTAGTCAGGGCACACTTCTTATGAAGGTGATAATATTGATGTAAAATTGTGTATTGAAAACGGACTGGAGGGAACAGTGGGCAGGAAAAGGCGGGGGTAGGTAGCACAATAAATTAACTGCACAGTTGTTCAAGTATGCTGTAATACGAGTGTATAGTTCAGTAAGTTAAACGCTCAACTCTGACTCGTCTGCCTGCACTATGCAAGCTGAAATCTTGCTTCCGAGGTTGTAGTTGAGTGCCTTTACATTTGATGGCAACAACGCCTATTTTTACAGTACTTAGAAGCAGAAAGAATTGGGAAATAAACGCTGCACATAATGTGATATTGTAAATATTCTAGCTAGATATGGAAAATATAAGCCACATTATCATCAACATGTAGTGTATTTTGGCATGCAAAATGATAGGTTCCAGAAACTTAAAACAATCAAGTTATCTATAAATGACACACTCCAGGTCTGGGGCATCCATACTCCTATGTCCTGTCCCCTTTCCTCTATACTTCGGACGAGAATGTTTTTTGTAGCACCACAAAAAAGTGTCATTTTTAATTTTTATAGAGAGCGTGCACATTTGCAACACAGGTCCTGCCTCCATAGCCTCTGCTTCTGGTACTCGCTGTTCAGTCCTTTTCTCAGTGTGGTCGGGATCGAACATATGCTGCACCAGGTGTTTTTTTCCACCCTTTTTCTTTTTGTCCTTGTTGACGTTTTCTCCCCTTGTCTCGGGCGTCGTAGTCAGTATTTCCTCCTGGTTATGTTGGGACATAAATATTTTGTTGCCTGTCTTTCGTGCGAGCATCACTGCATGGCAGCGGACCTTCATTCACTCAGTTTGTGTATTTGGGTCTAGAGCACCGGTTGCGACTGGTCTTATATTCATGGTGCAGCTTCTGTTGGCGCTTTTGGTATTACAAGGCTGGGAGGTTTTCCACCATCCTGTTACAGATCAGTTTTGAAATTTAATCCTGAAAAACATTGTCGATTGCTAAGTGAGCTTCTTTTCGGGTCACCATGGCCTTGGGATTTCTTTCCAGGAATCTTCAGTCACGATAGTCTGTGGTCCAGCTTTTGTATCACCCGGACTTGTCCTGAGGCTACCCGTTTAGGAGCTAATATAGATAACTGGGCATGCCCTTAGGGCCCCATGTTATGGCTAATCTCGTACCAGAGTTCACTCCGAGGCTTCCTCAGAGAGGGCTAAATAATCTACAGGTGGCACTGAGGGTCCTCCTTGTGGGGCTAATGGTACTATTCCTGATGCCCATCAGTGAGGACTTAGCCTATCACTAGGCCAACCAAAGATCCCTTGCTAAGGGCTAATTTTCCAGAAGTTCTACCTTGTGTGGAACCAGGCTGTCTGGTGTCAAAATGTGGCAGGCCTCAACTGGATCAGGAGCCTGTTGTGAAGCAGTTTCAATTACTGAGAACTGTGACCATGTCATACAAAATGGCAGAAACCACAAATGCAGAGTTCTCCGCTTAAATGGCCGGGTCATAAGCCTCCCGTCCGAGACCCACTCTTAGTGCCTCATTAGAACCAGACCCCTTTGCTCCCTGAGTGGAGGGCCCCATCTTAGGTGTCTCTTCCGCCAACCTTTTTTTGCCCCCCCACATCTTCTCCTCTGATTTATTTGGGTCTGTGGTTTGTTTGGCCTACTTGGCAGCCATCGTCAATTGATCCTTGGTCCAGGTCCTTGGTACCTCAGACACCTACAACTCTAGCCAATAGGAGAAGCAGCCATACATCAGAGGACACATTTTGCCAGATTACAGGCTCCTATACACTCCAAGTTGATGAGACTACTTCAGGGACCCTTTTCGGGTCCTACTCCTGAAACCACAGGATCCAGTGAAACCGCCTGAGAATGTCACAAAACCACCTGAGCTGCTTAAAACCACAGGGACTCCCTCAGCACCACCCCTCACCCTCCCATCCCAGTATCAGACTCAAAGGGTTCCTCTATGGACGCTGAAGAGCATGAAAACGATGACCAGGAACAAGAGGGAGAAAAGGAAATTCCTTCGTCAGCAAGGGCATTTCACGATAGACTCAATGACTTCATGTCCTTCCTGGAAGTTCCTATCCCAAAATGACTTTCCAACAGAGATTGGAGTCCTGGCAGGGGCAATTTCTATAGGAGTATAAGAAAGATCTGGAGTAGGGTTACAGAAGGATGCCTTTGCTGAAGCGCACAAAGTATGGAGGACAAAGCCTCATTCTGTAACTCATACTAATTAAATAATCAATGTAAGGTGCAGATTACTCCAGGCTCCTGAGCAAAGAAGATTGAGCTCTAAAAGCTCTAGGCAAAAAATGGATATGCCAATTTTATGATCCACTTGCCTCAGGCTAAATCCCTGGCTCTACCAGCCTCTGAATCAGAGGCTCTGGACAGATCTCTCGGCATTTGAGAGATTTATCCCGGCTGAACAGTCGGAGCAATTCAAATGAGGTCTTTCAGAAGGCGAGAATGATTGTGCAAGATCTCCTAGAGACTGCTGCACATCACACAAGACACCTTGGCCAGTGTTGTTGCCATACACACTGACACCTGCAGACAGACATGGCTTCATGCAACTCAAGTTATGAAGGGGGTGTAGGATAAAATCCTTGATCTCTCCTTTGATGAAGTTGACTTGTTTCATTATACACTGGATGAGGTGCTTACAAAAAACAAAGTGAGTACCATTAAAGCTAAATCTTTGTCTGCCCTGATAAAACAACTGGTATGATATGATTGGTTATTTATAACATGTTTAATACCCAGAGGTTTCTAAGCGCGCACCTGGGGATCGAACCTGTGTTCCTCTGTGCTGTCTTGCTTCCAAGGCGAGCACGTTGCCCCTGAGTTATCCTTCTGAGACCTGCACTTCTAAATCCGATTTGTGTTCCCGCTCATTTATAGGCTTACAGGGCCTCAAGGCAAGGCAGAAAGACAGATCTCCAAGCCTATAAAGGAAAAAACAACAAAAGACATCCTATCAATGTTTGTTTCTTGCTCAGCCCCTGCAGCAGGAGCTTGCGAAACGGCAACTGACAAATCTAGCAAGTGATGGTGCGGGCTCGTCCCACGGCACTCAGTTGGGTGTGAACATTTCCTTTCACATCAAGTCCTGGTGGACCATCACCTCCGACCCATAGGTCATTTCAGTTATCAGCAGAGGATTCTGGCTGTCCCTTCCCCATATTCCTAATTCCCACCATGCCTTGATGCAGGTGGGATGTCCTTCCCAAAGGGTAGAAATCCCAACACTTTTAGAGGTGAATGCCATACACGATGTGCCATTCCCATCAAGAGGCCAAGGGTTTTACTCAAGTCTATTCGAAGTGCCAAAATCAAACCATTTTGGCCTGCGCACCATTTTGGATTTGACAGATTTCAACCTGCGTCTGCCCCTAGAAAAATCCAAGATGATCATCTGGCCCAGATTGGGTCTGCCCGTCAGCATGGCGACTGAATCTGTGCGATGGATCTGAAGGATGCGTATCGCAACATCCCAACCTGGCCTCTGCACTGTAGTTTTCGGCTTTTCATTGTAGCAGGGCTTCACCACCAGTATCTAGTCCTCCCTTTCTGTTTACAAAAATGTCAGATGTGGCAGCATTCCTCTGCCTCTAAGGTATCCATATAACCCTACCTGGATGGCTGGCTGGTGAGAGGGTGATGTCCGCAAGTGTCGGAGGCCAACTCCAATGCCTACCGGATCTGCTGTTCGATCTGGGCCTGTCAGTAAACTGTGGGAAGTTATCATTGACAGCTATGCAGGACCTGACTTACATAGGCTAACTCTGGGATACTTGCCTAGCAAGGTTATTTCTGATGGCTGAACGGATCTGAGATGTCCAGCACACATGCTTATTGTTCCTGAAGTCTTCTAGCATGAGGGCGTGGTGGATTCAAAGGCTACTGTACTTTGTGGGGTGGAATATAGCCCCTGGACGCCAGACATAAAGAGGCCAGAATCAGTTATCAGGACTCACTAAAATACAAGGCCAGCACAGAAATGAAGTCAGACATAAGGCCTAGTGAACCTAAATCACAAAGGAAAGAAAGTAGGCCTATATTTCAAAAAGGGAAGATATGAAGGAAGAGAAAGACACGTGGCAATGATGTGTTGACAAATCCATGGAGAGCTGCACTGATATTCAAGAAATCGCAGTGCACACTATCTTAAATGAAATACCAGATTGGGCTCCGAGCAGCTGCAGTGAAAGAGAGTATTTTACATGTAAAATAAAAGAATGTCATTTTGTTTTTCCCTCATCAAAGTGTGAACATGGTTTCTGCCTATAACCATATCATCCACATGGACAATTTCAAAGCAACACGTATATATTTTTTGACACTGTGGGCCTCATTACGGCCATGGCGCTCCCGTAATGAAGAGTGCTGGTACAGGGCCGGCACCCTTCATTACGGGACGCCCTAGTAAGATATTCCTTTGCGGGACCAGGCGTCCTTAGCGGGTCCCGCCAGTGGACCAGGGAGCTAATAACAGGTCTGTTATTAACAGGCCCGTTATTAGCTCCCTCCCCATTCCTATTGAGCCCTATGGGGGCTCGAATGGGAATGGGGATGGGTTTTTCCAATGAGGACTTTCCAGGTCCTCCATGGTCGGAATAGCCCGGTAAGTCCTCATTGGAGGAACCCGGTATTGGAACTCGGTATGGAGGCAGCCATGCCCTTATTAAGGGTATGGCTACCTCCATACTCGTAATGAGGCCCAGTTTGTCTTACAATATGGCAATTAAGATGCATTTATGTACAAGTTTACATGTTGTTTGCTGCAGGGTACGTGGATGGTCATCTCTCCAGATCTCTTCAGATGTGAAACCAGATTCCAGGGCCTCCCTCTGTTGCCCTGGAGATTCAGGCCTGGTTGTCTTCAGCCATCAAGTGCCCTTCCTTCAAAATACAAAATGCGGGGAAGACTAGATAAGGTCAGGTCTGGTCTGCAACAAGTCCCAACAAAAGTGCATTAGTGGGGCCATTAGACATTAAAGCGGGATACAAAATCTAAACACAGATCTCTCTGTTGACGTCATGTGCATAAAGAGGAGAAGTGAGACTTAAAATAAGGCGGAGGTCAGTAAATGAGGATTGAAACTACATTGCTTTAAAATGAGGGAAACACACTTTATGTCATAAAGTGTACAGCGTGCATCGAACAAGTCATTCCAGGCTTTTTTTTAAAGGTGACAGTGTTAGGGAGAATTCTCTGTTTAGGCTGAATTTCCCAACCTAGTGAGTCCCCCAGCAGCTTTGCTGGATTTCTGGAGTTTGTTTTTTTCCATCCTGCCAAGAGTGAGACTCTTTTCTCCCACTCTTGGACATGTATGTGTGTAATTCCTTTGAAGTATCCATGTGTTCGATGAGCTATGGGGTCTTTTACTCCATAGGGTCTCATATGTTTTTCTATGTGTGTTACACCACACCCTACGTGTCGTAACACTGGGGCGTCCTAGCGGACCCCCACCATAGACTCCATACCCGGGGACCGACTACTGTCTCCCCGGGCATGTAAAGTCACCATTGGCTTTACTAGACCTAAATTTACTAACAGAACTAGTACAAACCATCTTATTGTGGACGTACTAGTAGGGGTAATTCGATTACTCCTAGATCTGTTACTCGAGGGGGCACTGTCCCGTCCCCCCTCGTCGAGTTTTGGCTGGTGGCAGTGGAAACTACTTGTTATGTTCGACCCCGAACATAGCCCTATGGGATTCGTCCCATTGTTGGAGATTGACCCTTTTTCTCGTTAATCTCTAACATACCACCGGTCTCCTTATCTTAAATAAGTTTATCGGATGGTATTTTCTGCCAGAACTCGGTTTTTAAAAATGGCATCTGTGTTCGTCTCTGTGACTCCTAAACCAAAGATTGAGCCCTTTGTTCCACTTTTGGCGGGCCTCTGGACAGAGACCCTCCAAAGTGGTGCCATTCTGTCTGGGTTACCACAGGGGTGTGGGAGGGGGTTTAGGCACCCTGGTCCGAGTTGCCTTGCCAACTCCGGTCGCACTCTGGAGTGATTGGCCCAAGTGGTGAGCCTTTCCGCTCACCACTTAGCATGTGTTGATTGACAGCTAGGCTGAATGAATGGGGGTTTTCTGCATAAAAGCAGGGCTTTTGGGACTGGATCTTGAGAAGTCGCCACAGGACCTAAGAATCCGACGAGGGTAACGCTGAGCCGACCTGCACGACGACACCTCCGGTGGAGCCCTGCGCAACCGACTCACCACTTCCCGACGACAGAGGAGATCCCCCTGCCGGAGAGTCTCTTCCCCTGGCTGGTGGGAACAACCAGTCCCCTTTGCTTTTTATTCGCCTCCGGACGCAGTGGTCGAATTGCCCGTGCAGAGCACCTCGGCAACCGGATAGCCACTACCCCTGTACCGCGACCAAAAGGTGGTGCCTTGTGACGGAGCACTCTGCGGCTGGTCTCTTCCCTGTTGGTGCACCGGACTTCACTTTTCTTCGACGACGAGATCATCTCTACTCTTGGCAAAGACCCGACGTGCATCCACCACCAGGAACAACTGCCCCCGCCGGAGCTGCCCTCCACAACAAGGTACCGTGTCCGCCTGGCTTCCCTTTCAATCGGTTCGAGTGAGGTGTCTTAATCCTCTCCTTTCCGTTGGGTCGCCTTCAAGCTTTTCTCATTTATTGTTCTGAACTGGTTCAATCTGCCGATAACAATTTGCTACCAAGGCTTGAATGCATCTCCACTACCGACGTTTTGGGACATCGCGCCTTGCCTCTCCCCGAGTGGGCCTGGCCTCTGAACTTGATGATCTATTGTGATTTTTGCCTTCCTGCCTTGCATTTTATCCGCGAAGGATTGAACTGTGTTGATTTCATAACCTGCTTATTTTTCTCTCCCGTCCTAACTAATATTAGAGTGTCATCTAGGTTGAGGTATACACCTCTGTCTGAAAATAAGTGGCACCGGTAGAGCCTAGAGTTGTCGAAATATTGCTAGGGGGATTGATCGTTTTCTTCTTCGTAGAGTAATTGTGTTTGATTTGTTTGCCGTGATAGTGCCATAGTGTTTTTCATAGATGTTTTGTTATAAATAAATACCTTAATAACTTTACACTAAGCCTCGTTGCGTGTTTGCTTGTCTTGCTGTGAAGAATTGCCCTATTTTGTATACTCCACATACTGCTCAACTTTTCTTGAGGGGAGTCTGACTGTTCAGCCACAGCTACCAAGTGAATCTGTGTGGTGCAGACTGCTACCAAGTGGGTTCACCACCAAACGCCTGTAGTCCTAAATCTTTTGAGTGGTCCCAGAGGGAACTGCACAAGTTTCCACCTAACAGACAGTTAATCCCTTCATGCCATGCTAAAACGATTTTGGTGGGATAAACACAACTAAAGTTATTAATGAAAATGTGATTTGGGCCTTCCCTTGATTCGCATAGATTGCGAAAAGTTGATAAAAGTATGCCAATCATAGTTAATATGACGCCGTAAAGCAGCAGCCTTTTCACTGATATGGTTCCTGAGTAAATGAAGAAAAACAGTATCTCTGCACAGAAGGGACGTGTGGAATCCTTACTAGTCTTAACTGATTCACCTTATAATGTAGTATTCAAAAATGTATTCATACATGTAAGGTTTTGGAAATTAAGGGTACTTGCCATGTTATTTTGAGTTCAAAAACATGACCGAGCCCATCTGTCAAAGTGGGATGATGAAGCTCTCTCCTCCCACTGCTAACCGAAAGCACACCCCCATCACCTTGTCCTATCGGCACAGAGGTGGGAGGGGGGTAGGGAAGGCTAGCCAATCTCTTCCACGGGAATCATGACAAGTTAGGGATGTCATTTGCCCTCTAAATAAGGCAGTTGGCCTCATAGCTGGACTTCCCCTAATTCCAAGCTGTGACCTGCTGACGAAATCTAGATTGTATAGGCCCTATAGTTTGCAGGCATTGTTTTAGTTATTTCCCCGTTGGAAAATCCCCTGTTTGCATGTGTAGAGCCTTAGCATAATTATCAAAGTAAATCAATAATTTCCCCCATTGAATTCTCAGGGTCTGTATTGTTGGCATTCGAAACCAACAATCTTTTCCCTGTGTGTTGTGAGTTGGTATAGTCATTAAGATTTTCCAAAAGAATTAACCCCCCAACCCTGCTTCCACGTGTGCGCGTAGGGTGTAAAAACGAATTTCCTCATTGATCCCCTCCCGTTAAATCAGAAGTGGGAAGCCCATTAGTGCCTGTGCATATGCAAGGTGCAAAACAAAATTGTCCCTGTGTTCCCATTGTGCTCTGCAAAACGAAATTGTCCCTGTGTTCCCATTGTGCTCTGCAAAACATCATTATCCTTGTGTTCCCCTTTGTGCTCTGTAAAATGAATTTTTCCATTTGCATTTTGTCTTACATTGCATCTGTGCTAAACATCCCAAAATAGATTTTCCCATTGTGCCCTAATAGAAACCCTAAAGCCCTGTGTGTTATTTTTAGGTTTAGAAAAACTAATTTACCATTTCTTTCTATTCTTTCCCATTGCGGCTGTGCTAAATAATTCAACACAAATGTTCCCATTGCGCTCTGCAAAACAAATGTTCCCATTCATTTCTGTCTCCCATATTGTTTCTGTGAGCTAGACCACAAATCTGATATTCCAATTGTGTTCCCACTCCCTGCCACTGCCTTCCATTCAAAAGAATCAAGCATAATTGATGTTTGGGGGTGAGGATTTCTGGGACAAATCTGCTATCACTGTGTGTTGAATTGTTCTTCTGTCTTGGTGGGTGATCTAAAAGGAATGAGTTGTGACAGCATATCTCTATGTTAATGCCTTTATGGAAGTCATTGGGGGTCATTATGACCCTGGCGGTAGCCGTGCCGGTAAATACCGGCACGGCTACCTCTGGAGTCATGAATTTACCGGCACCCGGCAATGGGGACCTACTGGGGCATTAATGCCCCGGCGGACTCGGTAAATCCCCATTGCCGGGTGCCGGTAAGTGTTACTCTCCATTCCCATTTGAGTCCTATTGGACTCAATGGAAATGGGGAAACTGGATGCACTGGCACCATTCATGAATGGTGTCGGTGTATCCATCAAGGTCTGTTCGCAGGTGCCGGTCAGTGCGCCAGGTCAGACATGGCGGGCGGAAAGGCACCCGCTCGCAGAACCCGTAGTTTGCCTTTCCGGTAACAACGGTGCCGGTAGTTTACCGGCACCATTGTTACGGTGCTGCCAAACTTGTAATGAGGCCCATTGTGTTTTTGTGTTGCCACAACATTGGTGGCTGATGTAATCTATTTGTGTTATTTGGCTAAATTAATTAATAAATATATTCTTAATACACACTGGCCTGGTTCCTACTCCATTGTATTCCCGGGTATTTGTTGGGGTTGTGTGCGAGATGGACTGGATGCCTTACCACATTGAACTCTTCAAAAAAATCAAAAGTGCTTTATTGTGCGGCACATTCATTGTGGGGGAAGAAGCTCCCTGACTTGGGTGTGACTGTGTAATAAACCATGACACAACCATGGCATATTATGTTCAGGCAGTGACTTTGGCCAGGCTGAAGTGGCACAGGTCTCGGATGGCCCTGCAATATTATTGGTCTCAAGTTTTTTGACCCCTAGAACAAAGAAATTCTAGTCCCTCAAGAAATTAGTCTGGATTTCATGTAGTGGTCAAATCCTTAGAACCTCCTACCGACATGCCCTTTGTGGGTCCAGCTCCTGAGGCCTGCAGTATCACAGATCCCTTCCTATTTGTTTGGACGCAAAGATGGGGTCTACTACAGGTTTCCAATCTTTGGTGAATGGGAGATCAGAAACAACACAACAGTTTCCTATAACTGAAAGCAATACGTTTGGCTCTGAAGCCCTTCTTGCTCAATATCCGGAACAAGATTGTGTTGCTACAAACAGATAACTCTGTGTCAATGTTTTACATCAACAAACAAGGGGGCACAAGATCACAAGAACTCAGAGCCCTAGCAGTCCAGATTTAGGAGTCAGCGATTCAGCACAACATTCGGCTACCTGCAGTCAATGTGGCTAGGGTTCCCAGCAAAGAGGCAGACTGGCTCATTCGTCTTCCGGAAGCCAACCATGAGTGGGAATCGTTTCCACAGGTGGTCCAGTCCCTTTTATTGACTTAAGGAGTTCCACAAGTGAACTCATTTGCCACAAAAAAGAAATCTCTTTATTTTGCTTACAGCCAGTGGCAGGGCCTGAACTCAGTGGACGATGCTTTGGAGATTTCGTCTGAAGGAATGATGACTTAGGCCTTTCCTCCCCTTCTTCTGGTCCATCGAGGTCTGCAGAGGTGTTGGGAAACCGCTGAGCGCTCGGTAATCTTCATAGCTCCTGATGGTCAGAAAGGTTGTGGTTCTTAGGTCTGATGAACCCAGTGCAGGTGTCTCCCATTCTTCACCCTGACCTCTTGTACTTGCTTAGCTACAACAGGTGGTGGATCCAACATCGCTTCCGGTTATCACTGAAGCTAGCGCAGTGGACCCTGAGATCAGGGCCTTAGTACACCTTGGCCTCTCAGAGCACAATGTGCAATTATTCAGGCTGCAAGAAAGGATTCTATAAGATTACAGTATAATCTGGGCAAAAGGTCCAGACTTTGCTAACAGTATCTGGAGAGGTACATGAACCCCCTGATGGCTCAGTTAGACAACGTCTTATAATTTATTTCCAGCTAAGCAGCTTCAAGAAATAGTCAAAACACGTTGGGCCTTCTTTTCTTCCTTGGACACGTACCTAAACTCTGATGAACAATGTCTGTCAATCTCAAACCCAGTAGTAAAAGGGCATTTTGACTGACTTAGTTGCCTTTTCCTCAACATAGTGATAACCAGAGGTCAAACGCCATATAGCCCTCTAAGTGATATTTGCCAAAAAGAGACAACACAGAGTGATTGTGGTATCCCAAGTGCAAGGTAACCCAGTTTGGATTGCAATATATACTGGGGGAAAAAAAAGATTAACAGCCAAGCTCTAACTCAAACATTTCTCCACAACTCAACTGGAAATAGCAGTTTTTATACACATTATGATTTCACAGTTCTGAACACCTGTTGCTCCTGGTTATTGGCTCCCTCTACTAAGATACATATATAATTCTATATGTTCAATAAAATGATTGGACAATTCTTATCTAAGATCCCACCCATAAACCATCCTATACAAATATGCTACCTCATCATACTTGAATATTATTGGTAGGCCCTAAATTACTTCTGCAGTGAAAAAAGACATGTGCTCATCGGTTAGCGTGCAGTCACACTCTGCAAGAACTGGCTGCATGATGACATGTTTTATGTAGATGGGAGGAGAAGACAAGCATATTGCCTTTGTTCTTTAATTAAATAAAACAGCCCATATTGTCCCTGCCGTGATGCTTCGAGTTCTCAACGACCTGTTATTGCAACTACGCGATCCTGGTCTTTACACATTTATGAATAACTATTAATATGAATCATTCTGCTTTCACCATGTGCACGGTAATTACTTGTCTTTTTAGTTGCATTGTGTTTCTCTGTCATGCCTAGCCGATCGCAGAGACATTAATCTGCCAACTACTTATGAACTTCCTGCGATGTTTAGTCCGTCCCATAGACTTGAAATGGTCTGCCGTGTTATCATAGCTTAATTTACCTTGACAGCTGGATGAACACAATGGTATCTTGTTCTGCCATGTAACCCTCCCCTACGAAGCCTTGGGTTTTCACATTTCTTGGAAGCAGCTTTGTCCAGCTACCACAGCATTTTTCTGAATTAAATGAATTTGTTCAAGCATGCTTAACTGGGGTCTTTTCTTAAAGTTGCAATGCTCAATTCTTTGTTGTGCAGGTGCAAAATGGCAGCTGCTTGTCACATTATTTTCCTCACACATTTGGTTGCTATCTACTGAGCACTTGGTGCATGCATGGCACATGATATCTCTACCTATGGGTAGCAGCAACCTTATCTGCATGCAGGCATTCTGCCCTACTTGTATAGTGAGTCCCTAGCTTGGGTACACGCCTCCCTGTCACATAATCTACTCTATTTTAAAACACACTAATTGTGCAAGCTAATGCCTTGTCTGTCCCCTACTTGTGTAGCGAAACAAACTATTCTTTGTGCCAGCTGCATTTCCAGGAGAATTTAAAGTGTAGTTTCAAATGTGTCCTTTCTTATCTTATAATTTAGTTTGTTCTGAGGGAGGCAGGGGGCAGAGCCTGATCAGGCTCTATAGTCAATAATTGCCCCACTCCTTCATTTTCTTTTCATTATATTATAGCCATCCTTGGACAGCCACTCCCTGGTGACCCCCCTCAAGTTACCTCCTTGTGCTATGTATTCTGCTGGACTTTCATTAGCCAGCACTCTCCATTGTCATCACATTTCATCCAGTGCTCATTGTAGTTATGGGTATCTTTTGGGCATGTAAACAATGCTCCATGTTGTACAAATGGGTGCATGAGACAGTAAATTTCATCATCAGTTTGAGTGCACTGATATACGGTGTCGGCCACATTAACTATTACTGTCATTTGGAGTGCCTTCTTGCCAGTATTGTTACATTGGCTTATTGCTGTTTTCAAGCTGCAAAAAGCCATTAGGACCAGTACCAAAATTGCCAACTGGAGTTTCAATGCATTTGACAGCCAGTTAGCATTCCAGAAGAATAGATAACTGAACCATCTATCGTCCTCAATGTCATCCACTTCCTCCTACATTTTATCATGCAGCTCTTTCGGGAGTAAATGGCCTCTGTCAAGGTCCCATTCTCCTCATCATGTGCGGGTTGATATGTACAGCAACTTGGCCCTATCTTTGCGCACACTCCTCCCTCAATGGCTGTGAGGAGGACCAGAACATACCTGTTCTGTAGGGTCATCAATCTGACTGCTCTTAACTCCTCCTTGATGGCATTAGTGCCTTTTATTGTGGCATTAATAGTTTTTAACACTTCCCACCTAGTTATCTGAATCCAAATGGGATTTCATTGAATGCCGCATTGGCTTATTTGGAAAAATAGTTATTTTTTTTGCGTTTTAGCCATAGGGATCTTTTCTTCCTTCGCTGTGCCTTTGATGGAAAAGTCCCAATGTTAACCTCACTTTGTGGTGTTACCCGTGCTGGTGTATTTAGTAGCACTATTGTACATATGCCACCCCAGTTGGGTGGAAGCTGTATATAAGCTCTTGTACCGCAAGCCCAGTAATTGTCCATTAGTACAGCTGTGCCAACTTTCATACCTGGTAAATCCATAATACATTGGCACCTTTCATTGTCGCTAAGCTTTACTGAACCATTATTTCTAAAGCATAATGTCAATGCTTGTAGTTTGGTTACGGGTAGTGGTCCTGCTTCATCTTCCACCCATGTTAAACATTTTGCAGTTTCTTTTCATTCCTCACGGCACACTCTGTCTGCATTTTTTATCACTTCTATTGATGCATTCCATACTGCCTCTACTTTGCATCCCATTATTCCATCAACCCATACTCCTGAGGAATATGCGTTCCCCTTTATTGGTAATTGTGGTCTATCAGCACAATGAGGTATCAAATTAAACTGGGCATCTGTACACCTTAATATTTGGTGACCCACTACTTCAACATCTCCTCTTTTTGGACCTGATAGTATGTACTTGAGCACCTTACATTTCATTCTTATACTCTCCATCATGTGTGCCTCATTTACATAGTTGTCTACGTATGGGAATTCTGATCCTGTGAGATACGTCATCATGGACGATTGTCCCTGAAATTGTCCTCTGGTCTGGCATACTGCGAGATGTACCAGGCAGTGTGCTCTGTACTCGGGTACTTCTTGAGGTATAAATACTCCAGAGGCTGTCATGGAATAGGGGATAAGTGAGCAAGCAAAGCAGCTTCCCTTGATCTCTCTCTTCCCACCTTCTCCATTGACCTATACCATGAGTTTCGTTCAATATTTATGGAATTATCAAAATACCTTCTCATGTAATACTCATGATCTGCAATACTTCTCCTAGCCCTTACTGTCTCCACAACTGGGTGGAATATAATTTCCTGCTCTAACTGGAAATCTACTTGTTTTAACGTCTTCACTAACACTATGTCATAGGGACACATTTATCTTATCGTAATCAGTTAAATGCAGTGTGAAATAAAATAAATAAAAACAAAAAAAGAGAAAGGAAAACAGAAGGACTACAATAGCCATAATGACTGTCGTATGTAGATGTGTTCTGCGGCATACTGATCTGGGTATTATGAAGATATCAGGAACATAAGGATATGAAAACATTTGTACAGTTTACATAGTACCGGGCAATACTAGGTTATTTTTCAATGGTGAGTGAGGCCAGCTGTATATACGTTTTTCAAAACATTTTACAACCACACATTTTACAACCACATATAATGACAAATAAATAGATTTGATTGATTTTCAAACCACTTCCACTATTATGTAGTTCATTGAAACATATGAAAATAGTGCTGATAAAAACATAAAAATATAAAGATGTGGAAGATAAAAAATAATAAAAATGTAAAGACAAAAAAGTTAAAAAAATAGTCTGTTATAGATGTATGCCCTTGTGAAAAATAGTATTAAATAAGTCTCAATAAAAATGTAAAGCTAGAAAAGTAGAAAAAAAGTATGTTATAGATGTATGCTCTTGTGAAAAAATAGTATAAAACATAGTCCCAATAAAAATGTAAAGATAGAAAAGTTGAAAAAATAGTCTGTTATAGATGTATGTTCTCATGAAAAATAGTCCTTAATGCTGTGCTGGTGATGTATTCAAAAAGTCCTCAGCATCAACTCCTTTCCTACTGTTCCAGTGATAGTTCAGCGCCAGTGTTCCTCAAATGGTGCAATGTGATTTATATCTTCTTTATTCTCAAGTTCCTTATTCCTTTTATCTTCTTTCTCAGCATGCACTTGAGCTCTTGTCCTGGGTCTGTTTTCATTCTCTTCTCCCTCAGGATCCTGCTAGTTGGGCAAGGAGACGGCACTCTTGTATCGTCTTACGTTGATTATGTTGAACCACAGGAAAAAGTTGACAACTGCAGTGGTATTCAATTCTAATTCGTCTTCTTCTGTGCCTTTAGCAAAACCTCCCCACCTTTCCTTTCCTGTCAAGAAATGAAAGAGGGGTATTTAGTCATGGAACTCATTTACAAACACAGTCGCAGTGCTTTGGGCATCTGTCTGCACATGCATTCAGCGACCTGTCACCAACTCGTAAGGAGTCAGGTGATCGTCTGAACCTTGCTGATTGCGCTGGGCAAAAGGAGCCAGCAGAAGGCAATACATCCAGTACCTATGCAGTGTGTCAGGAAATCTTGCTAATCTTGCTAACTCGTAATGCCTAAGAGTTTTGTACACTTTATAAATGTAAAATAAATATATCCCCACAACCCTCCCTGAGATTCTTTCACTATGTATGCAGCAGTGTTGCAAGGAGATTCTAATGGCACTATCACTCCCTGCTTCATGAGCAAATGTATTGCTTCATAAAATACCCTTATAAGAATCAAAGAATCAAAGGTCACAGCAACCAGGATAATGGGAACGTAGAATCGACCAAGGAAGTAAGTCAACCATCCAGTGCACAGATGAAAGAGGGCAATTGGTGGAGCTGCGAAGTTCCCTGGAGAGTTAACACCACTCCGGATGTAGGGTCGCCTGCCTGGAGGGGCGAGTACCACAAACCAGTTGAGACGTGTTGGAAAGACACGTGTTGGAGTGAAAACGCCTACCCGAGTGATGCGGTTTTTACGGAAATTTTTGTAAACGCGAACAGCAGCAGAGAGGCTCCAAAGTACACAGCGGGCACGGTTATAAACTCAGAATGCAGCAACGCTCCAAAGATCACAGCGGTCCTTCTAATGAATGCGGAAGCTCGCAACGCCACGACACAGAACTTTTGATTTATGGGAGGAGGAAGCAGGAAAAAGCAGCGCCAGTTCACCAAACTCTGTAGTTACACAAAATGAAAACACTCCAGTATATGGTGGTTTATTTTTTCATTCAAGCATAGAAAACACAGACTTACTTTCAGTTTTCCGCACATTGACCCCAACCAAAGAGTCCAGGCGGCCGCAAGGAAGGGAGGCATTGTGGCTTCCTTCATATCGGAAAGAAGGGGGCGGTGCTTGGGGGGGGCTTATCAAGACTTCCAGTTATGGTGGCTTCTAATTGGACATTGACACACCAGCCCCTGTTTAAAGCAGACAGGGAAAAAGAACTGAGTGATTTTTCTCTGTTCTGTTTCAGAACCGGCTGGAAGGTGAGGAGAGAGCTGCTGAGCACTGTTGGGCCTACGAGGACTAGGTCCAGAGTTCATCCATACTCTTTGAAGGGCTGTATATCCAGACTGCCCATAGACTGCCTAAAGTCTATATATAGACTATTTGCAAAGAAAAGTACTGAACCGATTGTTATTTTGTTTTTAAGACTAGCTTTTTGTTAAGGCACCCAGCTGTCCAGCGTGTTCTTACAAAGTTTGGTGGCAGCAGTGGGATCCAGAAACACGTCATGCAGGCTATTATTAAGGCCTTATCGGATGGACAACAACAGCTGCAACAATTGATGCAAGTACAAAGCCATCAAGCCTAGGCAGATAGACAGACGTTGCAGCAGGCTATTCAATTACAGGTGGCCAACCAGGACACGCTCAAACAGATCACTGAAGCAACGAGGATCGAGCCTCGCTCCAACCAATGTCCTTCAGAAGTTTCAGCAAGGGGAAGACCCCGGATATTTTTTCACCAATTTTGAGAGAGTGGCCGTATTTCTCAGTGGCCTGTAGAGAAATGGGGAAATTTTGACAGGGCCCATGCAAAGGGCCTACCAGGCTGCAAATCCAGCGGGTGACACATCGTATGCTGATATCAAGAGAACCATTTTGGAAAGGGTGGGGGTTGACGAAGAAGCGTACCGGGTGAGGCTCAGTGAAACCAGGCTACGGAATGGGGAGACACCCCAACAACTCGATTACAGAATCCATGACTTAACAGACAAATGGCTAAACCCGGCTACAGGTTCTATGCCAGAAATAGTGGACAAGATCAAACTGGAACAGTTTATAGAGGCACTTCCGGCAGCTATGCAAAGTTGGGTCCGCCAACACCACAGACCTTCATTGGCTGAAGCAATTGACAAAGCTTCCGCCTTCCAAAAGGCGGGATCTACCTGTGCAGGCCCCCTGGAGATAACCAAACCGATACCACGAGGTACAACCATAGTGGAGCACAAACCTGTCTGACCAGAGCCAAAGGGAACTGTATGACCAGTCATCAATCAGCAACCCCAGTGCTTCGACTGTGGTGAGTGGGGCCACATTGCCAGGTTTTGCCCAAGAAAATCAAAAGTAGAGCCAATGGAAATAGGATATGCACCACCAAGGGAGTTCTGAAGGAGTAGAGAGCCGTATCTAGTAGAAGTCTGAGTGGATGGAACACCAAGGCAAGGTCTACTTGACAGCAGAAGCAAACAGACGGCTATAAGACCAGAACTAAGTGGGTCAGGAGTGGTTGGAGAACCTCTCATATATGTAAAGTACCTGCATGGGGACACAAAAACATACCCCTCAAACAGGTTACCCTAGAAGTTAACGGGGTGAGTTCCCAAATGAAGGTCGCCCTAATGCCTCACCTGCCAGCCCCTGTTTTGGTAGGGACAGACCTATTCACCTTTCAAGAGTGTGTTGCAGAAACCAATTGGCTCAAAAATGCCCCATTTTTTCAGTCTGAGATTGATATTAAAAGTGATAAAAAGCCAAGGGAGAGTAGAAGGGAGGTGAGAGAAGTCAAAAGAAAATGGTCGGAAGTAAATACATTCAGTGGGCTTATAGACTGGTTACCAGATGATCTGAAAACGACCTTCCAAAATGAACTATTAACGGATCCTACTTTAAGGAGCACGAGGGAGCAAGCCCTTCCTAGTCCAAACCAGGAAACAGGGTTTCCATGGTTCAGGTCCCACTGGGGCCTTATATATCAGGTCACAATAGACCAGAATTGGTACCATTAAGCTTCCGACCTATTGTTCTGAAACTGGCACACGACAAAGCCTCAGGTGGATATCTGGGCTGAGAAAAAACGCAAGAGAAACTCCTAAAAAGATTCTACTGGTCAGGTGCATATCATGAAGTGGCTAAATACTGCGAAGAGCGCCCTACATGCCAAAAGATCAACCCGAATAAACCACAACGTGCTCCATTACATCCCATGCCACTGATTAAGGAACCCTTCTTCCGCACAGGGATGGATATTGTTGGTCCACTCGAACCCAACAGCCATGGGTACCAGTATCTACTAGTCATAGTAGATTATGCCACCAGATACCCTGAGGCTTTTCCCATGAGAGGTATCAGCTCCACTCAAGTGTGCAACCAATTAGTTAAATGTTTTGCTAGGGTGGGGTTACCTACAGAAATAGTAACCGACCAAGGAAGAAACTTTGTTTCGGGTATGATGCGCAAGGTCTGCCAACAACTATATGTAAAACAAATATGCACTTCCATTTATCATCCCAAGACTGATGGTCTGGTAGAGCGATACAACAAAACAATCAAACTGATGCTAAAGAAAGTCACCGCCCCTTCAGGCAAAGATTGGGACAGGGTGTTGCCGTGGGTGCTAATGGTGTTAAGGGACACTCCTCAGTTCTCCACTGGTTATTCTCCTTTTGAGCTGTTATTCGGACATAAACCAAAAACAATCCTAGACATAGCCAAAACTGAATGAGAAGAACAAGAAGAAGAAACCCAACTAACAGATTATGTGATAGATCTAAGATCACACCTTACCAAACAGAGAGCTAGCCCGAGAGAATTTGGGGAGATCACAGTCTGCTCAGGAAAAATATTACAACAGAAACACATGTTTCCTCACGTTCCAAGTAGAGGATAAAGTTCTTGTATTGTTACCCACGACTCAAAACAAAATGCTCGCCCAATGGAGAGGTCCTTATACAATTATAGCCGTGTTAGGATCAGTAAACTACCTGGTAGAACAACCAGACAGAAAAGAAAAAACACAGAATTACCACATCAACCAGTTAAATGGGATGGAAAGAATCCAGTCAACCTTCCCAAGACATGAGTGTTGTCAAAGTGGGTAGTCTCGAAACCGCCTTCGATGCTGTACAGTGGGGAACACAGCCTAGTCATGAATAACGGAAAGAATTAGAATTCCATCTCAGTCAACTGAAACATGTGTTTTCCTTTTATCCTGGACGAACCACATTGGTAGAACACGCAATAGATACGGACCCAACTCAAACAGTAAGGATATGTCCATAAAGACTGCTGGAATCTAAAAGAGCAGCCATCCAGGCGGAAATGGAAGAAATGTTACGGCTAGGCGTTATAGAGCCATCCACTAGCCTTTGTTCCTCTCTTATTGTCTTAGTCCCTAAAGCAGACAGATCCACCCAATTCTGTATGGATTATAGGAAACTAAACGCTATTTCCACCTATCAAGCATACCCAACGCCATGAATTGATGAGCGACTAGGTTCGGCTCAATATCTCAGCATGATTGACCTCACTAATGGGTATTGGCAGATACCCCTGCGTCAAGAAGACAAGGTTAAAACAGCCTTTTCAACTCCTTCTGGGATGTACCGTTCTGCCTTTTGGCCTACATGGGGATCTGGCAACATTCCAGTCACTGATGAACAAAGTCCTAGCTCCTAATGGCAATACAGCTCAGCATATCTGGACGATATTGTCGTCTTCAGCAAATCATGGGAGGAACACCTACAACACCTTCAGCAAGCGATATCAGCCCTTGAAAAAGCTGGCCTTCACATCAACCCTATAAAAACCATCTTGGCAGCAAAGGAGACCTGTTATCTTGGTTATTTGATTGGTTTTGGAGTCATAAAACCGCAACTAGACAAGGTGGAGGCGATTGGGCGTTTACCCGTGCCAAGCAACAGGAAGCAAATACGGGCCTTTTTAAGGTTCGTGGGTTACAACTGGTGGTTTATACCTTTTGTTTTCTACTATTGCTGGTCCTCTGACAGAAGCACCCAAGTCTTCTTACAACGGTAATATCTTACAAGACGTACAGGCGTTGTCAGCTTTTCAAGAGCTCAAAGACATAGGGCCTCATTACAAGATTCGCTGTAAAAACCAAACCTTACCGGGATGGAGGCAATACCGCATCCGGGTAGCAATGACACTGCTAATAGCGGCCGAGAATGCGTGCACGCGTGTAGCGGCATGCCGGTATCGTCTGTACCGGCATGCCATAAATGATCCTAAAACACCCATTAGCGGCATCATGGAAAGGGCTGACACCTCCTCCGCCTTCGTCCACCCCTAAATAACGTGCACCAGCAATAACTGGTCTGGCAATACCGGGCCCGGCAATACCGAAACCAGAAGTAACGTCATCACGCTGGAACGGGAAATGGCATGGCAGCCATCTTAAAAAACACAATCCATTGCAATCCTCGAGATACAGGACCTGGAGCCTCACACCTCCAGCTACATCTGCATCTACACCTCCAGCACAATGCCAAAGGCCATTAAAAAAGGAGCATCCCGCCAGCGAAAGGAGAGATTCTCAGAGGACGAACTAAACATGCTTGCCGACACACTGGCGGAAAATGGAGACGTGGTCTTTGCATCAGACTTCAAGAGAGCTGCACAGCTGAAAAAGAAAGAAGTATGAGAGCTAGTGGCCCAGAAGGTCAGTGCGGTTGGCACCACCCTCCGCACTGTAAAGGATGTAAAAAAAGGTGGGATGACCTGCGCCTCCGTGTGCGCAATATCTTATCAGCTAATCCGAGCCAGGGTCTGGCTACTGGTGGCGGGTCAAACAACCCCATAAAACTCACCTGATGGGAAGAAACCTGTGCCAGCAACATTGGAATGGAGTCCATAGAGGGAGTGGGAGATATGGAACGTGGAGTGCCGTCATCGGCAGATGGAGGTGAGTGTCCAAACAAACCACTGGAATGCAAAGTATGATGGTGGGCCACCAATGTGGCAGTGACATGAGCCAATGCATGGGCCATCACACAGACATGGACACATCCCTGCCTAGATGCTGTCCCCAGCACCGTCACATTCACATGCATGCAGCATGCCAATGCCATACCTGAGACACACCCCACAAACAGGGAAATGACATGTGTCACACTGCACGCAGTCCACAACACAAAGGCATGTCACACAGCATACACCACCTTACACATGTGTGAACCAGACGTATGCCTGAATAACCCCACCATATAGCAAGCAACCTGTATGCCACAACTGTAAGACAGCAAATCATCAAATGCGTACAACTGCACTAATACCATTGTATGCATGATGCATGTACAACCATCACTGATGCCGTCCCTCTTTCGGTCCCCCACAGGCTCAGATTCCGACAGTGATGCACAGGACTCTGCTGTACATGCCACAACTCTGTCGAAGAGGGCTAGGGGCAGGGAAGACAGCAAAAGGCCTTCCAAGTCTAAGGGCACAGGTAAGCCACATCAGCCACCGAAGGCAAAGGTAACACAGGATGGCAAGGCACAGGGGTGGCAAAGGACAGCCGCAATACCAACAGTGCCGACACCGGTGGAATACACTGCAGTTGAGCCAGTGGCAGATGGGACCCTGTCTGCTGGAAACAGCTAGGTAGGGGAGGCAGCGGCCACAGCGCCCTAGAGTGGCGATGAAGAACAGTCCCAAGTTGAGGTATGTGTCCCTGAGGATGACAACCTTTCAATGGAACTTGTAGGCACACCAGCCCCGGCCAAACACCCCAGCGCACCCCAATGAGCACACCCAATGGCACCATGCTCGACCAATCTGGAGGAGAGGCAGTACCAGATGCCTGGAGCCCCACAGAGGACCCACCTGATTGGGTCCCTTGCCAGATGTCCCATCCACCTCCTCAGGAGTCTAGGACGGGTAGTTGAGAATGGCACAAATGGAGGAGCGGCAGCAGGAGCTGACAGGGCTTGGAAAACAGTACATCTCAGATGATGACCCGACAAGGAAGGAGGCCTGTGAGAACACTGCGGCCATGAAAGGGGCCATTTAATCTAGCACCTTACACATCTGTGAGGAGCTGTTGGCAGGTCCTTGCCAGGATTGCTGATGCCTTGGAGGCTCAGCGTCCTGCCCCGACAGTGGAGAATGCGGCCATGGGGTCATCGTCCAGCTCCACCCAGACGAGCCCCCTGCGCAGGTCTGTGCGCACCATGCAGAGCCCTGACATGCCACCCCCGGAGTCTGACAGAGGACAGAAGTAGCAGGGTCAGCCTGCATGCGCAGACTTATGTAGACTCATGTAGCATACCACTGCACACCATGTGTGGGGGAGTTGTGGGGGGAGGGGGTGTGTGGGGGAGTTGTGGGGGAGTGGGTGTGTGGGGGAGTTGTGGGGGTAGGAGGAGGTGGGAGCGGGTGTGTGGGGGAGTTGTGGGGGCAGTAGGAGGGGGTGTGAGGTGGAGGGTCATATAACTTTGTTCATAATTCCTGTTTAATAGACCCCTTGTGCACCAAAAAAATCACATGACTGGACATTTCTTATTGTGTATGTGTGCTTTATTGGTTTACAGTGCAGTGTCCATGTACCCCCACACCCAGTGCCCTGAGTCCCACATCCATGGCACCCTCTGCATTCATGTGTCTTAGAAATATTGGCCTGTCACAGACTGGCGCACAGCACGTCCCTCCTGTGCATCGCCACCTGGATGATGTTCAACCCCAGCTTCTTCATCATCTTCATCCTCACCTGGTGGTTGCTGTTCAATGTCAGAGGGCAGAGGCACGTTCCGTCGGATGCACATGTTGTGCAGCATGGCACATGCCATGATGATCTTGGCCACCTTCTCATGCTCGTACAGGAATGCCCCGTCCAACCTGCTGAGGCAGCAAAACCGTGCCTTCAACAGGGCAAATGTCTGCTCGATCACCACACGGGCACGGGTATGGGCACGATTGTAGTCCTCTTCGTGCCTGTTCTGCAGGTTCCGGACAGGGGTGAGGAGCCAGGGCTTCAAGGGCTAGCCAGCATCACCTGCATGGGTGCAAAATAAGGTATGTGTAAGACAATTCCTAAAATGACACCTGTACTTATCACTCACATGGCTGCAGATATTTGTTCACATGCACCTGTCCCTGGATGCATGCACACATTTTAACTTGCCACAATATCTGCTGTCCCATGGTCTACAGGTGTGGGTTGCGTCGTCCAGATGATGCAGGGTGTCCACTTCCTTACTGGTGTTCATGCACTGTGGATGCCTACCAATGTATTTGCTATCATTAATGTGATGTGTAGTGATTCATATGACTTTTTTACTAGCAGCATTAGCACAAGTCTTATAATGATTTCTCATTCAGCGCTTATTTTTCCCATGGTGACATGCAGCGCTACTATGGTGGTGGTCCGGTGACAAGCAGTGTATTCCCTTGGTGGGATTGATTTGTGCGCACTCATGGATGCATGTCCTGTGTTGTGTTTTGCTGCGGTCATTTACATTGTGCATACTTACAGCATGTTGCTGCATTGTGTTACAGAGGGTAAGGTCTGATGTGCAGTGGACGTGTTGTGGGATGTGGGCTGGTTGCAAGTCAGGCATATTGTCATTGGTGTGCAGCTTCCATCATTACTATGAGGTTTGAGTGTCATGTTAAGTTTGCGATGCTTTGGAGCACAGTGTTTTGCAGTATGTACATTGTCCAGTCACCACCCCAATCACACCCAGGTAGTGTGTGCATCTCTCCCCCCTTCATTACACTGCCATGTGCCTGTCATGCAACTTACCAAGCAGCCAGGCACGTCGTCCTGCATGTCGCTCCATGTAGTGTGGTAGCGCGGAGTTCCGCAGGAGCATTGAGTCGTGAGTTGATCCGGGATATCGGGCCAGCAATGTGTGATGAACTTGCTGGAGTCACATACCATCTGCACATTGATGGGGTGGTATAGCTTACAATTGCGGTACACCACCTCCATGGCATGTGGGACACCAATTCCACATGGGTTCAGTCAAGGGCACTGATACAGTTTGGCATGCCTACCAGTGCATGGAAGCCAACTTTAGTGTCAAAGATCTCCTGGCCAATCTGTGGTAGGGATATGTAGTCGCTTGAGTGCTTCAGGAGGGCATCCAGCACTTGGTTCAGCACGTGTGAAAAAAAAGGTTGGGATATGCCATGCCTCTGCCCCACTTTGTGCTGGTAGGTGCCTTTGGCCAGGAAGTGTAGCACAGACACTACCTTCAGTAGAGGGGGGATGGTGATGCATATTTCAATGAGGCTGACAATGTCGTTGTGTATCATGTCCACAATGGTGGTGATGGTGTTCCGGTCCAGGCGGTACAGGGTGTGGATCTGCTCTGGGGTTAGGTTGAATGGACTGGCTCTGATGCGAGGGATTAGAGGCTGCCTGCGTGGTACCACTGGCTGCACTGGTGGGACTTGCTGGGCCTGTCTCACCCTCATTCTCCTCCTGCGTCTCCTCTGTGGTGCCTTTTGTCGTTGTTGCTGGTGTAGCAGTGCAAGCATGTCCTCCAGCCCCAATATCGCAACTGCAAGTGGGATCATTTTGGTGTGGAAAGGGGGGTGGTGTGTGTGTGTGCTCCTTTTGTCCTGGGCCAGACTCCATTGCCTCCACCTGTGCTGATTGTGTGCACCTGTGGCAGTTGGGAACACTGCACATTGCTGTTAGCGGGTGATTCGCGATGCTGGTGATGCCGCCATCCTGGTATCCCTTATTACCGCCTTCGTGATGCCGGTAGTTGCACGTCCGCATGACTTGTGATGTCCTCCTGTTAGCGGCATCCTGGTATTGCCGGCCCAAAGGGACGCGTGCCCGCACGCATGCCAGTACAGGGGTGCACGGTCTCAGTGGTGGCGCTGATACCGGGTTGTCGACTCGTAATAGGCCGGAGTGGGATGTGGTGCCGGTATTCCCTTACCGGCATCGTTTTTCCATTACCGCAAATCTCGTAATGAGGCCCATAATCTCTGCCCTCCCTGTCAGTCTAGAAATACGGATACCTCTACTTTGAGACCGCAAACGCATTTTGGTGGCCGTGGGCCAACCGTCTCATGCACGATATAACAGAATATAGGTTTTCGAGTTTGCCAATGAGCGGCCATTTTGATGTAACAAGAATCGCCATTTTGTTTTCTAACCATTGCTCATTGCTTTCTGTTCCTATTGCTTCGCAGTATATTTTCTGCTTACACTGCTCGACTGTGAAACATTGTTGTCTGTATGTGAAAAGGACAAGGCCGCAGGGCTGTGAGGATAACAAGAGTTCGCTGAAACACAAACGTAGGCAGCGCCAGGAAGAATGCCCGGCTCTCTCCCGAATGTAGCCTTGAAGCAGAGCTGCAGGGCATTTAATCATTTCACAGCTGCCAGCCAGTCTCGTTATATGGCAGAATATGTTAGAATAATACCGCTAAAGGCTTGAATTATGCTTTTCTAACAGCCCCCCTTTGCTGAGCCCGCTAGAGCATGTCGGCTCCCAGGACACGAATAGCACCTGATAGATAGCAAGGTCCGGAATGCAAACTCCCCCCCCGTATGTAGTTCGCTTCCAAGAACAGAAGCGCCGTGTTCTATTCAATAACCAAAAGATGCCTTTGCACTCACAAATTGCAAATTGTTACTAGATAGATGTTTAAAGGTGTCATAGTGGTCAGAGATGTCCATCATCACACCAAGTTCAAAGAAACCCAATAAAGGGGGGTGTTAAACAGCTGATTGTTTGATATGCATTTTGTATATATGTAACAGATGTACGAAATTCACTCTCTTGCGTCCCTCGAGGTCTAGAGATACACGTCGCGGGGCGTGAGATCGAGTTGGCCAACTGAGACTTTTGCTTTGCAATAAAACCCTAGCTTTGGGAATACAACCTTGTGTCTGGCGTCTCTATCGTGTGTGGTGACCCGCCTTGATTCCATAGACGTCAGGGTCCCCTAGGGGCCCCTTTCATCCTGGTCCTACGATGCCCAGGTTTTGAAAAAATGTTCTTTATACAGATGGACGCCTCAGGTACTGGATTAGGCACAGTGTATGTCGCAAGGTCTTGAAGAAGATTTGTATCCAGTAGCGTTCATAAGCCGCAAACTATTGCCCCATGAAGTGACATATTCAATGCTTGAAAAAGAGTGTCTGGCCATTAAGTGGGCCATTGCAACCCTTCGGTATTATTTGTTGGGCCGTACGTTCACGATGTTCACAGACCATGCTCCCCTACAGTGGCTAGCGGTACACAAAGACTCTAACCAAAGGGTTTTGAGGTGGGTCCTCACTCTACAAGCCTTCTGTTTTCGAACTGTCACAAGCCCGCATCTTTCCAAGTTGTTCCCGATTACCTCTCCAGGAGTTTGAATCGGCCCGATCGGCTCGATTCCTCGGGGGGGGTGTATGTAAGAATCAAAGAGCCGCAGGTCAAAGCAGCCAGGATATCGGGAACGTAGAATCAACCAAGGAAGCAGGTCAAGCACCCGTTGCACAGATGAAAGAGGGCAATTGGTGGAGCTTCGAAGCTCCCTGGAGAGGTATCACAACCCCGGATGGAGGGTCGCTTACCTGGAGGTGCGAGGACCACAAACCAGTTGAGATGTGTTGGAAAGACACGTGTTGGAGTGAAAATGCCGACCTGAGTGATGCGGTTATTAAGGACATTTTTGTAAATGTAAACAGCAGCAGAGAGGCTCCAAAGAATACCGCAGGCACGATAATAAACTCGAATGCAGCAACGCTCCAAAGAACACAGCGGTCATTCTAATGAACATGGAAGCTCGCAATGTCGCAACACAGAGAACATTTGATTTATGGGAGGAGGAAGCGTGAAAAAGCAGCGTCAGTTCACCGAACCCCGTAGTTTCACAAAATGAAAACACTCCAGTAGATGGTGATTTATTTTCCCATTCAAGCATAGAAAACGCGCACTTACTTTCAGTTTTTCACACATTGACCCCAACCAAAGAGTCCAGGCGGCCACAAGGGAGGGAGGCATTGTGGCTGCCTTAATATCGGAAAGAAGGGGGCGGGGTTTGGGGGGTCCTTATCAAGACTTCCAATCATGGTGGCTTCTAATTGGACATTGACACACCAGCTCCTATTTAAAGCAGACGGGGAAAAAGGACTGAGGGATTTTTCTCTGTTCTGTTTCAGAACCGGCTGCAAGGCGAGGAGAGAGGTGCTGAGCACCTTTGGGTCTACTAGGACTAGGTCCAGAGTTCATCCATACTCTTTGAAGGGCTGTAGATCCAGACTGCCCATAGACTGCCAAAAGTCTATATAGAGACTATTTGCAAAGAAATGTCCTGAACCAATTGGTATTTTTTTCAATAAAAGACTATCTTTTTTGTTAAGGCACCCAGCTGTCCAGCATTTTCTTACAACCCTCATCTGCTTCTTTGGACATTGGATACTGTTTTACTCGGGGTAAAATTGCTCCTTTCTTTAGTTTTATTTTTACTACTCCAATTGCTTTAACACTTAACAACCCCACCTCAATGGACTAGTCGTTCATAGCATGCCGGGTACCCTTGCAAAACTTGTTCCATAAATGATGGTACATTTTTAGCTAGCATTATTTGTTGGCACCTCTGTATACTCTATTCTCAATTGACATGGTATATTTATCTCAAACAATACCTCATCATCAGAGTGACTGTAGACAAACAACTCATCATCTGTCAACTGGGCCAGTCTGTGTGATGCGTCAAGTTCTATTACTGTGCGCCAACTCACCCCTTCCTCATCAGTGCCATGTAAAACCACTCTACCCTCCCTCACTACAGCCATCTCTAGATCAATTATAACCAGTTTCCCCTCAGTTACATCTGTAGGTATTTGTGTTCTGAATAAAATGTCTGTGGGTAGTTTCAATAACTGTCCCTCAATGGGGGGAAGCCATTCTAACATCGCTTGTCCTCCTTAAAAAAATACTTCAGGATCTACTGGTACTCCCCTCTTCATTTTCTGCCCATGAAAGGCTTTCATGTATACTTTTGCTGTCTGAAAATGTATGCCTGGTGTAGAGCATATTATGCTGTCCTCTGTGAATGATATTGACATCTTGAGTCGGGCCATGAGATCCCTTCCCAATATGTTAACAGGTGTCTTCCTAGAATACAGGAATGGGATAGCTACCATCTGATATCCTACTGTGACAGTATTTTGTTGTCCCAGCAAGAAAGAAATAGTTTGGTCATCTACAGATACCTCCACCCTCGGTTCCTGTTCAGTGTCTGTGGTTAATGATAGGATAGGGCCGATCAAGCTATTTTTTGGCTGTCCTATTTGGGATACATGTTCAGTCCTGTCCCTGTAAAAGTGTTCCGCCCAGCTACTGTCACTCCTCCTATCCGTGGTGTCTGTGGCAGAATATTGGTATAGCACTGTGTCACTGCTTGTTGTGATTGCACGGCACTCTGTGTTTGCTGTGTCAATGTCTGCTGTAGTTGTTGTAGCGCTATCTGTGCCACTATCTGTGGACCTTGGGGTTGCTGCACCTGCTCTGCTTGTGTTTGATCTGGTGAATATTGTGTGTAGTCAAAGTACTCATAGTTTTGCTGTGGTGTACCATATAGTGCTGGATATGCCATCTCCCCTCTTGGCCCATACTGCATTGCACCTTGTTGCATTGCTCCTCTACTTCTGCACACTTGTGAAATGTGTCCTACATTCCCACATGTCCAACATACTTCTCCGGTGTCCCCAGGTCCTACGAAGCGAGACTGTACCCCACCAAACCCAAATCCTCTCCCTCTGTGAATAAATCCTCTTCCTCCTCTGGGGTAAACACTACTCTCCCTGCAAAATAACCACCCATGCCCTGCTGTGGCATGACAGCTCCCTGTCCATTTTTCCTGTCTCCTGTATTTATCAATACCTCTCCTTCTACCGCCATTTTGGATAATTTCTTCTGCACCAATTTTGCCTCTACTTTTTGCCTTTCCTCTATTTTCTTTTCATCCTTCTCCATCTTTAACCTAAAGTGATGTACAATAGTTAATTGTATCTCTGGTCATGGTCTCATTTCAATCCCCACAATCTTTTTTTAACTGTCTCTGTACTTCTTCAGGTAACTCCTGGCATAGAATGTGATAAAACACTGGTATATTCTTATCCGAATGATCTTTAGTTTCCAAACGGCAATGTTCTTTAATGTCTTGAATATAGCCAGCAGGGTCCTCAGTAGGCCCCATCTTCCTAGCCATTATGGCGCTCATGTCAGATTGATCTGGAAATAGCACCCTCAGTGCCTTCCATACATTGGCTCTACATTAAATGGTGACATGCCATATTTAGTAGTGTTAACCAGGCTGCAAAATAGCCTGCTTGCTTCCACACTTCCTCTGCCTGGTCACCCAATATGTTTGCAAACAGGCTTTTCATGTCCCCTATAGCTAATGGTATCCCAGCTGTCTCTTGCTCTAGCTTGTAGATCCACCAGCCCACCTCTGCTGTCAGGGATGGCAGCTTATCCATGAAGTTATTTGTGTCTGTTTCCATGGGGTATAGTGGGGTTACCCTAATCCCTTGTGGAGCAGTGGGAATTGTGTTACTCCTTTCTTGCGCAAAGGTGATGCTGCACAAGTTCTCCTCTTCACTGTCTCAGCTACACACTGTCGCTGGCGTTCTTATGAAATATGGTGATTTATGGACTTCTTTTATGGGCATTACTGATGTGAGGGGTGGATACAGGCTTAAATTTGGCCCCAGTAAATCTGCCATCCCTCCAATCTGTTTCTATGTCACTTTCTTGACTCTCGTCATCCTCCAGTATGAGATCAAAACGTATTCCCTTAACAGGCTCCCTTACATATTTTCTACTCATTATCTCTGGCAAAACATCTCTGCCCCTGGTCTCTGGGGTTATTGTCCCACTCCCTACTCCCCGCATCTCTGGCATCATATTTCTGCTAATCTCCTTCCTAACTTTTTCAATTTCTTCCCTTTCTCTTGCCATTCTCCTGTTCATCTCATTTAGCCTCTTTACATACTCGTCCCTTTCTCCTACCTCCCTTTTCCTTATTTGTCTTTCCTGTTCCTCTCTCTGCATCTTCTCTGCTGCTTCTCTCCGTTCCCTCTCTTTCTCCCTTTGTGCTTTTTGCTCTATCTCTTCTTGTGTCTCCCTCCTGACTTCCTCCATGGCTGCTTCCTTCATTTCCTCATATTCCACTACCGTCCCATATTTTTTTTCTGTGCCTTTCCCATCGTGTTTCAACAATATGTTTCCTCCTATCAATTTCTCTTGTTCCATCATAGTCTCTCCACTATCTCCATTACCTATGGGTAGGATTCTCACCCTGTGACCATCTATCTGCATGCCTCTCACCCTCCAGAGCTCTTCCGTAGCTGCTCCTGGCTGCTTTTCTAAGCTATGTAGCCCTCTATACTCTTCCTCATCCCTTAACTGTGTCTGAGTTCCGCCACGCTTCATTCTCCATTTGCACTAATGGCACCTTTCCTTTTACCAATTTCACCCTTCTACTTTCATCACCTACATCATCAGGAGGTTCATGATTACTATGCTTTCCTCAAACTGAGGCGGTACTGTGAATTGTGTGTGGATGCCTGCCTCAGCTGGTGATGGCGGGGCTGTTGGCTGTGTGCAAGCGTTTTCCACCTGACACATATTAAGCATCCATTCCTTCATAGGCCCCTCAGTCTCTTCCTCAAATGCCTTCTAGAGTTCTAATACACCTAGCCTGTTCTTCAGCTTCCCGCCCTTGTGTGTGGCGTGTAAGTATGTGCACATGTGTTGGAGGACATTTTTACAGTGATTGCCCTCTTGTGGCCACAACATGTACATCTTCCCAGTAGTCCCTTTCACCCACTCAGCATCATACTTAATGGTTCTGGCACTATATCTAGGGAATGCTTTGCATAGGTGAATTATTGGGGTATCTGACATGGTGACAACTTTTAAGCAGCATGCAGCTTGGCACTTACACAGAATAAACAATGCAAGATAGTGGTCAGCTTACCAATAATTAGAACAGAAATAGTCTTTGCAATTCTATCACACTTTTCCCTTACTCTCACCTCCTCTCTACTTCAAATGTACACCATCTATTAAATCTGTTTTCATTGCGTAGGGCCACACCCCAATATCCAAATCCTACCCCTGGGTCACAACAACAAAATCCGCTCACAAACTAAATGTTTATACTTACCCCATGAACCTCTACCAAACAACACCATCTGCTACTCTCACAACACACAAATGAAAAACCCACCTCTACTGGACCTGTCTCGCTACACAACAAATTGCCGGCAATCAACAATTTAATCAATAAAAACACAATACAACACAATAAAATACAGCTGTTTTCTGGTTTCTTTCTCTTGCTCCGGGATATCCTTATCTCTCTGTCTCTTGAACTCTACCCTCAAAAGAAGGTTGGGCCTAAGGACCCTACTGCACAGTCTTCCAAGACCTTGTTTCTTAAATATCATAGAATACATTTCCCACCCCCCAATTGTTACCGTGCACATAGCAAACTCACTTTTCTGTAGACCTTTGAGGGGTGTGGGTTCTGGGGTACCCTCAATTTGACAGCTCCTCCTGTTGCTTGCAGCGGGCGGTGGGAGAACAGGCAGGGCTCCACTCCAAAGCCAGCACCTGCTGTCCTTCCTGTTAAGTTGTGCACAACCAAAAAAGAAAATCGGCTCTCCAGACCGATCTGCTTTCCAAAACGGATGGTGGCAGTGCATCCCAGCATCCACAAACTCCATCCCTACTCTGCTACCAGATGATAACCAGAGGTCAAAAGCCAAATAGCCCTCTTACTGGTATGTACCACAAAAGAGACAACACAGAGTGATTTTAATATGCCAAATGCAAAGTACCCCAGTTTTAATTGCAATATAAACTGGGGGGAAAAGCAAGATTAACAGCCAACCTCTCACTCAAGAATATCTCCATAACTGAACAGGAAACAGCCATTTTTATAGACATTATGTCACAGTTATGAAAATGTATCGCTCCTTGTCATTGCCTCCCTCTACTAACCTACATATATAATTCTATATGTTCAATAAATTGGACAATTCTTATCTAAGGTCCCACCCATAAACCATCCTATAAAAATGTGCTACCTCATCATACTTGAATATTATTTGTAGGTCCTAAATTACATCTGCGGTGAAAAAAGACATGTGCTCATCGGTTAGCATGTGGTCACAATCTCCATGAACTGGCTGTGTGATGACATGTTTTATGTAGATGGGAGAAGAAGACAAGCGTATCGCCTTTGCTCTTTAATTAAATAAAACAGCCCATATTGTCCCCACCATGATGTCTCGAGTCTCAAGGACCTGTTCTTGGAACCGTGCCTTCCCTGTCTTCACACATTTGTGAATAACTATTATTATGAATCATTCTGCTTTCACCACATGCGCACTAATTACTTGTCTTTTTAGTGGCATTGCGTTTCTGTGTCACACCTAACCGATGTCAGAGACATGAATCTGCCAACAACTCATGAACTTGCTGGGATGTTCAGTCCGTCCCATAGACTTGAAATGGTCTGCCGTGTTATCGTAGCTTAATTTACCTTCACATCTGGATGCACACAATGGTATCTTGTCCCACCATGTAACCCTCCCCTATGAAGCCTTGGCATTTTGCATTCCTTGGAAGCAGCTACGTCCAGCTACCACAGCATTTTTCTGAATGAAATGTATTTGTTCAAGCATGCTTAACTGGGGCCTTTTCTTAAAGCTGCAGAGATCAATTTTCTGCTGTGCTGGTTCAATTTAAAATGGCAGCTGCTTGTCACATTGTTTTCCTCTGCAGAACCCATTTGCTTGCTATCTACTGAGTACCTGGTGCATGCATGGCACATAATATCTCTACCTATGGGTAGCAGCAACCTTATCTGCCTACTGGCATTTTCCCTACTTATATAGTGAGTCCCTATCTTGGGTACACACCTCACTGTCACCTTATCGATTCTATTTTAAAATACATTCATTGTGCAAGCTAATGTCTTATCTGTTCCCTACTTGTGCAGCGAAACAAAACTATTCTTTGGGTCAGCTGCATTTCCAGAAGAATTTAAAGTGCAGTTTCAAATGTGTCCTATTTTACCTTATAATTTTGTTTCTTATGTGGGAGGCAGCGGGGCATAGCCTGATCATGCTCTCCAGTCAATAATTGCCCCACTACAGTAGTGCTTACAGCTCCGTGTCCCAAACCCTTGAACACATGGCCTCTTCAGACATCAAACCAGTCTCCTGGAAAGTTGCCTTCCTTGTGGCAAACACATCAGCCAGGCGACTAAGCCGAATTCATGAATTTTCGGCAGATTAACAATATACAGTATTTCATAAGGACAAGTGGTTCTCCTAACCCACCCCTGGTTTTAACCTAAGGTGGTGTCAAATTTCCACATTAATCAGGAGGTCTCTCTACCAGTTTTCTTTCCCAATCCTTCAGCCGAGCCGGAAAGGATTCTTCACTCAATAGACACTAGGAGAGCCCTAAAATTCTATTTATATTGGCATAAAGAATTTAGGAAATCTCATAAGCTGTGTGTAATTTTTGTAGGAGGCAATAAAGGCTCTCCAACATCCAAAGCAACAGTTGTCAGTTAGGTATCACCTTGTATTTCAGAGTGCTACATGTTACAGAAGTTACCTTAACCTAAAGGTCTGCATGCTCATTTGGTGAGGGTCAAGTTGGTGTCCATTGCCTTCAAAAGGCACAATCCCTTTAATTGCAAACGCTTCTATGTGGGCATCCCAATCAGCCTTTTGCACACATTGGGCCTCTAATTAGAAATGACATTGGAAGAAAAAAACAAAAGTTACTTGAACGGAAAATGACTTGTTTTTTTCTCCCGCTAACATTTCTGGTAACCTGCTCCCCCCAACACCTTACTTGCCTGTTGGCAACACACCTTGTTTTTTTTTGCAGACTCTTCCATCCCTCTGTGATGCCGGTTCCCTTCACTTACTTGCATGGGAACCGGCGCGGCACGGTCCTTTAAAAAAAAGTTTTCCTATCGGGAGCATAGGTCCCCCCCCCCCCCCTGCAGCTCCCGCTTATCTTGTTCGCTATAATGGTAATGGTATGGTAGAATTGTTTGAAATTTCTGTCTATGCGTAATTTGGGTACAGCCGAAATTCAAACAATTCTACCATTTGGTTTTTTATTTCGATCTTTCATGCAGATCACCTGTACTCCTAGGAAGCCTGTGCATGGAATGGTGCCAGCTGTTTTGTGGCTGTCTGGCGGTGTCAGGTGTTAGAGAGGTACATTTTCCTGTAAAATAACATCTATAAACCTGGGCATACACGTAAGTGAAGGCATGTACTGGAGGAGCTTGTGAAAGGTGTATTTAACTTGCAGTGCATCTTGGGTATTTTTACCTGGCACATAGAGTTCTTGGGGAGTGCCATTAGACTACTGAGTGCCCTGGGATAGAGCATACAGATTGAGCCTAAAACATGGGAGCTTGAGAGTCCCGACCTGCCTAACGCCGGGTGCACTTGAAGTTCCCAACAACATACAAGTTGAAAGTTGAAGAAAGGAAAGAAGGAAGTTGCCATCCCTATTTGCTTGCGGGGGACAAGGAGGGCAAGTTGGACTCAGGCAGCCCGACAACCCAGTCGGACGTGGCTTGTCCCTTGTGTCTAATCTCGTAATGGTTTACGTCCGTTGAATGAACTATACTTAATGGAGTGAGGTCTTAACTTTTTTTTTGTGTCAGTGAAAGTACCCTTTTTTATTATACATGTTTTGTTATAATAGTAGTTTAGAGTGCTTAATGTTTTTGGCAATAATTTTAGAATAGTAGGTTGATTCTTAATTAATCTTTTAATTATCAAGTATTAGCTTTTTCTACTGTGCAATTTATTTCCAAATTATTTCCAAAGTGGGAAGTGGTATATGGTATTAAACTGGTTATAACAAAAATGTGTAAAAGAAAAGCAAACTACAGGCTGGAAGAGGCTAAAGACCAAAAAGTGAAAAACCGCGTGGCTGGACGAAATACAGGCCTAAAATCACAGTCATTACTTGACAACTATCTGAGGGACGTATCGGGGAAGTTGGATGAAAACAAGTTATGAATGTCGAAAAAAAGAACTTATGACAACTAGATCATGTTTACTCAATACACAAGATGTCCTCATCATTATAGCTTCCCAAGTCGAACTAAGAAGGAGCAAAGATGATGACAGTAATGGAGTGAAACAAAATGATGCACTTGAAATTGTGGATATAGCCTCTGTTGTTTTGGAGTATACTATGAAATAGGCCTGTTAGGAGGGGTTAACGGATCAAATTAGCAGGATGGTTTTGTTGCACCACCCTCACTGCCCCCCCTCCCTTCAGAGACACCTAACAAATGGGACACAATGCATAATAGTTTCTAGAGCAAGCAGAATCATATTGCACGTTGCGAATAAACAAGCTCCTGATATAGAGCATTTCAGTGATGGTAGCTTGGTTGAATCACGTGGTTCCAATCTGCTCAGAAGGCATGTCTGATAGCTTTAAGTACACACGTTGACCAGTTTAAGGAATGTGTTGGCAAGAAGTAAAGGACTCCCTACAGCCGATATGGGATTTCTTAAACAAGTTTAAAACAACATTATTCACTTTCCTAAATGTTATGGATGATATGGTAAGGCAACCGAACAATGAGGCAAGCGTACTGAAAAATATACTAGGGGGTTTAACATCTCAAGTAAATATAAACATTGTGGCAAAAGGGTAATATTGGAATGTTGGAAAAAAGGGTAATGTTGCACGAAGTGATAATATTGACAGTGTATATTCAGCCATCCCTAAAAAGCAGAACCTAGTGGTTCCTGTGCAGTGATTGAGAATGAATGAAGTTCCCATAGGTATTAGGGCCCCTATAGTAACATCCAGGGAGGGCACTAGAAAAGAGCCCTGTGAAGATATGGGGTACGTTGATACAATGCATAGAGTTCGTCTCCCAGTTATCAAGAATGAAAAATCTCCCACCGGCAGCAACTCCATTTATGGGAATAATAGTGGGGGTTGACTGACTATCCAATGAATCCCTTGAAATCACTGCCTCACTAATGAATACAGCTGCTCAATGGATAAATATGCAATTATAAGGGCACAAAATTAATCCTGGGTCAATTATAATGGCTAGATGGGTGTGGTGGTTCGGGGTGATTAACAAATCTGTTAATGGAGATTGTTTTGTGTCTTTTGCCTCTCCCCTAATGGCAGCACAGATACTGGGTTCTAACTTGGTCTATCCAGTTAGAAACTCTTCATATAGAATGCCCCCCTTATCTTATTTTTACCCTGACACTACTTTGGTGCGTGAAGAGCTTACTTCCAGAATGGGTCAGAGTAGAGGTGACTTACGTACCGGGCATAATGGGTATTATAATGGAAAAGTGAAAGTAATGGCCAAAGAGGGGATTAACATGGGGGTGTTGAATGAGCACATTGTACAAAGTAATATTGCACTATCCGACAGATCCGACAGATTCAACCCTTTGTCTACTATCATAGAGATGGACTAAATATTGATAGATTGAGCCCAGTGGACATCATTTAAAACGTGTTTTCAGCACCAAACTCTCAAGATACTGAGTTAGTGTCATCAGGCGAGTCTTTGTTAAATCCCGCCATTGTGAAGAAAATGTATCCATATTGTCTTGGAACATTGCAGACGCTAAAGGAAGATTATCTGATAATATTGTAAAGCAGATGTTGAATGAGTCCATGGCCATTCTCCTGCAAGAGGCATGGGAAGAGGACAAGTTGGTTTTTGATGGTTACACAGTTTATCAATTGAAGGCTAAAAAGGGGAATAGAGGGACACACTATGGAGGTTTGGCGAACTTACTCCTTTGCATGTGAGATCATCGAATTGGATCCAAGTATTTCAGATGATTCCATTGAAGGGACCTTTCATGTATATTAACATCTGTAAAGGTCCTTCTGATAATAATGTTTTGGGCGCTATTGTAGCCTGGAAAGATGTGATTGATAGACCTTGCAACACATCTGGTGAAAAGGATGTAATGATTGTGTGTGGGGGAGATTTTAACTTGAGGTTGTGCAATGGATCGACAAAAGGCCTCTGACCTGGAAGAAGAGAGGATACTGGATGTTCCCTCTGTGACTATGTAGAGCATGGTCGAAAACATTTGAGTTAGGGATGAGTTGTTTAGTGATCACTATGCCATTCATCTGGGTCTAAACTGGGCCAGTGCTAAATCCAAAGGAATCAACTTGAACATATAACACCAAGGGTAATTCTACAAAAAGGCCAAGATGGAAAATTTCAACAAAAATTTCAACAAAAATACATATGAGGCAAAACGTTATGATGAAAAATGTGGCCCAAATCCAGACCTTATTAAATCCAGATCGTGGTTGAAAGCCAAAGATCCAAATGTTTGAGGGAGAAAAGACTGAGCATAATTTTTCCAAAATAACCTTTGGTCTTTTCTCCCCTGAACATTTCCAACTTGGCCTCATTCCCACCCACACCCCCAACACACTCCGACCCGCCACCGCCCCACACCTTATTTACCTTTCACTGACTTGCAGTGTCCCTGCAACACCTGTTTCATTCACTTTTGTGATCGGGAACCAAGAGGGTTGTTTCCTTTTTTTTTCTTTTCGGGATGGCTGTGGGGGACATCCCTGCAATGCCCCCTCACAAAATAGCAAGGCTGCGGTGGACAACTCTGCAGCCCGCAGCACTGAATGCGTGATCTGGTCGAACTTTTCGGGCGTTCCGAATTTTTTAATAGCCGAAATTCAGCCAAATCACGCATTCAGAATTTCTTTCTGGTCATTTTGGACGATTCCATTAAATCCTGCTAATATTGCAGTGGTAATGGTCCAAACATTTATGCGATTAATGAGGGACATTAAGATGGATTTATGGAGACGCAACAAACTGACGGATGAAAGGTACTAAGGTGGGATGGTTTAACAAGGACTGCAGACTGGCAAAGGCTAATCTAATATGCTTACTTAAAGACATAGCGACCCCTAAGAGCGAGATTTCTCGGGCTAGGGATATAGCTTTGGATAATCCGTAATGGGACAGGCTAGAGGCAGCGTGTAAAGGCAATGATTCTAAAAAATGTTGGAAGGCAGTTAATAGTGGTAAAACCAATAAAGAGCAACAGGCAGGATTAGAGTCAAGCATTCCAGATCAGATATGGATAGAACATTTTGGTAAAGTGAAGTGTTACAGGCCCATAAAGGGGGGAATAATGGGGGTTTTGTTTCATTATTAAAATTGGTGACAGGGGAAAATAATCATAGCAAAGTTTGCCTTTTGTTTAATGTGTTTAATGATGTGCTTAATGTCATCAAAGCTGCAAAACGCAATTGAGCACCTGGTAGTAATGGGATACCAGTGGAGTAACGATTTTGTTTAATGCTATATTAAGCTCCTAAAACCATACCAAGGGAATGGACAAGAGCGATTATTGTTCCTATTTTTAAAAAGGATGTCGAAAAAGTTCTCAATTGTACCAACCTATCTCCCTATTAAACAACAGTTTCAAAATGTTTGAGAAGTGCTTACTCCGTAAGCTGGAAGAGTGGGTCAATGACCAGGAACTTCTGTCCCCCATTCAACTGTGGTTTAGGCCAAATTGGGTACAATGGAACAGGACTTAAACATATATTTGATAATTGCCAATTCTTTGACAATCAAACCCATTTTCTTTGCATTCATGGTCCTGAGCATGGCCTTTGACAAGGTTAAATGTAATAAGATATGGCACATGCTCAGGTCATACAATTGTCCAGCTGCTATCTTGGATATTCTGGTGACCTTGCATAGTGATAATGAGGCCTGTATTTGGTCCGTTAGTCGGGGGCTCTGTACAACCTGGTTCCCGATTAATTCAGGGGTGAGGCAGGGGTGCGTTTTGGCACCCGTGGTCTTGTCCTTGTAAATCAATAATTTACAGGAAAAGCTGATGGAATGTAATGTAGATATTCCTAGGGTGGGAGGTATGTCAATTCCAGCACTGATCTATGCTGATGACACTGTTCTTATTGCGTGGACCTCGAGGGCACTACAGGCCTTGGTTAAAAAATGTGCCTCCTGTATGGGTGAGCTAGATTTGCAGGTAAACTCGAATAAGTCAGGGGTAATTATGTGCTGTGCGAGAACATTGTTTTATACATTTCCTAAAATGTATTGCAAAGATGTTGGGTGTAATGGTTCAGTCTAGTGCCGTGAGATGCAACTTCCTCACAGCGAATCTCGGCTATGGTGCTGCTAGATGTGAAGGTGGCCTATCTGATGAAAGTTCTTTTTTAACTTTTACAGGAATTGTTAGCTACAAACAGAATTTCAGGACATTTTCCAAGTAAAATATATTTTGGACCACCAGGGGGCTCACAGGCGATGGAAGCCTGAGTGCTGTGCTCTCGCCTCGAGGGGCTTTGAAGGGACTTGAGCCCCCCTAAACCACCCCCCAGAGGAATGAAAACAAGAGGAGAGGATTGCTGACACCCCCAGAACAAGTGGGCCAAAACCCAGAGTCCAGGCGCCCCGGCAAAGCAGGGAAACAGGCCATGGAAGGCCCGGTAGAACGGCAGTTAAAAACCTCAAAGGCAACCTCAACTCAAACACCCGCCACAGTTGAGAGGCGTGGGGGATAGGGGCAGCGCCGGGGCTGAGACACCAAGCCCCGAGCGGTGGGCCCCTGCCCCAATCCCGAGCTTCGAGTTACGACGCTGTGCAATAGTTCAACCGCCAAGCACCATCATTACCCGGCTCGGCGCGGGTGAGAGCCTGGGTGGCATTCTTGGCAGTGGTGCGCCGCTTCCCCCAAGTGCAAGTGAAGAAGGTGGAGCACCGGAGCGAGGGAAGGCTCTGCAGATCCCCCCCCCCCCACTTGTTGTGATCTGAGGATATGCCGCCTGCAGCGAACATACAGCGGAGCGGGGAACCCTCAAGAGGGACAGTGATAGGCTCAATGGGCGGGAGATTCCCCGAGCCGGGAGACAAAACGAAGACAGAGAAGCAGACGGTGGACAAAGATCAGGGCCACAACACATCAGGAGACCCCCCACAAGGAAGGCCCCTGCCGGCCCCCGTGATAACAAGAGTGAGGAGGAGGAGGGCAGGAACGCGGGAAGACCCCCCTCCCCTTAGAGGCAGGCAGCGGGCCGCAGGAGCCAGCATTCAGCTCCTCCATACGGCCCACCATAAACAGGCAGCCCGCAGAGCACCCAACAGAGGGAGAGTACCCCCCTGACGACGAGAGGTGAGGCACGGAAGGGCAGCCTCCTGAACAGATGTACCCACAAGTGAGCCCAGGGAGAGGAAAGGTGGGTCTTCCTCCCGGTCCCCAGAGACAGATTTTACAACACCCCGATCTCCCCATCGCCTGGAAAGGCCCCCGCCGAGGGACCCTTCTCGCCAAGGGGGTACAAGAGACACTGCTCCAGCCCCCTTTGACTAGCACACATGGAGGCAAACACCAGGAAAGTCCAGGGGCCACTGTAAAGGCTAGGGGGATCTCTGTTAGGAAAGATTTCCATTTTTCAACAACCTTCTGCTGCACTCCTCTGGGCTTTTCACTCACTTCTTATGGGGAAACTGACATGCCCTTAAAGACAGTCAGTACTGGGAGACTTTGTTTCCCTTAGTCCTTGTCCATGTTGCAACTTTTCAGCAACATGTAACTAGTGTACAATGTACCTTACAGTACAGTGCACTTGTGTCTATTCATTTCCAAAGCCCCTAGATATAAAGTAAAGGCATTTCAAGTTATTCCTACCCAGGACACACAGTGAACTTTGTAGTGATAACTGTAAAAGGCCATAGACCTACCTTATGTAATGGATACAAGTACCTTTTATAACCTTAAATGCTTCTAGATCAGAAACATTGAGAAAGATGTGTACTTAGAGGGGTTTACCTACTCAAGGTACAAAATTGAAAATGATTCAGAGAATGATGGAATGGCAAGAGTTGCAACTCAGTGCCATAGCCTCGGATAAGAGCGCAGAAGGAGGTGGGGCTGCTACCACGGACAGAACTGACAGTTCTGTCGCTGCCCTCATCCATGATGCCCATGAGGATGTGGATGATGTAATGTCCAATGTTTCGTCTGCAAGCTCTGATGCTGAGGCCCTGCTGGAATTCAAGAAGCAAGAGCTGCTGTTTAGGCAGAAGGAGCTTGAATTTCACATGGCTAAACTGAAGATAGAGCAGGCAGAAAAACAGAAAGACAGTGATCACCAGTTGGAACTGGCCAAACTTCAAGTTTCAAATGGATCCAAGGGATCTGGACATAGGTCTGGGTCCTCCTCTCATCCAAGATTTCCTAAAGATCTGCTCAGTGTGTATGATGAGAAGAATGACATTATGGACTGGTTGGATGCATTTGAGAATGCATGTGAAGTTCAAGAGGTTGTACATGCTGATAAAATTGCGTGGTTGCTCAGCAGACTACCCCATTCTGGCTGCAGTGCTATTATGGAAATGTCAAAAGCTGAAAGAGTAGATTTTGCAATGTGGAAGCAAACTCTCATCTTAACGTTTGGGAAGACTCCTACCAAATACTTGAAGAGGTTTAGAGAGTACAAAAAGAAAGACTGATTTTTTAAAGAACGTAACTGGCTGGCTTGAAGGCTATAAGGTGTCCACCTTTTGAGGGTATGATATGGCTTGACATGCTTGAACATATTTTTGCATCTTGTTCCCCTGAGCTTAAGCAGCAATTGGCAGATTCAAAGACGTTAGACCCCAAGAAGCTGGCCAATGCAGCAGATGTGTGGGTGTCACACAGAGTGTCCCATAAGGACAAGACTCATCCTGGTAAGCAGGAGGAGGGGAAAAAGTCCAAAGATAAGAAGGGTGGGGGATCTGATAAATCTTCCTGCCAAAAGAGCCACAAAAAGAAATGTAAGGGTAAGTCCCAAGAGAACACACAGGGTAATGGAGGTTATCCTCCAAAACAGAACTCTAGCTACAGTAAGCCTCCCTATGTCCCAAGACCCAGTGGATCTTGTGTGACTTGTGGAGCCAGTGACCATGTGAAGGGGGGCCCAGATGTAAGGTCAAAACCTTGGGGTCCACTCTGATAATCTGGCCTTCTCCTCCTATGTGGAAGAAGAGATTACAGGGGCATCCTTCTCCCCAGACTGCTTCCCCAGTGGGATAGATTCTGAGGTAGTTTTAGTTTCCCTGTGTTCCTGGGAGCCTAAGGTCTCAGAAGCTTATGCTAGGATTCCTGATAATACCAAGCATTACTTTAAGGACAGTGTGCTGATCAATGGAGTAGTCACTCCTGCCCTTAAGGATAGTGGGTGCAGCAGAACTGTAGTGGATTCTACCTTGGTAGACCCAGAGGAAGTTGTCCGAGCTCCTCTGTTCCCCACTAAGTTGGCTAATGGCCCACCTCTCAAATTCCCAGTTATACCTGTAAATCTTACTATAAATGGTACAGTGGTCAGGATTCCAGTGAGCATTCAGAGAGATGTCCCAGAAAAGGTCTTGCTGGGGAATGATCTCAGAGCTTTAGGGCTTGTGGGAGGCACAGCAAGAGACCTTGCACAAAGTCACAAACTAGGGCTGCCTTGGCCATGTCCAATGCCCAGTCTAAGCCAAAGGGTAAACCCAAGGCTAAAGGAGTCAGAAAAAGTAATAGAGGGAAAGCAAACATTCCCCAAAGCTCACCTACCACTGAGGTGGAGGTAGTTGGTTCAACACCTGAACCTGACGAGGAAGAGGTGTTACCTGAAGTCTTTGATCCCAATGGCCATCCTGAACTACAAGGATTGTTAGTAGAATGTGGTCCTGACAGGATTGAATTCAGTAAGCGCCAACGTGAGTGCCCATCTCTGGAAGGCCTAAGGAGACATGCCCACTCCCAGCTTGAGTTTGAACCTCTTGGGAAGCATAGGATTTATTGGGAAGGTGGGCTCTTCTACAGTGAGCCTACAGAGTCTACAGAAGGAGACCATAGGATGTTGGTGGTTCCCCTTGCTTTAAGTCCCTCCGTCCTGCAGCTGGCGCATGAATTGCCCCTTGTGGTCACCTTGGTATCAAGAGAATCAAACAAAGGTTATCCATCCATTTCTACTGGCCCAAGATGGGGGTGCAAATATAGAAAGTCACTGCAGGAGTTGTGCCACCTGCCAGTTATCTGGAAAAAGTGGCACAACAATCCAAGCTCCATTGGTACCACTCCCAGTTGGTGGGGGTAACATTTGAGAGGGTAGGGACCAACATTGTTGGTCCCCTTGGCCCGCAAACTTCCTCAGGCAATAGGTTTATCCTGGTGCTGGTCGACCATGCAACCAGGTATCCACAGGCATGTGACAGCCAAATCAGTTGCAAAAGCTTTACTTGGCATATTTACAAGCGTTGGCCTTCCCTAAAGAGGTTGTGTCTGATAGGGGCAGCAACTGTATGTCAAAGTACATGCAGGCCATGTGGAAGGAATGTGGTGTCACCTATAGGTTTTCATCCTCACACCACCCACAATCCAATGGTCTAGTTGAAAGGTTTAACAGAACCTTAAATGCATGATTGGGGCTCTGGAAGAACCCTAAAGAAGAAAATTGGATCTTCTATTGCCATGCTTACTGTTTGCGTACAGAGAGGTACTTGAGGAGGGTGCTGGCTTCGGCCCCTTCAAGCTTTTGTTTGGTCACACTGTGAGGGGACCTTTAGCCATAGTTAAGGAGGGATGGGAGATGGCCACTCCCCCTACAACGTCCAACTTAGTAGACTATGTGCTAGGGCTCAGAAAAGGGATGGTACTCCTGATGGGTCTGGCTAGTGAGAAATTGAAGGCAGGGCAAGCACTGGTGAAACATTGGTATGACCAGAGGCTTCCATCATCAATTTCTCACCAGGTCAGCAAGTCCTGATCATGAATCCTATAAGTCCTAGAGCTTCACAGGACAAATGGTCAGGCCCTTACACAGTGGTGGAGTCACTGGGTGAGGTCAACTATTTAGTGGATCTTCGAAGGGCTGGGCAGGCTCCAAATGTGTTTCATGTCAATAGACTGAAGGCTTTCATCTCAAGAGTTGCAATTGCTGCACTGTTGCTGGCTTCAGATGTTGAGGAGGAGGAGTCAGAACCTCTCCCTGACCTGTTCCAGGACAGTCCTTCAGATAGCTCCATTGAGGGTGTCCGAGTGGCCACTCACCTGACTGCTGATCAACAAACAGAGGTGAAAGGTTTGCTGATGCAATGTTCCCCCTTTGTTCTCACAGTCTCCCAGTTTGACACCTTGGTGCAAACATATGACATTGACACAGGAGACAGTGTACCTTCCAAAAGTAGGGGATACAGGATGTCAGACAAAGTAAGGTCTTACATTAAGACAGAGGTCCACAACATGTTGGATCTTGGGGTGATTGAACCCTCTAGTAGTCCTTGGTCCAGCCTTGTGGTTTTGCTTCCAAAGGCAAGCACTTCTGAGTTGAGGTTCTGTGTGGATTACAGGGCTCTGAATGCTGTCACCAAGACAGATGCACACCCCTGTCCTAGAACAGACGAACTGGTGGATACTTTGAGTGCCTCCAAATACCTCATCTTATTTGACCTCAATGTAGGCTATTGGCAAATAGCCCTTGCAGAACATGCCAAGGAAAAGACAGCTTTCTCAACACCAGAGGGTCTTTACCAGTTCAGGGTAATGCCTTTTGGGTTGAAGAATGCCCCTGCCACTTTCCAGAGGCTTGTGAATTATGTCCTCAATGGGTTGGATGAATTCTGTCTTGCATATCTGGATGATATAGCAGTTTTCAGTGCCACCTGGGAGGATCATATGAAACACCTTAGGATTGTGTTGAAGGCTTGTCATAAGGCCCACTTGACCATAAAGGCTAGTAAGTGCCAGATTGGACAAGGTTCAGTGGTCTACCTTGGACCTGAAGTAGGTGGAGGGATGATACAGCCTCTACCCAGTAAAGGACAAGCAGTACAAGACTGGCCTACCCCCACTACTCAAACCCAAGTAAGAGCCTTTTTAGGACTCACTGGGTACTACAGGAATTTCATGGCAGACTATGGCACCATAGCTGCCCCTCTGACTGCTCTCACAACTCCTAAGAAACCCAAGAAGGTAACTTGGTCTGAAGAGTGTGGGAAGGCCTTCAATTGCTTAAAAGACTCCTTGTGCCAGGCCCCTGTTCTCAGGGCCCCTGATTACCAAAGACCTTTTATTGTGCAGACAGATGCCTCTGACAATGGGTTAGGAGCTGTACTATCACTAGTAGATGAGAAGGGCAAGGAACACCCTATTTTCTTCATTAGTCGCCAGCTTAAGGACAGAGAGCTCAGGTGGTCCACAGTAGAGAAAGAATGTTTCTCTGTTGTGTGGGCCCTAAGGAAGCTGAGTCCCTACCTCTATGGGACCCACTTCACTTTGCAAACTGACCATAAACTCTTAAAGTGACTAATGAACATGAAGGGAGAGAATCCAAAGGTGCTCAGGTGGTCCATAAATCTGCAAAGATTTGACTTCACTATTGAGCATAGGCCAGGTGTCCAACGCAGCAATGCTGATGGGTTGTCCAGAATGTTTAACCGACCTGAACATGAGACTCATCCAGGGCTGGATTAATTCCCCCTGTCCTTGGTCTGGGAGGGGCAGGTGTTAGGAAAGATTTCCATTTCATGTGTAATTTTACCTCCAGTTGTGTACCCCCCCAAAGTTTTGCTTTGTTTAAACACCATAGTCTGACTTTACCAGAGGAGCACAGCCTTCTGCTGCACTCCTCTGGGATTTTCGCTCACTTCTTATGGGGAAACTGACATGCCCTTAAAGACAGTCAGTACTGGGAGACTTTGTTTCCCTTAGTCCTTGTCCATGTTGTAACATTTCTGCAACATGTGACAAGTGTACAATGTAACTCACAGTACAGTGCACTTGGGTCTATTAATTTCCAAAGGCACTAGATACTCTCGAAGAATTTTGTAGGAGAAGTGCAGATGTGCCTTGTGTAAGGGCTAGTGGCAGCTTATCATTTTGCATATTTTTAACCCTTTATTGCCAGGTAAACCGTGATTACCGCGTTTGGCACAGTTAGGTGGCCTGGTTCCAAAATGGCCATGCCACGAGGCTCTTTGTCCTGTCCTTTGGCCATCTTGTCCCTTCACTTTCCCCAGGTCGAGACTGCACAAAGAGAAGACCCAGAAACCTTCCAAGACAGCACAACGGGCCAGGAGAAGAGGCCCGAGAGATCTTAACTCTCCTGGGTGGTGGCCCCTGTGCCCGGGGCATGTGCCTGCCCGGGGGGGGGGCACTACAACGCAGTGCCACCAACTGGTACCAGCCCAGCAGGAAGTGTGAGCCGAAAGGGAGACACCCCAATAGCTGGGCAAGGACACGTCTCCCCCCCACCAGCGCATATCAAAGCCACAAAGGGAACATGCTGGACTTAACATATATAACCACACACTCAACGTACCAAGGACAAGTACTACAGAGCTGCATGAGCTGGAGGAAGACTCTTCAGGAATTTCGGTTCCAAGGAGCAACAGGAGGCCTGAAAAGTCCGGATCCAGACAGCGAGATGGACCGAGGTGCATACCTGTCCGGGGGAACTACGTCCATGGAGAGGGGATTTGCCTCGTTACTGCAAGAAATTAGGGACATGCGCTCAGGCATAGCCCAAAAATTGGAAAAAATTGATCAAAGAGTGGACAAAGTAGAGGATAGGTTACTCCAGTTGGAGACCAACCAATCGTCGTCTACCATATTGGAAGCACAGATAGACACCAGATTCTTGGCAATGGAAAAGATAGACGAGAAAAGGGTCCTGCAAAGGGATGATTTCGAGAACAGTTAAAGGAGGAACAACCTCCGATTCTTTGGCATTCCGGAAATGGAGGGGGAGACAGAGAGGGATGTTTGTAGAGTGGTCAGAGATGTGATTCACCTCCTGTTTGGGAATGAGGCAACAACAGAACCTACAATAGACAGGATGCACAGGGCCAGGGGTAGGGCGAGGGGACCCCACTCCATCCTTGTGCACTTCCACTAATATGCAGAAAAAACAAAAATCCTGGAGGAAGCTAAAAAAAGCACATAACATCACTTACAACAATGCAAGGATATCGATCTTCCAAAACCTGTCTGCTTGGCCAGACGACTATGCCACCCCCTAACCCAATGTCTACGGGAAAAGGGAGTCCGGTACCGGTGGGGGTACCCATTTTCCTTCACCTTTGAATACATGGGCCAAAGAACACGACTGGGCACCGAAGAGGACATTAAAGACGTGATTCAAGAATATGTTGATGCCACAGACGAGCAGCGACAACCCACTGGAGAAGCAGCAGGAGCAATAAGAGGAAAAGGAAACGCAAGGGATAGGAGACGAATTCCAGGGTCCCGAAAATTTAAGAAACCGAACACCCCCCCACCATCCTGGGAAGACGGGCCAGGGGGTTCCAATGGGTGATAGAGAGCCCCTATGGGGCCGAGGGTCTGGACTCAGGACCAGACCATTGGAAAGGCATGCTATCCCGTCAAACAGCAAGTATTGGGGGAGTTGTCATGTGAATGCTAAGTTAGGAAAGTAACTCCTGGGACGGGGGTGGGGGTAAGTGGGGGCTCAACAAGGGAAGTAAAGCAGATGAGGGGCCCTGATGAGGCGGGCACAATGGTGGCCCAGTGAAGCACCAGGAATGGTCAGACCTTTTGGCTGGGTGCCGGGGAAGGGGAAGTGGGGACACAGGAGTCAGTCATGAAAGTTTCAAATGAAGGGGAGGGGGCACTTGGGGTCTTGCTCAGCCCTGGGTGGAGGGGGGTGTGGAGGGTGTGGGAGGTAGGGGACAAAGGGGGACAATGGTTTCAAGCATACGTCTGGCTTCAGCAGCGGGGCAAAGACACAGGGAAATAGGTCAAAGGAAAGTACCAGGGATACTATCTAGAGTAGGCCACACCCTCTGGAATGGCTGACTATTTACCCGTCCTGGAAATAGGCTTCCTCAACGTCAGAGGTTTGAACTCACCCACAAAGAGATCCCTGTTTGGCAGGGAACTCTGACGAGCCAAACTGGACCTACTCTTCTTACAAGAAACACACTGGGTGAGGGGGAAAGAACCGGGTCTCCGTCCGTGGTAGAGGGGTTGGGGAGGTATTCCACGCTTCATTCAAAACCAAGAAGAGGGGGGTGGCGATTATAATGGCGAATGATCTGGGCTTTAAAATGGAAGACTTTATCGGGGACCCGGAAGGTCGTTACGTGTTCATGAAAGGGAGGCTACAGGGATCCCCACTGACCCTGGGGGATGATATATGGCCCAGATGAAGGTCTAGCACCATTCTGGGAAGGGGTTAAGGACAAGTTGAGACTCTTCGTTGAGGGTTCCCTGATCGTAGGGGGGGATTTCAATATGGTGATAAACCCGACGAGAGACAGAGAATGACACCCCATCCCCCACCGGCATCAGATTATCCCACATCTAGGAGGTTCCGCAGAATTATCCGGGAGTTAGGCCTTGAGGATACACTTCCAGGCTCAGCCAAACAGGATCCCCCATTCACGTAGTACTCCAAAACGCACAAAACCTTTTCAAGAATCGAATACATCCTGGTAGACAGCTCCCTGCTCGTCAGCGCGTTGGACCTTAGGGTAGACCCCGTCCCCTGGTCTGACTACGGCCTGGTGAGGATCACCTTGTTGGGAGGCTGGGGTTGACGACGCAAATGGGGAGGTGGAAATGCAACGATGCCCTGTTAAAGGACACGGTTGTTGCTAAAACGGTCCTAGAGAACATAGTTGAATATTTTGAACTCAACGACAACGGGGAGGTCAGCCCACATATCCTACGGGACGCATTTAAGGCCACGATATGTGGGCTCCTGATAAAAATAGGAGCACAAAATAAGAGGGAAAGGGGCAGCCTGGAAAAAGACCTCAGAGATAAAATTTTGGAACTGCAGCAAAGTCAAATACCTGTGTCACGGCTCGCTCCCTTCGCTCCCGTTCCCGCCACTTGGGGGCATGTTTTGGGGTTTATTCCCTACTGGACATTTCCTCCGAACCTTATGCTACAGTGTTGTGATGAATTCGGAGCGCTGAAACCTTATTTTCCAAGTTACTTCCCTTCCGTATCCATTCCAGGTTTTTGGCAGCCAGCATGCTACTTTAATCAAATGACTATGCTTCCCAGAATGCCTGGCTCACTGCTTCACCTCCTCCCTTGCAGGACAAGGTTGGGTGGAGGATAGGCAACACCTGTGGCTGCAGGTGCAGCAGGCGGCACACCTGAGGGGTGTGCTCGTTAAGCAGCTTTAGAAGCCTCAGTTTGCTTCAGTCCAGCGCTGGTCATTGTTGCAGTGTTCCTGTTGTGACTGGTCCCTTGTTCCTTGTTCCTTGTTCCTTGTTCCTAGCTTTTGTGCCTAGTTCCTAGTTCGTGTTTCTTGTTCCTCTGCCCTGGATTTCAGATTTATGTGGTTAATTGATTTCTGCTCTCTGGATTTCCCTTTCTGTCTTCCTCTGTCTGCAGGCAGCCTTTCTCTGTGCTTTACCCTTTGATGCAGCCCAATTTGCCTGTGTTCTCTGTTTCTTAGATGCTGTCCTTTGCTACTGAAAAACTTGATGCATTAGTCTTTCCCTTTTTAGATTTAGCTTCCTGCCTTTTCTCCTTGGATGGGTGGGAAAGGTTTCCTTTTGTGATATCATTTTCCCCGCTCCTGATCCTTACTTTCTATTGGGATCCATTCCATGTTTTCCATTGCACTTCTGCATTTATTTCCCATTGTTTATTAGGTGTGGGGTGCTGTTGTAACTAGTCGCTGTGTGAATGCCTTTTGTTTTCCTCACTATTCTATAATCACAATTCCTACTTGCCCCTTGACTTGGGTCTTATGAATCCTCCACCCATTGCTGTTATAGCCTTCTGGGTCCCTGTTTGATCTACTGGGTTCGTGAATTTACTGACATTCAAGTGGTCTTTCCGGTCCTCGTGAGTACTGTTTCTAAGTTCCTTATTCAGTATCATCCAGAGTGTCTGTCATGATCACTGCTTCCAAGGAGCCAGGACCAGCCCAACGTCCTTGGAAGCAGGCCCCTAACCCTAATCCTAAGCACCAGCCGGTCCCCACTGGGACCTTTTGGACCTTGTCCTGGCGCCGGTGGCACCAGGCTCATCAAAACCATTGGTCCCGGCACTGGAAGCTCCGGGCTCATAATAGGTGTGAAGATGCTTGGGTGGACTTACCTGCAGCAGACCATGCTGCTTACTTACCAGCCACTTAGAAGCCATCTGAGAACAGGAACTACTTTCTTACCTGGGTGGGGCAGCTCCACTCCCTGGATACAGCACTGGAACTCTTCTGGAAACTGGAACTCTTTTCTTACCTAGGCGGGGCCGTGGAAGAAGACGCCTCATCACTCCAAGGCTATTTAAACCACACCCGATAGATGAAGCGTGCTTCGCGTTATTCTGCATCTGCAGCAGAACGCTCACCGAGTCTGCTCCGGCCCTTCTTCTTCCGATCCTGGACCTGCAAGAATCCTACTTACCATTTCGGTATCCAGACATCATCAGCACCTGCAAAGAACAGAAACAACAGGTTAGCAAGGCGAACTTTACACGCAGTGCTTACTTACCTGATCCATCGGCTGCGGCCGTTTCTTCACGCCGCATCTCCACCTGCAAGAACCAAAGCATTGCCATACTTACCGGCACGTTGTGAATTCCGGATTTCTTCGTTCAGCATCGCCGCCTGTGAAGGCAAAGTATCGTTAACAACTTACTGGCATTCCGCGGACTCCGGCCCTGCAACCCAACATCTGAAAAGCAAAAGAAAAGACGTTAAGCAGGTATTTACTTACGTCCATCACGCTCGTCGCAATAAAACGCCTGCGAATACTCCGGCGTCTCTTTAACAGGAACTAAGCTGCAAGGAAAGAGACAGTTAGAGCGCTTGCCATACTTACGAACTTCCAGGCGCTTCAATTCATCTTTCATCTCAAGAGCCCTGCAATACATAAGGGAAAGGCATTATACAGAGTCTGCATATAAACGTGCCACGCATGTAAAGACTATAAAGACAAAAGGTGTCCAGAAACTCGCCGCTCGTGCAGATAACGACGGTAACCATCCTCTGAATTCAAGAGGCCTGTGTTTCACCGGTGAAGGAACTGGCAACGGCACCCTGCACCAGACGCAGATGGAGAGCCCAGCATTCACCTATATAAGGTGAGCATGTTGACCTGGGGGCTCTACGAAAAAGCTGGGAAGAGAGAGAGAGAGAGAGGGACATTCAACAACCCAGACCATTAACCCCCATATTCTTTCACCTGCAGAAACCTCACTCTTCGAGTCCGACACACAGTGCGAAGAGGTTCGACCCCAGAAGCCAATCGAGTCCTGCACATCACTTTTCGAGTCACAGACAGATTCCTGCCAAGACCCGCGCCTCTGTGGGAATCAGGTGAGCGTTACAGAACGCGAAGCCCACCACAAAACTCCTACCCATGCGCAATGGAAACCTCAGACACTGATCAACTAGCCCAGTTGCTCGGGGAATTAAGAGCAGAAGTACATGCAGCTCGTCAGGAAACAAACTCTCTAAGAAGAGAACTGATACTTTCCAAGGAGAGAACAGAGGACCTTGCTAGGCAGTTGTTACAAACGCAGGCAGGACAGACACCTTTGCCTGTTCCAGGAGGAAGTTATCCTTCTGCATCATCTTCAAATCCAGTGCAAATCAATCTGCCCGGTAATGTTCCCTTGGCTCCGCCCGAACGCTTTTCTGGTGATCCAAAGAAATTCGCAGTGTTCATCAATCAGTGCCGCCTACAGTTCTTATGTCGACCAGCTGCATTCCCAACAGATCAGACCAAGGTGGCTTTCGTGCTTTCTTATCTCAGTGGCAGCGCTGCAGATTGGTCAATCCCTTTAGTCACCCAGGATGATCCGGTTTTACATGATTTTCAGGCCTTCCAGTCCAGCATGGAGAAACTGTTCGCAAGACATGCACAAGGGCAGGCCTTGGACAATGAACTTCTCTCATTACGACAGGGTAATCAAGACCTCTTGACTTATATAGCCTCCTTCAATAGACTCATAGTGGAAACACAATGGCCCGAGGACAAGAGAATAACGCTTTTCTACAGAGGCCTGCGTGGAGAGCTCAAAGATGTGTTAGCGCAAGTTGTGAATCCTCCACAAGAATGTTCTGACTATATTGACTTAGTTGTCCAATTGGACCATAGACTACAGAACAGGAAGGCAGATTGTTCCAGATTTGATACCCAAGTGTTTTCTAAACCACAGACCTCGAATAAGGGAGCTGACACTGTGGAACCCATGCAAATAGGGGGCATGAAAGGACCTTTAACCCAGAAAGAGCGGGAAAGAAGAAGGCAGCTGCAATTATGCCTCTATTGCGGAAACTCAGGACACTTTCTTCGGGACTGTCCAGTGAAACCAGCTAAGAAGACTGTAGGAGCCGCGGATACCTGTACCACAAATTCTGAGCAGGGAAACAACCTCGCCCGACAAGAGTAGAGGTCCTCTTGCCGAGCGTTAAGATCTGTCCCGTGACCTCGCATTTCGTGATACCCATGGTCCTCATTAGTCCTGAACGTCCGGATCGTTTGCATGCAATTGAAGCTTACATTGACAGCGGAGCAATCGGTAACTATGTGGACCGTGAAATGGTATCAAGGATGAATCTACCCCTTGTCCCTAAGGCAGTGAAAGACGTCATCACTACTGTGGATGGCACGGAGATAGCCTCCGGACCAGTAATGCATGCCACCCAAGAAGTGACGCTAGTGAGTCAAGATGGACACCGGGAGAGAATCGGGTTCGATGTAATCAAGGCCCCTCAGTTCCAGATCATTCTGGGAATCCCTTGGTTAGAGAAGCACAATCCTCAGATCGATTGGCGAGCAAAGACGGTTCAATTTCCAGAGTGTTTTACCACTTGTTATCCTCGGCCTGATGTTTCACTGGCGGCAATCTCTTCTGAGGAGGTGCCCAAATTACCTCCCGAATACCAGGAATTCCAAGACGTCTTCCGGAAGGATCAAGCCAACACCCTGCCTCCTCATAGGTCTTACGACTGTCAAATAGATCTGATACCTGGAACAACTCCTCCTTGCAGCAGGATTTATGCCCTCACCGAGCCAGAGAACCTTCACCTCAGACAATACCTAGACCAATACCTAGCTAACGGGTTTATCCGTCCTTCAAAATCTCCAGCTTCATCGGCTTTGTTCTTCGTTCCGAAAAAGGAAGGAGACCTTAGGACTTGCATAGATTACCGCGCCCTGAATCAGATCACCGTTAAAAACAGATACCCGTTACCTTTGATCCCTGAACTCCTGGACCAAGTCAAAGATGCATGTATATACACAAAGTTGGATCTCAGAGGAGCCTACCACTTGGTACGGATAAAAGAGGGCGATGAATGGAAAACGGCCTTCCGCACCAAGTACGGGCTATTCGAATATCAAGTGATGCCCTTTGGACTGTGTAATGCTCCTGCTGCTTTCCAGTATTTTATGAACGATGTCCTTAGAGAACTCATAGACATGTGTGCTGTTGTCTACATTGATGACATCCTCGTCTATTCATCATCTGAAGAGGAACATCAGAGACACGTTAAAAAGGTTCTCGAGAGATTGCGTCAACATAATCTTTTTGCTAAGCTTGAGAAATGCGTTTTCAACGTAACGGAAGTTGAGTTCCTGGGATTCATATTGTCACCTAACGGAGTCCATATGGATTCAAAGAAAGTTGATGCAATCATCAAGTGGCCATCACCAACCTCTGTAAAAGGAGTTCAAAGCATGTTAGGGTTCGATAACTTTTACCGCAGATTCATTCCTGAATTTTCTCGGATAGTCCAGCCCATCACCGCTCTGTTGAAAAAGAACAAAGGTTTTGAGTGGTCTTCTGAAGCAGAACAAGCTTTTCAGGACTTAAAAGCTAAATTCATTTCTGCACCTGTTTTAAAACATCCTCGCCCAAAACTCCCCTACATTGTGGAAACGGATGCTTCTAGTCCTGCTATGGGGGCAGTTTTATCACAAAGAGATCCGGTCACACACCAACTACATCCTGTTGCCTTTTGGTCCCGCAAGTTTTCGCCTCCTGAGATCAACTATTCAATTACAGACAAGGAACTTTTGGCCATCAGATCGGCCTTTAAAGCCTGGCGGCATTATCTTCTAGGAGCCAGACACACAGTCACCGTAATGACTGATCACCGCAATTTACAATATCTAAAGACAGCCAAAGCTCAGTCTTCCAGACAGCTTCGCTGGGCTCTGTTTCTAGCAGAATTTGACTTTATAATTACTTATCGACCAGGCAGTAAGAACGGAAAAGCAGATGCTCTCTCCCGGATGGGAGTATATGAACATTTGACCAATCCAGAACCAATACCCATAATCCCAGAACAAAGAATTTTGGGTTTGGTCAGCGCTCAATCTTTTGAAGACATCAAGACCATGGATAAATCACTCCTAACTCCGGGCGATTTGCAAGATTGGCAATTAAAGTGGAAAGAATTCTCAGTGGATCAAGACCTACCATATTTCCGAGGACGATTGCATTTACCCTGTGAGAAAATACAAAAACAAGTAATCTCCTGTTATCACGACTCTCTAATGGAGGGTCACCCTGGCATTACCAAAACCATGGAAAAGATTAAAAGACATTTCCGGTGGCCGTCATGGAAAAAGGATATTAGAGACTTTGTAATCTCCTGTGGTGTGTGGGCCCAGAATAAAAGTCAGAAGGCGAAACCAGCCGGCCTATTACAGCCACTAGACATCCCTCCCTGTCCATGGCATACCCTGTCCATGGATTTCATCAAGGACTTACCTCCATGCTCGGGGTATACTACCATTTTAGTAGTCGTGGATCTATTCTCCAAGATGGCTCACTTCATTCCCCTGAAGGGTCTACCATCAGCCTCAGTATTGGCCCGAGAATTCTTAGAAAACATCGTTTGGCTACACGGTTTTCCCTCGGTTTTAGTCTCTGATAGGGGAAGTCAATTCATCTCTCACTTCTGGCGCAGTTGCTGTCGTCTAGCCCAAATTGATGTAAGACTTTCAACTAGTCACCATCCCCAAACTGACGGACAAACCGAAAGGACAAATCAAACTCTAGAGCAATATCTACGTTGCATGCTCCAACAAACTGAAAACCCCTGGAAGGATATTCTTTGGATCGCTGAATACGCTTACAATAAATTCGATTCATTCTGGAACAGGGAAGACTCCCTTCTTCCTACTATACGGACACCATCCTAGAACCTCTAACCTGGATCCTCCCCAAGAATTCGAAGCACCTGCTGTGGATCACTTGCACTCGGAGATCACCCGTGCTTTTAAGGAAGCCTCGGCCCATCTGCAAAGAGCTAAAGCTCAATTCAAAAGAGGAGCAGATCAACACCGTAAAGAGGCTCCTCACTACGCAGTAGGAGATCAGGTCTGGCTATCCACTAAGCACCTGCCTCTAAAGGGACCCCGCACCTTCATCCCGAGATACCTTGGACCCTATCTCATATCTGCCATAATTAATCCGGTGGCTGTCAAATTGGAGTTACCTACGCATATGAAAATACACCCAGTATTCCATGTCTCCTTATTAAAACCAGTACAACCAGAAACCCGATTGACTGAATTCCCAGAACCGGTTTTAGTAGATGGAGAACTTGAATTCGAAGTTAAGAACATCCTAGACTCCAAGATCTCCAAATCTAAGTTATATTATCTGGTTGATTGGAAAGGTTACGGCCCCCAGGAAAGGTCTTGGGAACCTTCAGAATATGTCCACGCACCTCGTCTGGTCAAGAAATTCCATCTGAATCACCCCGACAAGCCAAAACCCCCGGAGAAGACACGCTTAGGAGGGGCCTTGAGGGGGGGTACTGTCATGATCACTGCTTCCAAGGAGCCAGGACCAGCCCAACGTCCTTGGAAGCAGGCCCCTAACCCTAATCCTAAGCACCAGCCGGTCCCCACTGGGACCTTTTGGACCTTGTCCTGGCGCCGGTGGCACCAGGCTCATCAAAACCATTGGTCCCGGCACTGGAAGCGCCGGGCTCATAATAGGTGTGAAGATGCTTGGGTGGACTTACCTGCAGCAGACCATGCTGCTTACTTACCAGCCACTTAGAAGCCATCTGAGAACAGGAACTACTTTCTTACCTGGGTGGGGCAGCTCCACTCCCTGGATACAGCACTGGAACTCTTCTGGAAACTGGAACTCTTTTCTTACCTAGGCGGGGCCGTGGAAGAAGATGCCTCATCACTCCAAGGCTATTTAAACCACACCCGATAGATGAAGCGTGCTTCGCGTTATTCTGCATCTGCAGCAGAACGCTCACCGAATCTGCTCCGGCCCTTCTTCTTCCGATCCTGGACCTGCAAGAATCCTACTTACCATTTCGGTATCCAGACATCATCAGCACCTGCAAAGAACAGAAACAACAGGTTAGCAAGGCGAACTTTACACGCAGTGCTTACTTACCTGATCCATCGGCTGCGGCCGTTTCTTCACGCCGCATCTCCACCTGCAAGAACCAAAGCATTGCCATACTTACCGGCACGCTGTGAATTCCGGATTTCTTCGTTCAGCATCGCCGCCTGTGAAGGCAAAGTATCGTTAACAACTCACTGGCATTCCGCGGACTCCGGCCCTGCAACCCAACATCTGAAAGGCAAAAGAAAAGACGTTAAGCAGGTATTTACTTACGTCCATCACGCTCGTCGCAATAAAACGCCTGCGAATACTCCGGCGTCTCTTTAACACGAACTAAGCTGCAAGGAAAGAGACAGTTAGAGCGCTTGCCATACTTACGAACTTCCAGGCGCTTCAATTCATCTTTCATCTCAAGAGCCCTGCAATACATAAGGGAAAGGCATTATACAGAGTCTGCATATAAACGTGCCACGCATGTAAAGACTATAAAGACAAAAGGTGTCCAGAAACTCGCCGCTCGTGCAGATAACGACGGTAACCATCCTCTGAATTCAAGAGGCCTGTGTTTCACCAGTGAAGGAACTGGCAACCGCACCCTGCACCAGATGCAGATGGAGAGCCCAGCATTCACCTATATAAGGTGAGCACGTTGACCTGGGGGCTCTACGAAAAAGCTGGGAAGAGAGAGAGAGAGAGGGACATTCAACAACCCAGACCATTAACCCCCATATTCTTTCACCTGCAGAAACCTCACTCTTCGAGTCCGACACACAGTGCGAAGAGGTTCGACCCCAGAAGCCAATTGAGTCCTGCACATCACTTTTCGAGTCACAGACAGCTTCCTGCCAAGACCCGTGCCTCCGTGGGAATCAGGTGAGCGTTACAGTGTCAGCTCACAGATCCTGCCCTTGCTTGCCTTCTACGTGGGTTTAGCGCTGTCAGTATCTGTAATAGCATAGTGGGTAAGGAGTTTGCCGACTTTCCTTTCAGTCATAAGCAGGTTCTAAGTGCTTACCCCACATCCCTTTTCATATATTGGTATTATTGTTTCACTCTATTTGCACTCCTGGGTTTTAGTATACACGAGTCTTGGGTATTGTATGCACGTTGTTAGATTCAAAGTTGATCACTGTGCGATTCCGTGCACATTTCCATTGCCATATTCATTGCCTTCTTCCTTTCTTAACAACCTGCCACGTCCATCACCCCAGTAAAAGCGGCAGCTCTAGACCATGACAAACCCCAACTGAAGGACCTCTTATTGTCCAAAACAGACCGCTGCCTTCAATTCACCAAACAAAAATGCTACGAAAAGTGGGACAAGGCTGACAAAATTGTGGCATGGAAGCTGAGGGAAGCTGAAAAAAGTAAAATGGTCAAGGGCACCAAATCCGTTGAGGGAATGTTGATCTATGATACCCCAAGCATAGGTATGGCCTTTAAACAATATTATGAAAGGTTGTACAAATCCGAATTCGACGGTAACGAGGTCTTAATTGAAGACTTTCTCGAAAAGATACCCATTCCAGGCTTAGCGAGAGATGTCGCAGAAAACTTAGAGGCCCCAATAGAGGAGGAGGAAATAATTCAGGCGATAAGGGCGATGAAGGGGGCACGACTCTGGGTAGACGGCGGGTTTTCAGTAAAATTCTATAAGCTCTTTTGTTCCACCCTATCCCCCCACCTAGCTAGAGTCTTCAATGCAGTTCTGGAGGGGGGAACCCTTCTTGAAACAATTATGGGGGCCATCATAGTAGTGCTGCTGAAAGAGGGAAAGGACCTGACTGAATGCTCCTCCTCTTATCGCCCAATATCCTTGTTTAATACAGATGTTAAGATCCTGGCGAAGGTACTGGGCAAAAGGATGGAGGGGATCATGCCTACCTTGGTCCACGGGGACCAAGCGGGCTTCATCAGGGGTCGCCAGGGGTCATATAACATCAGGAAAACCATAGACCTAATTCACTATTCCCAGGAGTCAGACCTCGACGCCAGCATGCTTTCTCTCCACTCAGAGAAGGCCTTTGATAGAGTTGAATGGAGATACATGATGTCACTCCTTCAGAAAATGGTGTTCGGGGAACACAAGAGAAAATGGGTAGCCGCCCTGTATAGGGCACCCACAGTGAAAGTGCAGGTAAACGGGGAGCTTACAGACTCGTTTAATCTCACCCTTTGTGCCCTTTGTCCCCCCTGATATACGCCCTCACAATGGAACCTCTAGCGATAGCGGTGAAGACACACCCAGGAATACAGGGGATTCGAAGCAGTCAAGTGGAATTTAAACTTTCCCTCTTTGCAGATGATATCTTGGGTTACTTAGTAAACCCCCATACATCGCTCCCCTCCCTTCTCCCATGATTGACACTTTCTGGTCCCTTCTCAGGGTTGAAAATTAGCAAATCTAAATCCCCCCTGCTGCCCCTCCGAGCGCCAGACCCAATGTTAGATCCTCTGAACACCTTCCATGGCGTTAGAATTGACAAATCCACACTCCAAATCACTAGGAACCTTGCAGCGCTGGCGGCAGCCAACTATGATCCTTTAATGGCCTGCATTACGATGGATCTAAAAAGATGGGCCAACATAATACTCTCATAGTATGGCCAAATGACGGCTATAAAGATGAATATTTTACCAAGAATACTATACCTGTTCACCGCCCTCCCCTCGAAAGTGCACGAACACACCTTCAAAGAACTCCAGACAGCATTGCACAAATCCATATGGGAGGGTAAACCCCCGAGGACGAAGAGAACTGTTCTCACCCTCCCCAGGGAGGAGAGGGGCTTCGGCCTACCCGGCTTTCACCACTATTATAAAGCTGCCCAACTCCTGGTCCTCCTGGAACATATGAAGGACCGGAAGGGAACAAATTGGACATATCTGGAAGATATGGACGTACACCCACTCAAAGTGAAGGACCTACTATGGGCCTCGCGAAAGGACATCCCGAGCAAAATACTTGAACATCCGACCCTAGGGGTACTCTGGTTCTTGGGGTCAGAGGGCCCTCAAAACAGAGCATATATCAACCTGGCTTTCACCAATGGTCTCGATCTGGGGTCCCATACTTAGATTAAGAGACAGAGGATTCCAAAAAGCGCATGAATGGTCAGAGAAATGGCTGGAAAGGGCTGGACAATTGTTCTAAGGGGGCAAATTCTTACCATATGAGGAAGTAGTGGAGGCCCTGGGTCCAGGAACGATCACGGTATTCGAGTACGTTAGGCTGAAGGGCATTCTAAATGATCAAAAATGGGGCGAGAATCTCAAGAGGCAGCTAACCCACTTTGAGAAAGTACTCGATTCAGCCGGCTCAATGAGAGGGATGGTATCTAAATTGTATAAAGTCATAAACACCAATAACCTACCAGAGAGGCGTGGGTTCCGTCAGTATTAGAACACACTGGAGGGGGAAGAACTCACAGAGGAGGAATGGGACAAGGTCTTCAGAATAGCCTTCCACAGGAATCTATTTACAGCAGACATGGAACATAACTTTAAAGTTCTCCAGGGATGGCATAGGGACTCTCTCAGAATATCCAAGATGTTCCCTGGGGCATCTCCTCAATGCCCGAAACGTTGCGGCGGCATGGGATCGAAGGACCACATGTGGTGGCACTGCTCACAAGTACAAACCTACTGGGGAAACCTGCGGGGTGGATGGCCGAGGTTACAGGGGAATCCCTCCCTCAGGAACCATTGACTATGCTACTGGGCCTGCCACTGAGGGACTCAGACATTCACTGCTACCCCAGGATGTGGGAGACGATGCTGCGGGCGGGGAGGGTAGCCCTGGCTCAGAAGTGGAAAAGCCCTATGATCCCAAATAAAAAAGAATGGCTGACGAAAGTAAAAAACTTGTTCTTAATGGACAAGATGATGGCCCTTGTGTATGACGATTGGAGCACCTTCCGGGCAGCCCGGGATGGAGTTAAACAGAAGTGGGGCTGGGAAGTGCATTGAATGCAAATGACTATTCGAAGGCCACACAGGGAATGGGGTGGACACCACGAAAAGGGCCGGGGGTAAAAGGGATAGAACCACACACGACAAAGGGGTGAGAGGGGGAGACAAAGGGGGGTCCTATGAAGACCAAATTCACTGCTAAGAAACTCCAGGACACAGAAAGATGATTTCCTGCATTTGTATCCTAGTGCTGGGAATGGCGTTCTCCCCTATGGGACGTGGACCCATATGGCGATCATTTCCTCAGACTGACCGGACTTTGTAAATCCAAGAAACCACCGTTGCCGTTTTGGTGTTGAGGGGAGGGTGGAGGGAGGCGGGAGGGGGTCTTGTTAATTGTATTAAGGACAGAAAAGGTGCTGATGAGAGATGTACTAATGGTCCTTGTTATGTTTTGTTTAAATGCCAATCAAAATCTAAAGTTTAAAAAGAAATGTAGTTTGACTTGCATATACATATGCGCACTTTGAATGAGTACTATTTTATGTCCCAAAAATCCTTCACACCCAATTCCTCACAATACGGAGTAAAATGCTCTCATCTGAAATTATTATTTGGAGTCATGTGGCACTCACAATTTAAAAAAAGAACCAGGATTAAATAGAGGAGTTAATAAGCGTAGACATGCATTTTACATCGAATGGGGCAAGGGATTTATGTTGTGGGATTGAATGAAAGAAAGTGTTTTGAAAAAACGCAGTGCACTCTAGTTGCTCTAGCATTTCTATTGATGGCACGAATACAAATTAATTGGTTAAAGGATGAGCTACATCCATTAAGCAGCACTATGGCTGAACAGGATGTGCACTCCCCTTTGGGATGGACACCAAGGGCGTTCCATACCTGGGGATGCAGATCAGAGAATGGAATGACACACTTCACTCACACAAAATATTCAAGCACTAATGGGCACAGTGCTCTCTAAGGTCCTCATACAAATGGCCGTAGTGAAACGTGTCAAAAGTGCGTTACCAATGCACAACAGAGTTATTTATTTTGTTACTTTTCAAATTTTATTTTATCGCACCGCAAGCAACACAAGTCACCTCAGACGGAATCGGCCACAATGACCGAGTTGAAAAGGCCGAATGTGTGATTTGGCCGAATTTCAGCTGTTCGAAAATTCAGAACGTCTGGAAAGTTCGACCAAATCACGCATTCGGTACTGGGGGCTGCAGGGTGTCCCCCGCACCCTTGCTCAGTATATTGTGTTCAGGGGTGTCCCCCGCAGCCTTCTTGAAAAAAAAACAAAAAGGAAAGGACCATGCTTCGCTGGTTCTCGATCACAGAATTGAAAGGGAACAGGCGTCGCAGGGACACAGCGAGTGTGCAGCAAGGTAAGTAAGGGGGTGGGGTTGGGGTGCGGTGGGGGTGTGAGTGGGGGTGTGGGCCAAGTCAGAAATGTATAGGGGAGAAAAGACCAAAGGTTATTTCAAAAAAATTATCTTTGGTCTTTTCTCCCTCGAACATTTCTACCTCAGTATTTCAACTCCGATCCACCTAAGAGCACTGGGGAAAATGATAAGAATAAAATAAAAAGTGGAGTGGGAGCTACAGAATAAATGGTGTAACGTGAGCCCAAGCCAAACATCACAGAAATGTTAAAGAATACCGTGGGTACACGTAAAGAAGTTTTGTCGGGGCTAGGAGTCGCTGGACTATCACATAACGTTAGTTGAATGTTTGCTTTAAAAGTTGGGCTTTGTAATGCCTTCTTGAATCTTTAGTGGCATTGCTGTTGATGGCCATTCAGTGGCAGGTTGTCCTGCTGTTCAAGGACATTTAAGCCATTTAATTGAAGTTTTCACTCTAGTTGCGTAGTTAGGAATCTCTAACGTATACATTGATTTTAGTTGTCTCTTTATTTGGCAGTGATGGAAAGGGTCACATAAGTAGTTCAGGCCTATTTTCGGGTAGCATCGTTGTGCGACGTAGAGTGACTTAAACTGGATCCTCTTCTCGATTGGACTCCAACGTGGCTTTTGAGGTTGGGGAGATGCGATCATGGGCGTTTACTCTGAAATTGATTTTGCTTCTCTGTTCATGTCCTGTTCAGTTTTAGCTGTTTTATGAGGCTCTTAGAAAGGTTTTTAAGAAGACACAAGTACAGTATAAATAATCCAGCCAATCAAGGAGCATAGTCTGGAGAAGCTGCACTTTATGTTGTATGTCAAGAAACAGAGTGATTTCTTGCATTGTGCGTTACCAGAAATTGACACTAGTTGCCAGCAATTGATTTTCTGAAAAAGAGATACTTGAGGGTCAGATATTATGCCAAGGTTCAACATTTTGTCAGAAGGGGTGGGTGAGGTTCTGAGGTGGTAGTGGGCAGCTGTTGGATACACTGTTGGGGATTCTATATTGATGATTTCCATCTTCCTGCTGTTGAAGCAGTTTGTTGGCCTTCATTCAGCTGTGTACCATGGTCAGACACTCAGAAATCTTGGAGTGGGTTTCGTGTTATGCTAACTTCGAAAATCGGTTGGGAATTGTGAGCATAGAGCTGAAAGCAGTCTGTTATGTCTTCCATTGGCGGCACCTGTACACGTTGAACAGCCAAGGACGGAGGTAGGAACCTTGTGGAAACCTAATGTGACAGGATTTTGTGGGGGAGGTGGAGTGGAGGTTAACTCCAGACCTGATCTCAGCTGGGTGAATCTGCAAGTGTGGCAGTATTTGATTGAAGAGGGACTGGCCAACTGGGCACTCATTGGAGCTTACTGGAAATTGAAAACGTTGGAACGCCCAGTTTACTGTTAATGGCAAATTCAGGACTTTCTCAGACTGTCAGACTTGGTGTTATCTGGTAATATAGAACTGGGAGCCTGCTGGGAATGTTTATCTGGGACGCTCTAGCAAATGTCCAGCGGAACATTTGCTGGAATTGTTGAATTGAGAGCTTACAGGAAATGTTGACATAGTAATTTACTGGGCATGTCTTTGAGATTACTGTGAACGTCAAGCTTCCTGGGAATGTCAAACCGAGAGCTTTCTGTAAATGTTAAACCTATTAGGAATTTCAAACTTGAAGCATACTGGAAATGGCAATTTTGAAGTTCGACCTATCAACACTGGATTTATACAGGGAATGTCAAACTGGGACTTTACTGCAGATGTCTAACTGAAAAACATTGGTGAATTATTAACGGGGGTTTTACTTTAAATTCAAACTGGTAGTGTATTAGTAATGTTAATCTGTGATCTTACTGGAAATGTCAACCGTCTAATTTAGTGGGAATGTCAAACGTTGCGCATGCTGGAATGTCAAGCTTGTTCAACATTTATTGGAATGTTAAGCTTACTGGTAATGTGAATTTGGGAGCTGAATGGAAATGTTAAGCATACTGACAATGTGAAACTGGGTGCAGTAGATGCAAGGATTACATTTAAAACCCTCTGCATTGTCCACAAGGCTTTCTGGGGCCTGAGTCAAATATACCTTCAACTATCCCTCCGTAAATACCTCCCCTCTCGAGCCCTTCGCTCATCTAATTCTAACTCCCTCAGGGTTAGTCGTTTTGCAAAAAAACGAGCTGGGGATAGATCCCTGTCTTCGGCTGGCGCCTCCCTTTGTAACAGCCTCCCGGCCACCTTGGAACTTGAGGAAAAACATTTTCCATTCCGGAAACTTCTCAAGATCTTCCTCTTTGCCTCTGCCTTTGCCCCCCTTTTCCCCTGTTGATCTTTTTCTTCTCATGGCATTGTGCACCTGGCCACCCTCTGTTCTTTCGGGCCCAGGTATCTGCTCACCCTGCCACCCTCCTGCACTGCCTCCAGGCCACCATCTGCACTAGGTTTCTGTATATGTACCCATACAGTCCCCCTCCCACGTTTCATCTGCACTTATCAGATATACCTTTCTGACTAACTTTCTCCTGCCACTTGCTGGCTGCACTACCATGGTTTAAAGCCCTTATTTATTATTTATTCTATTTAATATTTATTTATGTTTTCTCTCCTCTGCTTTGCACTTTCCACTTCCCCCTCTCCCCTCCTTGCACTTTTCCCCCATTTTCCTTTCCCATGTACTTGCGCTTTCTTAAATGTCACTGTGCCTAGTAAGATCGCTGTTTTTTCTGTTTTTTCTCTCCCTTGTTCCCCTCCCTTTTTGCCTGGTCACGCTCTGAAACACTTGTACGAGCGCAATATAAATAAAATATCATTTCATTTCATTTGCATACGGGGAATGCCAAACTGTGAGTTTACTGGAAAATTCAAACCTGTGGACTTACTGGGAATGTCAAGCTTAGTGGGAATTTCAAACTGGAAACGTATTGGTAATGTCAAAATCGGAACTTACTGGAAATGCCAGGCTTGCTAGTAATGGCAAATGGTAGCTTACTGATGATGTGAAGCTTACTGGGAATGTCAAATTGAGAGGTTATTTAACATTTCTGACTGGGAACCTACTTTGGATGTCAGCTGTGAGCTTATGAAGAATCTGAATGTTTCTGGGCGCGTACTGTGAATTGTAGGCATTCTAGGAATATGGAACTGGGAACGTATTGGGAACCTACAATTGGGAGCTTACTGGGAATGGCAAATGGACAGGGTGCTGGTAATGTCAAATGTGGAGCTCATGGGTGATGTCTAACTGAGAATTTACTGGGATGACAAACTGTGAGCTTACTATGAATGTCTTCCTTACTGGGATATTACTGTGAATTTCTAGTCAATGAGGAATTTCAAACTAGAAGCTTACTGGGGATGTTGAATTGTGATTTGACTGTCAATTTTAGTCTTACTGGGAGCCTACTTGAAATGTAAAACTAGAATAATGCTGAATATGACAAATTGGTATATTACTGGGAATGTCAAACTGGGAGATTACTCAGAATGTCGAATTGGGTGCATACTGGAGCTGACAAACTGAGAACTTAATGGGAATGCCAAACTGGGAGGTTACTGAAAATGTGAAAGTGGAGCATACTGGTAAAGGAATGTCAAACTGTTATCTCAGTGGGAATTCCAAGCTTTATGGGAAAGTCAAATTGGGCTGACACTGTGGAAGTTAAACTAAAGCCATATTAGTGTTGTCAAACTGGGATCATACTTGTAATGTTTATCTGGGAGCATGATGGGACCCTGAATGCCAAACTGGGAGCTTACTAGGAATGCCACGCTTATTGAAACGTTAAACTTGGAATTACTGACTGGGTATGTCAAATGTAGTGGGAATGTCAAATTGGGAGATTACAACAAACTTCAAACTGGAATCTTATTTGTGGTGTTAAACTGGAAGTATACTTGAAATGTCAAGCTTACTGGGAATTTCCACCTGGGAGCTTAATTGGAATGTCAAACTGGGAATCTACTTGGACTTTCAAGCTTAAGGCAAAGTAAAAATAGAGGGCTATGCGGTATGCTTAATTGGGAGCATATCCAGACTGTTAAACCGGTTGCTAAATGGGAATTGCCTCAGTTTGTCTACCTTACAGCTTACTGGGAATGTCATCCTTTCTGAGACCTTACTGTGAATGTCAAACTTGCTAGGAATTTCAAACTGGAGCTTACTGTGAAAATTAAACTGGGAGCTCCCGTGAATTTTTGACTTAATGGGAAAATAAGATCTTAATGACAATATCAAACGGGTAGGTTACTGAGAATGTTAAACTGGAAGCTTAAGAAATGCCAAATTGGGAGTATACAGAAAAAGTGAAACTAGAAGCTTACTGGCAATGTCAAAGTGGGAGGTTACCGGGAATGTCTAGCTCTGAGCTTACTGGCAATGCCAATCTTCTGAGAGCTTACGTGCATGGTAAACTCATTCGGATTGTGAAACTAAGAGTTTAAAGGGAATGCCAAGCTTAATTGGAATAGGATCTTACTGCTAATGCCAATCTAGGAGTTTAGTAGGAATGTCAAGCTTAGCAGGAATGTCAATTTAGGAACTTTCTATGAATGTGAAACTGAAACCTTATTGGTGATGTCAACCAGGTCTTATTCTGGGGATGTCATGTATGCTAGGAATGCCAATATGATAGCTTATAGGGCACCAGGAATGTCAAACTAAAAGTTTACGGAGAAAACAGTCTTTTTAGGAATTTCAGAATAGGAGCCTTTTGTAAATGTGAAGCCTATTGAGAATGTATAACTCAGAGGATACTTGGAATTAGGGGTGTCACGGTATTAGTTTCATGACGGTACAATAATCTTCTTGCCAAATGACGGTATATCATGGTTATCGCAGTATAGCAGGTGGAGTTAACTAATCTTAACAAATATTTTCTAAAAGGTCATAAATTGTCAGATTTATCATCACAAACAAAAGCATGCACCCAGGACCAGAATTGGGCTTTTCAACATACTTTCCACTGAAATGCCACCCCTTGCTTGCACCAAACACAAACGCAAGTGTGGAGAGGAGGGGGAGGTGGGGCCCTGCTGCGACTGGCAAAGCAAACTGAATAGCTTTTCTTAAGTGGTCATTTAGGCTTTTAGCTCCACCACTGGCTACTGGTGAAGATGAACATGTTGCCATATTGATAATCTGCATGCCACAGATCAATGGAGTCTGATGGTAGTATACGCTTGTGCGCATACACACACACACACACACACGCACACGCACTCTCTCTTTACGTTACAGCCTTTAGTTTACTTCTGGGCCAAAACGTGTTCAGTAATCACAGACATGTCACCCTTTGGTATGGCAGCTGGGAATACCCAGAGAGATGATTAAATTTTGCAGTGTGACTTATTATATGTAAATTCAATGATAGAACCAGGGAAATCCGCCATTGTCAAATGTTTAGAAAACATTATCCATTATAAATATATAAACCCCAAAGCCGCCAACCCAAAGTCCCGGGAGGATAGCTCAGCGGCAACATGCGTGCCTTGGAAGCAAGACGACACAAAGCAACACAGGTTCGATCCCTGGGTCCGCGCTTAGAAACCTCTGGGTGTTTAAGCACGTTATAAATATGCAACTAAGACAAAAACAATTACGCAACAAAATAAACAAAACCAATTTCTTTAACAGCGCCTCGATGCCCTGGGGCTGTGTGGGCGCTTTAAAAAAAAAATGTAAATAAAAAAAAGTAAACCCCTTTCCTCCTTGGCACTGTATTTATTCTTCCTATTGCTCAAACTGAAACTACTTGGCAGACGGCACATCCAACAGTGCAAGACCAAGACTGCGCACAACTTGCTTACTGCAGCCTTTCCAAATCAGATTGAAAAGCACACTTAACGGTATGAACGGTATACCGGTATAAACAATGTGACGGTTATTATTGTTCAATTAAGTGGTTCACGGCATCTTTTACGGTATACCGTAATACTGTCACAACCCTCTTGGAATGCAAATCATACACTGTATTTCAAGCTGAGAGGTTACAGGGAATGTTAAACTGGCAGCTTACCTGCAATATCAAGTTTACTTTGGATGCCAAACTGGGGGCTTACTGCTAATGTCAAGCTAGGAGCATAGAGAGTATGCTAAGTTTATTTGACTTGAAATGTGAACCTGAGAGCTAACTAGAAATGCCAAGCTTAATCGTAATTCCTTATCTGACTTTATTGAATGTACCAAACTGAGAGCTTAGTGGGAATGTCAAACTTGGAACTTACAGGGAATTTCAAGAGTTCATGATTTTCAAATTGGGAACATACTAAACTGACGTTTTTACTGCAAGTGTCAAAATGGACACTTACTGGGAATGACAAAATGTGAGGTTTTGGGGAATGTCAATCAGTCTGAGGCCTTACTTGGAAGGTGAAACTTACTTTGAATATGGAACTGGGATCTTACTGGCAATGTAAGCTAACAGGGAATGTCAAATCAGGAGCTTACTGTGAATATCCAACTGTTGGCCTAACGCAAATTCTAAACTGGGAGATTACTGTGAAGGCAAATTCACTGTAAGCTTACTGTGTTCACCAGACTTACTGCAATGACAGCTTAGCAGCTTAAGCGGAACAAACTAGTCCCATTTTTGGAATACCAACCTACGAGCCTGCTTCGACATCCAGTCTTACTAGGAATGTAAACCGTAATGTGTATGTCAATTTAGGATCTTACTGGGAATTCCAAATTAGGAGTTTGATAGGAATGTAAAACAAAGTTTACTAGTAATGTCATAAAGGAGCCTCCTGGGAATGCCAAACTTGCTAACGCCATACTGGGACTTCAAATCGTACTGGCATTATTAGACTGGGAGCTTACAGGAAATATCAAACATGGACATTTCCTGCAATGTCAGTCTCAGAGTTTGTTGGCAATGTCATATTTACTGAGAATAACAAACTGAACTGACTGGAATTGTCAAAGTGAGAGTTTGTGGTGAAGGTCGAGCATTCTGACCGCTTACAGAGAGTGTCAAGCTTACTAGCAATGTCAAACTTGAAGCTCACTGGAAATGCCAGTGTTGGAGTTTAATGTGAATTTTATGCTTGCTTGGAATTTCTGACTGGAATCTTTCTTGAAATGTCAGTCTTATGCGGAATGTAAAATGTGGTGCTTAGTTGGAATGTCTTAATATTAGTTCACTGCAAATTTCAAGCTTAGTGGGGAATAATGGAATGAAATGCATTTTGAAATATTAGCTTAATTAAATTGAACTTTATTTCATGGTTTCATTTGTGTTTGGATTGTAAGGGTGCAGAAGGAGGAGACGCACACACAGGTGGCATGCTTGTTGGTATAAACATTTATTTAATAACATAAAGAGGAAACCTAACTCTCCCTAACTCTAAGCGGGGCTTTCCTATCTCAACTAAGGAATTAGAGATTCCATCAGAATGTCCAAGTAAATGAAAAGAGTCCGTCAGTGTTTCAAAATGCCTACTTCGAATGGTTTGTGTCCTTCCACGTATGCCTCATCTTTGACATACTCTGATAGGGCTCTGTGCGTCTTCTTCGCTGACCTCGTGTCCCTCTACAGCCTCTGTCCGCTCTCGAGTATGATGTTGATGTCACTATAAATGGCATGCACTGCGCCCGTTGCCTCAGTTAAATTTTTCCTTCAGCTTGCTTGAAACGGTTCACTCACCTCAGCGTTCATACTTTACTACGTATTTCAAATTACTCGATGTCCACGTCTACACCGAAAACGGGATTCAAAAGATGTACCGATTGAGGCTCCAAGTAGTTAATAATGGATCTGCATTGAGTTTGTGTTTGGTGTTTGGGAATGAGCCACAAAGTTGATGACTATGGCTCATGTCAATTGATGACAGTGAAAGACGTAAAAGAGAGGAAGGGGAAGCTCGCCCTGGGCAGGCCTTGCCCCAAATCTGCTTTAACTACTCCATTGACGGCTAAATCTTCTGAAGACAAGAGCTTGAAGTTTCTCCTCGCCGATCCAAGGAACGCTGTAAATATGAAAGTGTTCCAGGTCGAGGTCTCGTCGCTCTTCACCATCCTCCTCATGAAAGTCCAGAAATAGGCACTATCGTTTACGATCGACCGCTTCGGATTCTTTGCGCGAGGGAAAAGGAGTAAGCTTCTCTAAAAACAGGCTTCTAAAGCCGAGTTGGAGGAATTCTGACAGAAAATGTTGGAGGTATTTGCGAATACGGCAACACCTAACCCTTTGGAGAAGTCCAAAAAGACTTCCAAACCTTTTGCCTTGCATCAGGCCAACAGGGTGTCGACAAAAACCACTGTTTGCGTATCCAAGAGCCTGGACAGAAAAATCTTGAAGGCCCGTCGAGCTCCACTTATGGACTCGACACCTCGTGTAAAGATTCCGTCTCCACTCCAGTCTGTCGCTTCAAAGGTGTTGACATCGAGTACCTCAACGTCAAAGTCGACATTGTCGAAACCTTCGATATCCTCATCCAGTTCATCAAAGATTTTTAAATCACAGACAAAGAGACTTCTTTAAGTCTATGAGCTCTATCTACGATGAGGAGGAAGAGGAGGAAAGCCCTGCATTTGGGTTTGGCCTGGATTGTCGCACTCCTTGTGTCCCAGAGGAGCTCATCTCAGAGGAATCCAAGACGAGGGACCTGGTTGACACACTTAGGGATGCTAGTGGGCTAGACATTTCACCTGAGGTGGAATTCGGTACAGCTGAAGTGTCTGGACATGCTGATGCATCATACAGATCTGTGATGTCAAAGGTCATAGATTATCTTGGCTGGGGTAGAGCTGCTGTGGAGTTTCAACAGGATGATTTAACGGACATCATGGATAAGGGGCCGCCAAAGGATCCGATACTCCCATTCCATACAGCAGTCAAGAATAGTGTCCTGGAGGAAATCAGGTTCCACTTCTGCAGTGAATATAGATTTCACCCAAAAAATATAGACCTTGCTCTGTTGACCAAGAGCTTCTCTCCAAACATCCAAGCCCAGAGAGCTTGGTGGTTCAGGTAGCCACCTCTGCTTCCAGGGGGGCGGTGCACGTTACAATTCTGCCAGACACAGATGATAAAAGAGTGGATAAACTGGGGAAGCGTGTCTTCTTGGCAGGGAGCGTGGCTCAAAAGGTGGTCAATGCCACCTGTGCCTTGGTTAAGTTCACTTATACTCTGTGGGAAGTGGCTGCAATGATGGCACAACATGTTCCTGAGGGGGAGAAGAGAAAGGTCTTCCTGAACATCATACAGGATGGAAAGGATGCCATGTGCCAATCACAACAATCTGGTCTAGACACAGCAGACTGTGAGTTAATGAGGAATTACCCCTAACGCCTTTTCTCTGAATTTCTAAACAGTATGTTCATAAACGTAAGGCTGCGTCAATCTCTAGGGTATATGTGTTCCATTTGTTGTTACACCCTACATATTAACATTCTGGCATTCTACATTTTATATATATATCTTATATGTCTGGAAGGACTACTGAACTTGTAAATGGGGCCTAAAATAAAATCGATACGCTGAACAAGAACATTCTCATCAAGCCACCAAGGTAAACACAACAAGGCCATACATGCCTCTGCTATAAGCACACCCCCCAATTCACCCATCCCCTCTCCCAGAGTTCTGCTTCAAAGACCTATCAGAAACCGAAACGTTAAGAATCATCAACACCCTCAAACCCTCTAAATGCAAAGGGGACATCTGCCCAGCCACCCTCATCAAAGTCTGTGCTGAAACCCTAACCTCTATCATCACCGTCTTCATAAATGTCTCCTTCTCCTCAAGCTCAGTGCCAGCCACCCTCAAAGAAGACTGGGCCCCCCTCCTAAAGAAATTGTCCCTGGACCCTGCCATTCCAGCCAATTACAGACTGATCACCACTCTCCTCTTCCTGGTAAAAATCCTTGATTGTGCAGCCTACTTACAAGTCCAGAATTTTCTGGAAACAACCCACATTTTAGGAATGCGCCAATCCCGCTTCCGCCTTGGCCAGGACAGAGAGTCAGCCCTCCTAGACTTCAAAAATCAACTGGACGAGATCAGAGACAAAGGCAAGACAGCACTCCTCCTCCGCCTCGATCTATCAGCCGCTTTCAACTTGCCTCAGCCAACGTTTCCCCCAAGCCACTGCCTGGATTGCCGCCTTTCTGGAAGGAAGAGTCATGAAGGTTTTCGCAGAAAACACAAATGCCTGCGCGTCCCCCTATCCCTTGTGGAGTTCCACAAGGGTCATGTATCTCCCTCACCCCACCCCACCCTCTACAACATTTTCACTAGGCCCCTTTTCCACATCCTGGACACACGTGGCATAACCTACACTAACTATGCTGATGATAACCAGATCATGATCCCTCTCACAGCCCGCAACAATATTTACTCACTGATTCAGTCTTGGATGGCAGAGAACCACCTCTGTCTAAATAACAAGAAAACAGAAATCCTACTAATTGTATCCCCTAAAGACCTAAATAATTTCTCCAAACTCTACTCTGCATTCCTGAGCGCTAACATTTCCATTCTGGTTTCATCTTCTGTCAAAACCCTAGGAGTGCACCTCAACGCCTCCCTAACCATGTCCCGCCATGTGAATGCCATTGCCTCATTAGCAGTTTACTCAACCAAAGTCTGAAATGCTGCCAGACCCTTCCTATCCAGAAACAGCTGCTTAATGGTGGCCCGAGCCATCATAGGCTAAAAACTGGACTACTGCAATGTACTCTGCTGGCGCCTACTCTAGTAACATTAAGATAATCCAAACCATTCAATATAATGCTCTGCGAGCTGCCATGAACTTCCCTAGAAGAGAATACATCTCAGAAGCAACAAAGAAGGCCCACTGACTTCCCATCCAAGCATGTATCACCTTCAAAACCCTCAGAATCACCCACAAATGTCTTTCTGCCACAGCCCCCCTGTATCACTCCCAGAAATGAGTCAAAGCACACTCAATAAGACCTACTAGAACACCTTAAACTGACTGTCTTATCCTGCCCAAGGTTAAACGCACCCCTAACTAGCAGCGAAACAATGGAACACCCTTCCCCCTGCACTCAGCGCAGAAAGATCATACTGGGTATTCAGAAAAGCACTCAAAACACCGTTGTTCTCCTACTCACAAACCACTGCCAATATGCAGAAGGGCCTGTGCACCCTTATAGACTGTACCTGTAACCTAATGATACCAATTTGCTTGTATGTTTCGTAAATGACATGTACCTGTAACAGTGCCACAATGCCTCCGGGCTGTCTGCACGCTATATAAATGAAATAAATGCAACTATATTGTATATGATTTTCAAACTGTTACATGAGTGCTTTGAAAAAATATACACATGCCACCACAAATATGGCATATGTAATCATTGTGAACCATTGTGCAAAACTGCTGTATTGTGAACCACCTTTACATTATATATGTTTGGCATATAGCACAGTCAAATATATAAAGCATGTTTGCACCAATGTAATAAGTACTTTGAGACTTGATATATAGAAACTGAACATGGATTTTGTTATTATGTTGTCAGTAGTATTTGCTAATCCATTCAACACCATAGATCGTAATAGTGGGCATTAAGGCAGCCATCGTAATGGCAGTGAGAAGTCATACACTCAACACAGAGGACATTTAACAATCCCCTTTCCCTCTGTAATCTTTGTAATCAAGAGCATTACTTAATTTCAGATTTATATTACACACGCACTCTGGCACAAACAAGCAATTCTTTAGTCTACTTTGTCGAATGCTTACTCGACTGTTTACATATGACGTCGCACATCCAGGACGTCATTTACATTTACTCGACCTACAACGGAGCTGCTGCTTCATGCAGGCTAACAATAGTACTCCTACGTCCCGTCCCCTTTCCTCCATACTTATGGGACATTCCTCCGTCCTGTGGGACGGGACCAGAGCCGTAACCCCACCCTCCTTAGCTCCGCCCAGTGCATCGCCCCAGTCTTTTTTTCTGCACGATCGGGACTGGATGCACTTGCATCTTTGGGAGATTTTTTCCTTCCAGTGTCCTTCTCTCCTGCTTAGCAGTCGCGTAGTAGTCCGTCTATGCCGTTCCGGTTAGATGTTCCCAATTGTTCTTCCTGCAAAAGACGCTTCGCTAGGGCGGATCCCCATCCTTTTTGTTTAGAGTGTTTGGGTCCAGACCACCGTTGGGACTCGTGTTTTTACTGTGATTCCCTTTCGGTCCTTGCGCTTCAACATCATCTGGAGCGGTGGGAGGAGGTGTTTCAGCGAACTCCTCCTCTGCATTTTCAGAGCTTCATCGACGAGAAGAAGAGACACCCGGTAAGTTCTTTAGCTTTTAGAGCACCCCGGCCGGGGGACTCCTTTCCGGGGTCTTCGCGGTCCGAGAGGAGCCTGAAAAGCTCTGTTACTGGGCTTTCCCCTGAGGTGCCTTCTAGGCCTAAAAAGTGTATCAGAGTTTTCTCCGAGTGCCTCCGTAAGGGGCCTATCGACACCGGATTACAATCCAAGGCCCCTCCTGTGGGGGCTGTTTGTGGGTACCGGAGCTTGCTTCGAGGTCTCCTTGTCTGGAGCGTCCCATACAGACACCGGGGTATGCCCTGAGGCCACCGTTGAGGCTTTCTGTACCAAACTAATGTTCAAGGCCCCTCGTGAGGGGGCTGTTACTGGACTCGGGTCCGAGCGTCCTGTGTTGGAGGGTTAGGTGACTGACAGTTCTGAGAGGCCTGTTAAGGTCTTGTCGATGAGGTGTACTCTTCATCGTTCCCGCTGGGCGGTGACACCGGTTCTGTCGAGGGGGCACAGAGTGAGGTCTCTGACCGTAATTCCTCTGTTACCAGCATGGCCGAGGTCCCTCCGTTGGAGGCTTATTTGGCTGATAGCATGCCTCAGAAATATCCTAGGCCACACAGTACCGGCTCTGCCGAGGTTCCTTGTGTCAAGGGTAAAATGAAGACCCCTGACCCACCTGTGGAAACCCCTGCCTCACTCCCACATGTGTTTCAGTTCTCCTTAGGTGCTGACAAAATGGCAGCCGTTCCCGCCAAGACTACGGCGCCCATTTTGGGTTCCTCCTTTACACCTATGCCATCGGTTATATGTGCTGGGAGCGGTTTTTCAGGTGAACATCGTTTTCCTTGTGGTCATCCTTTTCGTCCAGTGTATGACTGGAACGCTTGGATGCCTTTTCCACACGCCGTCTCGCTCCCTGCGACATCTGCATCCTTGATCTACATTGATTCGAGTGGAGAAGGACCTTTTTGGCAGCCCTCTCCCTAATGCCCCTGGAGCTACTCCGCTCATGAGAGGCCCCCTCCTGCCACATCTAAATCGTCGGCGGAGGATGCCTTTTTCAGTAAATTTCAAAGGCTTTTGCGCACTCTGACCCCATGAAGGAGTATTTCCGAGGTTTGTTTAGGGAAATATGCCCTCCAGTGGCTCCTGCACCGTCGGTTCCAGCCGTGGCACCGGTGGATCCGCCAGCTCCGCCTCTACCGGCTGGCCCACCTCTGGCTCTTCCTCCCTTGCCTCCCTTGTCTCCGGTGGACAAATCTTCAGTAGGGCCAGATGCGACGCAGCTTGACCCGGATATGTCAGATGACACAAAGGGGGATCAGAACAGTGAGGACGAGCCCCGTTCTGTTAGAGCCTTCCATGATCGGGTGTTGGACATGATGGCCCTCATTACGAGTTCGGCGGTAACCATGCCGCTATTGGCGGCATGGCTGCCGCCGAAATTGCGTCGGGGGCCGGGTCCTCGGAATAAGGACTTACCTAACCATTCCCAGTTCGGAAGGCCCGGTAATTCCTCCCTCCAAGGACCCGGACACAGTCCTTCCCCATTCCCATTTCAGCCCCCATAGGGCTGAATGGGAATGGGAGAGGGAGCAAACAACGGGCCATTACGAGATGGCCAGTTGTTTGCTCCCTCTTCCCCTCGCGGGACCCGGTAAGCACACCTGGTTTTCTCAGGCGTGCTTACCGTGTCCCGCGACGGGAACTCGTAATGCGGCGGTACGGAGTGAACGGCGCCCGCACCTTTTATGGCACCGTTCACTCCGTACCGCCAGGGTCGTAATGAGGCCTGATCTGTCTTCTGGATGTTCCATTACCCGAGGCACCCACTCCACAGGAGCGTACCGGCTTGTTCTTCCAGAAGGATGTTTTGGCTGAGGTCCGAAAGGTCTGGGATAAACCACACTCTGGATTGATTGTTAACAAAAAGATTGACGCTCGTTATAGCCTTCATTCTTCCGAAGAGGTGGCCTTAGCATTTGTCCTCCCCCTTTCTCCACAGTTGTGGCGGATGCCACGTTACAATCTAGACCGGCTTCAGTGTTATCTACAGTGGCAGCCCAGGTTCTGGCCAAAGTGGACAAGCTTCTTGGCTCTTTGGGGAGGAAGATCTTTGCTAATTCAGCCCTGCAGTTGCGTCGAGCGAACGCGGAGCTTGTGTTAGTGGGGGTGAATATGAAAATGTGGAAAGGTCTGGTGAAGTTTGAGGAATTCATCCCTGTGGATAAACTAGATGATTTTAAAGCGGGTTGGTCAGATGCCAGGGTTCTGACGTAGGATATGCTTGAGGCTGCGGCGCATCATGTCGACACCTCATCCCGGGGCCTCATGCTTGGCATGGACACCTCTCAGCAGGCTTGGCTTCATGCCACAAAGTTTTCCAAAGAGGTGCAGGGTAAAGTTCTGGACCTGCCCTTTGACGGCAAAGAGCTTTTTCATTCATCGACGGACGTTGAACTGACCCAGACCAAGCATAGCACTCAGACCGACAAGTCCTTGTCCGTTTTGGTGAAACCGCCTTTCAGGGCGCAGAGGACGTCTTCGCAGCCTCGGCCTTCCTCTGGTTTTCTGGGGTTTCTGGATCGGAAGACGCGTAGAGTCGATATTCCAACAGGAAACTCCCGTCAGCGTAAGCAACAAGGCAGGTTTTTCTCTCGATCCTCGGCCTCCTCCTCAGGATGTGGTGGTCCAGCTAAATCAGAAAAATCAGCTAAATGAGGGTTTTCTGCGCTCGCACGAGACCCCGGTGAGAGGGCGCATTGCATTTCACTGGAAGGTGTGGCAGACCATCACCGAGGACCGGTGGGTCTTGTCAGTTGCTCGGGCGGGCTTCCGCTTGCCCCTTCCCACTACCCCACCCTTCAATCCTCCCTTTCAGCAGTCGGGATGTCCTCCCTCAGAGCCAAGGTCCAGAAGCTTCCGGATCTCAGGGCGGTGGAACCGGTTCCCCTAGGGGAGCGAGGGGAGGGCTTCTACTCCCGTCTGTTTACAGTGCCCAAACCCAACCAGGCTGGCCTGCGCACCATTCTAGACCTTTCCCAGTTCAATCTCTCTCTTCCCCAAGAGAAATTCAAGATGATCACGCCACGTCAGATAAAGTCCTCTTTGCAGAAGGGCGACTGGCTCAGCGTGGTGGACCTTCAGGATGCTTATATGCATATCCTTATTTGGAGTCCGCATTGGAAATACCTACAGTTTTCCATGGGGGAGGAGCATTTCCAGTTTCGTGTGCTCCCGTTTGGCCTCAGCTCGGCACCGCGTGTCTTTTCGAAGATGATGTCGGTCATCGCAGCTTATCTTCGGCTACAGGGTATCCATGTGTATCCGTATTTGGATGATTGGCTGCTGCGCAGTCCTTGTCCTCTGTCAGCCTTGAACAACCTTCAGTCTCTCCTCCAGCTCCTGTTCCACCTTGGGCTGTCAGTGAACTGGTGGAAATCCTCCATGACGATCTCTCAGGACTTGATTTTCCTGGGTTTTTGTTGGAACACGATCGACTGCAGATTATAACTGACCGGGGACAGAATGGCAGATCTGTTGGCCACGTGTCAGGTGTTTATGTGGTTGTAGAGCATGTCGGCCTGGTGGTTCCAGAGGCTTCTGGGCCTCATGGCCTTGTGTGTTCTGGCTCTTCCTCTTGCTCGTCTCAAGATGAGGACGCAGATGGCTCTTCGGAGCTCTTGGCGACAAGCAGTGGATCCAGACTCCAAAATGATTCTGGTTCCATCCTTCATGAGCACAGACCTCCTATGGTGGTCCGCTCTCAGCAATCTGCTGGTGGACGCTGCTTTTCAAGACCCCTGCCCGCTATTAACGGTCACAACGGATTCCTCCCTTCTGGGTTGGGGTGCAACGTTGGATCTTCTTCAGGTTTCTGATCTCTGGTCGCCGCAGGACAGACAGCTTCATATAAATCACCTGGAGCTCCTGGTGATATTCCTGGCACTGGAAGCGTTCAAGCCTGTCATTGTCAACAAAGTGGTTCGTGCCCGCACGGATAATGTGGTGTCCATGTTTTATATCAACAAGCAGGGGGGTACCAAATCCCCTCCTCTTGTGGATCTTTCCATTCAGATTTGGGAATGGGCTGTTTAGCATGGTATCTGGCTGGTGGAAGTACACATCCCGGGCCAGCTCAATGTTACTGCAGATGCCCTGAGCCGACGAACAATGGTCAGCTACGAGTGGGAACTGAACATGGAGGTCCTCTTACAGATTTTCCGTTGTTGGGGCACCCCAGAAGTGGACCTCTTTGCGACGTCGACAAACAGGAAGCTTCCCCTGTATGCCCCCAGAAATGGGCTGGGAGCCTCCTCTGTGGGAGATGCTCTCGAAATTTCCTGGCACAAAATGAGGGCCTTTTGCAAGCTGAGGGGCACAGTGAATTGTTCTCTTCTGTTCATAGCACCGCAGTGGCCGGCCAGGTTTTGGTTTTGGTTTTCAGAACTTCAGCATCTATTGGTGGTTCCCAACCTGCTTCACCAGAGTGATTGGCAGTTGTGGCACCCCTCCCCACAATCGTTCAACTTGGCGGCATGGTGCCTGAGTTCAGATCCTTAATTTATCCGCAGATAACATGCGCATTGCTCAGGCGGCCAGGAAACCCACAACGAGATCTCAGTATAATAGTAAATGGCTACGGTTCTGCCACTGGTGTTTGGCTAGGCAGCTGGACCCCAGGAATGCTACGATCGACGCAGTTCTGTCCTTTGTCTCACATCTGGCAGAGTCTGGCATTCATGTTTTGTCCTGCAGGGCTTATCTGTCAGCTATTGCTGCTTATCTGTCCAGGGCTCCGTGCTCTTTTTCGCTGTCAAATCCAGTCATTAAAAGACACTTTGCGGACCTCATGCACTTTTACCCTCCTGTTCGCAAACCGCATCCAACGTGGGATCTGAATCTGGTCCTTTTGGCTTTGTGCCATAAGCCCTTTGAGCCGATGGCTACGGTAGACCTTAAGTACCTTTCGTGGGAAGTGTCCTTCTTGGTTGCTGTGACTTCAGCAAGGCGTCTGAGTGAGGTCCAGGCCTTGTCGGCGGAGCATCCCTTCCGGGTGTTTCATAAGGATAAGGTTGTCCTGAGGACGAATCCTTTCTTCCTTCCAAAAGTGGTCTCTGATTTTCATCTGAATCAGTCCTTGCCTGTCTTCTTACCAAACCCAGCCTCAGAGGCTGAGAGGGTTTTGCATTGTCTGGACGTTAGAAGAGCTCTTAAGTTCTATCTGGACAGAACATCTGAGTTTAGGAACTTTTCCCAGCTTTTGGTAAGGTAAGCCAGCCTCGATAGTGACCATCTCCAGATGGATTGCTGCCTGTATTGCGGATCTTACACTGTTCTGGGTCTTCAACCTCCAAAAGGGATTCATGCTCATCTTGTGCGGGGCAAGGCGGCTGCTGTTGCCTTCCAAAAGTATGTCCCCTGGGAGACCATTGCGAAAGCGGCTATGTGGGCCTCCCCATCGGCTTTTTGTAGGCATTACTGTCAAGACCTGAGCTCCAGAGCTGATGCTCAGTTCGGTCAAGCTATGCTAAAAAACCTGTTTCAATAAGGAGTTTTCCATCCACCCGTAATTCCTGTGAGGAGTGCTTGGGAATCTCCCATAAGTATGGAAGAAAGGGGACGAGACATAGGAGTATAATAAACGTACTCACCGTAGTGACTACCTTACTCCTAGTCCATAGTCCCCTTACTCCTACGTCCCGTCCCCTTTCCTCCATATTTATTGGACATTCCTCCATCCTGTGGGACGGGACCAGAGCACTTTGTAAAAGCATCAAAAATGTTGCAAACATTTTTGTATTTCCTCTCTTTCTACGTGGGCTACAGCACGCAGCTGTAACTCTGCCCATCAGTCCTTTTCTCTGCTCACTCGGGACTGGACGCACTTTCTTCCGCGTTAGAGTTTCTTCCTTTTCCTCCTCTCTGGCTCTCGCTAGCGAATGCGTACTAGTCTGTCTATGTCGTTTAAACTAGACTTTCCAAATTGTTCCTCGTGTCAGCGACGCTTCGCGAGGCGGATCCCCATCCTCTTTGTTTAGAGTGTCTGGGTCTCGATCACTGTTGGGACTCCTGTTTCTATTGTGATTCCCTTTCGGTCTGGGCACTTCAATGTCAGTTAGAGTGCTGGGAGGAGGTTTTCCAGCATACTCCTCCTATGCATTTTCAATCCTTCATCGACGAAAAGAAGAAACGCCCAGTAAGTACTTTACTTTTTAGAGCACCGTGGCCGGGAGACACCTTCCCGGGGTCTTCCCGGTCCGAGAGGGGCATGGACCACTCTCCCACCGGGGCTTGCCCCGAGGTGGTTTCTGGGCCTAAAAACTATACCAGTGTTTTCTCCAAAGGTCTCCGTGAGGGACCTGTGGATGTTGGAGTGCACTCCGAGGCCCCTCCTGTGGGGGCTACTTGTGGACCCAGTTCTGCCGAGTCGTGGGGTACCGGAGCTTGCTCCGAGGCCTCCTTATCGGCTTCACTCAAAAGTACTGGGGTGCGCCCCGAGGCCTCTGCTGGGCTTGGTAAGACGGAACGTATGCTCGAGGCCCGCAGTGGAAAGGCTACTACCGGACCTGGGTCCGAGGTCCCTCGTACAGAGGCTAAGGAAACCAACAGTTCTGAGAGGCCTGGAAAGGCCTTATCGGTGAAAGGGTTTTCTCACCGCTCCCGCTCTTGTGGTGACACCAGAACCGTTGAGAGGGCAAGGAGTGAGCCAAGTTCCTCCTTTACCGGCAGTGCCGAGGTCCTTCCTGTGAAGGCTAATTTGGCTATTGGTATGTCGCAGAAACATTCCAGGCCGCACAGTTCCGGCTCTGCTGAGGTTCCTTGTGTAAATGCTAAAATGAAGACCCCTGATCCACCGGCGGGGACCCCTGCCTCACTTCCAAAATTGCTGCAGTTCCCCTTAGGTGACGGCAAAATGGCGGCCGTTCCCACCACGACCACGGCGGCAATTTTGGGTGCTTCCCCTACAACTACGCCATTGGCCTCAGGTGTGGGGAGCGGTTCTGTAGGTGAACATAAGGTTCCTTGTGCGCACCTGTTTCGTCCAGTTTACGACTGGGACGCTTGGATGCCCCTGCTGCACAACATCTCGCTGCCTGTGGGTTCAGCACCCTTGATTTCTGTGGACACCTCCGGGGATGGGCCTGCTTGGCAACTCTCGCCTCTGCGTCCTTAGAATTATCCTCCTCATGAGAAGCCTTCTCCGGCAGCTCCAAAGCTTTCTCCCGAGGACGCCTTTTTCGGAAAGTTTCGGGTACTCATGCGTACCGACCCCATGAGGGAGTATTTCAAGGGTCTTTTTAGGGAGATATGCCCACCTGCGCCTACGGCTCCATCCGTACCTCCGGTGGTTCCGCCGGCGCCGCCTTTGTCTACGGTGCCTCCCCCTACCCTTCCGCCCTTGCCTCTGTTGTCCCCTGTGGACAAGGAAGTGCCCGACGTGGTCCAGCAGGACCCTGACCTGTCGGATGATGCGCAGGGCAATCAGGACAGCGAAGACCAGCCCCGCTCTATTAGAGCTTTTCACGACCGGGTACTGGACATGATGTGCCTATTGGATGTTCCAGTGCCCGAGGCACCCGCTCCGCAAGAGGGTGTGCTTTCGGGGCGTTCACCTTGTCTCCTTTGGAGCGAACCAGCCTGTTCTTGCAGAAGGACGTTTTGGCCGAGGTCCGTAGAGTCTGGGAAAAGCTGCACTCTGGATTTTTCGTCAATAAGAAAATTGACGCGCGCTACAGGCTGCACTCCTCAGAAGAGGTGGCTCTAGCATCTTGTCCGCCCCCCTCCTCCACGGTGGTGGCTCAGGCCACTTTACAGTCCAGGCCTGCTGCATCCTCTTCTATGACAGCTACTCAGGTCCTGGGGAAAGAGGACAAGCTTCTCGACCCTTTGGAGGAAGATTTTTGCTAACTCGGCCTTGCAGCTGTGGCAAGCCAATGCAGAATTGGTGTTACCAGGGGCATAAATGAAGATGTGGAAAGGCCTGGTGGATTTCTAGGAGTTCATTCCGGTCGAGAAACTGGACGACTTTAAGACAGGATTATTGGATGCTAGGATCTAGGGTCTTGGTCCAGGATCTGCTGGAGGCCGCGGCTCATCAGATTGACACGTCGGCTCGGGCCTCATGCTGGGGGTTGACACGCCACCAAGTTCTCAAAGGCGGTGCAGGACAAGGTGTTGGACCTGCCGTTTGACGGTAAGGAGCTTTTTCATTCCTCGATGGATGTAGAGGTCACCAAAACGAAGGACAGCACCCAGACGGCCAAGTCCTTGTCCGTCTTGGTTAAAACTCCTTTTAGGACCCAGAGACCATTGTCGCAAAGCCGGCCCTCCTCTGGTTTCAGAGGGTTTCTAGATCCGAAATCCCGCAGAGTGGATACCCCTTTGGGAATTTCCCGCCGGAGGCAGCAGCGGACTCAGTTTTTCTCCCGCTCCTCAGCCTCCTCCTCAGCTTCAGGTGGTAACACCACTGAAAAACCTGCCAAATGAGGGTTCTCCGCGCTCGCACAAGACCCACCGTGGGAGGACGTATTGCGTCCCGTTGGGAGGCGTGGCAGACCATCACCGAGGACCGGTGGGTCTTGTCAGTCGCTCAGGCAGGCTTCCGGTTACTCTTACTCCCTACCCCACCCTTCAACCCTCCTTTCCAGCAGTCGGGTTCGTCCTCCCTAAAAGCTGAGGTTCAGAAACTGCTGAACCTCAGCTGTGGAACCCATTCCCCTGAGGGAGCGAGGGGAGGGCTTCTACTCCCGACTGTTTACGGTGCCCAAACACAACCAGGCTGGCCTGCACACCATCCTAGACCTTTCCCAGTTCAATCTTTTCCTACCCCAAGAGAAATTCAAGATGATCACGCCCGGCCAGATACAGTCCTCTTTGCAGATAGGTGATTGGCTCAACGTGGTGGACCTTCAGGATGCGTACATGCATATACTGATTTGGAATCCACACAGGAGATATCTTCGTTTCTCTGTGGGAGAGGAGCACTTCCAGTTTCGAGTGCTTCCTTTTGGCCTCAGTTCACCGCCGCATGTCTTTACGAAGATGATGTTGGTGTTCGCGGCCTATCTTCGTCTGCAGGGTGTCCATGTGTATCCGTATTTGGACGACTGGCTCTTACGCAGCCCTTGCCCGTTGAAAGCCGCCTGCAATCTTCAGTCTCTCCTCCAGCTACTGTTCAACCTCTGGCTGTCGGTGAACTGGCAGAAATCTTCCATGACGGTCTCTCAGGACTTGATTTTCCTGGGTTTTCACTGGAACACGATCGACTGCAGAGTTTACCTGCCCGGGGACAGAATGGCGGTTCTGTTGGGCACGAGTCAGATGTTTGTGCAGTCGGAGAGCATGTCAGCCTGGTGGTTCCAAAGGCTTCTGGGCCTCATGGCCTCGTGTGTTTTGGCTCTACCTCTCGCCCGTCTCAAGATGAGGCGGACACAGATGGCCCTGCTGAGTTCTTGGTGTCAAGCCGTGGATCCGGAATCAAAGTTGATATTGATTCCGGTTTCCATGAGAGCGGACCTGGAGTGGCGGTCGTCTCTGAGCAATCTGTCGGTGGGAGCAGGGTTTCAGGACCCAGCTCTGATGGTAACGGTCACGACGGACTTCTCCCTTCTGGGGTGGGGTGTGACGTTGGATCTTCTTCAGGTCTCGGTCCTCTGGTCGCCCCAGGACAGACTCCTCCACATAAATCATCTGGAGCTTCTGGCGATCTTCCTAGCGCTCAGGGCGTTCAGACCGCTCATTGTCAACACGGTGGTCCGCATAAGAACGGACAATGTGGTGTCAATGTATTACATCAACAAGCAAGGGGTAACAAAGTCTCCCCCACTCGTGGACCTGTCTATCCAGATTTGTGAGTGGGCCATACTTCATGGTGTCTGGCTGCTTGCAGTGCACATCCTGGGCCAGCTGAATGTCACAACGGATGCCCTCAGCCGGCGGACAGTGGTCAGCTATGAGTGGGAATTGAAGGCGGAGGTCCTCTCATGGATTTTCTTGCGTTGGGGCATACCGGAGGTGGACCTCTTCGCTACGGCGGTGAACAAGAAGCTTCCTCAGTATGCCTCCAGAGGGGGGCTGGGAGCCTCTTCTCTGGGGGATGCTCACGAGATTCCATGGCACAACATGAGAGCTTACGTCTTCCCGCATCTGCCTCTAGGTTACCGTGCAATTTGGAAGTTGAAGAACTCGGTGAACTGTTCCCTTCTACTCATAGCTCCGTGGTGGCCGGCCAGGTTTTGGTTCTCAGAACTTCAACACCTGTCGGTGTATCCGCCGATCAGGTTACCAGTAACTCCCGATCTTCTTCACCAAGGGGAGCAGCAGATGTGGCACCCCTCCCCACAATCGATAAGCTTGGCGGCATGGTGCCTGAGTTCAAGTCTTTAGAGCATCTGAATTTGTCTATGGATAACATGCGCATTATCCAGGCAGCCAGGAAACCCTCGACCAGATCTCAGTACAAGAGTAAATGGCTCAGGTTCTGTCATTGGTGTTTGGAGAAGAAGTTGGATCCAAGGGTGGCCACGATTGACACGGTGCTGTCCTTCGTGTCCTCCCTAGCAGAGTCAGGGGTTCATGTTCTGTCATGCAGGACTTACCTTTTAGCGGTTTCCGCTTATCTTTCTACAGACCAGTGCTCTTATTCTCTGAGTAACCCAGTGGTTAAGACGCATTTTGCAGGGTTGACGCGCCTCTACCCTCCGGTTCGTACTCCGCACCCGCCGTGGGACCTAAATGTAGTCCTGACGGTGCTGTGCCATAAACCCTTTGAACCAATGGCTACGGTGGACTTCAAGTACTTGTCTTGGAAAGTGTCCTTTTTTGTCGCCGTTACGTCAACAAGGAGAGTGAGTGAGCTCCAGGCATTGTCGGTGGAGCATCCTTTCTTGGTCTTTCACAAGAACAAGGTAGTCCTTCGGTCCAACCCGGCCTTTCTACCGAAGGTGGTGACCGAATTCTATCTGAATCAGTCGATCCCCCTACCGGTCTTTTTTCTGAACCCTGCCTCAGAGGCTGAGAGGGTGCTACACTGTCTTGATATCCGAAGCGCTCTTAAGTTCTACCTGGACAGGACTTCCGAGTTTAGGAGTTCTTCTCAACTTTTTGTGACCTTCGGTAACCATCAGGGCAGGCAGGCGTCTAAGGCAACTATTTGTAGGTGGATCGCCGCCTGCATCACGGAGTCTTTCACCGTCCAAGGGCTGAAACCTTCTAAGGGTATTCATGCACACCTGGTACGGGGTAAGGCAGCCGCGGTTGCTTTTTAGAAATATGTCCCCTGGGAGTCCATTGCTAGGGCCTCCCCATCTGCTTTCTGTAAGCATTATTGTCTCGACATGAGCTCAAGAGCTGACGCTCACTTTGGTCAGGCTGTACTGTAGAACCTTTTTTCAGTATGGGGTATTTCCATCCACCCATAGTTCCTGTAAGGAGTGCTTGGGAATCTCCCATAAGTATGGAGGAAAGGGGACTGGATGTAGGAGTATTACCTGGTTACTCACCATAGTGACCACCTTACTCCTAGTCCATAGTCCCCTTTCCTCCATACGCCCGCCCGCCGTCCCTCTAATAAGGTTCCTCTGTTATTGCTAATGAGTGTTTGACCCGACGATAGAAAAGGACTGATGTGCGATGCGTGGGGCGGAGCAAAGGTGGGCAGGGTTACGGCCGCGTGCCCGGCCCCGCGCAAGAAAGAGAGGAAGGACACATTTTTGGAAAAAAGTGGATGCTTTTTACAAAGTGCTCCGGTCCCGTCCCAGAGGACGGAGAGATGTCCCATAAGTATGGAGGAAAGTGGACTATGGACTAGGAGTAAGGTGGTCACTACGGTGAGTAACCTGGTAATTTTACAATCTAGAGGGAGTACCCTGCTTTAATCCCTGCCACTAGGATTGGACAGTTACCCTTTCTTTCTCCGTCCCCAGTCAGGATTGGTTTAGGGGTTGAGAGCACCATCTTTTTTTTCCATTTGTCATCATCCTTTATTTTCTTTTCAACTTTTTGGCAAAAACTAGTTATGTATCACAGCTTCATAACTGTACCAGCAACTGTCATACGAAATATATATTCTGTTTTAGCTGATCATGGGGAATTAGATAAATCGACCACCAAATCCGTACGACGTAGCAAGGCCACGTGACCCATTTTTGTTGTTTTTATAAAATGTACAACAGTAATGAATATGTAAGTTATCAAGCATATTCCTAAATTCATTTTCCACCTTTTCGCCCATTCTCACATTTGTAATATGTTCAGATCAGCCAGAAACCTAGTCTAACTGGCCATTACAGTTCCCAGAGTCACAGGTAGATGCATTTTATACCCCCAAAACCGCCTGGAAATTGCATGAAAAATGGCATCAAAATGAAATTAATCCTCAGTCTGGTTGCTGCGCAAAATGCCTAAAAGGAAATAGGGCCTCATTACACGGTAGCGGTAAGGGTTTACCGGTACCGGTATTTTACCGGTACCGGTAAATCCTTACCGCCTTACTACAAGGTCCCTTTGCGGGTTGGGGAATTTAACGCCTGCTTTTTGCAGGCGTTAAAAACCAACCCGCAAAGGGACCCAGGGAGCTAATTACGGTACCGTAATTTGCAGTTCCGTAATTAGCAACTTCCCCATTCCCATTATGCCCTATGGGGCAAAAATGGGAATGGGGAAGGGCAATGGTGGAAGGGGGCATTACCGCCCCGCCAACCTTGGAATGGGGCAGTAATTCCCCTTTCCACCGAGGCGGTGCCGGTATTTTACCGGCATGAACCATGGCGCTAATAGCGCCATGGTTCTCCGCCTACCGTGTAATGAGGCCCAAAGTCTTTTAAATTAATGATGGTTGTTTCTGTCAGCAAATGGGATGGCTGCTTCATCTCCCACAGCCACCTGTTCCCCTGAGTCAGCCTGTGACCAGAGATATTTGAGTCTCTTTTAAGTTAGTGTGTGATTTTTGGAGTGGGTGCAACAATATCTCACACCTTTTAATCATGCTTCAGCCAAGGATGGCCTTCTCATGAAGTCTCCGCTTTCCTGCCAGCAGGTCTGTAGAATAGTGAATTTAGACGCCTTCAGCAGCATCAAATTGTATTGCAGGGTTATTAGATGGGAGGTTTGACATCCAGCTGGAGTGTGGCTTTTCATTGTGAAGTTTTGCACTCAGCCAGAACAGGTTTTTCCTGAAGTAAGTATCTCTTCAAATGTCACTGGAGTTTTGTGGTTGAAACATATATACATTGCTTTGGTCAACCTACACATCCTTTTCTGTTTTCCTGACATTTTTCTGTGAGCAGTGATATCTTTTTCCATTGTGGCTTTTTAAAGCCGTATTTATTTGCAAACACATGTGCAGGCCGTTTTTCCTTCTAATGTTTAAAAATCCTGTTTTCCATGTCACGGGATTCTTTGATTCTTTGTGAATTAAACTTCCCATTGATAATGATAGGTAGGCCCCTTTCCCCATGGTTCTTTAACTTTATATGAACATTAAAAGAAAAAGCCATGCTGTTTTTGTTGCAGTGTTAAAATCCTGCCATTCTTGTGACAGGGAAAGCAAAAGCCAGGCAGTTTTTGATTGCAGTGTTTAAATGGCTGCTATTCATGTTAAAGGGACTTCAGTTTGGGGCCTTTAAATGTACCCCACATGCCACCCCCTGTTCTTCCATGACTCTTTTTTTGGGGAAGAGCAGGGCAGAGTGGGTTTCCTTCTGCGTAATTTTCCTTCATCAGGGAGTGGGCACTCCATTATCCCCTTCCGTCTCTGGGTTGGGGGTAGGTTCCTGGGGTTCTCATCTGCCGCCTCTATCTACTCCAGGCTGGAATTTAAAGGATGTTAGTTCTCTAATGGGAGATTAAAAAACAAGTTTCAGTACTTTTTACACACATTTTTCCCGGAAGGTTTACAATTATTTACAACGACTTCAAATGTTGGGTACGAGCTAGCTAGCTCCTTCCTCCACCCAGCCCACCCTCCCCCCAGCACTTTACAATCAGGCAAGACTTCTCTAAGCACTAGAGCACTGAGAAAGATTTTTTCATGCAGAAAATAAACACACACAGACTTGGCCAGGCACTAAATGAAGATAGCATTTAAATATAAGGTGTAAATAACTATTAGCCGAATGAATTTGTAAACATTTTAAATTGTATTTAATTTTTCTCAAAGCACGGTAAAGAGCAGAATGCTCTGTGCCAAAAGGAATGCAGCCTGTGCTGAAAATAGACTACGGGCATTGCCTGGTGTTCGGTAGCTCTGGCAGAGCAGACGAAGTGGCTGAGCAGCTGTTTCCTGTCCATCAAAAGCCCATGCAGACTAGGAATAAGTGGGTGTACATGCTCATGCACACAATGCAACATTATGTGAAATTAAGGTTTTACGGGGAATTGCTGGACCAGATAAAATATGAGTATATTGAGTGGAGTGTGGAGAGTACGGCGGGAAAATGTGTTTATATATATAAATGTTCATAATATAGCAAAATTATGAAAAATGAAGCTATAATGTATTATTGAACACCTAGCAATATGCTAAGTAGTGTATCCCGAACTGAAACCCAGCCATGCAGGAAGGAAGACTGCAGCATCCATTTTAAGGGAAGAAGGGCAGTTTGGGATGAGCCAGGCCAGGGTCCAGTGACAATGTCAAACAGTATATAAGGCTCCTGCTTGGCACCAGTCTGGAGGAGCCAGCCACGGAAGAGGGACAGAATGCCGATCGGGGAGCAGAGTTCTTTGCCCCCCCCCCATCCTCATATCTGTACAGATTAAACTTGTTATCCTTGCAAGATAATGACTATTGCCTTAATTCCATAGAGGAGTGAACTTTAATCTGTTGTGAGTGTGATTAGGTGTAACTGCATATTTAATGAGTACACCTGTAAATTGGGCTACCTTTCAGTGGTGACCTCGACATGATCTTAGTTTCTTGCCCCGTGCTTTGCGAAGTCCCAGGCCAGTCAGCCATGCCCATTTATAGTGACCCGTCCCCTAAATAAAAAAACACGTATTTCCTGAGTGGTTTTAGTAGAAGCCATTTTAAAAGAAATCCTGTCTGCTCATTGATGCAGGGTGTGGCTCCAGAAAGACAGGCCAGCATAGGACTTTATAAGAGAGGAAAACTCAAGTGAAGCATGCCCGTGTGAGTATACTCCTGCAAGTGATAACAACATGGGAACATGTATGTATGATATGGTGATGTGAATGATAGTATAGTGATGTGAATGATACTATGGTGATGTATTATGGAATGGGACTTTTTGGTGATGTATTGTGGAACAGGACTTTTAGTGGTGTATTATGGAATAGGACTTTTGGTGATGTATTATGGAATAGGATTTTTGGTGATTAAGGAGTAGATTGGATAGGAGGTGGGTTATGTATTGAAATTGTTGCGTATTTCAGTTTTTCTACTTTTTATAATGGAAAAAGGGAGCCTCTGCATATAAAAGACTGAGATGAAAGGGAACCTTTGCGTATAAAAGACTGAGATGAAAGGGAGCCCCAGCTTATAAGGACTGGAAGGTAAGGGATCCTCAGCCATCACTGGTTGAGAAGGTAGTACTACGCATTATTCTTTTATGAGGATAGAAGCAATAGGATCCTTAGCATATTAAAAACTGCGCTGAAAGCTGTATTACAAAGGATATAAGGAAAAACAGTAGCGGCTCGGTATAAGCAATGGGCCTGGATTTTAGACAATTATTTTTGTATATTTTCTCTTGCTGTCTTTTGTGGTAAAAACAGAAGGAAGGTGGATGAGTCGCAGTGTGTCTGTGTGTGTGTGTGTGTGTATGTGTGAAATCAAAGTGGAAAAAGTTTAATGGGGTGGGGGGAAAAGTTGGTTGATCTGTATTTTTGTGTAAAAAATAGCTGCGTGTGCAGCATAGCAGTAGGGTCTAAGTTAAGTATTAGGGACGGGCGCAACATTATGGGGGAGAAACTCCAATAAATCACATGAATAGGGTTCTGCCACTGTATTGTGACAGAATAAATAAACAATTGCTCGTAGAAACAAAGGATGGGCGGATGTCCTGCTCCTGGCCAGAGCAGGGCTCCCATAACAGAAACATGCTAGAAAAAATGTCCATCTTTTTAGCAGAAAAATATAAAGTGAACAAATCCCCCCAAAAAAAGACTCAGGCAAGTATTTCAGGATATGGAAGATCAGGAAGGTGAAAAAGAGATCCAATGTAATGGGATATACCCGTAACGCCTAAACCTGCAGTAGGGTATACAAACCCAGTCTATAAGCCTTTAGTGGTAGAGAGAGTTTCAACAGGATTATCAGGATTAGCAACTAAGGGGGGGGGAGGGGCTCAAGAGCTTTTGCGCCTCCATATAACCCTTCCACAAGTGCTGATATGCCCGTAGCATCGGTGTACCCAGGGAGTCCACAAGTAGACATAAACAGCAAGTTAAGAGCATTGCGGGAAAGTTTAGTCAGGTTACAAGAACCTGAAGAAGTATCACCAGAAATAAGGGTACCAGTGCAGAAAATAGGGGATTGGAAGTCAGGAGATTTTTTTGTTTAGGTTAAACCATGAGGCAATAAGAAATGTATGTGTTGAAAAAGATGATGGGCAAAGGGTGTGGACGGTCCTGGGACAAGTAGAACAAGCAAGGGATAATAGAGGGGAAGATCAAGGTGGTAGAAATAATGAAGAGACAGGGCAAGAAGGAGATCAAGGAGAGGAGGTGGTGAGAAACCCGTCCCTGCCACGAGGCAGTGAAGAGGGACAGACCAAGAAATAGACCATAGTTAAAGGTAATAGTACAAAATCAGAAGAAAAAGGGGGTAGAAAACAAAACAGACATGCAGATGCCTCTTATACATAAAGGAGTAGAGATAACGCAGTATGTTCCATGGCCTCAAAAGGACAACAATTATTTGATTAAAGCTCTCCCTCAGCTTATAGACGGAGCTAGTAAATGGATCTATGAATTTGAAAAACAGCAGGGGTAGCCTTAGCACTAGGGGACTTTAAGAGTTTACTGGTCACCATAGTTGGGAACCGGGCTGGGGACATATGGGCATGGGCGGGGTACTCTGGGATAAGTCTTGTAGATAATGAACATGATGGAGCAGCCTTTAATGAGGTAAGACCAAGAGTATGGGATGCCCTACAAAGGATGTTCCCAGATACCCCTGACTTACATTCTTTGATACAGTGCACAATGGGTGATGATGAGGACCCAGTTAGGGTTATCCTTATGTTACAGGAAATGTGGAGAGTTGAGGCAGTATAGTTTTTCTATTTTATCGTAAAGAGGGGATTACCAAAAGAGGTCCATAAGGCACTAGATAAAATTGTGGGATTTGAAGCTAAAGGGTGGCCAGAGATACACAAGGAGACAGGCCAGAAGCAGCAAGGAAGACAGGCTAGTGGAAAGGAAACTAAATACGGTTGTCGTACAAGCACCAGTGACGGCACCGGCTCAGGGGGAAAGGACAGGAGACACTCAATAAATTGGGAATGCCACAATTGCGGCACTATGGGTTGAAGGAGGACAGGGACAATGGGGTGGGGGAACAGTACTGCAACCCACTGTGGCAGTATGAAGGAGCACCAAGGGGAAAAGGAGGATTTTGAGGAGCAAGAGCAGGAGGCTTTGGGGGGATAGGGCCCCGGGCTGGTATTGCGGGAAATGGGGGCATTTTGCAAGGGAATGCAGGAACAGGCCTTGGATGGGATTTAATTATGGGCCATCACCTCCAGTGCAGGGATTCCAAGGGCCTCAAGGAATGGGACAACAGCAATTTGGGCGAGGGGTTCAAAATCAGTTCCTTTATGGGGCTGACAGGAAAGGTTAACCTGGGTAACAACTACAGCAGGGTGAGGGAACACAATTTAACAGGATGGCAGGAGGAACAGGCGCCCTATTCCAAGAAATTACAATGACGGGGGCGCCTCTTTTTCATTCCCCAGGACAAATACATATTCTGATTAGCACAGCCCACAGAGAGCACTCGCATGTGCATTCCTATTGACAACCACATACCCTGAAGTGGAGCCTTGGTGGAGAAGGAAATGGGAAACAGGCAATATATATTTATGGTAGATTCAGGTGCAACTAAATCATCCTTCTTGAAGGGGAACTTTCCATTATCAGGTAAAACTCTTTACATGCAGGCATTCTCTGGGGCTATTTCTACGCTTCCATACACTGAGGATCTGGATATAAAAGTGCAAGGGGAGGTAGTACGAGCCCCCTTGTTATATTTGGAGAGTTCTCCTGTGAACTTATTGGGTAGGGATCAGCTCAGTAAACTAAATATAAATGTATCATACACAGAACAAGGTTAGTGTGTTCCACTCCAGGGATGTGTGTAGTTCGAGCAATGGTAATAATCAATGCAATGGCGAGGAAGTCAGCAGTCCGTGGGGTTCCTGTGGTCCCAGATATATATATTCTTTAATGGTATTAAGGTATTAGTAAAAGCAGTGCCTCAAATTGCGATAAAGTGTTGGCGGGTACCCACAGATTTTATTTTCCAACCCATGGTGCCACCCGAGATGGTGGCAAGGACAATGTTGTCATTAGATTTGCAAGGACTAGTAGCGTCAGAAAAAAGAGTAATCCTGATTGGAACAGACCACGACGGGGGGCGAGTGTCGCACAGTCCTATGTATAGATCCGATAGTATAGTTAAAGGAAATGGGCCTCATTATGACCCGACAGTAGCCGTGCCGGTAAAAATGGCACGGCTGCCGCCAAAGTCGTTTATTTCCCGGAACCCGGCAATGGGGACTTACCGGGGCATTACAGCCCCGGCAGTCCCGGTAATTCCCCATTGCCAGGCGCCAGAAAAAAATGACTCCCCATTCCCATTCAAGTCCCATTGGACTCGATGGGAATGGGGAGGACGGTAGCACCGGCACCATTCATGATGGTGCCGGTGCTACCGTCAAGGTCTGCGAGCGGGTACCATTCCGCCCTCCAGGTCAAACCTGGCGGGCGGGATGACACCCGCAAGCAGTACTCAGAGTATGCCTGTCTGGTAATAACGGTGCCGGTAGCTTACCAGCACCTTTGTTACCGGACCGGCTTACTCGTAATGAGGCCCAGTGACTGATGAGGAGTTATTTGAGGACAGTAAGCAAAATGGAGATATCATTTTGGAAATCAGCATCCCCTGTGATATCATGGTGCAGTATAGGAAGGTACAGTGCCCCCTGATGGCAGTGGTGACCCAGTTTTTATGTTTTGAGGAGGACATGCGATATGTGCCAGCACAATTATGGACTGTTGATCCACATGATGATGGGTTACTGAGAGATGTGACCTCAGTGCAGATTACCTTGAAGTCAGGTGCTTAGCACAATCATCCAGTATGGTGGATGATCGGTTGGTATGTAGTAAAAATGAACATCAGTGCAGGAGGGATTCTGTTGCATTATTGAAATTGCTGGCTCACAAAGGGTACAAGGCAGATAAAAAGAAGCTATAATACAGCCAACAGGAGGTACTATACTTGGCACAACTCATTTTTGCAATGGGGAAAAAATATTACCAGATAGGGCGGTGACAGTAAGCACCACCCCTAGGCCCAGTACTGTGAAGGAAATGTAGCAGTTTTTTGGGCTTATGTATTTATTATAGGGCATGGATCCTAGACTATGCAGTCTACACAAGGTCACTGTTACACAGTCTCAGGGAAGGACAGAGGACTTAAAAGTACATTGGAATGGACTGACAAAATGACTAGACAATTTTTAGGACTTAAGCTATTTGCACTGCCCCTGTTTTAGCAAATCCGGATTATATACAGGAGTTTTATTTATTTTCCCACTCTGATGAACGGCTCGTGCATTGACGGAAGGAGACATATTTTATGTTAATGGGTCTTAAATAATTGACATGGGGATGGTATGGAAGCACAAAGGGGCGGTAGTGGCATGCAGTAAAAGAGGGGGGAAAAATAGAGACCACCCCTGTAGAAAGCAAGACCACAGTTCCATACACAGCATTGCCCATATTACAACTGGACTATTATAACCTGGGGAACTTATCAGCCCCAGGTTTGAAGGTCCATATGAGGTGGTTCTCTTCGTCCATATGAAGGAGTTAGATATTGGGTGCATCTCTCAGATGTCCGAAGAGCACCTGAGACAAGACAAAGCTCAATCAACAAAGTGAGGACATAGTTAAAGATTTGAAAGGATCCATGCCAGGTTGGTGTGCAGTGGCACACACCTGATTTTTTCTTTTTTCGTTTCTTTTTTCAGTTTTTCATTTTTTATTGTTTTTTCTTTTTTATCTTTTTTCAGTTTTTTGATTCTTCAATTTATTTAAGGTCCAGAACCCGGTCGGCCCTGGTGGGAAAAGGGTCTCTCTCTCTCTCTCTCTCTCTCTCCCTCCCTCCCCCTTTCTCTCCTCCCTTTCTCTGCCTCTCTCTCTCTCTGTCTCTCTTTCTCTCTCTCTCTCTCTTTCTCTTGTTCCTGATAACCTTTTTTCTCCTCTCCAGGAATACGCCAGGATGGCCGGCACTGGCATGTTCAAACCTCTCTGTTATGTAGGTATAATGATAATAAAGATGTTATTTATTCTAGGAATTAAGTAGTAGTGTGTTGTTTTGTATAACACTGGTTGTGGTTGTTGCAGTGGATGAAGGTATTTCTGTTATATGGGCTGGCCATATAAAAGGGGGGGATGGACAGTTGGAAAATAATGCAAATATGTCTCTAAAAAAGGAAATACAAAATGGCTCACTTGTTTGCCGCCCCCCCACCCCCACTAGTTTTCTTAGACAAATGAAACAGGAAGTACGACACGAATGATGTATTATTTATATAAGGGTGATGGGCTTTGACGCCATTTCTGATATTGAGCCTCCAATAGTTGGTACTTTGATAGGCACACTGCAGGAGGGAATATAATCAACAAAAGCTGTTACGTGTGTGCACTTATCCCGCACGCATCAGGGGCTCCTAAGGTTTTAGTTCCACATCCGGTCCCAATTACAGAGGCACAATGCCTGGTACATCTTGCACTATGAGGGATAAAGGGCACATTTCAGGTGCACAGCATGCAGTTGAGGATCATTGATCCAGACCCAGCGTTATGCAATGGCAACACGAAATACCGCCAGTGTCTACAAGTACCAGATTTTTTCTTGGGAGGTTACTCAAATGGCAATGGCAGGTCACCCCAGTGATGTGCCCGGCAGATGGACTGATCGAGTACAGCAGGGAAGCAATAGCCCAAGTAGAGACTATGGGGCGCAAATATGGTCCCAAAACATCACAACGCTGACATGGATTGCAACAATGAAGAAGCCAGTGTGAATACATAGATCCATAGACTCAATGAAGGAACAGTTCCAGTTGGCGCAAACACACAGTGCAACCACGCTTGTGATCCCTGATATGACGAAAGGTACGGCAGCGGTGATGGATTACTACTGGGTCTGTGGCCAACAAGCCTACTTGCACCTCCCACTTTCATGGACGGGCAAGCATTCACTGGCCACCCTTCACTCAGTGCTACTAGGAATCCTGGAAGAACACCTGAAGGGAGAAGAAATGGCTGTCGAGGTGCCAACAGTCACTCCATCACCTAAAGAAGTAGAAAGAAGTGTGCAGATCACACACAAATTTGGTATGCTGCCAGAAAAAGGACGATTTCAATGGCAGGGAAGAAAGAAGAGCTCAAACTGTCTCAAAAGACTCTTCCACACTACTCAGAGTCATACCTGACGAATATCAGCTTTTTAGCTCAGCAGAGGCGCTTTACAATTAGGCAAGACTTCTCTAAGCACTGTAGCACTGAGAAAGCTTTTTTCATGCAGATATAATCACACACAGATGTGGCCAGGCACTAAATGAAGATAGTATTTAAATATAAGGTGTAAATAACTGTTAGCTGAATGAATTTGTAAAAATGTTAAATTATATATTTTTTTATTAAAATGATATTGTTTTTTTTTACAAAACTTTTCATTTATGATTTTGTTCTCATACATATTCAAATTCTTGTTGCCAGATTTTATACAATAAAAAAATAAAAGGAAAGAGTTTGTAGAAAAGAAGATAATTACTGAATCTTTATCTCCCTGGTCTGTTAGTTAGATTCGCTTTTTGTCTGGGCTGATTCCACTGTAGCTGCAGTCCCTAGATTCGTCATGGAAGTTATATGGTTCCAGGACTGAATAATAACTGTTGTTAGACTTCTGTTATTCCCTGAAAGTATACACTTTTTGTCGGTAAAAGATTACAATGGGTTTCATTGAAAATTTTCAGAATTTCTGGCCAGTGAAGATATTTTTGATCTTAGATGGTTTTGCCAATCTGCTTCTACTTTCGACTGGTTCACTATAATTCCCAAATATTTGATGGATGTTTGTTACAACCATTTTTTACCGTTCAAGCAGAAGTTAAAGGATTTATTTTTCGTTTGTTGCACCATCATCAGGGACATGATTTTCGTTTTGGCATTGTTGATCTTTAGGTCGTTTTGAGACATGTAGGATTCCAGGTCATGTAGGCTTCGTTGTAGCCCAATCTGGGTCTTATCAAGGATGACAATGTCATCTGCATACATGAGATTTGTGATCTGAGTGTTGTTTATTTTGGGCGGATTTTCTGCTTGAAACAGGGGGCGGGGGTTCCGGAGCATCTGAGGTGTAAAGATTGAAAAGCGTTGCTGCAAGAGGGCAGCCCTGTTTGAGTCTGTTATTCAAGTTTATGGGTAGTGATAGTTGTCCATGTTGTGATAGTCTAATTCTGAGTGATGTGTTGATATAGAGTTGTTTGATGGGCTCCAATATCGTTGTTGGACAGTTGCACTTTTTCAGTTTTTCCCAAAGTGTCGCTCTGTTCACCAGGTCGAAGGCCATATGCAAATCTATGAATGCTGCATAGATGTTATGTTTATTTATCAGCACTTCATGTTTCAACAAATTCAGAATCATGAGATTAACATGAGTCTCAGTGTTTTTTGTAAATCCTGTCTGTCTGATGTCAAATTTCTTGCTTTCTTTGATCCATGTGTTAAGTTTGTTAAGCAGAAGAGTGGCGAAAATGTTCCCAATCGGATCCAGTAAGGCGATGGGTCTGTAGTTCGATGGTATTTGCCTGTCTCCTGCCTTATAGATTGGGATCAGAATAGCTGTAGTCCAGGTTGTGGGTATTGTTAGATTTCAGTAGAGCAAGGATTGATTCTGCGTCATGTTGTAGTAATAGTGCTTTTGCTTTTTTTGTCCAGTTTCTGTAAGTTTGCTTTTATATTTAGTTTTTCCCAAAGCACGGTAAAGAGCAGAATGCTCTGTGCCAAAAGGAATGCAGCCTGTGCTAAAAAAAGACTACAGGCATTGCCTGGTGTTCGCTAGCTCTTGCAGAGCACATGAAGGGCTAAGCAGCTGTCCATCAAAAGCCCATGCAGACTAGGAATATGTGGGTGTACATGCTCATGCACACAATGCAACATTATGTGAAAATAAGGTTTTAAGGGGAATTACTGAACCAGATGAAATATGAGTATATTGAGTGGAGTGTGGAGGGAAAATGTGTTTATATATAAATGTTCATAATATAGCAAAATGATGAAAAATGAAGTTACAATGTATTCTTGCATAGCTAGTAATATGCTAAGTAGCATGGCCCAAACTGAAACCCAGCCATGCAGGAAGGAAGACTGCAGCATCCCTTGTAAGGGAAGAAGGACAGATTTGGATGAGCCATGCAAGGATCTAGTGACCAAGTCAAACAGTATATAAGGCTCCTGCTTGGCACCAGTCTGGGGAAGCCAGCCACGGAAGAGGGACAGAATTCCGGTCGGGGCAGCAGAGTTCTTTGCCCCCCATCCTCATTTCTGTACAGATTAAACTTGTTATGCTTGCAAGATAAAGCCTCTTGGCCTTAATTCCCTAGAGGAGTGAACTTTAAACTGGTGTGATCGTGATTAGGGGTACACGTATATTTAAGGGATACCCCTGTAAATCAGGCTACCTTTCACAACTTAGTCATAATACGACATTTCTTGTTTCATAACCAATTTTAATTTTTTATTTTCTTCATTTGTACAATAACTTCAAGTAAATTACTCCCTGTTATATATTATGCTGTATGCTTTTTATTACCAATGGAAATTTTGAACATGAACCTAATCAACTTAAATGAGGGAATGGTCCGATCTTTTGGGAGTTTACTGAATAACGCTTCGCTGATGAAGCTTCTTCCTTTTTTTAGGCATACTCTGGTGAGGAAAAGCTCCCCCACCCTTCATTTACATGACTGGGGAGGAACAGCTGGTTGCCCTTTTTCTGAATATCAGCCAAGCTTTGCCCTGGATTTTCATCACTTTTTAGCATCGGATTTGGGTTTTCTTCAAATTGTGGATCAATTTAAAATTTCAGGCTATTTCCTTCCAGTGTGGAATGCCATTTAGAACTGGGAGGAAGGTTGATTTTCAAGAATGTAGAAGGGCTCCCATCACCAGTTTGTTCTCCTACAGTTAGAACAGTTATGTCCGGACTTGATTGTTCCTAAAGTGGAACTCAATTTTGTCAGAATGTTGCTCAACCACATGGCATGTGCCATTTAGACATAAATAGTTTGTGCTCTGTTTTAATTTTATTGGCTGGTTAGTCTGTGTCCAGAGGATCTTGTTCACACAGTCTGTTAGGGGCGACACCCTCTGAAGAAGGTTGTTCCCTAGGAGGCAGGGTGTTCCCTCTGGAGTGACGACTATAACTGGGTGTTTCACCTTGTGCCACCCAATTTTGATCTCCAGATCCACAGTTCCCTTGACAGGAATGTAATTTCCGTCGAAGTTCTGGAGTTGTCCAGGAAGAGGCGTGAGGGGGATTTGCTGACTCTCCCCCTTCCTGAATTGATTTGATCAAATGCATTTTTGGATAGAAGGGTGGCTTGGGATCCTGTATCCACCAGCGCTGAGAGTGCACACTGGCCTTGTACCTTGATGGGGGCATAAAACCTGCCCTCTTTCTCCTCAAGAGGGCAAAGGAAATTAGCATTTTGGGCCAGCTGGGCAGTTAATTTCTTTATTTTGAACTCCGGCACTGTGGGATATTGGGCAGTTTCCTGTGTCGGAGTTCGGGAATCTGTAAACAAAATTTGGCATCCTGAGATTTGGGGGATTTGGGAATCCCCTTTTTTCCCTGATTCTGTGCTGTCCCCCTTTTCCTGGAGGCAGTCACTTGAACCGGTTTGGGGGATCATCCCTCATGGTTTTCAGAATCATCTGGGTGACATTTTTGAGGATCAGGGATTTGTGATTCTGGGCCAGTCCCCATGCTTACCCAGTCTAAATTGGGGTCTTTTGGGACCCATTTTTCTTGGGGAGGAATCCCCCCATCCTTGAAAGAGAAGACTTTCTTCCCAGAATCCTCCAGGGATTCTTCCCCTTCAAACTGGAGGACGCGGCCTTCCTCCACAAAATGGGTCTCCTTTGTCCCCTGGTTTCTCCTACTTACCTGCTGTTTCCTAGGTTTCAGTTTTTCAGGGGTAGGAGATTTTAGTTCAGGTTCAGAAGTTTCTAGGGGCTTTTCATGGGTGAGAAAGGAAGCATCCTCTAGAGCTTTGCATCCTTCTTCCGACCAAACCTCTTCCTCTGGAACCTGTTGGTTGTCAGGGTTTTCCCCCTGTCATTGTTCCGGGGTGACAGATCCTGGGTTCGAGCTGTTGTGGGCAGCCATGTTCATTTGACGGCTCTGCTGAGCCCTCAACATGCGACTCAAGTCTTGGATCAAGCTCAGTACCTGGCACTCCAGATGTGACACCCTCTCTGGCTGATATGGGGGTCTAGGATCAAATCTTTGCTGTTGGGGTTTTGAGGGTGTCTAGGGAAGAAGCTTAAATTGAAGGGTGGAATATTACTGCCCTCCTGAGGGACGTTTTATGGGAAATTTGGAGGGAAGTTTGGAGGAAAGTTTCCTGGGTTCATACTTACCTGATTGGAACCCCCCCCCCTTGAGCCAGGAGAGTCGATACGTATCCCAAGATGGGTCTGTTCCCCTTGTACCTCGGGCTAATGTAGGTGGCAGAGTCAGGTGACACATTTGTGGGGTATCCTGCCTGGCTACCACCCACTTTGTGCTCACTGGCCAGAGGGTCTTCTTTGCCTCATTTGATTGTTAGCAGGGGTGTATTTGTAGGCCCCCCCACATTTCTAGGTCCAAAATGGGGGTATTGTTCACCTCTGCCACCTTGGCAGCAGCGGGGGTATTGGACGGTTTGGGATTTCTAGGAGAATATTTGTTTTATAGTGGCTTTTGGACTTCATAGATCTGGGTAGCCTGTTCTATTACCCAATCCAGAGTCCTTTCATTGTGGAAGTCCCCAACCAGTTGTGTCATTATGTACTTAGGGAGGGCATGAAAATAGGTTTTATGAACTCCCTTACTGTTTGTGCGCACCCGTCTAGAGGTTTGGGCAAATGCCTGCTAAAATTCTTGTACAAACTCTCTCTGTGCCTGGTGCCCTCCGTACTGCAGGTTGTAGGCCGCCTTGCGAGCCTCCTGTGGGTTCTGGTGTATGGAGAAGTGTTTCAAGATGGCCGTCTTGTAGGTAGACCACTGTGAATAATTCTGATGCTCCAGCCCAGCAAAGAAGCTGGTGTATTCTGGAGAGAATGTCCACTTGGCAAACTCCATAGAATTATGGTAATTTCTTATGCCAAATGACGTCATCATCTGGTCATACAGCTCCAGATGCTCCCAGACTGAGTATTTGGCATTTTTATGGTAAAGGGTCATGAAACTTAAAATGGGTTCTATTTGTCGAATGGGGTCTTTTACTAGAGTTCTCTTTTGCAGCCTTCTTTTTCCGCTGCACCTGAGTTCATTCACCCTCAGACTCAGAACTGCTACTGTTTGTGGTCCCGTCCCTCTCCTCTAGGCACTCCCTGATTCTTGAGACTGAGAGTCTCTCCCAGAATGACAGGGCATAGTCTCATCTCCCCTATTGTATCATGGGCTCTCTGGTTCACTCCCTTGGACTCCCTTTTTCGCACAGGGGAGCACTCATCTGACTCCTCCCTTCTTCCGGGGTTGGTGGAGAACTCACCCCACCTCCCCTCCCTAAAAGGGTGGACGTTTTCAGGATGCTCTTTTGGGGCCTGAACTCTGACTCTTCTTTATCTGCTAAGTGGACCATATGGTCTCTTTGTAACCTATGTCTCTGCCAGACTAACTCCCTGTTCTTCCCTTCATAGGAGTCCTCCTGGTCAGATGTGTTTGATTTTTGAACCTAAGCAGTGATGCACGTCCATCAATTTCTGATGGGGGTTGGCCTCCCGCTTCAGTCATGCTATGTTATGTTATGTTAACTGAATTTATTGAAGCGCACGTACGCCCTGAAGCATCATGGCACTGGAGGAGTGAGAATTTTTGAGGTCACTGTTTTTAAAATAGCATTGTTTTCAATTGCTGATGAAAAGCAAAATGGTCAATGGTCCCCCGCAGAGCAAGAGGAAGTTTGTTCCATGCTCTGGCGACTGCCACCGAGAAGGAGCGCCCCCTTTCCGAGCTAACCTGAACTGGGGAACTGCTACCCATAGGGGCGCCTGAGATCGAAGAACACAAATGGGCATTTGGCGGACAAACTTGGCTTGTAAATATTCCGCTCCCATGCCGTAGAAGGCCCGCTGCACCATGCACATGGATTTAAACATAATCCAGTCGGCAACAGGGAGACAATGCAATTGTCAGAGGAGTTATATGGGCTCCAAAAGGAGGGCGCAGAATCGATCTGGCCGCGGCATTCTGAAGTAACTGTAAGTGCCTAATCAAATAACTGGGCTGCGCCAAATAAAGTGAATTACAGTAATCCAGTACACTTAGAACCAGAGCTGCAACCACCAGAGCCTGTCATGCATGCTGTAGGAATGAAGGGAAGGACCTTCCGGAGGACAGTTTAAAATGACCGGTTTTTCATACCGCAGTACCTTGCTCATCCATGGTATGAGGGGCAGAGATCTTTACCCCCAAATTCCTGACCGACAGGACAGGATTGGGAATAGGGCCTAGGGATATGGGCCAAAAATCAGCCATCCAAAACAGCCGAGGAGCTGTAGTACCTACAACCAGGAACTTGGTGTAATAAGAGTAGTAATGAAACCCATGTGACTGAATGAGGAGCAGAAGATATCTAATATAAATATTAAATGGAATAGGGGACAATGCTGATCCCTGGGGAACCCCACAGGAAAGAGAGGCCGGGGCAGAGTGAAAAGGGGGAAGAGACACTGATTGGGAGCGGTCTGCCAAAAAAGCTGTAAACCAGTTCAGGACTTTGACGGAAAGGCCTGCCTCAGAGAGACGGGAGATCAGGAGGAGATGATCAACAGTGTCGAAAGCAGCTGACAGGTCTAATAGCAGGACTGCTCCGACACCACCCTGATTTACCAGGCACACCAGGTCGTCCAGTACTGAGTTTAAGACAGATTGGGTACCTCTACCAGACCGGAAACCAGATTGAAACAGGTCAAAGCACTGGTTGGACTCCAGAAAAGTAGACAGAAGAGGGGATACCAGTGCCTCCAAAACTTTCATCATGAAAGGTAGGCGCGAAATAGGGCGGTAGTTGGCCAACACTTCCGGATCCAAAGAAGGTTTTTAAAGCAGATGGATAACCTGGGCGTGCTTATGTGAACGCGGAATCACTCCAGTAGCAAATGAGGCGTTATCTGCTGAAGTAATGTGAGCGATTAGGTCACCAGACACCTCCTGCAGAAGAGCCAAAGGTATGGCATCCACAGGAGAGGCAGATTTAAGTTGCTGACTAGCTGACAGAACATCAGAATTAAGAGAGCAGGGGAAATGTGGGCTATGACCCTTTAGCCGAGAGTGGTTCCACAGGAGCCATGGCAGCTATAGACGCCATAGCCTCATCTTTTATGTTATGTTATGTTTTTTTCGCCTTGAAACACTTGTGTATAGGCGCGTTACAAATGCCATATCATATCATATCATATCCCGAATGGTGACAATTTTAGTCAAAAAGAAAGTTGAAAGGGAGTCACACAAATCCTGAGAGGGCGGCATCACAGCCTGTCCTTTCTCTGGCGTAGGGAGTGACTGAACCAAATCGAATAGGGCTTTTGGTTTGTTAAGGGCCCTCTCCACCGAATTCTAAAATAGACTCTCTTTGCACTCACCACAGCTTTATGATAGGCAATGAGAGCACTACGAAAGATGGTTCTAGAATCAGAAGAGTAACTAAGACGCCACTTTCTTTCAGCCTGCCTAAAACATAATTTACTTTCTCTAAGTTCCTGTGAGAACCACATTTCAGGAGGCCGACATCATGGCTTGCATAATTTATAAGGGGCCAAGGCATCATCAGTAGCTATGAAAGAGCCTTCCAGTAAGGCCAGAGAGCAACTTGCAGTAGGACCACAGTTTTTTTGTAAAGAGTTAGTCAACTCAAGATTGGACACCCCGAACCAACTGCGCTTACGAATCACAGGCTTCGTCACCATGGGTGGATGAACTTTGAGAGGAATGGAGAAGGGCACCATAAGGTGGTCTGACCACATTACAGGGATAGGGGCAGAAATGGCAACAGAGGATAGTGGGGCAAAAATAAGATCTAGCATATTGCTGCATTCGTGGGTAGGAGCATTTACCCCCTGAAGGAGTTCTAGGTCTGCCATCAAGGCCATCAAATTGGTGACTTGTTCTGCCATAGTCGAGTTAGCAGGAAGATTAAAGTCGCCAATAGTAATGAGATTTGGATATTTAATTTGCAGTTCCAGCACCAATGCTGGAAATCCAGCGTAAAATGCAGTGCCAGCCCCTGGAGGTGGATAGATCAGCAGAACCGTGAGGGTAAGGCTATGTGAGACAGAGATACGAATCAGGATGCTTTCCATTTTTAGAGAGTTCTTAGGGACAGAGCTAGAGACCCTGTAGTTGGTTTTATGGATCAGGATCAGCCCACCACCAGGGTGGGGGGGCCATACGATCTACATGTGCCAGTTGATAATTAGCAGGAAGAGCCTGCTCAATGGCAGGACCACACGTCTCCCTCAGCCATGTTTCAGTTAAAAAAAAGGAGATCGAATCCATTATTAGATAGTAAGTCATAGCAATCCATAGCGACTAAAGAGTGTGTGTTAAGTAAGGTACACTGCAGCACAGCAGGTTATTTAGGTGTCTTAACCGCAGGGGATGTTATAAAGCCCAGCAGCCATCTGGTATTGAATGGAGCCAGTTATAGCAACTTGCTGCATTGCAGCCTACATGGTACCAAAGTAGTGCCTACAGTGTCCTGCACGTACCGTGCACAGATGGGCACAGACGGGCTTGCCTTAAGCTCTCGTCCGCTGCACTGGCGTTCACTCTGGCACATGTGAGGCTGTGAGTGGAGCGACAGGGAGGTAAAGACCCGCCCCCTCTAACAAAGAGAGAGGACAGCCGCACATATGGGCATAGGCCTACTTAAGACAAAAGTGTGGTTGTTCCCAAAACACTTTGGGAACTCCCGTCCCCTGCACACTATCGAATATCTGAAAAAATCAGAACAATAACTCAAGAGAGTTTCTGGATTTCGTTCACATATAATCTTTTAGGTAGAATTTTTGGAAAAACGAGAATTATGACAGAAACACGTTTCATGATACATAAATAATTTTCCTTAAACAAGTAAGCAAATATGCAAATATTTTCTGGAGACCAGAGATTTTCGTAAAATTATCCTTTTCTTTATTGTACAAAGCATATGGTGGTGCCCAACGCGTTTCGAGTACAACTCTTCTTCAGGGGCAATGGCACAATTGTTTCATTTTTCTACAAAGTGAAGAGATGATATAAGTCAAATTATATTAGCCCATACATATAGTTTATCTCTGTTTTTATCTCAGTTTAACTCAAAAATAGCGTCAACAAGTCATCCGTTGAACATAAAGTAACACATTTAAACAGGTGATCGTAATTTAAGAAAAATATTCATTAATACAAAAAAACACACTTGGAAACCATATAGTAGTGTGCTTGTTTTACACAAAGATAAAGAAGACCAAATGTTGTTTATATTCAGCTCGGTAAATCTGCTTATGATCCCATCCTCCATTCTTGAGCAAGAGTTTACGTAGTTATATTTGTACATGGAACTTTTTTTAACAACAAAAGCATTTTTTTAAAAAAATGAAAACAAGGTTATCTAATTGGCACTTTCTAAATGAAAGTAGGTGGATTGAAGACTTACGTATCTTAAGAAAAAATGATCGGTAAAAGTAAGGTGATTGCAAAGTGCATCTAGTGGTTGTCATCCAACACGGAAGGTTTGCGGCAGAAAGGTTCAAAGTCTGTCGACTACTATTTTTTAACTGAGAAGAGAGAGACAAAGATAAATATTTCAAATAGACTGCATCTAATCTAGAGAAAACCTGATGGCTACAAGTACTTACATGAAATATTTTGGAGGGAGGCGCTACAAGGATTGTCGCATCTGCCGGATTGGAGATGCGTCCACCCTGTGCAGCGTCTCTTTATATACTGACTGTGATGCTCTTTGTTAGCAAAGTGACATGCGCGGTGAGTAGCCTAAGTGCGCATGTGTAGATAAAGCTTGTCATGTCTACTGACGTATTTAGGAAAAGGAAGAGTTGCGCATGTGTAGGACAGATCTCATCATGTTTACTGACGTATCCAAGATCAAGTGGTTGCGTGGTGTACGTCAACCGTGTGACGTATCATCCGCGTCTTTCAAGTAAAAGAAACCAAAATGGTGAACCTTAGGGAGGCGAGTCAAAGAGTGCTCAGCAAAGACTAGATGTGAAATTTAGTATACCTGATCTTAAAAAGGTGTAATCTCGGGAATTGAAGTATTTACTAAAGAAGGTATGGTATTCTATACAACGGCCGCATGGGAGGTGGAATGTCGAAACAAGATGGTTCGGGTACATGTAAACATAAGGAAACATATGTATTGGATACGTAAGGATATGTATCAACAAAAACATAAACATAAACATAAATTCAACCATTAAACGATTCCAAATTACTGTATAAATTAATTAGTCTGAGCAACCTCTGCAGACGGTTTGTTATCAAATTTCATTTATATCTGCTCCTCATGGATGCACATTCTATTTCTGGAAACTGTAGCATGGTATCCGAGTCTTTTTTAGAAAAATATTGGCATAACATTTTTTATATAGAAATAGAACGGGAATCTAACAACGATGTATCAACAAATGCTACATTATAAGTAAGGGCCTAGGTAGTATTCTTCGTTCATCCCTAACGGGGTAAGTGAATCAAGGCAGTGTATCCAATATAATTCTCTTTGTGACAAGATTTTTTGTAGATCACCACCTCTTGGAAGCGGCTGCACAATTTCGAGAATCACAACTCTCATTTGGGCCACAGTATGTTTGTGGTCTCTAAAATGTCTGTATACTGGGGATTTTGTGTTTTTGGTACGGATGTTAGATTTGTGCTCCGTCCAACGTTCTTTCGCTTTTCTGGCTGTTTTACCCACATAGTACAGTCCACAAGGACAGCGTAGAGCATAAATGACATTTTTTGAGTCACAGGTGGCAAATTGTTTTAATAGTATTTTTTTACCTGTGTTGGCATGTCTAATGTGATCTCCCTTTATTACATTCGAACAATGCTGACAATTCAGACACGGGAAAGTGCCGTTTTTTGGTTTGTTAAGAAATGACTGATTGGACTTTTTCCTTCTTTCGGCTTTAATTAATTTGTCTCGAAAGTTTCTGCCTCTTTTGTAGGCAAGCATCGGTGGTTCTGGGAACAGTTGATTAAGCTGTGGGTCTGATTTAATGATATCCCAGTTTTTGTAAATTATCCTTTTTATCTGAAAGCTCTGGCTAGAGTATTTCAGTGAGTGTATCAAGTTAGATTTGGTTTCCTTGGGTTTCATGGTCAGCAATTCCGTTCTAGTCTGTGCTTCTGTTCTGAGTATAGCTTTGTTTAGGAGGACAGTTGGAAAATGTCGATCTTCAAAACGGGATTTCATAATCAAGTATTCTTCTTGGAGTTTATCCGCCTCTGAGGTAATTCTTTTCAGGCGAAGGAGTTGACTATACGGTAGATTTTCTTTTAGATGTTTTGGATGAAAACTGTGAAAATGAAGAGTGCTATTGACATCTGTAGGTTTTCTGTAAATTTGTGTCTTAAGTGCTGAGTTTGAGATTTCAATAGTAACATCCAAAAAGTTGATGGAAGGCTTTCCAATTTCAATTGTTAGTTGAATTCTGTCATTGCATTGGTTCAAGAACTCCCAGAAGTGCAGTAGTTCAGATTCCGTTCCTTTGAAAATGCCAAAGATGTCATCAATGTATCTGTACCACTTTTTGATTTTTCCTTTCCACGTTGGATTTTCCAAGACATAGGTGTGTTCAAAGAAGTACATAAAGATGTTAGCATAGGAGGGTGCCACTGGGGAACCCATCGATGTACCCGAAGTTTGTAAAAAGTATTGTCCGTTGAACCTGAAGTAATTATTGAACAAGATGATATTGATTAATTCAATGGCAAAGGTTTTCTGTATTTGGATTTCATGATGTTTCAGGAGGAACCATTCTAGTGCATCAATGCCTTGGTTGTGTGGAATTGAGGTATATAAACTAGTCACATCCATTGTGAATAGGATGAGATCAGTTTCCGTCATATCAATATCTTTAATGTTCTGTAAAAAGTGGCTAGTATCTTTGATATAGGTGTTGGTTTCCTGTATTAGCGGTTGTAATGCTGTGTCAAGATAAATAGCAAGAGGTTGGAAAATACTTTCTGTTCCTGCCACAATGGGTCTTAATGGTGGGTTAGTTCTATGTTTATGGATTTTCGGAAGGCCATAGAACACTGGAGTGACCGGGTGTTTGTTGATAAGGAAGTTGCTAGTATTCTCTGAAATCCAGTTCAGTACTTCCGCTTTTTCTACTGTATTTTTGATGATTTCCTTGATATTAGTAATAGGGTCATGATCCAGTTTAAGATAAGTGTTTTGGAACTTCAATTTTTTCAGAGTTCAAACCCTCGAGTAGACAAAATATCAAAAAACATCAATTGAATATCATTAAGAATTTAGCAGAAGATAATCAGATCACAATCAAAAAAGCGGATAAAGGAGGAGCCCTAGTCATTATGGATACCTTGTTTTACAATGAAGGATGCCTCAAACTCTTATCTGACCAAAACACTTATCTTAAACTGGATCATGACCCTATTACTAATATCAAGGAAATCATCAAAAATACAGTAGAAAAAGCGGAAGTACTGAACTGGATTTCAGAGAATACTAGCAACTTCCTTATCAACAAACACCCGGTCACTCCAGTGTTCTATGGCCTTCCGAAAATCCATAAACATAGAACTAACCCACCATTAAGACCCATTGTAGCAGGAACAGAAAGTATTTTCCAACCTCTTGCTATTTATCTTGACACAGCATTACAACCGCTAATACAGGAAACCAACACCTATATCAAAGATACTAGCCACTTTTTACAGAACATTAAAGATATTGATATGACGGAAACTGATCTCATCCTATTCACAATGGATGTGACTAGTTTATATACCTCAATTCCACACAACCAAGGCATTGATGCACTAGAATGGTTCCTCCTGAAACATCATGAAATCCAAATACAGAAAACCTTTGCCATTGAATTAATCAATATCATCTTGTTCAATAATTACTTCAGGTTCAACGGACAATACTTTTTACAAACTTCGGGTACATCGATGGGTTCCCCAGTGGCACCCTCCTATGCTAACATCTTTATGTACTTCTTTGAACACACCTATGTCTTGGAAAATCCAACGTGGAAAGGAAAAATCAAAAAGTGGTACAGATACATTGATGACATCTTTGGCATTTTCAAAGGAACGGAATCTGAACTACTGCACTTCTGGGAGTTCTTGAACCAATGCAATGACAGAATTCAACTAACAATTGAAATTGGAAAGCCTTCCATCAACTTTTTGGATGTTACTATTGAAATCTCAAACTCAGCACTTAAGACACAAATTTACAGAAAACCTACAGATGTCAATAGCACTCTTCATTTTCACAGTTTTCATCCAAAACATCTAAAAGAAAATCTACCGTATAGTCAACTCCTTCGCCTGAAAAGAATTACCTCAGAGGCGGATAAACTCCAAGAAGAATACTTGATTATGAAATCCCGTTTTGAAGATCGACATTTTCCAACTGTCCTCCTAAACAAAGCTATACTCAGAACAGAAGCACAGACTAGAACGGAATTGCTGACCATTAAACCCAAGGAAACCAAATCTAACTTGATACACTCACTGAAATACTCTAGCCAGAGCTTTCAGATAAAAAGGATAATTTACAAAAACTGGGATATCATTAAATCAGACCCACAGCTTAATCAACTGTTCCCAGAACCACCGATGCTTGCCTACAAAAGAGGCAGAAACTTTCGAGACAAATTAATTAAAGCCGAAAGAAGGAAAAAGTCCAATCAGTCATTTCTTAACAAACCAAAAAACGGCACTTTCCCGTGTCTGAATTGTCAGCATTGTTCGAATGTAATAAAGGGAGATCACATTAGACATGCCAACACAGGTAAAAAAATACTATTAAAACAATATGCCACCTGTGACTCAAAAAATGTCATTTATGCTCTACGCTGTCCTTGTGGACTGTACTATGTGGGTAAAACAGCCAGAAAAGCGAAAGAACGTTGGACGGAGCACAAATCTAACATCCGTACCAAAAACACAAAATCCCCAGTATACAGACATTTTAGAGACCACAAACATACTGTGGCCCAAATGAGAGTTGTGATTCTCGAAATTGTGCAGCCGCTTCCAAGAGGTGGTGATCTACAAAAATTCTTGTCACAAAGAGAATTATATTGGATACACTGCCTTGATTCACTTACCCCGTTAGGGATGAACGAAGAATACTACCTAGGCCCTTACTTATAATGTAGCATTTGTTGATACATCGTTGTTAGATTCCCGTTCTATTTCTATATAAAAAATGTTATGCCAATATTTTTCTAAAAAAGACTCGGATACCATGCTACAGTTTCCAGAAATAGAATGTGCATCCATGAGGAGCAGATATAAATGAAATTTGATAACAAACCGTCTGCAGAGGTTGCTCAGACTAATTAATTTATACAGTAATTTGGAATCGTTTAATGGTTGAATTTATGTTTATGTTTATGTTTTTGTTGATACATATCCTTACGTATCCAATACATATGTTTCCTTATGTTTACATGTACCCGAACCATCTTGTTTCGACATTCCACCTCCCATGCGGCCGTTGTATAGAATACCATACCTTCTTTAGTAAATACTTCAATTCCCGAGATTACACCTTTTTAAGATCAGGTATACTAAATTTCACATCTAGTCTTTGCTGAGCACTCTTTGACTCGCCTCCCTAAGGTTCACCATTTTGGTTTCTTTTACTTGAAAGACGCGGATGATACGTCACACGGTTGACGTACACCACGCAACCACTTGATCTTGGATACGTCAGTAAACATGATGAGATCTGTCCTACACATGCGCAACTCTTCCTTTTCCTAAATACGTCAGTAGACATGACAAGCTTTATCTACACATGCGCACTTAGGCTACTCACCGCGCATGTCACTTTGCTAACAAAGAGCATCACAGTCAGTATATAAAGAGACGCTGCACAGGGTGGACGCATCTCCAATCCGGCAGATGCGACAATCCTTGTAGCGCCTCCCTCCAAAATATTTCATGTAAGTACTTGTAGCCATCAGGTTTTCTCTAGATTAGATGCAGTCTATTTGAAATATTTATCTTTGTCTCTCTCTTCTCAGTTAAAAAATAGTAGTCGACAGACTTTGAACCTTTCTGCCGCAAACCTTCCGTGTTGGATGACAACCACTAGATGCACTTTGCAATCACCTTACTTTTACCGATCATTTTTTCTTAAGATACGTAAGTCTTCAATCCACCTACTTTCATTTAGAAAGTGCCAATTAGATAACCTTGTTTTCATTTTTTTAAAAAAACGCTTTTGTTGTTAAAAAAAGTTCCATGTACAAATATAACTACGTAAACTCTTGCTCAAGAATGGAGGATGGGATCATAAGCAGATTTACCGAGCTGAATATAAACAACATTTGGTCTTCTTTATCTTTGTGTAAAACAAGCACACTACTATATGGTTTCCAAGTGTGTTTTTTTGTATTAATGAATATTTTTCTTAAATTACGATCACCTGTTTAAATGTGTTACTTTATGTTCAACGGATGACTTGTTGACGCTATTTTTGAGTTAAACTGAGATAAAAACAGAGATAAACTATATGTATGGGCTAATATAATTTGACTTATATCATCTCTTCACTTTGTAGAAAAATGAAACAATTGTGCCATTGCCCCTGAAGAAGAGTTGTACTCGAAACGCGTTGGGCACCACCATATGCTTTGTACAATAAAGAAAAGGATAATTTTACGAAAATCTCTGGTCTCCAGAAAATATTTGCATATTTGCTTACTTGTTTAAGGAAAATTATTTATGTATCATGAAACGTGTTTCTGTCATAATTCTCGTTTTTCCAAAAATTCTACCTAAAAGATTATATGTGAACGAAATCCAGAAACTCTCTTGAGTTATTGTTCTGATTTTTTCAGATATTCGATAGTGTGCAGGGGACGGGAGTTCCCAAAGTGTTTTGGGAACAACCACACTTTTGTCTATTTTTGTCCAACCTAGATGCCAAGGTTGAGCTTTTCTCCCCCTGCACCTCAAATTTATCTTTAATCCCATTTATCTAACTTAGTTTGATGAGATAAAAATTTCATAAACAGGTGTGCCTCCTGGTTCTCTATATATCTTTCTCATAGGCCTACTTAAGTCCCACTGCCTTATATTCCCCGGTTCTTGTGAACTCATAGGTAAGAAGTTAGCAGCGCCTTGCGCATGCCACATGGTGAGTTGGCTTGAGACCCCTGGGACAGAGGACATCACACTGTGATCAGGGGTTGCCCTTCCATCCCCTAACAGTTCGGGGTTCCTAAAGGCCTGATTAAATCTAGCCTGTACTCTTTCTAATCTCTCTTATTTATCTTTCTCAGCTCCTATTTCTTTTTAGTATGCAGAGGTCTGAGCTTTGTGCTCTGCTATCAGAGCTTGGCTGGCTTCTATGACCTTACCGTGTTCTACTACTTGGCCATGGAGTCCTCTGTTTTCGTCACAAAGGGCCTCATTTTCTTTCTGTGCATCTTGTATTGTCTGAGAATACTCAGACCATTTCTTTTGCAGGAGACTAATCTCCTCACTGTGCATTTTTGGTCTGTATTGTCTGTTCTAGATCACATTCTATTTTTCCCATATACCTCATTAATTTTTCATTCTCTAATGACTCTCCTTTCTCCAGGTCTGCCTTCATCTGGTACACTTCCTGGCATAGAGCATTTTTTTCCTGATGCAGTGTGCCATTCAGTTCACTAAGGTTATCTCTTTGCTGTTTCATAGCGCTCAATTTCCGGCGCTCCTGGACAAATTCCCCTTGGGGATCTCTTTAATAATAAACTGGTTATTTTCCTCTTCCAATTGCTTAATCTGATTTTTCAAAACGCACATGTCCTCTAAGCAGATTCTATTGTACGCCACTTGTTGATTCAATTTTAATGGACCCTTTCAGGTTGTCAACCCCTTCTTGGCACTCCTCTTTCAGTGCAGAGAATTGGGACTCTCGCTCTGAATTAACCTATTGCTGTGCTGCAAATTCATCCTTTAGCTGCCGAATAGTGTCTCCTAATTCTAACTCAGAATTTTGGCACTGTAGCACTTTATCCTCTGCTTGCCTTAACTATGTCTGTGCTTGCTCTAAAGGCTCAGATTTTGCCCAGAGGCTACACTCTCCTGGTACCTTTCTTCCAAGCTCATCATGTGAAAGGACATGGCTGCAGTGAGTTGAACCATTTAATTTGCTCATCTTTGCTGGTCTGCGTCATGTTAAAATCTGTCAGGGCTTGATCTAACAGGCCACTGTCTCGCCACACATCCATATTTATAGAGGTCACCTGTTGAATCATTCTGGATTGCCAGGCTTCATGTCCCTGTTCTGCCCATTCCCCTTTAACCTCTTAAGTGCCAAGGACGGGCTATTCACTAGCCCACCAGGATTCTTCAGGAGTGAAAGGGGGGGTGGCCCTCTCCCCCCACCCTAAGTGCATGGGGGGCACCTCATGTAGCCCTCCATGGGGGCAGATTTCTGCACCTATCTGCCCCCAGGGAGGACTACATGAGATGCCCCTCATCTTTTTGGGGTTGGGTGAGAGGGACCCCAGAAATCTTGGTGCAGGCCCCCCCAAGCCTGGGTCCACACGTATTGGCTCTCCTGAGGCAGATGGGTGCCAATCTGCCCCCAGGGGAAAGAGAAAATAAAAAGAAAATAAAAAATAGTAAAATATTTGTGTGGGGGTGGGAGCGCCCAGGGGGGGGCACTAGACCACCAGGATTTTTCAGTATTGAAAGGGGGATGGCCCTCTCACTCCCACTAAGTGGATGGCAGGGCACTCTATGTAGTGCTCCCTGGGGGTAGATTTCTTCCCCTACCTGCTCCCAGGGAGGGATACATGAGATGCCCCCCATCCATTTGGGGTGGGGGTAGAGGGCCACCAGAAATCTTGGTACATGCCCCCCCAAGCATGTGGCAGTACGTTTTGTCCAACCTGGGGGAAGATGTGCACAGTAATGTGGCCATCTGCCTCTAGGGTAGGGGCAAAACAAAAAAATCTATTTTGTTGGTGGGTTTTTGGGGGCATCTTAAACCACCAGTGACTTACATAATGAAAAGGGGGGTGGCCCTCTCCCCCAAATCCAAATGGATGGGGGCTCTCATGTAGCCCTCCCTGGGGGCAGATGTGCCCCCAGGAAGGGGCACATGTGTTTTTACTTGGGGGTTAGTGATGGTCAGTAGACCACCAGCGATGGCTTGAAAGGGGGGCAGTGATCAAAGAGTAGTAGTTATGATTTGTTTTTGCTGGGGTGACCATAGGTAATTAATGTTTTTTGTTTTGTTTACAGCTTTGTATGCCCGAGCAGCTGCAATGTTATGTAAGCACTGTTCTTTATTATTCTACGGTTAGGGCCCATTGTCAGTGGGACTGGGGTTGGATTGTTGGTGGTGTGGGCTGGAGTGGGCCGTCTGGGGAGGTATTTTGGTGGGCCGGGACACAATTGCAGGGTCAGGCCACAAATTGTCCCCCATGCCAGTGCAACATTGGTGTTTGCCTGGGAGCTGCTGTCTCCTTGTGGGTTGACCGTCCACAAGCCTAGGCTGCACCACTGGCTTTGCTGCATTATAGATGTCACCTCCGGGGAGGAATGGGGATCCTGCCGGGGCTGTCGCTGCACTTGGGGATGGTCAGCCCACATGGGAGACGGGTGCCCAAGGCCAGGTACGTGATCCCCAACATTCCTGGTATTCTGTCTGGCCTGCGTTAGCGCTTCTCCCTCTGGGAAAGGACGGGGAATGTCCTGGGCCTCCCGGAAACCACCGCTGGGCTTTGGGACATTCAACCCACATGGGAGTCAGCCGGCCTAAGGCCAGGGACATGACCCTAGACCACCCCGGAACTCTGGCTGAGTTGCGTTACAGCTTCTCCCTCTGGCAAATCCTTCAGGGAGGTATTGGCATACTGCCGGGACTATCTGTTGGGGAAAAGCCATAACACAGGCCAGCAAGAACTCCAGGGTGGTTGGAGGTGATGTCCCGGGCCGTGGGCATCTGTTTCCCATGTGGGTGTACCATCCCCAAGCACAGCAGCTGCTCCAGGGAGCCCCGGCAAGGTCCACTTCCCTCCCCCGAGGGAAATTCTGTAACGCAGCCCAGCCAGCGCTCCAGGATGGTTGGGGGTGATGTCCCTGGCCTTGGGCAGCTGTCTCCCATTTGGTTTGACTGTCCAGAAGCCCAGCAGCAGTTCCAGGGAGCCCCTGCAGGGTCCCTGACCTTTACTGGAGGGAGAAACTGTAACGCAACCCTGGCAGAGCTCCAGGATGGTAGCGGGGTCATATCCTTGGCCTTGCGCAGCTTACTCCCATGTGGGTTGAACAGCCCCAAGCTCCGCGTTAGTTCCAGGGAGGCCCCGTACATTCCAGGAGGGAGAAGCTTTAACAAAGGCCAGCCAGAGCTCCAGGTAAGTCGGGGGTAATGTCCCTGGCCTTGGGCGACTGTCTCCCATATGAGGCGACCATCCCCAAGTGCAGCAGCTGTACCAGGGAGCCCCGGCAGGGTCCCCATCGCTTCCCGGGGGAAATTCTGTAGCGCATCCGAGCCAGAGCTCCAGGATTTGTCGGGGGTGATGTCCCTGGCCTTGGGTGGCTGTCTCCGATGTGGGTCGACCGTCCCCAAGTCCAGTGGTAGTTCTGGCAGGGTCCCCATTCTTCACTGGAGGTAAAGGCTGTAACGCTGCCCAGCCAGAGCTCCAGGCTCAGCTTGGGGATGGTCGACCCACATGAGCGACGAGTGCCCTAGGCCAGGGACATCACCTCTGATCATCCTGGAGGTCTGGCTGGGATGCGTTACAGAATTTACCTCCAGGAAGGGAGGGGGACCCTGCCGGGGCTCCCTGGAACCACTGCTGCACTTTGGGATGGTTGCCCCATATGGGTGACAGCCCACCAAGTCCAGGGACATTACCCCCAACTATCCTGGAGATCTAGCTGACCTGTGTTGCAGCTTCTCCCTCTGGGGAAAGGTTGGGGACCCTGCCGGTGCTCCCTGGGACTGCCGTAGAACTTCTAGACGGTTGACACTTTTTCTTTTCCACTCAGGTAGGTGCACCCACACATGTGAGGTATCGTTTTCGTTGGAACACCTGTGGGAACGCGGAAAGTTAGGACATGTGTTGTTGACAGTGTGTTTCGGTGGGTGGGCAGAGTGAAATGTTGGAAAATGAAAAACATATCCGCCAAATTTCAGATTTTGCCAGGGATTGTGGGTAATAAATTCTGGAGCGATTCGCGCAAGTCAGACCTCTGTGGATTCCCACGGGTGTCCTCTTTTTGGAAATGCATGGGGTTCCCTGATTTCCTTGGTGGATGTGACACCCAGGCCCAAAACTGTATGTTGTCCACAAGAGCAAAATTCTGCAAAATCTGCTCTACCGAAAGACTTGGGGTTACCAGTGGTTTAGCCTTTTCTCTTAGCGCCCAGGTAGATGCACCCACACATGTGAGGTACCGTTTTCAGCAGGACACCTGTGGGAACGCGGGAAGGTAGGACATGTGTTGTTAGTGGCGTGTTTCGGTGGGTGGGCAGAGTGAAATGTCCGAAAAACGTTGGTTTTTTTGGCCATATTTCAGACTTTGCCAGGGATTGTGGGTAACACATTTTGGGGAGATTTGCGCAAGTCAGACCTCTGTGGATTCCCACGGGTGTCCTCTTTTCGGAAATGCATGGGGTTCCCTGTTTTCCTTGGTGGCTTCGATACCCTAGGCCCAAATCTGTAGGTTGTTCACATGAGCAAAATTCCTCAAAATCTGCTCTGCCGAAAGACTTGGGGTTACCAGTGGTGTAGCATTTTCCCTTTGCGCCCAGGTAGGTGCACCCACACATGTGAGGTACCGTTTTCGTCAGGACACCTGTGGCAACGACATGTGTTGTTGGCAGCGTGTTTGGGTGGGTGGGCGGGCAGAGTGAAAAGTCATAAAATGTTGTTCTTTTCCGCCAAATGTCAGACTTTGCCGGGGATTGTGGGTAATGAATTCTGGGGCAATTCACGCAAGTCAGACCTCTGTGGATTCCAACGGGTGTCCTCTTTTTGGAAATGCATGGGTTCCCTGATTTCCTTGTTAGCTGTGATATCCCATACCCAAATTTGTAGGTTGTCCACAAGAGCAAAATTCCTCAAAATCTGCTCTGCCTAAAGACTTGGGGTTACCAGTGGTGTAGCCTTTTCCCTTTGCGCCAACGTAGGTGGACTCACACATGTGAGGTACCTTTTTCGTCAGGTCACCTGTGGGAACGCAGGGAGGTAGGACATGTGTTGTTGGCGGCGTATTTCGGTTGGTGGACAGAGTGAAATGTCTGAAACATGTGTTTTTTTCACCAAATTTCGGATTGTGGGTAATAATTTCTGGGGCCATTCGTGCAAGTTAGACCTCTCTGTATACCCACGGGTGTCCTCTTTTCGGAAATGCATGGGGTTCCCTTTTTTCCTTGGTGGCTGCGACACCTCAGGCTCAAATCTGTAGGTTGTCCACAAGAGCAAAATCACAAGAGCAAAATTCCTCAAAATCTGCTCTGCCAAAAAACCTGGCATTAGCAGTGGTTAAGCCTTTTCCCTTTGCGCTTAGGTAGGTGCACCCACACATGTGAGGTACCGTTTTTGTCGGGACACCTCTGAGAATGCGGGAAGGTCAGACATGTGGTGTTGGCCGTGTGTTTCGGTGGGTGGGTAGAGTGAAATGTCTGAAAGTTGAGAATTTTTCGCCAAATTTCAGAATTTGCCATGGATTTTGGGTAATTAATTCTGAGGCAATTCGCGCAAGTCAGACCTCTGTGGATTCCCACAGGTGTTCTCTTTTTCGGAAATGCATGGGATTCCCTGATTTCCTTGGTGACTGCGACACCCCAGGCCCAAATCTGTAGGTTTTACACAAGAGCAAAATTCCTCAAAATCTGCTCTGCAGAAAGATTTGGGATTACCAGTAGTTTTTAGCCTTTTCCCTTTGCGCCTAGGTAGGTGGACCCAAACATTTTGTCGGGACACCTGTGGGAACGCGGGAAGATAGGACATGTGTTGTTAGTGGCGTGTTTCGGTGGGTGGGCAGAGCGAAATGTCCGAAAGTTTTCTTTTTTTTTGGTCAAATTTCAGACTTTGCCAGGGATTGTGGGTAACACATTTTGGGGCAATTCACACAAGTCAGACCTCTTTGGATTCCCAAGGGTGTCCTCTTTTCGGAAATGCATTGGGTTCCCTGTTTTCCTTGGTGGCTTCGACACACTAGGCCCAAATCTGTAGGTTAACAGCAAAACGAAATCGTGTGTTGCCACACGATAGCCCTATATGTACTCCTAAGGAGCCTAAGTCCCAATCATTAGTATATACAGATTCAGAAGTATAAACAATAATTCAGTGGCGTATATTGGTGAATTTTCAAAAAAATGGGAAAGAATTTCACTATCCTCAAAAGGAGGAAAGTATTCAGTTATATACAAGAAATGTGACTTGCAAGTCTGTATTTTTGACTTTGCCAGGCATAACAAAAATCATTTTCAGAAAAACAAAGTATTTTTAATTCAAATACTCAAAAAAATGTTTTATCTTTGAACAATTATTACATAGTTTGCACTTTAAAACATATATCAAACTCAAAAAAACGCCTTTTGATAAGCAAGACCGCCTTCATCCGGGGTAAATCACAACATTAAAGATACAAATACAATAATTATGTCAACCAAGGTATATTTCATACATATCTGCAATTATTCTCTTGACTAATGTTCACAACATCCACATTTAGTCATGCGAGAAAAAATCTTGGTTTGAATATAGATTGTCCCAAATAGCACCAATCGTTCATTGTTCTGCCAACGTGTTTCTGACTGAGCAAGAGTCCATCATCAGGGCTAAGGTTGCTAATGGTTCCCATTAGTCAATGTGTTCAAACCGTAGATTCCGATGGGTAAATGTAAAAAGGAATTGCTATTATAGCCGTATCTAGGTCAACCAATATCCTAGCTAAAAGACTTAATTTGCACCAACCTTTATATTCCACTGGTGGGACTTGTCACTGGGACTTGACCGCACTCGGGTGTAAAAATACACTCGAGTGTAGTGTGTATACGTCATAGATGAATAGACTCCAATCACTTTGGAATTTAAGAGAATTCATTTTTAGGCGATTTGGAATCCAAAGTTCTGATATACAGTTAATCAGCATGTAAGGCTGCACTGCCATGAACATGCAAATCACTGCTGTTATCAGCATATCACCAGTGTTCCTAAAGGTGTGTAGAAACCTCACCAAAGGCCAAATGCCGGTCACCATACATGTTAAACATTGTAGGCTGACCAGAAAAATACTATAGAGTATGTAAGCTCATGTGTATATTTTCAAAAAATAAGAGACTTTATTAGCACAAATGTGTCTGTCAAGTTCACAAAGAAGAACACTACATAAAAATCGCATGGGGAAAAAAAAAAACACTGAGTGCACTATCGACAAAAGTGAAAGGTGAATGTAGGACAGTAGCCAAAGGATTCACAAGTGTATATCGCGCAAACTCACTCCCCTGTGGGTGCGCCGTTCAGGTGGACAAACAATTGCATAAGGTTCAGGGATTTGGATTGTGTCAATAACACATTACACAACTTACTCTTACCTCGCCAGGGAGAGTGTTGCCAGCCAACGCTGGACGCAAATGTGTCACGCTCTCACCCGGATGTTGTTATTGTATCTAGGGAGATTCGACGCATGCGTATGTCAGGAACCAGGAACGCCAAATAGTAGTGGTGGCTTGACATGTCGTGACGCAATTTAGGCTTTCTGACAATATACCCCTCAAGTGTACATAAGGACAGTTTGAGGTGAGTACTGCCCGAAATAGGGTACACCCTGGTACTCCAACAGCTGGCAGCAAGAAAACTAATCAGGCATTAACATGAGGCTAAATGCAATGGGAACTCCAAAGCAAGATACTGAACTGATGCTCACAAACAAGAAAATCAGACTGGGACCGAATGTTCCAAGTTAGATCAATGAGTACCCTGAAAGCAAAAAGGAACTATTACCAAGAGTGCAGGATTAACAAGGAAGAAATAACTAATAGTCGTGTGCTTACCAAATGAGTGTCCTGGATAGTCGCTGCAGAAATGTGGAAAATGAGTTGGCAGTCCGGGAAAACAATGTGTTTGGTTTTCCTATACCCGCTGGCATGAGGACGCCTAAAAGTTAATTGAGCCTGGTGCCGTTGCACTGCTGTTCTTGAAATCCTGCGCCGATGCGCCAATGTCCTTGGTCCTTGCGCCGATGCACGGTATTCCTGAATGTCCAAAAATTCTTTTGACAGTTCCAGAAAGAAGATTTGACACAGGTAAGACTTGTGGGATGAAGAGGGTGTAATCCGTGGATGTTCCGATTTTGCCAAGAGCAGGTAAGACTTGGATTTATTAGACGAATGCTGTCCGTGGCCGTTCCGGGTCAGGTATGAGCAGGTAAGACTGTAGGATTTAGATGAGTGCAGTAGTCTGTGGCCGTTCCGGGTCTGGTATGAGCAGGTAAGACTTGGGGATTTAGACGAGTACAGTCCGTGGCCATTCCGTGTCTGGTACGGACAGGTAAGACTTGAGGATTTAGATGAGCGCAGTTCGTGGCCATTCCGGGTCTTTTATGAGCAGGTAAGACGTGAGGATTTCGACAAGTGTAGTCCGTGGCCATTCCGGGTCTGGTTTGAGCAGGTAAGACTTGAGGATTTAGACGAGTGCAGTCCGTGGCCGTTCCGGGTCTGGTATGTGCAGGTATGGCTTGAGGAATTAGACGAGTGCTGTCCGTGGCCGTTCCCGGTCTGGTAAGAGCAGATAAGACTTGAGGATTCAGACAAGTGCAGTCCGTTGCCGTTCCGGGTCGAGTATAAGCAGGTAAGAATTGGTAGCAATGACAAGGAGGGAATAATACAGGTAACAAGAAGGGCCAGGGATCCAAGAAGCCAAGAAAGCAAGATACGAGGTAAGGAGCTTTGGATTTAGACAAATTCAGAAGCGCCGCTGTGCTCAGAGGCGCAGTTTAAATACAGGTCACCTGACCTTGCGCATGGGACGGCGCTGTAGACCTGAGAATCTACGCGTATACCATGGCAACCAGCATTTGCATGGTAACCCATAGCGTTCTACAAAAGGACGTGCAAGAAACAAGGGAGAACGGTTCTGGGTCACCGCACACCCTCTCACTTTGGACCCTAAAATGTTAGTTCCCCTTGGTTTACCAGACAGTTTGTTCTTACGTGAACTCCTCCTCTGATTATCTGACGGGCCATACAATAAAAACCTGACAGCGTACAACGGTCACATTACGCCATGTTGGTGTGGGATTTACGTGTCTCAATTAGTACACTCCATGTCTGCTGCTTACTGCTTCGATGTCCATCACGAGGTCTATCCAAAGCAGAGGCAAGACGTTGAAGGCATGAGGTAGATATCCCTATGCGGGACCGATAGGAATTGCCGGTGAGAGTCATGTGTGCGCGTTATCCCAGGCCCAAATCTCTAGGTTGTCCACAAGAGCAAAATTCATCCAGATCTGCTTTGCCGAAAGACTTGGGGTTACCAGTGGTTTAGCCTTTTCCCTTTGCGCCCAGGTAGGTGAACCCACGCATGTGAGGTACCATTTTCGTCGGGAGAACTTTGGGAACGCGGGAAGGTACGACATTTGTTGTGTTTGCTTGGTTTTCATAACGTTTCGACCCATTCGGTGCTGCACTTTGTCACACAACCCTTTCGTTTAGTCGTTGCTTTAGGCACTATACACTTATGTAACCTGCACAAGTCACCTACCCTTCAAAGGTTCCGCCTGTGCTCTTTCAAAAAATGTATGCTTGCCCTTCCGCACCACATTTGTTTTCTTTATTTTCACATGATAAGTACGTCTGTTTAGGCCGTAAGCATAACATTCCTGTGTAGCATGGCTCAATTTTTGGCTTTTGCTTTTTTTGTGAAACATTACAAAAAATGTGTGATTTCCTAACCGGAAGAGTTGGGGGAATGTAGCAGAACATTGTTTTTCTCAAAATTCACAGAAGCCATTGCCTTACTGGGCCAACCATGTCCACCACATTTTTCTGTAATTTTCCCAATTTTTCCCCAAACTATGGAATTTTTCTCTACATAGTTGTTGCCTGACCTGCGCAAATCACTCCTTCCTGAACTTGGAATTGTCTACTTTTCAGAAATGTATTCCTTTCTGTCTTCCCAATCAACTTTCCTACCCTTCTCTTCCATTCCGTCCATGCATGTCCTATTGGATAAAAGGCCAAAATCATTTACCTCTCACAAAACGCTGGTAACAATATAAAAATATGTTTTTTTGGTTTACACTCAACCTGTTCTTGAAAGCCTGGAAAATGGGGAATTCAGCACAGCAAACCATGTGTTTCTAGCACTTACAAGGAAAAAACCACAGGCTTCTTTGTACATCATTGTATTGCCATTTTCTGAAAAAAATCTAAATGTTCTCCTTTTTTGGTTATTTTCTCTCACCCCCCCTACAGCAAACTAGGATTCCATCGTGTCATTACAACCGCCTACATGTGGGAAAAAAGGGACCAAATTTGGCTGAGATATCTCATGTAACAAAGAAGTTACAGAGCATTGAATGGTGACATACCAAAATCACCAAAATAGGCCTTGGCACTGGGGGTGGGGGGGCCCATGGCAGTTAAGGGGTTAATGAACAGTTTGGACTGAAGGTGCTTTCTAGGCATGTTAATTTCCATGGTGCTCATTGTGAAAAGTGTTCTAAACCTGCTGGGTTATCTGTGCAAGGGCAACATTTCCACCCTGGTCCTCCCTACTTTCTGCTTACAATGGGCCTCATTACAACCCAGGCGCTAATGGGTTAACAGCGCCGTAAAAGGCTGAGGCGCCGTTAACCTATTAGCGCCTAATTACGAGGTCCCTTTGCGGGACCCGACCTTAATGGCTGGTTTTACCAGCCGTTAAAGTAGGGACCCGCAAAGGGACCTTGGTGCTAAGTACGGTGCCGCAATTTGCGGCACCGTACTTAGCGCCTTCCCCATTCCCATTGAGCCCTATGGGGCAAAAATTGGAATGGGGAAGGGCCATGGCGGCATGGGGAATTACCGCCCCGCCAACCTTGGAATGGGGTGGTAATTCCCCATTCCGCCATGGCGGACACCGGCATGGACCATGGTGCTAATAGCACCATGGTTCTCCGCCTGGGTCGTAATGAGGCCCAATATCTTGTTTAGACACACAGCTCTGACACCTAGGGTACAAGTTTTTTGGATGGTACCTTAACAATGCAACCCAGCTTTCTATCCACTAAAAGTAACAATACCTTCAATGAGTTAGTCTGCTGTTTATTACACGGCACATGCCAGCTAGGGAACTCTTTCCCCTCCAATGAATGTGGCGCACAATAAAACGTTTCTTATTTTTAGTATACTACGGATTCTTTTTGATTAGGCCTCCAACCCGTCTCGCACCCAACCTCCACCTGCACCCTGTGTCACAATGGACTGGAAACCAGGCCGGTGTGTATTAATAAGATATTTTATTAATGTATTATTCAATATAAATGAGGATAATCAAAATGCAACAGCCACCAAAATTGTGGCAACACAAATGCAAGATCCTATCTAGAGTGACCAGGTTGAAATAGACTGTTACACTCGCTTTTTTTTATGATAAAACAGGAAAATAACAATTCCACACAAGTCATAACACCTACAGTTAAGCACTCCCCCCTGAAACACTCAACCCCAAACATCAATTGGATTTGAGTCCTTTGAATGGAAGGCAGTGGCAAGGAGTAGCAATATAGGGGGAAATCTGTTTTGGGGTGAAGCCCGCTACCACAATATGGGAAACCAGCAAAGAAAGGGGAAATCAGTTTTTGGAGCGAAATGGAAGAATGGGGTTTTTATTATTTCTCACTACTGCTAGGGGACAGAACAGAAGAAAATTTGTACTGCTTACACTTAGGAGACAGGCAAGGTTTTAGACAATACTAATCAGCACACCAGGGAAATTAGTAATAAAGTAGGAAAATCGGTTTTTGGGAGATAGCAAATGCAAAGGGAATATTGGTTTACACTGAGGCTTATAAGAACAGGTAGGCTCTGGGAAAGGGGTTTAGCTCACAAAAATAAAATCGGTTTTGATTCAGGCTGACAGATGCAAAGAGGAATGACACAGGTAAATGAAAATACGCTTAGCAGGGCATAATGTAAACACGGACACATTCGTTTTTCAGCTCACAAGGGGAAAGATTCTTGTGGGCATCACTTTAATGACTATAACAATTAACAAAAACACTGGGAAAAAGATTGTTGGTTGTGAACTACACCAATCCGATCCTGTGAAATTAATTGGGGGAATTAATTGATTTACTTACAAAAATGCGTGCGATTTACCCAGACAAATGAGGGGTTTTCAATGGGGATATGCTAACATACACAGGCAAACAAGAGATTCTTCTATGGGGAGATGACTGAACTACACTGGCAATTGGGGTTTTCAGTAGGGAAATATAGGATGCACTGCTACAAAATGAAGGGCTTATGCTATTTACGACTGGGGTTATTGCTACGTACATAGCAAGCCTTTGTTTAAGATTCAGGAAAGCCAGTTGCGTCTCAGGACACTCTGGAAAGATAGGGCAGGGGTCTGGTCACTCTACTCTCAAAGATGGTAATTTTCAGCAGCCTTCTCTCCGTCCTCCTTCTCCTGTCTCCCCGGTTTTTGTGTGTCCTGAGTCCTAGTACACTCCCCCTTATATAGCAGAAATGACATCACTAATTTTACAATCGAGAGGAAGTACCCTGCAATAATCCCTGCCACTAGGATTGGGCAGATACCCTGTTTCTCTCTCTCCGCCCCCAGTCAGGATTGGTATAGGGGATGGGAGCACCATCTGTCTTTTCCATTTGTCATCATTGTTTGTTCTCTCTTCAACTTTTTGGCAAAAACTAGTTATGTATTACAGCTTCATAATTGTACTAGCAAATGCCATACAAAACATATATTCTGTTTTAGCTGATCATGAGTAATTAGATAAGCCGACCACCAAATCCGTACAATGTAGCATGGCCATTTTACACATTTTTGTGGTTTTCATAAAATGTACAACAGTTACGAATATGTAAATTGTCAAGCATATTCCTAATTTAATTTTCCACCTTTTCACCCATTCTCACATTTGAACATGTTCCGATCAGCCAGAAACCTAGTCTAACTGGTCATTACAGTTCCCAGAGTCACAGGTTGATGCATTTTGTACCCTTAAAACCGCCTGGAAATTACATGAAAAATCGCATAAAAATGAAATTAATCCTCAGTCTTGTTGTTGCGCAAAATGCCTGAAATGAAATAGGGCCTCATTACACGGTAGGCGGAAAAAATCGGAATTTTACGGCATGGCGCCATTAGCGCGTCCGCCCTCCCAAGAGGCCGCTAATAGCGTCCCATCACGAGTACGCGGACACGAGCATAGCGCCATGCCGTAAATGACCGTTCCGCCCTGCCGCTAAATACCCCAAAAAGCCCCTTACCGGCGCCCGCAAAACCGCCGATAGCGCCTCCGCCCTCCCGCTACCTGTAAATAGCGGACACCGCCATTACCGCACACCGTTAAAAAGCGGAACCGGAAATTACGTCGTCGCACAGGAAAGGGGAAAGAGCACAGCGGCCATCTTCAAAAAACACAATCCATTGCCAACCTCTGCATCCAGGACATATATCCAGGCAACTCCGACCAGGAACCATACCGGGTAGCTCGAGGATGCCGAAGGCGCTTAAAAAAACTGCTGATCGCCAGCGCAAAGAAAAGTTCACTAATGAGGAACTAATGATGCTGACCACCACACTTGCTACAAATGTAGAAGTAGTATTTGTTAACGATATGCGGCGGGAGGCCCTCCTTAAGAAGAAGGCCATCTGGGCCGAAGTCGCGATAAAAGTCAGTGCGGTGGGCACAACCACCCGGAGTGTCAGGGAATGCTGCAAAAGGTGGGACGACCTCCGGGTGCGTGTGCGCAACATTTTATCTGTGAACCGCAACATGGCAATGGCCACAGGAGGTGGCGCAGAGTCCCCCTTGAAGATGAAGGAGTGGGAGGAGATATGTGCCCCCACAATAGGAGTCGAGTCGATAGAGGGGGTCGGCGATATGGAGCATGGCGTGGCCGTTTCATCGGATGGAGGTGAGTGTATGCACCCAGAAATGCGCAGTGAAGGGTGAGGGGTCCCACAATCATGTGTCCATATGAATGCCGTGGATCCAGCCACAAACAGACATGCATGCATCATCACATACCCACCAACACAGGGCCAATCATGCATGAGCCAGCCAACATCCCCATTCCATGCCTCCACAATGATGACCCCAAAATGCATCAAACTGAATGACGTATACATCTGCCATAATGCAGGTAGACCCATAGATGATGATTTACCCTTCTCATCACCCCTGCAGGATCACACACGGAAAATGAGGAGCCACGCACGTCAGCACCCACTCCCACGAAAAAAGCCAGGAGGGATGCCACCGGGGACCACGCAACATCCTCTAGGGGACCCAAGAGTAGTGACCGGGACAAAGGCAGCAGGAGCAGCAGTGCCACGCAGCCAGAGGCCATGCCTGCCGCTGTTGTGGTAACCACGGGAGTGTGTCTCCCATCAATTGAAGGCAGCATGGAGGGAGTGCACTCTGCTGCCACCAGCTCTACGGGTGAGGCAGCAGCCACTGGGCCACTTTCCGATGCGGAGGAAGCACCGGTGAATGAGGATCTGAGTCAGAGCCCCATCCCCACACGCCACTTACTCGCATCCCCAATGTTTTCACCAGGTCCGTTCAGCCAAGGCGGATCGCCCGCCCACACACATGATGTGTCATGGAGCCCCCTGGAACCTACGCCTGATGCCAGTGCTATTGATCCAGGCGCATCAGCCATTCCACCGGCAGACAACGAGGAACTTGACCTATCAGCCATCTACCAGAGGCAGACCGAAATGGCTGGTCTGATAGGTCAACATGTGGCAGAGACAGGGCACCTGAGGGAGGACATTGGTGCATTCGCACGCCAGACGAGGGAGGCCATGGAGGCATGCACCAACCGCATATGCAATGAGATGGGGCAACTCAGGCAGGCCATGATCCGCATTGCGGAGGCGATTGAGGGCAGATGTCCACTCCCTACCCAGGAGGAAACAGGCCCAGCCTCCTCTGGGAGTTCGCGGCAGAAAAGCCCCCTACGCCGCTCTATGCGCAACCTCAGGCGCACACCATCGCAAATGCCCGAAGAAGGAGCCAACAAATAGGGCCAACAAGGAATATCGCCCACATTTGGGGAAGGACATGTTCACGCCTTGGAACTCACGTGGGAGTGTTGTGGGGGGAGGGGGGGAGGGTGTTTGCACAGTTGGGGTTATGCACTTTCTGTACACGTTATGTTCAAAATACACTCTTCTGCAGTTGAAAAACAGGCATGGTCTCCATCATTGTGTATGTGTGATTTTCTTTGGGAGAGGGCCCTTTGTGGGCCTCAAGACGGCCACAAGGGCAACAATGCACGTCTCTCCATGCATGATATTCCACCTTTGTTCCTGATGCTATTCCTGATTCCGATGCTGACGCGGATCCTGTCCCGCCATGCCATCGCCTCTTGCATGTCCGGGCTGGGCATTTCGACAATACTCATCCACATCCACATCATGCTCATCTGGTGTTTGCATGGTGCCATGGGCACATTCTATCAGATGCACATTTTGTTGTGCCTTACACATACCATGGTCATCTTCGCCTTGATTCCGGGGGTTTGTTGGCTGCCCTTGTGGTGTTTCTGGGTGCCCCGGTGGTGCTTGCTGCGCAGGAATCGGCCTCCTACTCCTACTCCTACTCCTACGTCTCTTCGGTGCTGCCTGTTGTTGTTGGTGCTGCACTGCAGTCATGTACCGGGCCTATGTCATGCTGCTGGTGTTGGGACCATCTTGCTGTGGGAAGGGGTGTGGGAAGGGGTGTGGTGTGCTCTTTAGTGCTGGCTGTCTCCATTGACTCCACCTGTGCTGGTTGTGTCCACCTGGGGCAGATGGGCAGATGGGAACACTGCTCAGGACTCTTAATGTGTGGTTTTCGATGCTGTTATTAGCGCCATGCCGGTACATGCTTTTTGGGTCTTTGGGATGCCGGTATTGCCGTGTACGCATGGGTTGTGATTGCGTGCTATTTGCGCCATGGCGCTGTTTACGGTGTGGGGGTCGCGCGCAAGCGGCTACGCCGCTATTGGTGGCGCCGTACTTTACGGGTCCACTAATAGCGGTGGGTCCGGGTCGTGATCGGCTTGGGAAAATACTGTTACCGGTATTTCGTTACCGGTAACGGTATTCCCTTACCGCCTACCGTGTAATGAGGCCCATAGTCTTTTAAATTAATGATGAGCATTTCTGTCAGCAAATGAGATGGCTGCTTCATCCCCCACAGCTATCTGTTCCCCTGGGTCAGCCTGTGGCCAGAGATTTGTATGAGTCTCTTTGAAGTTAGTGTGTGTTTTTTGGAGTGGGTGCAACAAGGACTCACACCTTTTGAGTCATGCTTCAGCCAAGGATGGCCTTTTCTTGAAGTCCCTGCTTTCCTGCCAGCAGATCTGTACAATAGTGAATTTTGGCACCTTCAGCAGCATCACATTTTATTGTGGGGTTATTAGATGGGAGGTGTGACATCCAGCTGGACGGGGGATTTTCTTTGTGAAGTTTTGCACCCAGTCAGAACAAGTTTTTCCTGAAGTAACTATCTCTTCAAATGTCACTGGAGTTTTGTGGTTAAAACTCACATACATTGCTTTGGTCAACCCACACATCCTGTTCTGCTTTCCTGACATTTTTCTGTGAGCAGTGATATCTTTTTTCCATTGTGGCCTTTTAAAGCTGTTTTTATTTGCAAACAAATGTGCAGGCCGTTTTTGCTTCCAATGTTTAGAAATCCTGTTTTCCATGTCACAGGATTCTTTGATTCCTCCTTCCTTTGCATATTAAACTGCTGCTTGTCCATTGAAAATGATAGGTAGGCCACTTAACCCATGGTTCTTTAACTTAACATGAACAACAAAAGAAAAAGCCATGCCGTTTTTGCTTCAGTGTTTACATTCCTGCCATTCATGTGACAGGGAAGGCAAAAGCCACGCCATTTTTAGATGCAGTGTTTAAATGGCTGCTATTCATGTGAAAGGGACTTCTGTTTGGGGCCTTTAAATGCACCACCCCACAATTAATTTTGTGTTCTAACTCTTCTCTAGTTATGGGGGCCTACAGCTTGTCTGCTTTTTCTGCATCTAGCCTTGGAAGTTCTATCTGCTCTAAAGCCTCTTTTATTTCTAACTCACAGGTTTTTGATGTCTCTTCATATAACGTCTTATAGAACTCACAGAAACTTTTGTTTATGTCCTGCTGTGTCTCACATAGCTCTCCATTCTCTGCCGTAATTGCTCAAATCATGTTACGCTCCGTCTCGCTTTTGTACAACCAGGCTAGCAAGCGTTCAGGTTTATCCCCCTCACCATGCTGTCGTTCCACATATTTCCTGCAACTCAATTTACCTAATCTGTCCCAGTTTACCAAACACTCCTGCTGCAGGGCAACAGCATCTCGGGCGCTCCTGCTAGGGAGGTCGCTCTGACCATGTATAGCTTCTGATTTAATTTCCGCCTTGCATAAGTCATTCTCTATTGCTGCCTGAACCCTGTTTGCCTTAGCAATTGCCGTCCCTCTGATCACCACCTTAAAGGCCTCCCATAACATGCTGGCTGATTCCACACTTCCCATATTTTGCGTAAAGTAATCTTGCACCCCTATTTTCTTAATTTTCCCGGAATGCATCATCTTTAAGGGATTCGCTGCAAAGTCTCCACGTGGGATACATGCTCTTGTGTGGGAAACCTGTCATGTAACCACCAGAGGGGCACGATCTGACAACACTCGTGCTTTATATTCCGCCCCTGCAAATTCCCCCAGGAGCTCCTCACCTGTACAAAGTCCATCTAATCTAGTGTACAGGTCTTGGGGAGGGCTGCGTAATGTGAATATCCGTGGGCCTGCAGGTGCAGAGTCCGCCATATGTCCACAAGCTTAAATGCTTGCAACAATGTGCAAAGGGATTTGGCAGAGGGGGTAGGTGTGCGTACCTTTATGATCCGACCTGTCCAGAGTAGGATTTAGCATACAATTAAAGTCCCCGCCCATCTCAGTGTATCATCTATATGCAGACTTATTAATGGATACAACGTGCCAAAGTAAGCTGCGGTCTCTTGGTTTGGTGCATATGTGTTGATTATACAGAATTCCCTGTGTTCAACCCACCCTTGTAATACAAACATCCTGTCCTCTTTATTTATATATTTATTTATTTTTTACATTTGTAGAGCGCACCGCAGCCCTGAGGCATCGAGGCGCTGTTACATGAAAGTTTACGTAGTCATGATTATGGTTACAAAGGTGGTGGCAACACGTATGGTTTCTTGGTTACAGATAGGAGGTACTTAGTTACAGATCAGAGGTACTGGTTCCAGATACAGTTGGAAGCGGTGATGAGGTTACAACAGTGTCGAAAAAACATTGAAAGCTTACTTAGTAGTAGTTGATACTCTTTAGGAGAGTTACAGAGTTTACATTGGGAGTTGTATACCTCACACAAATCGCCTTGTTTTAATGGCTTTACGGAAGGCTAAGTGACAGTCAACCCCCCTAAGGTGCGTAGGTAGAGCATTTCAGTGTGATGCTGCCATGGCTGGGAAGCTGGTACCACCTGCACGCACTCTCCGTGTCTTAGGTGTGGAGATCAGGTTGGTGTAGGCCATTCTCAGGGGTCTGGAGGATGTTGGCTTAGCTATTCTCTGGGTAAGGTAAGGGGGTGCCAAGTCATGGAGGCATTTATGCGTGAGAGAGAGGATTTTAAAGATAATTCTCTCTTTGACGGGAAGCCAATGGACCTGCCTTCTCACATCAGAGATGTGGTCCTTCTTGGAGATTCCTGCGGCGGCCCTCAGGGCGTTATTTTGAACAAGTTGGAGTTTATTAATGTTTTTGCTGGAGGTCCCACCAAGGAGGGCATTGCAATAATCCAATCTTGATCCTTTCGTTGCCCTAGCAATCGTGAGGCAGTTCTGTAGGGATAAGAAGGGTCTTGCTGCATTAAGCAGTTTAGAGTAGTATGCTGAAGAGGAGGCAATGGCATTGACCTGCCTATTCATGGTGAGATTAGAGTCAAGATAGACGCCCAGGGTCTTGACTGTTTGGGACACAGAGATGGGAATATTATCAATGGTAAAGGAGCAGTATTGTTTGTCCAAGTTACCCAGAATGAACGGTGACCCAATAAACAGAAGTTCGGTGTTCTCGCTGTTAAAGCATAACCAGTTTTCTGCCATCCAGTGTAATCAATCGACGATTCCGACCCTTCTGGTCAGCCTGGTCCCTCAGTCAATGATTACTTCACTCCGACCCTTCCTAACATGGCCGACACCAGGGAACTGTGCGGTCTAGTCGTTCTGATTCACTCTCATGCTTCCTTGAAATTAGACATGCCCCCGCGGCTCGACGCGTCTCTATGCTACGCTTGTCTGTACTCCTTGTACCGACAAGTTGTGTACCCTTCTCTCTCTCCATCCTTGTTATTGCCTTTATGTCCAGCAAAGTACTATTATCCTACCTCCTTCCTGGTATTCCTTCCTGAGCGGTTCTGCTGGCTCCGTCTTTTGAAGCCGCGCATGCCGCTTACAGTCATCCCCGGTTAGGTCCTCTCTTGTCCCAGCCCCTTCCCGGATCCTTCCTGGAACTCTGAACGTTCACCAACTCCTCAGAGCTTCAGCAGGTTGGCACCTCAGATTCAGTGCTCGTTACCTGCCAGCAGTCTGGATTCGGCGGAAACAAGACCATACCTCTACAAGACCCGCTCCTCCAAGAAAAGGAAGCCTGTGAACACTAGAAAAAGGACAGGTATCAAACAGGTGAGTCACGAATCCGAAGACTCAGATTCTGACATCGAGGCTTGGATTGTACAGTAGATAGAGTTAAGGGTGTTCCTGTCGACCTCGTAATCACCTGTGAGGGGAATGAGCACATTGGTGTCATCAGAGTAGTTAGTGTATGTGATGCCCAGTGCGTCAAGAATGTTAAAGAGAGGCAATGTGAAGAGGTTATAGAGGGTAAGCGCAATGCAGGAGCCCTGGGGGACTTTGCATTTGATGTGACTAGGAGTAGCACATGCTGAGTCAGAGAAGACTTTCATGGCCCTTTCCTGTAGAAACGAAGTGATCCACACACACACGCCTTGGGGGAGAAATTGGCTGCTAAGGAGAGATGGTGGCAAAGAGTGTTATGATCCACAAGGTCAAATGCAGCCGATAAATCAAGGAGCAGGAGGAGTGCTGGTTTGCCATTTGATTTTTCAGGTCAAGGAGAGCTGTTTCGGTGCCATGTTGTGGTCTGAAGTCCAACAAGGCCCAGAAGACGGTTGTCTTCAAGGAATTTCTGGACTTGCAGGTAAGCTGCTTTGTCCAGTACTTTTAGTAAAAACGGGATGGTGGTGATGGGCCTATAGTTCCCCGGTACCGTTGGGTCAAGGGAGGGTTTCTTGAGTAGCGGGCGTACCCAAGCTTCCTTAAGGTAAGTTGGGACATGGCCAGACTGGAAGGATTCATTATTAAATGCTGTCAGGAAGGGAGCGAAGGTAGGGGCACAGTTTATAATGAGCTGAGCCGGACATATGTCAGCTTTGCAGTTGGACGGTTTAATGGTTTGTAGGAGTGTGATGACTTCGGATTCACTCACATCCTTGAGGTCTGAGTGGGGATGCATTGCCTTTAGTAACCTCGAGCTTGTTGCTGTGCTGGTTGGCTATTAGGAGGGTCAGAACCTTTTGGTGAGCTACCATTTTAGTTTGCAGGGTATCAAGTTTATCAAGCATAGCCAATTGGATGTTGTTGCACCAGTTTACATCCTTCAAGAGCGTAGGTGGTGGGGTGCAAGGATTTTCCTGCTCCCTCTAGATGGTGAAAATATCTCTAGGCCCAGATTTTGCATTAGCTATCCTTGTATTAAAGGAGGTGGCTTTGGCCTTGATTATACCTGATTTATAGGCTTTGGAAATAGCTTTAAAGGCCAACTTAGATGCGTCATTGGGTTTAGCTTTCCAGGTTGAGAGGGCAGCTCGCTTCTTGGAGGAATGTTCAAGCAGCTCCTGAGAGAACCAGGCGTTAGTATGCTTAACTTTCTTGGCTTTCCTGAGAGTGAGAGGAGCGATGGCATCAACTGCTTGGGTGATGGCCAATTTAAAAGCACTAGCGAGAGTGTCGGGGTCCTTAGAAAAAGGGGGCTGGAGAGCAGGCACTTTAAGGAAGGGTGTGATTTTTTCAGCTGTGAGTTGATGTGAACTTCGAGCGAGTGCCGAAGGAAGTGGGAGAGTAGTCTTGGGGGGCCCTTAATGAGTATTTAGGTCAAATTGAATGAAATGGCTTATCTTTGAAGGTCCTGAGCACCTTCAAAGGTAACAACGGTGCCACCCATATTAGTACACCCCTAGCATAAGCAGAGTATGGCGAGCCCAGCGTCGTACCTCTCCATTTCTTGGCCAGTGCAGTCTGTTTCTCTGTTGTAAGTTGAGTCTCCTGTAGGAGTGCAATGTCAATTTTATGACGCCTAGGTATGTCATGATTCTATTCCGTTTAATATAACTGTTAAGGCCCCTGACGTTCCAGGACACAATTCTAAGTTCATCACACTTAAAATTTCTGACACAATTCAGCCGCCCGGCGTTCAAGTTCAGTATATACAGTGTGGATTCATGGGAAAACTCCCAACTAACTACCCTAACTCCCTTATCTTGCCCCCGCACAACAAATGCCCAGCTCAGTACCTTGTGCTCAGGCATCCCCAGTTCTTGCCGTTGCTCCAGGGAAATGTCCTGGTGCGTTGGCACAATAGGCGGATACATAACTGCTAGTATCCGAACAAATAAATCCAACCTTGGGGGTAGGCACTCCCATGTGGTGCGCTCTTAAATAAGCACCGTATCCTGGGCTCCTGCATTCGCTATCTTATCTGCTTGTAGCTTTCATCTGGGAGGTTTTTCCTTCTGCATTTTTTTTATGTTTACAGGCCCTGCCCCCTGCAATCAACATAATCTCCTGCATATGCTTACTCATTGCCACACAGACCAGCCTCTTTTCCGGTTGGCAAATTCTGCATGTCCATCCATTTGTGGGCATCTTCAGAGTTCTCAAAGAAGACAGCTCGACCTTTATGAATCCCTTTCAGTCTTGCAGGATACAGCAACATGTATTTCAGATTAGACGCTTGTAATCTCCTTCTAGCCACTATATAGCTCATCAGTTGCTTCTGCACTTGAAGAGTGTAATCCGGATAAGATGTTATCGTGGCCGACGCTCGTTGGATCGTTCCACCTTTGCGGGAAAACTGAAGGATCATTTTTCTATCCCGGTAGTTCAATATCCGGGCTATTATTGGCCTCGGTGGGTCTCCAGCTGGTGGTTTCCTCATCAGTGATCTATGCGCTCATTCAACTGTAAAGACTTGAGTGAGGGTGCCAGGCCGATTTTTTGCTGCAGCAGGGACTCAATGTATTCTGTCGGGTTCCCTCCGTCTTCTCCTTCTGGGAGCCCAATAATTTGTACGTTATTGCACCGAACTCTGCCTTCTGCATCTTCGGCTCTATCTTCTAGATTATGCACTTTTTGTCACAGTACCCTGTCTTCTTCAGAAGTGTCTTTAAGGCTGCTCGTGTTTTCTGTAACTGTCTTTTCAAGCGTACCTGTAGGTTCGGCAAGTGCCCTCACATCTTGTCTTAACAGGTTCAAGTCTATACTGATGGCATCAATATTAGCTTCAAGAGATTCCTTCAGGGATGCTATTGTTTCTAGCATCTGTCGATTTCCACTCTCGAACGTCAGCTCTATTCGGGGTGACCTCACACTAGTAGTTTTGGCCGTCATAGTGGACTTGGCAAAGGTATCCAGCATCCGTTGCTTAGCTTTGATTTTCTGAGACTTGGATGCCATGACCACACTTATACGTCGGGGTCCTGTCATTTGCAATGACACCCTGTCCAGATCCCTGCTATGACCAGCCGGCACTCCTGTAAATGGGCCCCGTTTCCACTGGTGTTGTGACCCCTTTATTGCCTACTCCTCTGTACCAGTTGTAGGGCAGGGTCCAGGCCACCCAAACCTGCGTGCCAAAGCCTTTTTCATGCCTGAGCGATGCTTAAGTTATGTCTCCTGCTCTTGCCACCAGTGAGGGCTTATGACTGGTAGGGGCACCTCGTTGCCATTTGATATCCTGTGTGGGTCAGAAGGAGCCGACATCCGGGGTGCGAGATTGTACTAAGGCTCTCCTACAGCCAACAGTCTGTGCCTGGGTTCACCGGTAAAAACTTGTGGTGTGGTTATCCACCTGTGTATATGTAGCACCAGTTCATGCAGGGTGACACACAACTGTTCCTCATATAGGCCCACTCATCCAGTCCCCCCCCCGGGCTCATGAGCCTAGTGGCCTTGTTTCTGTTTGATCCTACCTTGGGGCAGTACTTGAATTACGATCCACTTCCCAGCTCCACAGGGCCCCCCTGTATCATGCCACACCCTAGAGGCACTGCTCTCAAGCCTATTATGTCTGGAGGTCTTTTTTTTTTAATTCACAACTCATGTGTTTCACATCAGCTGGCTGCAGTTCTTAATGCTAGCCTTCTTTGATTATCTGCCGTGTGCAGACTAATTGTAAGGCTTCCACGAGTCTGCGCTGTCGCAATCGTGCAGTCTTCACTGTTCCTGCAGCAGCATCCGTGACTATGGCTCCTTGTTAATAGTGCTATGGCACTTATTTCGCAACAGCATCAGCCTTGAGAGCACTAGCCGGGTCACAATGAAAGTGCACCATTTCCTGCGTGTTGATTTGACTGCTGCCGTCCCTCAGTTCGGGCCTGCTTGCAGTAGAAACCCAATTTGGCTGCTTTTCTTATGCAACAAGTGTCGCTCCGTCGCTCCCTCTCCTGAGCTAAGCTGGGGTGTATCCTGGCTGCGAGTGACCCAATCAGTCTTGCACTCTTTCACCCGCGCAGACCACAGTGGAAACTGCCAGCATCCATTGGAGCTCGTATTATAGGTCCTGCTCCTGCTCATGGGCGCTGGAAGCTTGCAAACCAGCCAACACCCCTGCTGCTGCTAAGGTGGCAGAGGTGAAGATTGCCCCCATTTTAGACCTAGAAATGGGGGGGGGGGGGCTAAAAATGTACCTACCTAAAACCAGCAAAATCAGAGGCCGAGATGGCTTTCTGACCAATCAGAAACAGGGGGGCAGTCAGGTAGGTAATCCCACCAATAGGACCCCTAACTCTCCTGATTATGTAAATCCCAGATACAAGGGCAACCAACCTATCTTGGGGTATGTATGGACTCCCCAGCTCAAAGAGGGGGTTCCTACCAGGTAAGTACTCCCTCAGGAAACGTCCCTCCTAACTTCCCTCAGGAGAGCAGTAATCCCCCAAATCCTGGGTTAAGTTTCTTTCCCCAGTAACCTCAAAACCCCAACCTGCAGGGCAACCCTCCTTTCTTTCCCTGGTTTCAGGAGCCCAGACAACCCAATCCAGGAGAGGGGAGGCCAAGCATGGAGGGTTACCAAAATCCCCAGTACCCAGGGTACCCCGGGAGAAGGGATAGTTACCCTTCCCGTGAACCCCCTAGATATGAACAAACACCCCCGTACCAGCCGGAACGGGTGTCCCAACTGGAGCGATAGGTCCAGAACCTCACACAGGATCTGGGTTGCATGTTGAGGGCCCAGGAGAACCCTCAGATGAACATTGCGGCTCAAAACCCTGCAAACCCAGGGTCTGGCAACCCAGAACAATGACAGGGAGAGAACCCCGACAATTCACAGGTTCCCGATGGGGAGGCACAGGCAGAAGGGGGGTGTAAAGCCCTGGAGGAAGCCTCCTTCCTCACCCATGAAAAGCCCCTGGACACCCCGGAACCAGAACTAAAATCTCCTGCCACTGAAAATCTGCAACCCAGGGAACAGAGGGTGGGTAGGAGAAAGAAAGACCTCAAAAAAAGCCCATTTGGGGGAGGAGGTTAGGGTCCTCCAATTTGAAGGGGAAGAATCCTTATTCTGGGAAAACAATCTTCTCGTTCAGGGACACAGGAATTCCTCCAAAAGAAAAATGGGTCCCGAGAGATCCGAATAAAGACTGGATGGGTGTGGGGACTGATTGAGAGTCACCCATCCCTGAACCCCAGAATTGCCATTCTGAGAGTAAAACAGTAAAGGAGGGATCCTCCCCACAAACTGGTCCTGTGACTGCCTCCAGGTAAAAGGGGGCAGCACAGAATTAGGGAAACGGGGGATTCCAAAATCCCCATCTATTTCAGGATGTCAAATTTTTATTACAGATTCCCAGACTCTGACACAGAAAATTGTCCAAAATGCCACTGTTTCAGAGTCCAAAATAAAGAAATTGACCACCCAGCTTCCCGAAATGCTCATTACCTTTGGCCACTTGAGGAGAAGGAGGGGAGATTGTATGCCCCCATTCAAGTGCAAGGGCAATGTACCATTTCGGCACTGGTTGACACTGGATCCCAAGCCACTCTTCTGTCAAAAAGGGCTTTTGAATGCCAGGAAGGGGGTAGAGACACCAGATTCCTCTCACCCCTCTTCCTGGACAACTCCAAAACTTTGACGGGAATGAAATTCCTGTCGATGGGACTGTGGATTTGGAAATCAAAATTCAGCGACATAAGGTGAAACACCCGGTCATAGTCACGACTCCAGAGGGAACACCCTCTTTACTAGGGAATCACATCCTGTGCAGGTTGTCCCCCCTAATAGACTGTGTGAACAAGGTCCTCTGAACTCAGACTAACACGCCAATACAATTAAAACAGAGTGTCAACCATGTTAGTTTAAATGGCACATGCCACATGGTTGAACAAAAATCTGATCATATTGAGTTTCATTTCCAGAATAATCAAATACCTGACATGACAGTAATTGCTGTAGGACAACAAGCTGGCGATGGGAACTCCTCTCCATTAATGAAAATCAACCTTCCTTCCAGTTTTAAGTGGCATTCCACACTGGAAGGAAATACTTTTAAATTTTATACTGATTCACAATCTGAAAATCCCAATTCTATAATCAAAAGTGATGAGAAACCAGCTCAAAGTTTAGCTGACATTCAGAAAATTAGAGAACAGTTGTTCCTCCCTATTCAGTTAAATGAGGGGAAGGAGTCTGTTCTCGCCCGAGTGTGCGTGACCAGTGGAAAGAGCTTCATCAGCGAAGCCACGTTCAGACAGCTCCCAAAAGATCCAGCCATTCCCACATTTAAATTGATCAATAAGTGGGAAATGGGCCTGGAAACTCCCAATTCCAAACATCTCCTGCTTAGCGGGTATATGCTCTAAATTTCTATAGGTAACAAAAGCATAGAACCTAATTGTTGGGTCGTGCGAGACGTTCTGGCTGCATTCTATTTAGGCAGTGACATTCTCAATCGGTTTGCAATTAATTTGGACCTGATAAATTATGAGGCCTGGTCTTGACTAATAGTCAATCCTCAGCCCAATTGCTGCCGTATGCAGTTGAAGTTCAAATTGGAGAGGAGTTTGCCATCCCAGGACGGACACAACTATTCCCACTTGAATTAAAAATTAAAAGAGGACAGAAACTGCAAAATCTTGATGCATATGTACACCTCAATGCCCATCTCCAACAGCAGGGGTTGGGGTTAAACCCAACACCATTAGTCAATATAGAACACAACACCATTCCAATATTGATGGATAACAGCAACCTCAGGAGTATCACTCTGGGCGCAGGCACCATTATTGGAATGGCGGTTGATGACAGACATTTTTTCATGGATCTAGGAAACGATTTCATCGGACCAATCCCCAATGACTGCTTTGACAATGACAATGACCTACCACCAGACAGGATCTTCACCCGGCAAGGGGGGAATTTCCTGGTTTACTCTCTCTGCCCTTACAGGGAGGAAGAAGTTACTTGTGACATCAGGCAGGATGAGGTGATATTCCAAGCCCACAATGACTGCCTCTCCTACCTGAAACCCTCTGTCCAGGTCAATACTATAACCAGAGACCTCTCCACTCAACTGGAGGAGGCTGCTGAGATATCAAAACCTGAAGTTTTTCCAGGCTTCAGGCAAATGGTTGAAGAGCGGGTCAACCTAGCTGATGCCTGTGAGACTCCGGAGCAAAAGCAAATGTTGAAACAGGTATGCTTAGATTTCCAAGATATCTTTGCGTGGACTGGTATGACTGTGTTTGCACCGAGATCCATGCAACAACAATTCCCATGGACCCTGGAATGACTCCTGTGTTTGTGAAGCAACATCGCTTGCCTCTCGCATCCATGGAGTCCCTGACATAAATAAACAAAAACCTTGAGTCCCTTGGGATAATTCGTCCAGTCCACAGCACCTTTAATAATCCAGTGCTGGGGATTTTAAAACCAAATGGCCAATGGAGACTCTGTGCAGACCTTAGGGAGCTAAATAAACGGGACCGCATGTCCTTATGGCCTCTCCCCTACATTGACCAAGGACTGGCCCAGATCCAGGGGTCAAAGTTATACGCTGCCATTGACCTGACCAATGGGTAGTGGACCATTCCTGTCAGTAGGGAGGACCAATACAAGCTGGCCTTTACCTTTGGGGCAGCAGTACACATGGACCCGGACTCCCTTCGGATACATAAACTGCGGCAACAAATTCAACATCTTCCTACATAAGGCCATGCCTGACTTGGGTGAAAGGGGTAACCTGACCTATGTGGATGATGTCTTAATAAGCTCAACTGTGGAGGAACACATAGCGGAAATCCGTTATGTTCTGACCCAGTTGAGGGTTGCTGGAGCAAAACTGTCCTTCCAAAAGTGGTGCATGTCCCGTGTCAACTTCTTGGGACATGAAATAATTCCTGAGGGTCTTTGTCCCCAGGAGAAGAAAGTGAAAGCACTCCTAAAACTGAAAGACCCCACAACTCTGCGTGAGCTAAAAAGCCTCCTTGGACTGACTAATTACAGTAGGAAGTTCATTGAGGATTACGCAGAGATGACAAGACCCCTGATCCACCTGTTGAAGGGGTGGCCAAGTGGGAGTGGGGTCCCAAATAAGCCGTGGCAGTAAAGCAAATCAAAAGAAGTCTCTCACAAGCGCCTTGTCTGGCGTACCGTGTCAAAAACAAAGAGTTCTTCTTGGAGACAGGGTTCTCGAATAAATGCTTGACAACAGTATTATATCAAAAGCACGACAAGGTCAATAAAGTTATCTCCTATGCTAGCAAGACTTTATCCTCTGTGGAGGAAAAATTCAACGATTGTGAGAAGGCACTCCTGGCAACGGTGTGGGCATTGAAAAATTACTGCCCGTTCATCCAAGGGGAACATATCATAGTGTAGACTCCACACCGGCCTTTGCAATACCTCCAAAGTGACAGAATCCGGCCCTGAAATGTGAGTGTTTCCAGAATTACTTCCTGGATTCTGTCAATGCAAGGCTTTCCTGTAGAGGTCAGATATGGCCAAAGAGTCCCCTCGTGCAAGGTCTGGCTGACTTGCATGATTGTGCCAGAGAGAACTGTCTCAAGGATGAAAATCTTAAAACCCAGGACAACATGGAGGCATACATGAATTCCCCGCACAAAGTCTTTGAAGAAGACAAGTGCCAGGAAATGCCCACAGTCTATGTGGACGGGTGTTCCTACCATGTTGACAACAGGGAAAAGGAACTGGTGGCTGGTGTTGGGAATGCCTGAGTGAACGATGCCCTGGAACCCTCCTCTGGGTACAAAATCGGTCCCCGTAGTAGTCAGATGGCGGAGTTGATGGCAGTTCACCAGGCAATCCTCACTGCCACCAACTCCACCAACTGGTCATAATCACTGATTCAGATTATGTCCGGAACGGGTTTGTGGAGCACCTGGTTAATTGGAAAAACAGAGGCATGCTATGTGCTAATAACAAACCACTCAAACATGGCAAGCTAATGCAAAATATTGATGATCTGGTCACCTCTTATGGGATGACCATCTATTGGAAGAGGATCAAGGGTCATTCCAGAATAGAGGGGACAGACAAAACTGGAAACGACATAGCTGATCAGCTGGCCAAAACCAGAGCCATCCAGGGGGATCTCATCTAGATTGAGTCCCTGTTGTGGGAAATACAGGAGACCGCTGTCACTAGGTCCCAGACAAATGCCCACAATGAACTCTCAACTGCCCAGTGGAGTAAGGAGACCCCAGATGCTGATTTAATCATGACACAAAAAGGGGATCCCATTATTGGAAAATGTTATCAACACATTCAGGACCCTGAGAACTTTCCGTTGACGGATACCGATTACATTGGGAAAGAGGATCTCGGGGTGGGGATGAAGTGTCCAAAAATGTTCAGAATCCAAGACGGGTTTGTTGGTAAGGAGATCCATATTTGGTTGTGACCAATGGGTGGTACCTACCTCATTCTGGAGCTTGATACTAAGTCACGCCCATGTCACGGCCACAGCTGGTCATCGGGGGTTTCACACTACTCTAGAAATCTTGCGGAAGGTTGCATACTGGCCACACATGGGGCAGGATCTCGACCAATATTTGAAGGGGTGTCTTGTGTGTGCACAATTTCAGCCAACTTCACTCACACACTGCCTTGGTCAGATTTACAAGTAGATTTCATCGGGCCCGTGATTTGCTCCTCTAAGGGGAACAAGTACATGTTAACAATAACATGCTTGTTTACCAAATGGATGGAATGTCTCCCGGCCCCAAATTGCAAGCCAGAAACAGCAGCTGCCCTGATGATCAACCACATCTTCTCGCGTCTTGGCCCACCCCAAAGGATTTAGTCAGACCGAGGTAGTCCCTTCACCAGCAAAGTGATGACAAAGATGTGGGATATACTTGGGGTAAAAAGGAAACTACTTATTGCATACTGCTGTCCTCTATTGGGAGAGTTCAGAGGTACAATAAAACAATTGTGAGCATTCTCAAAATGTTTGTGGCAGATCCTGGGCCAAGTTGGGAGATCCGATTACTGATTGTCCTGATGGCCATCAGATCTAGACCATCTTCTGTGACCAAGATGTCTCCATTTGAGCTAATGACTGGGCGAAGGATTGTGCTACCTCAGCATCTGCTCTACAGAACACAAGAGCAGGCACGGATAAACGCCTCCACAACTCACAAGTATTTTGAGAATCTAAGAAAACACCTTCAACATGTTTTTGCATATGCTCAGCAGAATCTGGAAAAATCTGCAGATGGGATGAAGATTTAATATTTGTTTTAAACATGTTTATTCGTTTTTCAGTTTAATGAACCATCATAACATAGCCATGTAGTATATCTTGGCGTCCCCCAACTTTCCCACCCGCTGCTCAAGTTTTTCCAAGGAAGTTTGATTCATGGAGGTTCATCATCAAGGGAGACAAACATATCTTGCAGTTTAGAATTCCATGTTGTTATGTCAATGGAGCTTTCTCTCCTTCCAGTGCGCAGTGCCTCTTGCCAGACTGCCATTTCTGCAATGGTCCACCTCTGAAGATCTTTCCACCATGTCTCTATGCTTGGTTCTACCGTCGCCTTCCAGCCCATTGCTATTCGTCTTTTGGCAAGTGCCCATGCTAGGTTTATCATTTTTGCCATTGCTTTGTTTCTGCTTGGGAAATCATAAATGCCTAGTAGACAGGCTTCTATGGTCCAAGTTTTCCCTTTTACTCCTTTGTGTCTCAGCCGTTTCTCGATCTTCTCCCAGTAGGATCGGACTTTCGGGCAGTGCCAGAACATGTGTCCCATGTTGGCGTTTTCCGCCCCACATTTCAGACATGTTTGCACGGTAGAACCTGGGAAGAGGGCTATTTTCTCTGGTGTGAGATATGCCTGTTGGAGTATATAGAATTGTAGCTGCTTTAACCTGGCGTTTCTTGATACATTTTTTGGGTAGAGCTTAGCTTTTTCCCAGTCTTTATCTGTTATTTCTTTTCCCAGTATTTGTTCCATGCCCTGCCTTCCTTTGTTTTTTATCTCTGGGGAGTTCTTCCACCATTGTCTGGTAAATTCTAGAGACCATGTGTCCTCCCTCTGTCATGTTGTAAAGGAGTCCCAGTGTCGGGTTTTCTGCCTGACGTTCTGCAGCAGTTGGCCCTGAGACTCTTATCAGTTCCTGAAACCCTAGTATCTTTCCTCCTGATACTAGGTCTTCAATGGTGATAATACCCTTGGATTCTCAGTGATTCCTACTTTGTTGAAGGAGTTCTATTGTGGTACCATTGAGTGCTGCCAGTGGTATCTGAGGGGAGTACGGCTCCTTGAGTTTCAGCAGTTTCTGTGTTCTCTTCCAGATATGCTTCCCTAAATGCAGCAGCATGGGGGCATTCGAGGTGTCTATGTCTTTTGCCCATAGTGCTTCTTTCAGGAGGTACGGGGAAACAGCATTTTGTAGGAGGGTGTGTTCTATGGTTTCTGTGTCGGCTAGCCAGTTGGCTACATGCTGCAATTGTCCAGCTAGATAGTATAGTTCAAAGTGTGGCAGTCTCAACCCTCCTTCAGTATATTCTTTACAGAGTGTTTCCATGGCTACTCTTTTTCTCAGTTTCCCCCATATGAAGCTACTTAGTGTAGTGTTAAGGTCTGTGAAGAAATACAATCATCTTGACTAAAGATATTCGGACTGCTACTGACAGGGGCAGCTTCTCCCAAAATTTAATGGAGGCGTCTATACCGAGTTTGGCACGCTGTGTGTTGGCTTTATGTATATTTTTTAGGGAATGGTGAATGTTCACACCTAAATAGCGAAACGTGCGCTTGTTCCATTTTAGTTCTAAGCACGGGAGTTGTTCCACTGTGTGTCCCACCCACCCTGCAGGGGGAAACAAGCATGATTTATCCCTGCTAATGGTTATCCCAGAGAGGCGTGCAAAGTTGTCTAGTACCTCGAGATATGATCCTAGTGTGTCTTCTGGTGGTTTTTTTTGTCTTCTGGGTTTTGTATGTATAAGAGAATGTCATCTGCATAGATGGATATGTGTGTGATCCCATTGATAAGCAACCCAGTATCTTGAAACATGCCCCTCATGTATATAGCCGGGGGTTCAACGCCAAGATTTAGAGATGCAGTGATAGCGAACAGCCCTGCTTCGTTCCTCGGGAGATCTGAAATGGACCTAAAATGTGTTTTCCAGTTCCGACTCGGGCTGTAGGTGTTGTATACAGCACCCTGATCCATCTCATGAACCCCTGGCCTATCCCATAGTGTTCTAGCATAGCAAACAGCCACTCCCATTTTACGGAGTCAAAGGCCTTTATAGCATTAAGGGCAGCTACCGCACAGTTGTCAGTTCTGGTGTTTGTGTCTGCAATGATCGCTTGTAGGCGTTGTGGCCCTCCCTGGTACATAGCCTGTCTGGTCTGGGTGAATTAATGTGCTGACAACTCTCTTTAGGCGATCTGCTAGGATTGCAGTGAGTATCTGTGTCTTGGTTAATCAGTGCTATGGGTCGATAGGATTTGCATACTGTGTGGTCTTTGTCAGGTTTCAAAAGGGGTATTATGAGTGCCTGTTCCATTGACTTCGGCAAGGTGCCCTTTTCATACGCCTCTTGCTGAACTTGCAGTAGCGTGGTGCCAGTATGTCTACATATTCCTTGTAGAATTCAGGGGGGTAGTCCGTCACAGCCAGGCACCTTGCCCGTGGGCAGTGAGGTTATGACCTCTTGAATTTCCTCTAGTGTGAGTGGACTGTCAAGCATGTCCTGCTGCTCTGCAGTGAGAGTCGGTAGCCCAATGTCCTCGAGGGCCTCAAGGATTTCAGTTTATTGGAGAGGGAGGTATCGTCATATAGTTTGGTGTAGAAGTTCTCAAAAATTTGATTAATTCCACTCTGCAACCTCTGCAGTTGTCCTATGTCATCTATGATTTCCCCGAAAGCTGAAGTCCCCCAGTTTTTCTCACTACTCCATGCATTGCAGTCGGAGTTGCATGAGAACCCTTTCAGTGTCTGTTCCTAGGTTTTCACTCCGTTTTAGGTCTCTGATCTTTGCCTCTATCGCAGAGATCTGGTTTTCTAGAGTTTTCTGGGTGGCCCCTATCGTGGCTATCGCTGTGCCCCCTATGACCACTTTGTATGCTTCCCACTCCACCCCAGCATCTGTTGCACTGCCTGAATTTACTTCAAAGTACTGCTCTGATTGATATTTCATCTCCTCCCGAAAAGCGATGTCTCGCAGTGCTTCTGCTCTGAGCTTCCAGGTGGGGATAGGTTTTGGGCAGGCTGTGAGGACCCATTGCAGTATCATTGGGGAGTGATCTGATAGTGTTCTTGCTTCATAGGCTGCCCTTATCACGTTTCCAAGATGTTCCCTGCCCGTGAAGATGTAATCTATTCTCATGTAGGAGTTGTGTACACCAGAGTAGAATGAGTATTCACGACTGGTGCAATTCCGCCATCTCCACATCTCCTGCAGGTTCAGGTCCCTGGTTAATGATAATAAGGCCTGAGTCGGGTGTGAGTGGGACACCTTCATGTGATTTGATCTGTCCATTGTGGGATCTAGGATGCAATTGAAGCCTCCCCCCAGATCCAATGTGCATCACTGTATGGGGCTAAAATAGGGTACAGTGAGAGATAAAAAGTGGGTGCATTATGATTGGATGCATATGTGTTTATGATACAAAATTCTGATTTGTGTATGAATCTGTGTACAAGAATGACCTGCCCCTCCTTGTCTGCATAGCTGTGGAGCAGTCGGAATGCTGTCCCCGGTGCCACCCATATTTGAACACCTCTGGCGTAATTGGAGTACGCTGATCCAAACCCTTTCCCTTTCCATTTGCTGAGGACAGTCTTCTGTTTGTTTGGTGTATAGTGGGTCTCCTGCAGTAGGGCGATCTGAATGGATTTCCTGTGAAGGTAAGGCAGCATTTGTATCCTCTTGACCTAGTTATTCAAGCCTCCTACATTCCACGTGGCTATTCTCAGGGTTTCTGCTATTTGAAGTGTTTTTTCTGAGCTTCTCCAAATTCTCCCTGCCACTGGGCCGTCATGATAGGCCTGTTGGGGTGGGGGGTTCCTTTTACTTCCTCTTGCTGTGCACCTGGCCACCTTTCTGATGATGTGGAATTTGTGGTTCTCATATTGCCCATTTTGCGTTATTCTCTGGATGTTCTCCTTCCTGTTTCTCAGTTGGGGGGTCTCAGCGTGTGGTCCCCATTTGAGAAAATCAGTGATTCTTGAGCGGTTTATTTTTTTCTGTGACTGTAGTTTCAACTGTAAACAATAACAAAAAACTGTTTGCCCATCTGTGTAGTTCCGTCGAGGCAGCTCGCCCCATTGCCCGTAGGCTGAGGGTATTGATGGGTGGACACAGATGTGCCCTTAGTTCATGTCAACTTGGTGAGATGTCTGTCTCCCGCAGGGTCGACAGGGGGCGTCAGCAGGCGCTTGCGTCTACTTCGTGCCTGTCTTCTGGTTTACTTGTGGTTAGTCGATTCTTGCTCTGTTCAATTTAGCTGGGTCACGGAGTCAGGTCCTGCCGTGTTTCTTTTGGTGTCGCTGGCGATCAGGTGAGTTGGTGAGGGAGGTGCCTCAATTTTGTGTATTATTCCTCCCTGGTTTGTTCGTATTCTTATCTGGTAGGTGGCCTAGGTTATGGTCATCCATCCAGGAGTTGACTTCTTCAGAAGTATCAAAAAACCAGGACTTGCCATTATAGAGTATTTTCATTTTGGCCGGGTAGAGGAGCATGTACTTTAGGTTCTGTTGTTGCAATCTCTCTTTCGTGGGTATGTATTGTGCCCTCTTTCTCTGAAATTGTATCGTATAATCCGGGTAGATGGCTAGGGCCCAGAGTTTCTTTTGATTGTGCCGCCGAGCCTTGAGAATGTGAGGATCTTTTCTTTGTCCCGGAAATGGAGCACTTTCGCTATGATGGGCCTCGGTGGGGCTCCTGGCGGGGGCTTCTTGGCGAGAGACCGGTGGGCCCTCTCTATTGTGAAGCCTTGTGATAAGTTACCTGGACCTATTTCTTGGAGGAGTAGATTCTCCACATATTCTGTTGGGTCTCCTCCTTCTGCACCTTCCGGGAGGCCCAGGATTCGGATGTTGCTTCGGCGCGCCATGCCTTCTGCATCCTCAGCATGTTCCTGAAGCGTTTTCACTTGGGAGGTCAGTTCCCTTACAGTGCTTTCTAGATCTTTGGTTCTGGTTACCGTCTGTGTAAGAGTCTTCTCCGTTTCGGCCACTCTTCCGGCCAGGTTCCGTAGGTCTTAGCATAGCAGACCCATGTCATATTTTATCTCCCCTACGTGTGTCTCCATTGAGGCGCGTATGGCCGCAATAGCTTCCAGGACCGCCTTTTGGTCTGTTATCTGCTGCATTCTTACTACTACGTCTTCAGGTGGTTTCTCTCCGTGTTGTGGGTCCCCCAGCGAATCTGCCTTCCTGGCGTAATTGTCAATCGTGGCTTGTCTAGGGGATGCCGGAGTGCTTTTCTGGTGTGTTGCCACTTTTTTCCAGACTTCCGGCATGTGGGGGTTGGGTAGGGGCTGCTATGTGTCGGATATGCTCCCCCGTGGCCTTTGGCACTTAATTGTTTGTCTGCGTCTGGTTGATGTTGCTGTGTTTGTTACTGCCTGGATACAACTAGCACAGTGTAGGCTTGCCAGCAGGTCAGTTGTTCCTAGCTTGTCTCATGTAGTCCTCAGCTACTGTCCCCACTCCCCTTCAACACTTTATGTTGCGCTGGGCCCCCCATAGATGCCTGTCTCTTCTGGGGTGGGTAGTTTAGGGCTCTGCCTTGGCCAAACACACTATTGAGTGTACACAACACCCCATATAGCAAGTGATCTATGCTCATGAATATGTGTGGATGCTTCCCCGCGGTGCAGATTGTGAAGCGCTGTTATATCTTGAGTATCAGCGTATTGCGCATGCAGATTCCATCCTCGATTGGTGTTGCTTCCAGGGAATCTGAGTCGGCGCCCTATTGCCGTGATCTGGCTTGCTTACCGTAGTGCCCAGCATGTGTTGGTGCTGTCTCTATGCTGGGGCGCTTAGCCGACATTTCGCGTTTCTGGCGGCCCCTCTCCGTGTATGAAGACTTAATATAACTTAAAAACCACCAAAAAGGAATACCAAGTAGGATACAGGGTCTACTTGTACAATTTCCAAAGGAACCACACCAAGGAGCAGACATTTTTAATGAGCTGGCGTGGTCCTTTTGAAATTGTAGACAACATTTCACCTGTCGCCTATACAATCCGCATCCCCAAAGAAGAGTTGGCAGAAGAGAAATGTGTCCATATTAATCAGCTGAAGAGTTGTCACCCCAGACATACTTTGCAGCAGATTGAGGAGCTCAGAGAAAATCAAATAGAGGAGACATCTGGAGAATGAGAACCAGAAAAAGAAGAACCAGAAGGGAACAGGGGGGTTTATGAGTATATTTATCTAACAGGGAGTATATTTGTTTTCATATCACCAAATATTATAGTAAACGTCAATTATTATCTGTGTCTTGTGAAGGAGTATGTGTTGTTGTTGTCTCCATACTGTAACAATCATAATGTATGTGTGTCCCACTGCTGTCAACCTTCCGGGAAGGCAATCGGTGGGAAAATGTTGTAACCGGTTCTTATTTATTCACTAGATTCGTACAAGTGCTAGACCAAGGAGGACGTCCCCGGGCACCTGGAAAGGAAAGTCCGGAGAAAAAGCTGGGGTGTCGCTCCACACCACAAAGAAAGATGGAAAGAAAATCTGGGGGTGTCGCTCCACACCACAAAGAAAGACCTAAGGGAAAGCTATGGGTGTCGCTCCACACTCCAACGAGAGACAACGGGAGGATCGTGGCATACTGCTCCCTGGTGGAAGAAGGACTCCACCTGATGAACACCACTTTGCCCTACTGATGAATCCCACGTTGCCCTACTCTCCCTCGACAAGAAGTTTCAGAAGAGTCGGGGGGATTTGTGGGATACATTGACCCCTTCAGCTGAAATTCCATCCATAACCAAGCTGCACTTCAGCAGTTAGCAGCAAAATGGCTGCACTGGCTTCTTTGAGGACCACTGCCTCGCATCAAAACTGTGTTTTGCAGCTACAAAATGAAGGCTGCACTGTCTTGCCAAGCACCTATTGGGCAAGATGGGACAGTGAGCACACTGAGAAAGGCAGCCAGTGTGTTTTTTACATGCACCCAAGAAGAAAATGGAAAAGCAGCACTGCTTTGCTGCTAGCTCAACCTTTCCCTTTGAAAAAGGAAATATTTGGCGTTTAAAATGTGGGCGCCTTGATGCTCTTTCTTATCTGTTCAACCTTCAACCGTTATGATCCAGGGAGATCCTGCTGTGCCCATCCCCATTCAGATTGTGCCAGCAAAAGAAAGAATTATACTTCAATGACAGGCTGTGTCAGGCCTGATCTGGGAATCAACAGAAGCTTTACTTTCAACGGCACAGGAAAACGCCTGACTTTTGGGCTACAAAATGTCGAAAATCACTGCTTAAAAAGAAATCATAGCTCTGTGCATATGTCAATTTCAAGGGACTTTTGGCCTTATACAGCATGTTGTGTACGAGAAACTGACTGGGGCTACAAACAGTGTTTGGAATCAAGATGGGAGAAAAAAACGAATTTGACAGGGACATCCAGCAGAATTCACCATGTGTCAAAATGTGCTTTTGCAAATTAGACAAATGCTTGTTGTTCAAGGGTCATGTTGAATAAAGCCCTTTCCTGGCCTAGAAATATCCCTAAATGGGATGTTTTGTTTCAAAAAACATGATTCCGATTCAAAGAAATAAAATAAATAAGTAAAGGCAATGGCTGCAGTGTGGAACTGGCCAAACAGATTTTCTGCTGGGGGGGTGCCAACAACAGGAGAGGCCTTCCCCTCAAAGGAAGCCACACTAGATTCTGGGACACCTACCTGTTAATGGCTGCCCTTGAAAACTTTGAATGGACCAAGAGAAATAAATATCACACGCTCGTCAGACTTCTGTCTGGGCTTCAGCTTGAGACAATAGATCTGGGACACCTACGTGCGACTTGGGGAAGTGACAATAAACCTTCAATGAAGCTGGGGAAACTCCAGGGCAGTTCTGGGCTGAACTGACATTTGGTGGTAGCCTGAAGAATAAAATGGTCCCAGTGGAGGACAAAGGCTTCCCGTTTTGGCTCTAAAGACTAGTTTATTAATAAAACTTTGAGACTTTTATCTCCCCAATTTGACAATGCAGAAATGCGAAAGTTTCACAATCTAGATGCTATTTTGATGGCTGTAATTCAAGACTTGGTAGCCTTAAGTGGCATATAAGGGATAGAAATGGCAGAGAATTGGCTATTCGAAGGGATTGTGTCCTCCGACGTATTCCTCATCTTAGATATCTCCTTCCAGCTCTGCTGGCCTCGGAAAATTTTTTTCTCTAGAGGGCGCTGCGCGTCGACGTCCTCCGAGTCGATGTCCTTCGACAGCCGCCGTATCGACGTCGACGTCATCCTGCCTATAAAGGCCGCGCGCAGCGTCCGTTGCTCAGTTCCGTTTTTCCGCGCTTACTCAGTGCCTCGGAATACCGTTGCTCAGTTCTTAGTCAGATTAATCCTATTTACCTCGAGTTATTCGATCCGTACTCGATGGCTTACTCGTCGGAACCGACAACTCCTCGATCCGGCTTCAAGAAATGTCGAGATTGTGGGAAAAAGATGTCGTTGACCGATCCTCGCAGAAATTGTCTGTGGTATTTGGGAGCTGAACACCATTGTTCGGAGTGCGAGGACTGTATGTCCATGACAGCTAAGGCCCTGAAGGAGCGTAGGGGGAAGCTGGAGAAAGGTAAGACTTTTAAAGCTTCTTCTTCGTCGACGAAGTCGAGGCATTCGTCTCCTCGTCACCATTCGCGCTCCAGGTCTCGGAGTGGGTCTCATCACTCCTCGAGATCGAAGCACTCGAAGAGGAGACGTCGAAGATCCCCTTTTCCGTCTTCCTCTTCCTCTGTTTCGCCAAAAAGAATCCCTTGCCCCACGAAACATAGTTCCCGGGCTGAATGGGAGGAATTCCGAAAAAATATGATGAGCGTCTTCGAGAAAGCGGCCTCGACCCCCTCGAAGACTGCCGAGAGCGATGCTCTGGTCGAAAGACCCGAAGGTCAAAAACACCGCGAGTCGCAGTACCCGGCGAAAGAAACCTCTCGAGCGCGTCTCGAACCCTCAAGCAGGACTATGACCTCCAAACCTTCCTCGAAGGTTCCGTCGACGCCGTCGACGAAGGTTCCGTCGAGGTCGATGTCTTCGACGCCGTTGTCGAAGGGACCTTCGACACACGGGTCTGTCGACTCGACGCCAGCTTCGACACCGGCGTCGACGCCAAGAAAAGTCACGGTTACCACACATCCAGTGACTATCCCCAGGCACTCGACATCGATGGCTTCGATATTGTCGAGTAGAATTCCAATTCTGTTGAGGTCTTCGAGGCCTCCGCCTCTGTTTTCGACGCCACGCTCGAAGCCTTCGACGTTGGCGTCGACGACATCGACGTTTTCGAGGCCAATAATGACAAGTTCGCCACCCTCTGCTTTGGAAATGGGATTTACTCCCTTTATGAGTTCAGAACAATTGAGAACTATATCCTCAATTTTAGAAGAGGGTGATTTGTCTGAACAGGAAGACACATTTGAGTTACAGGGACCTGTAACCCCAGTTAGAGAGGAATTTTCCTCTGAAGAGCGCAGATTAAAGGATCTTCATGATTCTTTACATGAGGCAAGTGGGTTAGACACTTCCCCTGAGGTGGAGTTTGCTAAGCCAGACCCGGGGGAGCATGCTGAAACCCCCTACAGAGCCTTAATGGCCAGGATTACAGAGTTCATGGGGTGGTCTGCACCTTCACAATCTTTCCAACAAGATGACCTCACGGATATTCTTGACAAAGGCCCACAGGTGGATCCTGTGGTGCCTTTTCATAAAGCTCTTCAGAGAAAGATCATGACAAACTGGGAAACCCCAGATGTAGTACCAGCAGTAAATAAAAAACTGTCTACAAAGTACAGGGTATCTTCTACAGACCCAGAGTTTTTGTCTAAACACCCATCCCCAGAAAGTCTGGTGGTACAGGCAGCATCCTCTACCGATATCAAGACGGCTTATCCTACCGTCCCACAGGACAGGGACGATAAAAAATATGATGCTATGGCAAAGAAAGTCTTTTCAGCATGTAGCATGGCGTTAAAATCTGTGAATGCTACTTGCACCCTTGCTAGGTTCAGCCATACACTTTGGGAGTGTGCTTCTACAGCGGCTGACTGCATCCCGGAGGGAGAAGAAAGGGATGCGTTCCTGAATATTATACAGGACGGTAAAGACGCTATGTGCGAATCCCTCCAGACGGGCATTGATTCGGCTGACAGTATCAGCAGAGCAATGGCGGCAAGTACATCAACCAGGAGATTCGCTTGGTTGAGAAAGTCGGGTTTTGCCCCAGATGTGCAAGCCAGGCTCTTGAACATGCCATTCGATGGCTCTTCTTTGTTCGGGAAAAAGGCGGATGACAGTTTAGAGAAACTGCAAACTTCAAAAGCAGCAGCAAAATCCCTAGGAGCTGCAATCCGTCAGACTCCTTTTCGTCCCACAGGAACCTCTGCGAGGGGCAAGTCCTTTCGCTTCTACTCCGCATTCGGAAGAGGTAGAGGACGACCGGCTCAAAGGGGTCAAAGAAGAACTATCCGAGGTGGACGGGGTAGATATTCAAAAGCCGCAGCAACAGCAGGTGCCTCTTTACCATCGGCATCTGCATCAGCCGCCCCAAAACCACTCTGAGGACTTCCCTCACAGGACACCTGTAGGAGGCAGGTTGACTCAACATCTGACGGTATGGCAGGCTATCACGTCAGATGCTTGGGCATTGGAAACAGTTGCCCAAGGTTACTGCCTGCCCTTCCTACGTATACCTCAGAGTCATCCACCGGGGATCCGCTCTCAGAAAGCTCCAGATCCGCTCCTCTTGCAGGAAATTTGGGACCTGCTAGAGAAAGGTGCCATAGAACCGGTACCTGTAGCGGAGAGGAACAAGGGCTGGTACTCCCCTTACTTTCTCATTCCAAAGAAAGACGGAGGAATGAGACCCATCTTGGACTTGCGAGAATTGAACAAATTCCTCAGAAAAGACAAATTCAAGATGGTCACTCTTTCTCAGAACCTCCAGGCCCTTCAGTTCCAGGACTGGTTGGTATCTCTGGACCTTCAGGACGCTTATTTCCATGTGCCTATCCATCTCAAACACAGGAAATACCTGAGGTTCGCAATTGGCAACTCTCACTATCAATTTCGAGTGCTGCCATTTGGGCTGACCTCCGCCCCGAGGGTCTTCACCAAGTTAATGTCGGTAGTGGCTGCAAGTCTAAGGAGGGAAGGGATTCACGTCTACCCCTACCTGGACGATTGGTTGATCAGGGCTGTTTCTCCGGAACAAGCTCAGATCCAGCTAAATCACGTGTGCCACTTCCTTCACAGACTGGGCTTCTCCCTCAATTTAAAGAAGTCACAAATGATACCATCGCAGAGACTCCAGTTCATAGGAGCGATCCTGGATACTTCCCTGGGAAAAGCCTCCCCACCAGAGGTGAGGGCTCAAGATATTCTACAGATGGTTACCAAGTTCCAGCATGCCCAACGTCTCCCAGCCTTCGACTTTTTGAGGTTGCTAGGCCTCATGGCATCCTGCATTTTCCTAGTGCCAGAGGCTCGCCTGAGAATGAGATCCCTCCAGTGGGCACTGAGGACTCAGTGGTCACAATTCTCAGGGAGAATGACAGATCTTCTTCAGGTTCCTGGCCGGAGATAACAGTAGTCACGGATGCCTCACTCAGGGGGTGGGGAGCCCACGCCAACGACTTGACCATCAGCGGTCGTTGGTCTCCATCGGAGTCCAGACTACACATCAACCTATTAGAGCTGAGAGCCATCAGACTTGCGCTGAAGGCGTTCCTGCCAGCTGTACAAGGGAAGAACGTCCTGATAATGACGGACAACACAGTGGCCATGCATTACCTCAACAAAAGAGGAGGCGTAGGATCACTACCCCTGTGCAGAGAGGCGATGCAGCTCTGGTTTTGGGCAATCCAAGAAGGAATCTCTCTATCGGCAGTTCACCTAGCCGGAGAGAAGAACTTGACAGCGGACGCTCTGAGCAGGCAGAACACAGTCTCCCACGAGTGGGAACTAGCTCAGGAAGTCCTTCAAGAGATCTTCGCCCTTTGGGGAACCCCTCAGGTAGATCTGTTCGCCACCAGCCTAAACAGGAAATGTGACCTGTTCTGCTCAAGGGAATTTCCCCCGAGAGGAGCTCTGGGAGACGCGTTCATAGTGGACTGGGAGTTTCCGCTTCTGTACGCGTTCCCACCGGTACCTGTCATTCCTCAAATGATCAGGAGGTTGAGAAGATTCCGGCGAACCATGATCCTAATTTCCCCGGATTGGGCCAGGAGAACGTGGTACCCGGACCTTCTAGACTTGTCCATCTGCCCTCCAATTCGACTTCCACTCAGAGAGAACCTACTCTCACAGAAGGGAGGTCAGGTTCTCCATCCAGACATCAAAACCCTCAACCTTCACGCTTGGCTTCTGAAAGGCTGAGGTACAAGGATTGGGACCTCCCTGATGATGTTATGGAGGTGTTGCTTTCGGCAAGGAGGCCAGCAACAAAGTCTTTATACCGCTGCCGTTGGAACAGATTTTGCAGCTGGTGTAGAGAACAGAATATCGACCCTTTTTCATGTGGTACACCAATGGTTTTGTCCTTCCTACTATATTTGGCAAATTCAGGCCTTCAAGTTGGCACCATTAAGGGCTATCTCGCAGCGCTATCCATCTTTAAGCGTACTGCGGAAGAACCATCCTATTTCAAATTACCCTTGGTAATACAGTTTCTAAAGGGGTTAACCAATGTTTATCCCCCAAGACCATTCCAAGTTCCCCTATGGGATTCAAACTTAGTACTAACTTTCCTGATGGGTACACCTTTCGAACCTCTCCATTCTTGTTCGTTAAGATTCCTTACCCTTGAAACTGTTTTATTAATAGCACTTACATCTGCTAGAAGGGTGAGCGAATTACAAGCTCTTTCTTGTAAACCCCCTCATACTATATTTCACAAAGACAAAGTTGTCCTGCAAGTGAAGCCTAATTTCCTCCCAAAGGTGGTTTCTGAATTCCATATCACTCAGAAGATTACCCTACCATCTTTCTATCCTCCTCCTCACCCCGGGGAAAGAGGAAGAGAGGTTACACAGGCTAGACCTTAGGAGGGCTTTAAGTTTTTACATTAGTAGACTAGCCAGGATAAGACAGGCAGACCAGCTGTTTGTAGGTTACAAAGGTCACAAGCTGGGGTTACCAATAACTAAGCAGACCATTTCCAGATGGATCATTCTAGCCATTCTGGAATGTTATAAACTGGCAGGGAAGGAGCCCCCTCAAAACCTTAGGGCTCACTCGACCAGAGGTATTGCAGCTTCATCGGCCCTCAAAAGAGGCGTGCCGGTTAAAGACATATGTGCGGCCGCTACATGGTCGTCTGTCCATACCTTTACGCGTTTTTACAATCTGGATTCCTCCTCCAGTCAAGAGACTAGGTTTGGAAGGGCTGTACTGCATTCTATTCATCAATAGAAGACAGCGTGAAGTCAGTCAGTACTCCCTCCTCCGATAATAGAATACTGCTATGGGAGCCTATCTAAGATGAGGAATACGTCGGAGGACACAATCCCTTCGAAGAACAAGTTACTTCTTACCTTGTAACGTTCTTTCGACGGGATGTTCCTCCGACGTATTCCTCATCGACCCTACCATCCATCCCCGCAGTTCTACTTCCCTTGTTGTTGCAGTTTACGCTCCTTCAGGGTGATTAGTTAGTCCAAAAAGTATTATTGTGGGCTACAAAACAGAACTGAGCAACGGACGCTGCGCGCGGCCTTTATAGGCAGGATGACGTCGATACGGCGGCTGACGAAGGACATCGACTCGGAGGGGACGTCGACGCGCAGGGCCCTCGAGAGAAAAAAATTTTCCGAGCCCAGCAGAGCTGGAAGGAGATATCTAAGATGAGGAATACGTCGGAGGAACATCCCGTCGAAAGAACGTTACAAGGTAAGAAGTAACTTGTTCTTCTGAGGAAAGTGTAAATGTGCCACTTTGAAATTCATTATTAACATGCCTTATGATAATATGTAAACATGTATAAAGTTATAGAATTTTAGGTATGACATTTCTCACTGAAAAGGATGGAAAATTATTAGACGGACGAAACAAAGTCCTACAAACTTGCGAATTGGACTGCCATGCTCTGCGTGAAATAGGTAATCTGCCTATGTAAATTGTTAAAGTGCCACAACTGTACAAATGTGTAATTTATGTTAAGATTGATTTTTGGCAAAAAGGACTGTGGGAAGGCTTTGCAACTCATAAAAACACAACTCCATAAACTGAGTCCCCTCCTAGAGGAGGCAACCAACATTGTCTGCCCTGTACGGTTCTTAGGGCTAGGTCTAGCTCAGTTATGCCCAACAATAAACCCAGTGATTTAACTTGCTTATATATAAAGGGTGGGAGCTCACAGGGACAGGACTCACTCCTGAATTTCCAGCTCCTGTTTATCCAGACATTCCAGATCCACCTTTGCAAGATTCCAGACTATCCCAGCAAGGCCAAAGCATAGCTGACCCTATCCCAGCAAGGCCAATTATCCAGAAAACCCCACAAAAATCCCAATATCAAAGGGGAAAAGTTGTGGTACCCTTGGGGAGCATCCTGTGACCAGACCAGCCTTTTGCTCACTACCTACATGCCAGCTGTACCCTTGCCATCCAGTGACTAGACTTGCCCAGCTGCTTGCTGTTAGGAGTGTTGCCGCTAACCAGTGACCAGAGCTTTTGAGTCCAGAACCGGTTGATTGTCCAAATCCCCAAACTCAAGTGCAGATTGTGAGTATTTGCCCATCCCATAGCCACACATAGCCTACCCCATCTTGATATTTTGTCTTTGTTCCACTCTTTAAATAATCCTATCCATACTCTGATTCCTTGTTTAAACTGTTAGAATTCGCTGTGTATCTTGTCATTTATCTCCCAGCGTTAGCGCCACTTTTCTATTCATTTCTGTCTTGCATAGATCAGAAGTAATTTGTCATATTTGGAATAATCAACTTAATTCCCACATAAAGCTGAACACGGGGTGAAAAGGTTGACGTCGCGAATCAATCTTGGAACGTACCATGTTTTTCTTTAACAATATATTCTAGATAATTTAGTTTAAGTAAAACTTGCCTTTCCTTTTTAAAACCGATTTTCTCTTCGTAACTGCTTTATTTTACCTAGACCGAACCTCATTCCACCTTGAAAATCTCATCCAATTCTTCAGCTATAGTCACTCTTGCACTTCCATAGTGTCCTTGTGATGTGCATCTATCACCCACCTAAAAAACGCATTCCGATTCTGTGTATTTCACCAGTTTTTCTTAAAAATCGTTTTTTGACATTTAAAACTGAAAAAGCAAAAATTGCTACTTTTTAAAAATGTTTTTAATTTGTTTTAGTTGAAATAAATCAACCTTTCAAATACAATTACAAAATACATTAGCATATAAAAAATGTTATATAGTAAAATTGATACTAAAATTGATACTAACAATTGAACAAAAACTAAAAAAAGGAATGATGACACAAAGAAAGTACAGTAAAAGGAACCTAAAAGATAGGAACAGGTTAATCAGTTAAAGAATACAGAAAATCAAATAAATTGAATAATCCATGTGTTAATTGATTAGTTATTTGATTGCTTAGGTTCTAGATTTAAACTTAAAAGGAAATTTACAGTAGCGATCTGCAATGGCAGATAGCCTGAACCTAGGATCAGAGACCATGACAAATCTTGAGAGGCAAGATGTAAATAATTACAATGTCGCGCGTAATGAGTTTCTCGCAGGGGACGAAGCACAGTACATTCCGTAATGAGATGCATCATGGTTTCACGAATGTCCAACGAATTGCAAAAGCGGCAGCAGTTTCCAGAGTTACTTAACTGTCTTCTTTGACTTGTAACTCTGTAGTATCCCACAGGTTAAATCGTAATTTTAGAATATGATGCCGATATTTAGGGGATGGACATCGAATTAAATAGGATGGTAAGGTGCGCATTTTCTTGTATGTAAAACGAGCCTCATCAGCATCAAGATATGTTAAACATGCAGTACGGGTTGAAATCCAGTCAGTATGGTATATTTGTAATTTAGCTTTGTCTGGGTTTTGCATTAATAAGTCTAATGATACTTCTGCTTGAATTAGCACACGATACACATTCGTTAGCCAGGATTTAATGAAAAGCTGTTAAGAGGAAAACATATACAATGAAATATGTTTTAGCAAAACTTGTGCTGTGATAGACAGTAGACATTTCCTAAAGAAGGAACATTTGCGCCAATTGTAAAGTGCCTGTATTGAAATTAGACCAAGCTCATACCTTATCCAGGCAACAGGGATGCAGTTTGGAAGATGTAATATTCTACGCCAGTATTTGGCCTCCCATTTTGCCAATTGTGAAGATGGAATTTATTGAAAAGTTTCCAGGCCATATAATAGAGCTGGAACAGTTTTTGAGATCCAAAAATGCCAAGCTGGCAATAATGAAAATTTACCTAATTTGAGCATTAAGATGCAGGCTTGCGATATAAAAGATGTTAACCTTGTTTCCAGCCGCGAAAGATGGCCTGTTGGATGTTTTAGACTCTCAAACATGATGCCCGGATAGTTGTAGTTAGGCACCGTGTTAATAGGGGTTTGGTTGAGTGACCACACATAAGATAGTGGGCATCGCCTTTTTGGAGAGAAGACTACGATTTGGGTTTTTGTAAGGTTTATTTTTAATTCATTTATCTCCGTATAATTGAAAAAGGCGTTCAGCAAACGTTGTAACCCCACTTGGGTTTTGGAGATCAAGACCATATCATCTGCATATAGAAGGGTTTGGATAGTGTGGCCATTCAATTTTGGTGAATCTGAGATGACGGTGGACAAATAATGTTTAACATCTTGAATAAAATAGTTAAAGATGGCAGACGCCAGTAGGCAACCCTGTTTAAGTCCTCGAGAGGTATGAATTTGTTTTGATAACAAGCCATCTAAAGTCAAACGAACCTTGATCGATGTATTGGAATGAAGGGCATATATAACATCCTGTAATGTTGCAGGACAGTGATCTCTCTGCAATTTCAACAAAAGTAGGACCTGACTCACTGAATCAAATGCTGCATTGAGATCGATGAATGCATAGAATACTTGTTGTTTTTGCTGATGACACTGCAATTTGATTGAATTCAAAGAAAATAAGTTGATTGATGTCCCCATACCTGCGACAAAACCTGTCTGATGGGGGTCGCGCAATTGGGCTTGAAGAGTCCAGGCATTAAATTCAGCAAGAATGATTTTTGAGAAGACTTTCCCAGGGGCATCAAGAAGGGCAATTGGCCGATAGTTAGCTGGGAGGAAGCGATTGCCCTTCTTGAAGATCGGGATTATAATGGATGTTTTCCAAGAGCTAGGAATTATTCGCGTGAGTAGAATGTCATTGAAAATAAGATACAGGATGTGTGACCATTCATTAGGGTATGCCTTAAACATTGAATTAGACAGCCCATGAGGACCTTGCGCTGCGGATGAGCTGATTTGCATTATGGTGGAACGAATTAATGTTTCAGACAGTTGTAGTTGCCAGGTGGATTTAGTGGCCGGTGTGTATATGAGGTCATCAAAAGCTGGGTCAGCAAATAAGGTAGAAAAGTGGTTAATCCACTCAGCTTCCCGAAACGCCATTAATTTGTGCGTCACCCTGAAGATTTGTCTTATGATTGTTTAACAGCTGCCACATTAATGCTGAGTTTTTGTTTGCCATGGCAGCTTGCATAGAGATGCTGTCTCGCTGGAACTGAAGCGATTTCCTGCTTCTGAGCCAGTTTTTATAGCGACATTTGGCGATGTTTAAGAGTTGCCAGCAGGATGGATCATTCTGGAAGAGTATTTGTTTCCCAAGTTTCCGGTATTCAGATTTCATGTTCTTGATTTCATGATCAAAGATGTGTGGGTGGCAAGCACGGTTATGCCACAAAATTGTCATATTTTGCCTAAAAGGTTTTAAGAGATCCTGATATTGCACCCCCTTCAAACGTCACTCATTATCTTCCAAGATGTTTGCTAGGGTCTGTATCTTTTTAGCATTCCAGCTTAGTTGATTTCTAGCGGTATTCACTGTTGCTGCCACGTTTGGAACTTGAATGCGCAAGGCATGTTCAAAATTCCATGTAATCTGAACAACCAGAAGACAATGATCACTATTTGAGTGTGGACTGATGGTAAGTTTCTGAACATTTTGAAACAATTTTGGACTCATATAGATATAATCCAGTGTACTCTTGCTGGCTCCACGGTGCCAGGTATAGTGTGCTTGAACATCACCCGCAACCGAACCATTTAACCTATGCAGGTTGCGGTCAGACATCATATTTGTCCATTGCAATGCCGATCGGGAGGGATTGGAAATGTCACTACAATCCAAATTGAGGTCTCCTGCAACAATGATATGGGTGATCGACTGTTTGGTGGTGATAATATTTAGAATTTCATGCAAGCCGTCATAAAATTCCTCATCTCCCATAGTGAAGTTGTTGCGATAAATATTTATCAATGCCAATTCTTGGGAATGTCCGACGATGAGGACTAACTGGATCTGAGCACCTACTGAAGCCCAGGGAGTAACGGAGAAACCACTAGCTCGGTGAACGCCCACTAGTAAGCCAGAGGTGGGACGACCGGTACTCGGTATGGCCGAGAGAAGCGATAGTTCATAGCCATCCCAAACCGGGCAGGTGATAAACCAAGTTTCTTGAAAGACTATTAAATGATAGACAGTAGAAAATGTGGCAATGGTAGCAGGCAAATGAGAGTGACCCCTAGTGTTCCAACTTAAAAGAAGGATCGTGTTTGTGTCATTTACTATTGGTGGTTACTGATGATTGAAGCCTTCACTTTGTGCCCCAACCGGATTCCTCTGTCCTCCACAATAAATGTTGGATTTCCGCATTAGCTGTTGAGCTTTTGAGGGGCTGTCTCTGGTTCTTCTGCTATGAGAAAACCCATACTGAACAGTTGCATTCTGCATTTCCAGATGGAGTCTCGAACTAAGCCCGAAGGAATCCACAATCTGACAATTGAACAAGATGTTTCTGAAATGAATTTGATTTGTTCTATGTCATTGGACGCCAGATTTTTTAGATCCGCAATGTCTCCGAATATGTTTAGAACACTTTGGCGGTTCAAATCATAGCAAGGGAAATTACCCTCTCTGCATTTTAGAATGAGCGTAAAAAACTATTCACGTCGTGGATTTAAATGCTGTGAAACCGTCTGAGTGTTAGATTTCTGTGGAGCCCAATGCAAATAGGGAGTTTCATGATTTGTATTAGCATGATTGTGGGTGTCCACTTCCCTTTCCTCTTGTTGAATTCGGACAGAATTGCACATTCGAAGCCCCTGCCGCTGAGACTAAGTAGTTCTGTGCTTTTGCTAGGATGGCAGCCAAATAGTCATCTATTTTTTGTTTAAAATTCTCCAGCTGAGATGTCGATGCAGGAGCAACCATGTGTTCTGTGGGGTTCTGTTCTTTTGGTTTGCTAGGTTGAGTTACAGAAACCCCCGTAACCAGAGAATGCTGAATGTCACAAAGGGTGCCCTCAATGGCTCAATTGGTGTTGTTATTTGGTTGTCTATGACCCATTGCTACATGTATCTGATCTTTCATGAATATTCTCTTATGTGCAGCATTTTGTAATTTTAAGGTCGCTAATTGCTTGTCTGCCTCAATATTCCGATCTATGGATTGGACTAGCTGCGACAATGGAGATAAATAAGGGAGCACTCGCAGATGTAACATTTTCTTGTACGGGTCTCCGTGCGGGCATGAACAAGAGCCCATCAGGTAATTTTGACATAGGTGACTGAGATGAATGCTTGGTAGAACTAACTTTGATCTTATCAGCCAAGACAGGGACGGCCATGGACAGTGATGGACTGGGAACAGGTACAGTGCCTTGATCGGCTCTTGTCAATGATAGACTGTTCGGATGCGTGCCAGACAGGGCTGCAGATGGTACATTTAAGGTTAAGGGGACGTTTTCTGGACCTATAGGCATGCCTTCTTTCTCTTTTAAAGCAGTTGATTTGCCCAGGGCTTTAAAAAAAGAATTTAACGTCTTTTTAGTTTGCTTCAGGTTTACCATATTCTTTGTTTTTTTTAATGCCAGGGTTTTTTTTTGTACAACCTTTGGGTTCTGAACTTTGAGGGCATCTAGGTGGCTAAGTCCTTGTACACATTTCTTTGTGCGAGGCAGCTCATATGCGGGCTTAGCGCTTCAGTTTCCAATGGTTGACAAATTTGGGCCATCGAAGCGACCTCTTTCTGTGAGGATTCCATGTGAGATGGTTGCTCGATTGGGCGAATAATACCAGTAATCAAAGGTACTGCACTAACCCTTGAACTGACTGCCTCATCAGCATGAGAGAAGGAAACCTTGGGCGACACTATTTTCCAGTTTGTTGCCCCTTCATAAAGCTCATTGATCATTCTGAGCCCAATGGGCGAAGGGACATTTTTTGTCAGAGAGGAATTATAATGAGTCAACGGCCATTTCATGAGGTCGTCAAACTGCCTGGATTGGTGTGACACTTTTGTGTCCAACGATTCAAACAGTTTGCACAGACTCATGATGGTTGTATTTATGGCTGGTTGCATCATGATTGTGTGTTGTAAAAACAGATCTGATGTAGTTTCCTTGGATGCTCTCGGAGTAGGTAGATCAAAAGAGTGTAGCATAGAGTAAGAAGACTGTGGTGGCGAATGATCAATCGTGGAGGGTTTGCTATACTGAGAACCAGCAGTTGGCTGGGCAGTCACACTCCATGGAATGGGGGACTCACTTTGACTGGCATGTATAGACAGGACAGTTTGATCCTGCTGTAGTGGGGGAAAGGAATTTGGAGAAAAGGCAATGCGAGAAGAAGAAAGGCGCGGGCAATTGTGTGTAGAGGCCAACATTGTGATGTCCGATAAAGTGCGCGGATTAACCATCACACTTGGTGTTTTGAGTGAGCTAGGGATTTCTTGTAAGTTAGAATGATCCAATTTGTTGTTGATCCCTAGATGGGAAGTTGACATAGAAGAAATTGAAACTATAGAATCATCTATGTTAACATCAAAGGTGAATTTTGTTTTCGTAGGTAGTGCAGTACCTGTTAGAATGCAAGAATGGGCAGAGTAGAAATCTTGTGGTACAGTTCCGACCTCATCACGAATGGGTTGATTTACAATGCTTGTTGAGGTTACATATAGATTCGGGATTTGAGGCGGCATATTTGATGTAAGCCGGTACGCCATAAAGTACTGGATTAATGACTAGATACAAGGCACTGAAGAATCACTACCAAAGTGTGGGGGTATCTGGATTGGTATTTGAGGACTTTAAACAGTTACACTCTCAATTTTGGATGACTACAGGGCCCTAAATCAAAGGCAGTAGCTAAAGGCCGTGCTCCAGCTCCGCGCCCCCGCACCTCGCACAGCAAACAGTAAACAGTGCTCGTGGTACTCGCTAGGTGCGCAGCGCGGGTGCGCAGAAGCCGCGATTGATAAGGGAGGCGGGAGGGGGCACGGCCAGTCGTGGGGCGGGCACTCCGGAAGGAAGGCCTGAAAATAGTAAACACAAAAAAGAGGGTAAGAAGGACAAATAAACGCAGAAAAACGTTATTTCCAAAACGCCGACCAGGCGCGATGTGCAGGAGGCACCAAACGTCCTTTTCTACGTTCTATTAACTATACGCCCCTTCGAGGCGCAGTGTGCAGGAGCCACCAAATGTATGAGCACAATGTCACTGCCCACCCCAAATTGGACACAATGTGCCTATGCAGTCACAGTCACCTTGAGACTTCCTGTATTAGAAGTCAGGCAGGCAAGGTGTTGCCGCTGTAGACGTCCTCCCGAGGAGATTCAATCAGCTTGACACGAGGAGCGGGAAGTGTTCAGGCAGCCGATCCACACAGTAAACGGTATTCGTGGTACTCGCTATTGCTACTTTTCAACGTGTGAAGGTGGCTGCACTGTTTTCATTTCAAGTTATTTTTTGAACTGTATGCCTTTTTTATACCTTATCTTATAGTTGCTAGTGATATTACATCCCTGATACTTTGATAAAACATAGGTATAGCATTATTTAACGCACATATCATTCATTATTTGTCTAATTCCGAGTGTCAATTTATGCCATTTCAAAGGGTTTTTGTGTGATTTTCTTTGAAATTAAAATAAATATTGTGATACCACCCACCGGCCTGGTTCATGGTCCATTGTGACCCGGGGTATTTGTAAAAGTGGGTGTGAGACGGGTTGGTATTAGCTCAATTCGAATTTGTAGAAAATCAAAAAAAAGCATTCTCATTGTGCGCTACATAAAAGGCTAAGGGCGAAGGTCCTGGTCCGGTGTGTGACGCCCTGTTGGAATCCTTTACAGGGGCAAGTGAGTCTGGTGTGGTGAGATGAGTGGCAGAAAGGAAGAGGTGTGGGTTAGGGGGTAGCACTTAGGTTAAGTTTCGATTGGTTAGTAAGAGGTTGAGTGGGGGAATCCGGGGTTACGAAAGGTAAGCCTGGGGGCTTTTCCGATGTTTAGCATTATATGGTCAATAATGCACTGCCTTGTTCAGTATGAGGAGTCAGCAAAGGGCCAAGAGTGAGAATGGGAAGGGGTCAGTGATAGCTGCCTGAGGATGATGCGGGAATAGTATGAACAGTGGTGTCAGTGAGGGAATATGAGGGATTCGAATAAATGCAGCTGTAAGGGGCAGTGATATTCAGATAGGGTGAGCAAGGATTTCAGGAAAGTAAGACGGATGAACAAAGTCATGAGTAAGGGGTAGCTTGGGCGAGTTTCCGGTATGAATTGTTTGCCCTACTAAATAGTTCAGACATCTGGGATTCCTGTGTTAGTTGTTGGGCAGTCTGAACAATGAACAGTATGCATCTTCGCTCACTGGTTTCCCCTAACTAGAATAGGCAATGGCTGGGTGTGGTTGTAGGGTAATTGTTTTGGGCAGTGGTGGAAGTGTACAAAAAGAATTAGTGGAACTATGTTCCCTACTGGTCTGCACCGCTCCCCACAAACCCCATTGCCACACCACCTCCCATGCACAATACAAACCCCAAAACCCATGCACTTGCTGTTTAAGGGCACGTCCAGTGCAGTGCACTGAAAGTGCAAGTTTCAACTTCTTCCTACGCTTTTATTTTAAAACGAAACCGTTCTGGAACGGTTTCTTTTTAAAATAAAAGTATAGGAACGGTAAAACTTATTTAAAAGAAGTATAGGAGCACCGCTCCCGACGGCTCCCGCTCACTTCGACCACTGGTTTTGGGATGCGTGGGGTCATACGGCGCCTTAACACTGCCTTGCTTCTTTGTATAAAGGAGGGTTAGAGGAATGAGGCATCTCTGCATATGAACAAGGCTGTCAGGGCTCCGGGTTTACCGCTGGGGGGGGAGGGGGCGGTGCTGTGTGTGCACTATCACTGTAGCGCGTTGAAGGGGTGGGAGTACTGCACCTCTCGGCAGGTGATACTTCTACTGCCCCACGGTACAGTGTGGTGGAAAAGGTTGCGTGCAGTGGCAGGGACCGTGCTCTGGACTGGATTTTCCGTCTCTACCTCTGCCCGGCTTCGCTGGGCAGTATTGAGGGATGTTGGGTGGCGGTAAGGGACCTCGTGGTGTATGTTCGGGTTGTCAGGGCTCCCCTGTTTGGACCGGGGGTGCCGGTGGGCACAGGACGGGTGCACTGTGCAGTATTTCCTTTCTATTACTTCGCACTGCTTGCGAGCATGGCAGCGAAGGGAGGGAAGCGGGGTGGGGGTAAGGCACCTCTCTGCACATGATCCGGGGTGCCAGGTCTCCCGTGCTTGGTGCTGGGGGTGCCGGTGGGTGTTGGGGGGTCGGGTCCTCTGTATTTACCTTCTCTTCCTCTGCCCCGCGTCACTGTAGAGCAGGGAGGGGTGGGGGCTGTACATGAGAATTATCCTCCTCCTCTGGCTCCTGCAGTCTGAGTCTCTCTCCCTCTATCAGTCTCTGCTCAAAGCAAACATGATGGCGGCGGCTCCCATCCAGCAGAACGGCACCCACACCGGCGGGGGGGTGCCCATCGATCTGGACCCCCCCGACTCCAGGAAGAGGCCACTGGAGGCGCCCTCCGAGGCGGGCAGCACCAAGAGGACCAACACGGGCGGTGCGTACCTACGGGGGCAGAGAGAGCGACAGAGAGAAACGACGAAATCGGCACCCTCCTGCCCCATCCAGGCACCCCAGGGGCTGCGCCTAACCCCTACTCCCCAAACCCTAACACACTGACAGCTCTAGCAAAATGGCCACCTTCGCACTCCCACCCCATACTAATAAAGGACACAAGCCATTTGCAGCTGTCCCCCGGATCTGTGATTCGGGGGGTTCAGGTCTCTGTTTTTGCACCAGGCCAGCTCACCCAGAGAGAGCAAGTGCCGAAGAGTTGGTGCAGGTCCAGTTGGTGGAAGATGTTGAGTGCGCTGCATGTTGGTGGAGGGGGGAGGGGGGCACGGGGCTGGAGTTGTCAGACACACACGGAAGCGGGAGCCAATGTGCAAACCCTGCTCCTTGCATCACTTCTTGCCTAAAAACACTGCATGCTGCCTCTTGCCTTCTTGACAGAACCCCTTCATTGCGCTGCTCCTTTCCCCAGGAAGAAAGAAGCGGAATTAAAACATTTTATTTGTATTTTACGGGGAGGTTGGGGGTGGGGAGAGGGTGGGGGCTGGCTTCCCGGAGATGAGTTATAACAGTCCCAGCATCTCCCGTCCCCTTGTATTGGAGCCCTAACAATGCACCGAAGCAGAGGTGAATTGACTTGCTCGGGATTTCCAAACACTCTCACTGGGTTATTGGCCACAGCTAGCAGCAGCAGCTCACTCAGATGGACCTGCACTTTTATCATAAACTGTACAGGGAGATTTATTTTCTGGAACATGTTGAGGTTATACAAAGTTAGTTACATTGATTTATTTTTTAATTTTGGGAGCACGTGGTATAATAATCTTATTGTCGTTTTATTATATGGTGTGAATGTTTCTGTTTCTCCCCTCCCCCACTAACATTTTTTTCATCCCCCCTCTCGAAAGGGGAGGGGTAAGTTTTGGACCAATTTCAGGTCACCTATTTGCATTTCCTTTTTCTCAGTTCTGGAATTTCTCGAGCCGGGTGGGGGCTATGGTGAACCAAGGTGGGTGCAATTCGGAATCTTTGGCGGCTTTCTTTTTAATGTGTATTATAATTAAAGAGCCTTTTCAGCTTACGATGGTGAATGCGATCCTTTCGTAAACGAGCTTAGAGGGGATCACGGTTCCTAAGAAGATTTCAAGGCGATTCCACTGGATTACCCGTGCAAGAGATTCCACCTTGTGCTCGCTAGATCTTTTGGGGGATTTTTTTGATTCCCAGAATAGAACATTTCAAGGCACCCTTTTGCTAGTGTTTTTTCCCCCAAGACGTGGATGTTTTCTCGCCCTCGGGGAAAGCCCCGACAGTGCTCTGGATTTTTTTTTGTTTTACTAACTAAATTGCATGGAATTTACGTATGACCATCTGCTTTTGGATTTGTCCAGGGCGCTGTTCTACGCGGGCACATTTGTGGGGAAGTGCCCGACTTTGCATGGCATCCATGGCGGATTCGGGCTTGTGTATAGTATCTGTATGCTGACACGAAGACTGTTACAGTTGTTTTATGATACATCGTGGTTGTATGTGAGCGGTTGATCGCTTTGTGTGTTGTGGTAATGCCCGCTCTCTGACAATGACATGTGTTGCTGAATGTTACCAGGTGTGTGCATGTAATCACTATGGCTCGGCTGAAACCGTGTGCACCTGGGGCGGACCGAGGGGGCTGCGTGCTTTATTTTGCAAGGACCCTAACCTTTCGCACTTCTTGTTTTTGTCGTTTAGAAGATGGCCAGTATTTCCTCAAGGTTCTCATACCGAGCTATGCTGCTGGCTCCATCATTGGGAAAGGAGGGCAGACGATAGTCCAGCTGCAGAAGGAGACGGGGGCAACAATCAAGCTTTCCAAGTCCAAAGACTTCTACCCAGGTAGGTGCTCGCCCAGGGCTTCCAGGCGCCTCTTGAGTTTCTTCCCCTGCGTCCCTTGGGTGGTGTTTATGTTTATTAAACTGCTACAATATATCGACAGCTTTACTACCGCACCACTCATTGCCTTTTAGGTTGATTTGAGAAGGGTGGACAATCTTCCAGTGTGTGGCCAGAAAAGTCGTTTTGGAAGCTCGCTTCTAGAGGGGCACTGGCCTACAGCGAGAGCAGAGATTTCCCTACGTTCAGTGGTGCAGGGCTGGGGCAGTGTCAGTCGGAAGTCTTGACATCCACCAATGTCCCCGTTGGCTAGGCAGCACTTGGAAACCCCAGGGCAAGTACAGGAGTGGCCGAAGTGCTATGTCAAGGGCTGCCTTTGCAAAGAAAACGCAGCTGGTCATTGTGTTTGGGCAAGGGCGAGGTTCGCGAACAAGAACAGGGCGCTTCCACCATGGTGCCGTCTTTCTGCTTCAGTGCTCTGCTGTGCTCGGATTGAAGGGGCGGGCTGCTCTGCTTCCACACACCCCATTTCAATCCGACACAGGGAACACTTCCTGTGCTTTTGTCTAAGAAACAAACGGTTAATATCGGGTAAAGAAAACAGGCCCTTTCGAGCGATGTATTGGAAAAATACGGATTTTATAGCATAACAGCTGTCTGTGCATGTTTGCTTGTTAACCGGGCCACTGTGCACAAACACACGCGTCTGCCACCCCGCCTGCAAACACGCGGGAAGAATGCGCGTTGCCTTTGTCTGACACTGCAAAGTCTGCAGGAAGCGAGCCGGGGAACTGCTTCAAGCACATCTGCAGAATTCTGCCCATTCCTGCGAACCTGCTCAGTATCACCCTCGGACGTGGGGAGCTAGTCTGCGTAGGTGTCTGCCGGGAGACCTCTAGACCGCTGCACATTGGCCATTCCCTGGGCGCATGAAAGTGTACATCGTTCAGCTGTTGGATTGCACCGAGCGAACACTTTCTCTCTCAGAGATGAATGAAGTGCAAACCCCCCAGGCGGCTGGTGTAGGCATTAAATCTTCATCCACGCGAGCTGTGTCCTGCTGTGGAGCAGGACGTACATCGGATCCCTGGAGCGGCCAGCCTAGGATCCATTTGACATAATTTACCCGACTGATGCATAATTTAGAACTTACATTTGATGTCGGACTTACAATTATGCAGCTGTTATAAGAAATACACTCCACTCGCACACCTGTTTTAAATGTTGGCAACGGCGTGAAATATTTGATGTGCTAGAAGGGTTGCATTTTTACATTTTTTACGCCCAAAATTCTCACGTTACACCGAACATTTGTATTATATCACAGTCATACTAAGCGACACGAGCAGCCCAACTGTTAATGGAAATATAAACACTGAAAGGGGCTTGATTGCTGAATTAATAACCGAGCAGTTCTGGCAGGGCAGTCATGATGGCAAATTCAATTCTCTGCTCCACAGATTAAAATGAAATGGCTGTCTCTGCATTATACATGAGCTGGTGCCAGGCGTGTGGGGATGCGGTCGAAAATTGATGTTTGTCGAGGACAGTCCAAATTGCTAATTAAATGCCTCTTTTCTTTTTATGTAATGTAAATAGAGGCGCCGTAGATGGGCACCCGGGACCCTGCTCCTTTTGTAAAAACATGACTGTAGAACCCAGGTCGCCTAGATCCATCCACAGTCAGTAAGACTTATACAGGAGAGCACATCTCCTTACTGCGGGGTCTGGTGTTGCTCCTCTTTGCCTTATCCAGGCAGGACTGGTGTAAATCCGGCATGGGAGTCATGCAAAAGCCTTTCGCGTATGTTCCACACAACGGTGTAGATGCAACCGATGCATTTTAAGAATGCTCCCTGTCCCGGACTCCATGATAGACTATAGAGCAACATGACCTGTAGTCGATTTTGGAATGGGAGTAGTTGGGTTGAGTCTACTTAGTCCGGTCCTTTGTCACAATCAGGTGGGCTATCTTAAAATGGCTTGGGCTTCAAAACATGCTGAACCTCAATTTACCTCTTACACAGAAAGGCACGTGTGCGAAGGAGCCCCACAAGAGAAAGCCTTTGTTTGCCCTGGCTAACACGCCCTTGCAATTAGGACGTCTTTATGGTCCACAAGACTGAAGACCCTGTGTTTACACCACCCTCCTTTCCAACATTTGAATTTTCAAGTAGTGGTGGGAGACCTTATGCGAGAGTGTGCTTCCATCACTCTAAACTACAACATTAAAATGAAGCGACACAACAGTCACAGGAGCAACAATGACTAAGTAATCTGCACCCCCTTGAGAGGTCGGCTCCAAATCCTGTCAGACACTAGAGCTGTGGTCATGTCACATGAATGGATCATTTGTACTGTAGATGCAGTGCAGACTTTCCTTATTTCATTTACTCCCCATAATATTGAGGCTGCTTGGTGTCTGCACCTCTGGAATGTCATCACTTCAGAAGCATGATTTCATTTGATTGGGTTTCTCAAAAGGCATCATACTGATGAAGCCCAAAGCGAGCAGAACTCACTTCCTGCAGTATGACTTTCTGCGGCTGATCATGCTGCTTTTCAGAGCTTGCGCCTGGAATAAGGTAGCGTTTTGATTCTGTAATTAAGCTGCCCGTTAAAGGATAGTCTCGAATGATGCATACAAGGGATGTGCATTTTCTGCTGAACAATAAAGCATCTTTATATTTCCCTTCTGTTAACTCTCAGTGCCATTGAGGAATACTAATGCCAGATTGGTAGGAGAGAAGCAGGGCCATGCATTGAATGCCTGCTTTAGTAGGTGGTCCTTATTAGTAAGGGCAGCTGCCTCTCATTGGAGAATATCTGTTCGGGGAACGGGCCTACCCTGATGGGGTTTTGGAAAGAATGGTGAAACGGTGTCTAAATCTTAACTTGAAAGAAATATATTTGTCTGTCTATCATGGTTTCCAATTACTGTTCCTTCCATATGCTCTGAACGTTCGCAAATCTCTGTGGGAAGGTGTAATTAACACAGCCGTGCACACTTTTCATCATTAGCGCAACACTGTCTTTGCACTTTCTAAAATGCCTCTAACTATGAGTGAATATGTTTATTTTCGGTTTGTTAGTAAAAGTCATTATGTAATGTCAAGGTTAACTAACTCAGATAGTTATATTTGGAGAAGGAACATCCCTAGTAATACTGTAAGTCTGCCAAGTTCCTGTTTTTACATTGTGCCACATCACAGATAGCATTTAACTCTGGGCTTATCATTTCTGTAAGCACCCACCGAGTGTGCCAGAGAAGGACATTGGGGCACAGGAACAGCCCAGAATAAACCGAGTTCAGTGAATCCACTGACTGCTATTGGGGCAGTAGGCCACTCCTCCTCTCTGATGGTCCTAGAAAGAAGTCTTGTGGTTTACATTTTTAGAGCGACCATAAAGGACACAGTTTAAGACCCCATTTTAAAGAAACACCCAAATTCAATTGCAGAAGAGTATTTGGAGTCTATATTAGAAACCTGTATACAGAGTCATCCGTTTATGAAATCATATATAACACTACTGTATCCTTACAGCTAATTCGATATGCCTGTAACGATGATCCGTAGATAATGTTATGGGATTCTGACTGATTCCTCTGTACTGTTTTATTAGTCTTCATTCATCTCTCAAGTCATAGTCAATACTATTGGGTACTTACGCATTTTATTCTGTCTGACAGTACATGCCGTAGAAGACTCTTGGGTGTAGTAACACCATTCATAGTGTATGTCTTTGTTGGTCTTTATCGGTTGCTGTTTATTCTCTGTGTGGGTTAGTCAGGTCATAATGACACAACAGTATCATTTCAATTGTCTCACTTCGATCGTGTTGTACTTTTCGCTTTCCTTTGTTATGCAAAAAATGTTGTATCCTATTTCTCTTGACTCTACTGACCTTCGAGTGACAACCATATGTGTTTTAGCGGAAGCATAAGTCTGCTGTTTCAGGGTTCAAGTAAAACAAAGCTTACGGGATACCAACATGTTGCGTCAAGTGCTTTTGCAATTGGGTTATTCTGAATGTTGCCATTTAACAGTGTTTCTTTCATTTATCCTAACCGTGGTAGAATTAGGCATATCTGCACCAGATTCTGTCACCTGTGTCCATGGCATGGCAATAACCATGGAATTTTAGTTCAAGTGCAAATACCCTTTTTTAAAGTAAAGATATATCGGACTGTTTTTTAAATCAATAGCGGCGTCTCGAAGTACAATATGAATAAATAGACGATAGGACAAGTTGAGTTCTTTACGTTAATTGTATCCACTATACTTTGTAATCACCTCTTTATATAGCGACACACCTTTTCACTTTGGAAGTAAGGAAATATGTGGACTGCAGAGCACTGCTGTTCAAGGCTTTGTTACCATGGAGTTGTACATAGCGGTTAGCTGTCAGCATAAGCCCGGTAGTTTGGCGTTGAGATTCAACACTTTATTGTTGTAAAATGCAGCAAAGGCTTGGGCCCTCCCTTTGTTGAGGGGTCCTCTAATAAGTATGCCACATTTATGGTGAAAGGTTTGTGTTGGGTAAAGGTCACATCTTCACTGATCTCCTCATGATTCATTAATGTGAATACGTCGATAAGGATTAGAAATAGCCTCTTTGTGTTTTGGGGAACAATGTAGATCAGACGGAACCTGAAATTAATGTCTGTGTTGATTCCATAGATTAAGGGTTATGGTAAAGTTTGAATGTCTCTGCCATTTATTTTAAGGAACACACATGTCTCGTTGCAGAAAATCTTTGCAGTAAGTTTTGTTGTTGCCTTGCAAATTGCCATTCCTTATTTGCAGGGCACATCTAGATGGGATGTTGGCCATTTTGACAGATGAACGAGCTGAGATGCTGGGGGTGCGTGTATGCGTGTTTGGGAAGCCTGTAGTAAAGGCTGGGTTTCAGGGTCCCACAAGCATTAACAGAGCCACTAGTCCAGATATCGTTAGTTGATAGGAGACCAGACAGATTTTTACTAATGTGTAAAATGCAATCTCTATCTTCTTGTGAATTAATTGCATGGTAATAAATGACAGCTATTACCCTTGCAGGAAGATCCAAATGTGTTGCTAATGTGTAAATAGCGAGCTTATTTGTAGACATAAATGCTGCGTTAAAATGCCATGGCAACATTATCCCAGTCGCAAGGCTCTTGGCTGGTTTTGCAAACCTGCTACTTGCAGGCCGAGCTTGATGTGACTGGGGTGCCCTGCAGCATTTCAAGTCCTGGAAGCTCAGGAGTGTTCATGTGCCATTCACGTTCTTCTCTAATGACTTGCTTCCATGGTAAGGCAAGATTGTCGGCAGTGGGTGCCCAGCGGCCATGGCAATATTCGCAACCTTTTGCAAGAAATAGTATGAGGCCTCGAGTTGCTACTACTAAATGGTTGTGGGCATTGGTTATCAGGCAAAGGGTTGTACTTATTTATTGGCTTATGGTTTGTGTTTTCTATAGTGCTAACATGCCACCGTAATTCCACACAAGAATGATTTGAGACACTAAACAAAAAAAATACAAATGCCGAAATTCACACAATACAGACAACTGCAGCAACTTATAAGTGCATTACAAAACTGGGGTGTGTACGTCGGGCAGTGTGTTAAGCGTGCAGAACACTCTGCGTTCCTATGTATGCATGAGTTTAAAGCCTACATCATTCTGTACCTAGATGATCACAGGCCAGTAGTATTAGACTGTGGATATACACGTCAGTCAGCTAGAGCCTTAATAATGGTGTTCTCAGGTGTACGCAAGGCAATGAGATTACAGCATGCATGGCAGCACACTCTGATGTACACAGGCCAGTCAACTTAGAATATTGATAATGGTGCTCTCAGATGTACGCATGGTGTTGAGGTTACAGAATGCATCACAACACACTCCGATATATATGCAGGCCAGTTAGCTTACACCATAAATCATGCTGTATACAGGTGAAGGCAGGGCAGTAATATTTGGGCATGCATCACAGTGTATTTAGATGGTGGAGTAAAATAGTGGCGCTGTGAGGAATTAGACCATCCGCAGGGTTGGTGTGCGCTCACCTGGGTTTTTTAGAAATTTTAAATGAAATTGAATGATGGTAGATCCAGCTCCAGAACATTTGTGGTGCTAATCTGCACACCTTTTCCTACGCTCACTGCACGACATACACAAAGGCCTGTGTACTCTGGATGGACACAGCCTGCATGCACAGTCCTCCCTGTCATATTTAGTTGGGATCTGACAGGTGGAGTACATAATGCATCTCAGAAGGGGGAGGACCAAAACCTTCCTCCTACCATGGCCAGTCTAATTAGCTATCAAAGGCCCATGGATCCGCCCCCTGTCCGTTTGTTTACCCTCTGCAGATTATGGCAGCAATTAACATAACTAGCATACTAATAGAGAATACTTCAAACAGGCCCACATGGGGCCTGGCTGCAGAGGTCTATCAAAGGAGACAGGAAACCCCAACAACCTTTGATATGCACTGTGCCAACTTGAAGCCAGCTCCCGCCTCTCAGTATCAAGGGCAGAGACCTGTCATGTCTGGGACCATGTGTTTACAGTAGGCAACCCCTGCAGGGGGACCCCATTCAAAAGGTATGCAATTGTGGTTGCAGGAGACAGGAAGTCTGTTCTCGGCGCAGCTTCAAGAGAGACCTGATGTTTTAAATGGAATCACAGAGAGCTCCATTAACTAGAGAGGCCCTTTGATCCACAACCGACAGGAAGAAGGGTGGTATTTAGTATTACATGTTTTCATCCCTTTAACTTTTCTGTTGCCAAGCACTCTGGGTATGACCTTATGCATACAGGTGATTGTTATTGGGAACCAGGATTGTTTCATTAAGGTAGGCTTAGCCTACACCAATCACTGTGGCCCATTTGCAAGGAGTAACAAGAAGAACTCATTTGGACCCTGGCTGAAGGTACAGTCTCATAATATTTATTTAATTTTTTAGTCACAAACAATTCATATTAAATATCACGAAAAACACTCACACACCTTTTTCCACCACTCACAATTCATTCATAACTCATGATACCATATTCATACCAACAACGATACCTCTATTGTCTATTATCACCATAACAGAATACCAAGTATATTTACAAATTCAAAACTCATTTGTTTTACAGATGTGACCCTCTGTGTAAATATAGGGGATATATGTCTATCTGTCAACACGTGTTTCGTTTGTAAGTTCACTGTGGGTGTAGAGTATCTTGCGCCAGTCGTTTAGCCAACCTTCCTTAGGACGAAGGACAACTGACAAATACATGTTGCTTTTATGATGGATGGGTTGAGCTTCGTGATCTCCACAAATTTTTCAAGTGGTGATGCCGATGTAGTAGTGTCAATCCACATACAGGTTCTATCTCTCAGGAAATGGCACAGTGTACCCTATCCTTCAAGCTGATGATAGATCGAATTCCCAGAGTCTTAGTCTTCTTCTTTCAACACTGGGTGAAATAATCCCCTTCTCACCGTAATTGTTCCCATTGTGTGAGATTCTTCAAGTTCTTCTATCTAGGTATCATTCCACTTTAATCGCACCAGTTAATCTTCCCGCTACGAAACTACAAATGGATTTGCGTTTCGTAGCGGGAAGATATATATATATATATATATATTTACATAGAGGGAAAAAAACAAATGAGTTTTGAATTTGTAAATATACTTTGTATTCTGTTATGGTGATAATAGACACATATGTGAGGCATAGTTGTTGGTATGAATATGGTATGCATGAGTTCTGAATGAATTGTGAGTGGTGGAAAAAGTTGTATGAGTGTTTTTGGTGATCTATAATATGAAACGTTTGTGACTAAAAAATGAAATAAATATCATGTATTGCTTAAAACTTTGTGAGTATCCTGTTATTTATCTACCGGTCCATTTTTTTATTATTGATTTGTATACTCACCTGGAGGGCCGTAGAATCACACCAGGTACCTTTTTGGTATTATATATATGAAGGTACAGTCTGCCTTACAGCTTCCACCATTGAAGGAAGGCCAAGATTTAAAAAGAGGGACACTAGATCCCTCCTATATAAATCTCCCAGAGAACAGAGGGAGATACTGAAAGCAGAGGACCCTCCAGCTCCATAACCGGTACCCAGCCAGCACACAGCCTGCCATGCTAGGCTCTGCGAGCATGCTTTATAGGTTGGAAGTGCCAGAGAGTCTTTGAACCAAACCCAGGACAAGGCCAGTGCCTGCAATACTCCCCTCAGCTTTGGACTGTCTGCCTTAAAGGACATTTTCAAGCCAGTCAAGTACCTCGAGCTGCAACTGACTGCACCTCTGACTGTTGTCACGCCGCAGTCGCTAACGTCGTTTGAGACGCCTCGACCAGTGCTTCAGATCCGCCAACCAGCACTGAGACAACGAATCCAAGCCCTGAGCTGCCTTGGATGCCAGCCTGCAGCCATCCATCGAGCCTTGCTCGCCGAACTGCCTGCTGCCTGATACCTGCAGCTGTCTCCCGTCTTGAACTCTGTCACAGGAGATGCAAAGCGACCTGAAACAGACTCGACCCTGTACAGCACCAAGAACATCTACAAGCACAAGGTACATTGTGGTTCTGTCCCCCTGGTCCTTCTCTGAAGGCCCCTATTGACTTTCGATGACCCATTTCTCCCCTTCTATTGAAACCGAGCATCCTTGAAGGATTGAGATTAATTACTTTACTGACTACCCTCCTGTCAGTATCCAGAGTGCATCCCTGTTCCTTCTTGAAACTGTCCTCTGCATTTCTTTACAGGGTAGGTTGCATTTTGTAGTGTGCTAGAACTGTCTGTTGTGATGATAATAAAGTAGATATGTTTATACAACCTTGACTGGAAGTCCCTTTTATCATTGGGTAATAATCGTATTTCCGCTGTGTTGCAACTAACCAATGATCCACGACCTTGCAGAGATAAGCCTGCCGTTCAGTCCATGTTACCAAAATTGGACAATGAGGTTTACAATTTTCTTGTGTTTCCAATCTGTTCAGATCTCTTCTGATGTATTAGAGTTGTGGAGCTGATTGATGGTTTAGAAACCAATATTCACCCCTGGACCACTTGTCCCCTGAAGTTGAGTCGTCACAGATGTGCTTCACAGTGTACACATAGGAGGGAATTGTAGTGACATGGAGATGTTTCTGAAGAGGCTATTTGCTCTGGTTTGTTCTCAGTGAAGGGGTTTTCACATGTTTGGCAAATAGTGGATGGCTGTGGTATGTTTTTGTTGGTAATCTTGCTCTCCTCAGCCACACCGCTGTGATTATGCCCGATTAGGAAGACACATGTGTCTGGGGTTGCTACTGGCACCCTACTTCAGAGGAGAATTGCCTGACGTTTTCCTGCTGTACTTTCTTTGTGGGGCCCCCAGGCTGATATGCAGATAGTTATTTCTCGCCTGCTATGCTGAAGAGAGCTCAAATCTGCCTGCAGACCCTCCAGGGTGGGTAACTTGCCATGTCTTTCTCAGCCGTTTGGCAAATGTATGTATGGCCGTGATCGACGAGTGTGCGCCACGGTCTACTCTTTTACATACATTCATATAAAGTACGCCTCGGGACCCCAGTGCCTCAGCTGCAGCCGCAGAGCCGTCCTATGCTGCAGCATTACCGTGATTGTCCCCGAATCCTCCCGTGCCATTGGTGAACTCGTCTGTGTACCAAATGCAGCATGTGGATTTCCATATCTCTTGCTTGCCAAGCCCCCCCAAATATTTGATGAATTCCTCCTGGCTTAGCTTTCTAAGACGTCTGCCATTTCGCAATGTCTATGTGCAACTTCGGGTTATGTTTACACCGTCACCTTCCCAATATCCTGCCTTGTTGAAACATCATCACTGAAAGTAAACACTTGAAGTAAATAATCAGTTCGTTTCTCCGGAGAACTGTTTTTTCATATTCCTGCCGAATCAATAAACACATGCCGTACACTGACTATCACATAATGGGATCTTCAAACGGCCCGTTTAGTAATCTGCTTTGCCCTTAAGCTTTTCCCTTTCCAGGCCTCTTGCTTTATTACCAATTTAAAGGTAAGTCAGTGATGTTGGACAGAGCAAGCAAATTAAGCACAGGTGGACCAATTGAACCAGTGCGCTTCTCTTGATATTGGGAAATTGCAATGCCTGAACTTTGTCATTCGGTAAGATAAAAGGGGGAGTGAGATTTCATGCTTGATTTCAGCATTGCGCATTGGGGACGTTTTCAATTGCATCCATGCTACGTCGAAGTTCATTTCCCAGCAGTGCTTTTCACTTGGCGCATTTTTGAGTGAATGGTGCAGAAAGTATAGTACAGTAAGCATACAATAATATGAATGTCACATTTTCGTATAGTGCTTCATGCATGTGCTGATGGGTTTTATTTGTATCACCCAAAGTAATGACACTCAATTTACTGACCTCAGGTGGATGAAGGACTGAGTCGGCCCTGTTGTGTGTTGGACTTCCGAAGTGCAGGCTGGTCCCATGTCTGAGGCCAGTGTTTAACTTGCAGGGCCAACTGCAGAAGGGTCATATGGCAGGAATGTGAAATTCTAATCTTTCCAGCGGTGCCAGATGAGATAAGCGCTGACACTGGTATTGTGTTTCGGCCCCCAACCCTGGTAGCCATTACATAATGCTGGCAGCCAGCAGCACTGATTCTGTTGTCGGAGTGCCCTGTGAGAATTCCACAATGTGCACGAATCTAATATTACCCAGCATTCTCCCACACCACAAATCAAGATATCTATTGGTGCTTTTCAGTCCCTTTTGGCCCTCCGAGGGATTAAAGGCAGAGGCAGCCCTGCCTGTTTCCAACCTTTCATCTGCAAGTTCAACACAGGGGAAAAGGGAGGCGCCTCACTGGTAGAAAGGGGAGCCTACGAAGTCTATGCCGTGATCTAGCAAACGTCTCTGTAGTGTGCAGCAGACGGCCCCTTGAAGGCAAGCCCGTCCAGTGTTCTTACATTTGGTACCTTTGTATTTCTGAAGGGCCTGGTTGCACTCACAAAAGAGAATCACCCGTCCCTCTACAACTATGTTCAGTGCACCCCATAAGGGGAACATCTGTCAAAGACTGGGGTAAGTCATTGCAGAGTGCACAGCACAACCTGGATCTGGCATAGTCGAACAGTTGCATATTGATACATGTTATGTATTTTATAGTCAATTTAAAAAATAGCTTTGTTGAAAATCTGGGCTAGACGTAATTCCCGTATGGGCTTTGAAGCAAATCTTTTGGCTAATTAATGGATGCTGAAGATGTGGTTTTTGTACATGGTAATATCTTCACAAAGGTGGTATTGCATTATAGTACAAATCATGTTTGCTCCTATGCCTCCACACAATGATCTCTTTTATCATGTTTTCAGTGCTGATTCCTCTGTTTTTTTAAAAAGTAAATCCTCCCCTATTCGGTGGAAGACATGTGATATTGAAAGTGTGGTGTCCTCTTCTGTTCATGTGTTGAGAACATTTTAGCATTGAAACACATCCTTGTCAAACTTGTATGTCATATGAGCATCTCTGCTTCTGTGTGAGATGAAATCGGGATTAGTTATAATTAACAGTAAAGAGTACTTATCTAGTAAAGTAACAGTAATGAGTGCTTGCCTGAAACAAGGCCATCTGTGACTGGTTGACAGTGAAGTGCTTTAATCTGGTACAAGAGGTAAGTGGGGGCATACATTATGTCCCTGACTGGCTTACTGATTACACTATTTATTTCGTCACAAGTATGTTCTCTGCTTCGCCCTGAGCCCAATCTTTTTCGTATGGAGGCTTTGTTGGCCACAACCAGTACAATCCAGTGTGCTTTGCCTTGGGAGTGTATTTCTTCTGCTATGTAAGCTCTTTGTGTAAGAGTCCTATGTTAGTACCTTGAGATGATATGATATCATAGGTTATTTATAACGCGCTTAAATACCCAGAGGTTTCTAAGCGTGGACCCAGGGATTGATCCTGTGCTGCTCTGTGTCGCCTTGCTTTCAAGGTGAGCACGTTGCCCTGAGCTATCCTACTTTCTTATTGTTCTTCTCTCTCTATGTAAATAGACTAGAAAGCACACAGCTGCAGTGTTGGACTATGGTCCTCGTTACACGTTTCCCTTGTTAGATGTGAAAACCCATCAAACGTGATGCCATTTTATTTACGCAAACCTGTGTGTCTAGCCCCTGCCCAAAAGAAGAATCCATAATCTTGAATTGATGAAGTGCCTCTGTGTGCACAGAGCGCGTTATAATTCACTGTGCCTCAACGCAAGCAACACGCTTGACTTGTGCACCCACCTCCATCTGGGCATTTTTCCAAGCTTTTGAATCGCTCTCTCCTCTAAAAAATACAACGGACTGTCCAAGTGGATGATGTCATGCAGTTCATGGGTCGGACATGTGTTGAATGCTCATGTGGCGCATGGATTCTGGCAGTCTCTTAGAAAGCCATTGGACGATTCCGACAGGCTTTTCCTTCCTCTTGTAGGAGTATGTCTTGCAGTATATTGAAGAATGAATGCATTATATTGTAAACTTGAACGCATTTGGTAATCGGACATGTGTCCAATTACAATTGCCTCTTTCCAAAACCCACCGAATGATGCACTTTCCCAACTGCTTTTCTGTTTTGGCTCTTAATAATCATGGTATAATGTATTCATTTGATGTTGCACACGTGTTTCCAACATACATAGTGTGCGGTTGTACTACTATTGGTAAGGTTATGGGTATAAAGCCTGGATTTTTTGGTACACACTGCAGGTTTTCAACTGTGAGGACGGCGAGTCTTAGTGCTGGAGCATGCGTCTGATAAGCATATGTTCTTCTATGATCCTTGTCTTTTATACCTCGCAGATCACAGCTCTGGTGGTCTCTTAAAGCACCCAGCCATATCAGCCAGGTAAAGGAACAAAAGGCAACATCTTTTGCCTGATTTATGCAGTCCCATTGAAAAATGCTTTGTAAATCAGGTACATCAGAACAGGCGAGGTACAGTAAAAGTTTAACTCATAATTTTAATAAATAACGAGCCTGAGCGACAAAGCGTTATTCAATGGGATTGCACCATTGTAAAACATTTTGTAAATCAGGCCTATTGTATTTTGGTTAAAGGCTTTATATATGGCACCTCGGATCTAGGGTATTGATAAAGGATAGCAACATGAGCTGCACAATAACGTAGCAATGATAGATGAATGATGGGCAGCACATTCTTACCATCTGCTGCTTTGCTGTAGTTTAATGGAGAGGGCCAAAGGTTCCCTGAAACACTGCATGACCCATGAGATTTCCATTATACCTAATCCAGTCTCATCCTGGTATTACAATGCATGCGTGGAGACAATTACTTCCTTTCTCTGTGGTACAGATTCGCTATTTTATGTTTTTGCCTTTGTCCTACGAACCTTTGCTTCGGTAGAGCAAACATTCCTCATCCTCATTTGTTCAACACTCACGGGACCGTTCAGGGAGTGCAAAGGTGGGCTGTGAAGAGGGTCACCCCACTTCTGGGAGGCAAGGGAACTTTACAGGTATGTTCCTTTCTCTAGCAGAGAGGTTCACTGTTCATCTCAGCTGATCTAGGGTCTCTTAAGGGGTGATGCATATTTTTGTATTTCTTTGTTCTGTCTTGCTACAAAGTTTGCACTGCGCTGTGAGAATACTGCCCCTTTTGAGAGACATGCTTGGAAGAGCTGCTTCAGTTGGGGATACTATCTTTTATCAGTTGGGACATGTGCTATAGCTGAGGAAAAAGAAATGCTGCTATATGGGTCTTATACAGGCTGAGGACCCTTCCCTGTTCAAGAATACAGTCGATCCCACAAAGGTGACACTTAGGCCCTGATTCATGGAATTATGTGCATGTAAAACGGGGATTTGCGTGCAATTCTGCACTCAAATCCCTGATTTCCGAATGGGGATTTGTGGGCAGAATGGCACGCTAATCCCCGTTCTGCACGCAAATAATTCCATGAATCAGGGCCTACGTGTATTTAAAACATTTAGCAAGCAACACCCTTGAGGAAAGGTTAACAGAGCACTGTACCAGAGAATTAACGATAACTCCAAAAACATAAGTCTAAAGCAGTTAGATGGCATAGCCCTGCACTGCCCCTAAGTAGAGCTCAGCAGAGGACACACTCCCTCATCTGTGAGTGGCTAGCTTACAAACTAACGGATTTCCCCACACACTGCCTCATCTGTGAGTGAGCATTAAGGCTAGTTTACAAACTAACGGATTTCCCCACACACTCCCTCATCTGTGAGTGAGCATTAAGGCTAGCTTACAAACTAACGGATTTCCCCACACACTCCCTCATCTGAGTGAGCATTAAGGCTAGCTTACAAACTAACGGATTTCCCCACACACTCCCTCATCTGTGAGTGAGCATTAAGGCTAGCTTACAAACTAACGGATTTCCCCACACACTCCCTCATCTGTGAGTGAGCATTAAGGCTATCTTACAAACAGGCTATCTTACAAACTAACGGATTTCCCCACACAAGACGTGGATGCAGGGAGCAACAGAGAGGTTTTCGCTCTTGCCTGAACGGAATTAACACGTGACTCCTGAACTGCTGATTTAAAGTGAGACCATGGGAACAGGCTTATCTCTGACCTGCGTGCAGCTAAGACTGATGGCTTCATTAAGATATTAAGCATCATATACGATAGGATGCCTTGACTCATGGGTTTCACTGGGCTTGACCGACACAATGAGGAGCAATAGAAAACATACAAGATGCCGATTTTAATTAATGTTTTTTTCTTCTGCTTAACTTGCTTTCGAAGTTGATGACCTTCTATTTTCAGATGTATAACTGGATGTATATATTTATTTCATATGTTGTCTAGCCCTAACGTGTTGCCTTTCTGAAAGTTTAAGCCCCCACTTGCAAGTCAGACATCTTAAACTTCCATCCATCCATCCGAAAGACACTCCCTTAACAAGGCTTATAGCAAAAATCCAAACTGACGGGGTGGGATCATAGACCAATCAGATGTTAATCAACTGGAGATCATTAGGGTCTCTCCCAGAAGACCCCTGTTAGCCCAGTGCACCCCACCACCAGGTGATTATTTCATATTGTTTTGGCCATGTAAATGAAAAGTGACATGTGAAAAAGAAGCGCGCTAACTAATCGGATGCCGGGATTCTTTTGTTGTCAGAGTGCCGCATTGAAACACCGTGGCGTGAGTGCAAGAGTGAAGCAGACCTTGCACCTCGTTATCCAAGCGGTGCAGTTCCAGAGTTTTCATTAGAAAGCGGAACTGTGTCGATGGCATATCAGTGGGCCACACTGCTCTGTCCCTGCGCTTGTCTGTAGGGGGCACCGCGCTTCGTCCTTGCTGCATGCAGGCTGGCTTCGGACGCTTGTTAACCCCGATCTCTACAGAGCAGCAGCGGGGTGAACGCATCTCGCCAGTGACTCCTTGGAATAGAATGTGCAGAATCTGGTTGCCATTTTTTAAAAGTGGAAATATGTTAGTTTGAAATAAGGCAGTGACCATGAGCGCGTGTAAAGCGTCATAAACCCCGGTTCATTAAGCAATTTAGACGTTTTAATTGCGGCCCCTAGCGCTGTGTTTCCCTCCTATCTGAAAAAGCATTGGCAATGGCAGTAGTTTTGGCGTTTATTGATGTTCTTTGCATGTTGCAATTATTGGCACCTGGATGCAAGAAGGAGAGCGCCGAGTTTTTATGGAGGATGCATTGAGGGAAGCAGAAAGGGAAGAGAAGGGAGGATGCCATTGATAGAGGGTGCCATTGATGATGAGCAAGAGGAAATATGAGCGAGAATGGGTCAGAGTGAGAGGGTAAAATATAAAGAGAGTGAGAGGTAGAATGAGAGGTGATCTGGAGAGGGGGACATGTGGATGGCACTCGCGATATGCTACCACCATAGACAATCTTTAACTCAAGACACCCAGCTGGCAAAGTGGGGGAATAAAGGGTGTGAGGAAGCTGGAGCCAGAGAGAGAGCGGACAGTGCTTGCTGGGGGTAAGGAGAGGGTACGGTTGAGTAGAGAAAGAGGGGTAGGATGGGTGATGGTACAGAGAGGGGCTTGTTTTGCGTGAAATTCTGGGACTTGTATTTTTTAAATTTGAAATGGGAAGTAAAAAACAAGCCCAGAATCGAAAGGGAAAAAACTAGTCTGGGTGGCTTTTTCACTTGAGAGCTTTGTATAGTTTTACATTCATGCAAGTGAGACTGCTGAGCTGGGACCGAGGAATACTTTAAAAAAACTTTTGTTAAGCGGATGGAAAACGTGTCGGTGTGGGAGTGATGAATGTGCTTGCTGGTCCAGCTCAGCCCACCTTCTCCTGCCCCCTCTCAGAGCTCTGATGCTGCTGACAGTGTAGCTTTCGTAAAGGCAAGCCAATAATTATCGCTTCTAGGTGGTCAACATATTTTCTTTGTTGCAACGTTTTCACCATAGAAAGAAATATTTGTTGTTTCCAAATGTGTGAGTCCACCCTGAATATCTTGGCTACAGGTGCTGTTCCTGATTTTTGAGAGGAGTATCTGAAGATAGGCCTCTGGTTAAACTTATACTTTCCATTGAGGGATTGAGGGGTTGGTGATAATAAAGTAGATTATGGGGCAGCAATAAAAGCTTTTGTTAATAAAACGGACTTTTGCAAATATTGCATTGATTTTATTATGCAGAGCGGGTTTGCTGAATGAGGGTGCATTCTAGTGTTTCATCCTGGATGCGATGCGTCCAGAAATGGATCTGCCACCCAGCCTCCTTCCCTCGCTTTTCCAGCTGGGTGTCTTGAGTTAAAGATTTTCTATGGGGTAGCATATCGTGAGTGCCAGTTATCCTCTTAATTCATGAAACTTTACTAGCTGACCTAGACGCCTGGAGTGCACCTGCACTTTCTTGTTTAAAGTATGTGTTAACCCGGATATTTTTACAAGTACACCCTGAGCGCCCAGAGTGATATTTAAAGAGCTTGCACAGATGAAAGTGAGATCATTCAGTTAATCAGTGATGGCGAGCCACCTCGATAAGTGACAGCAGCAGCCTTGTTGTGGGCTACCTAACGGGGGTCCCCTTTTCCATCCCACACGCCATGCTATATCCTAATGGTGAAGTTAGGAATTGTCATATGTTATGCATGATTGCCTCCCTGAGCACCAAAGACAAATCATTAGAAATGCATTCTAATACTGTCTTATGCCAATAATTTCCCTTGACTGTATAGGTACAAGACCTCTGGGAGAGAGCAAAAGCTCTGCAGCTAGGCCTAACAAGGCAGCCACCTTGTTGTGCACACTGCCACAACTGAAGCTGGCCACGGGTTTGCTGGGTGGTCTGCTATTGATGCCCCCCAAGTTGGTGTGGGCCTCCTCCTCTTCCCTCTGCTCGCCGTCGGCACAGAAGGCAACACTGAGGGCATTTGCCTGTTCAGGACCATGGTCCAGTGTGTGGGATCTAGACCAGGCACTCAGGGTATCCTGCTCGCTCTCCCCATCTGCGTGTGCGTTGCTCAAGCCCGTTTTTCAGTGTCTGCTATTCAATGTTTTATGCTCAGGGATTTCTACTCAAAGTGTTGTGCTGAAATGCCGAGAGTTGAGGTCTTGCTTATTGGGGAAAATTGCATTTTGTAATTTTGTTCTCCAGAAAACACCAGGTCAATACCTCTAACTTGGTAAAACTCTCTCGGAAGAAAATCATAATAAAACTCGTCCAAGTTTGTACAAAGAGCTCCTTGGTCACAGGGGTTTTGGATAAACCGAACAAACGTAAATATAATTAGCTTGAGCACGGGGATGCACTCGGCTCAGGTTGGAAGTCAGTGCACGGCCACATTTGCAGAAATTATGTTCGTCCTCTGAGGACAGCTAGTGAGCAGTGGCTGGAAGAGTGATGGACAGGAGGCGCTGAGCTAGTGTCCAATGGAACAACTTGTGTAGTGAGTGGGAGGCTGGGGTGCCCTAGCTCCGATCTCCTGTTCTTGCTCCTTTGCTCTGGTTGCTGTAGTGCTCAGCCGGGTTGTTGTCTGGTTGCATGACAAGGGCTGGGGAGGGAGCGCATACACCAAAATTACATCAGAGGGGCAGCCTGTTACAGCAGGAAGCTCGAGAACGGCAATGATTTGCTAAAAAAAGAAAATCTTAATTCTAAAAAGAGTGAGCTGAAATGTATGGGAGAGTTAACCCAAGTGAAAAGCCTGACAAAATGGTGCCGACAGACGTGAGGGCCGAGTGCAGACTCATGTCACTAGTGTCATAGCAAATCACTACAGAGCTGGGAAAATGGAACTGCTCGACCGATTTACTTCTTACAAAGCTGCTGATTGCAGCAGATTTTGTTAGGGAGCCCTCATTGGGTAATACAGCGGAGGAGTTCTGAAAAGAGATTTTAGTGAGTTGGGCATTTCATTCCATGGCATTGCTGGTTGCTATGTCAACCTAATATTCTGTGTTGAGAACCACACTTCCCTCTCTCGATTAACAATGGCTTTGGCAAATTTGTGGCTTGTGCCACAAAAACTTTCCAAAACAAAAATGAGTATATATCTACAAATCATTATCATCGTGAAACTAGCTATCAAATCTGTTAAATTGTCCCAGGTCTGCTGCACTACAATGAAAAACCGCAGAACATCCCTGGTACGAGCATGGCCTGGTAGCCACAATAGCCCCCCACTTCTGTCTCATGTTCTTAATTCTTTCTCATACCGACTTCACTCCCAGCCTCTCCTCCCAAAGCCTTCCTTGTTGCAACTTTTCTAGTTCATACCTCGTCTAAGTCTTTCCCATCTGCAGTCGTCCTTATAGCCTTTTAAATAGGCCTTACCTCTTTGTCTGACTTCAAGCAGCCCACTCTCCCCAACTGTTCATATACCCATCTCACCTGCTAGCTGCGCCCCTCCTCCCGCTCCCCTCATTTATTCCCAGCAAAACTCATCTTATCTCTTGGATCTTCTCAGTACATGCTTCCTAATGTCCTCTCCAAACATGCTGATCCGTATTCCCCACAGCCTCCCTCCTTTAATGCCCCAGATCCTCATACTTATTTTACAAAGGCACAGGGTGTACTTTGCACCCGGCCAGCTTTCTTTCCCAATGTGTTTTAAGATGTTCGTATCATCCAGGAGATTTCCTATCTTTTTGATCTTTTCTAGGATCCAATACTTTCTGTGTGAAGATAAGTTACTCAGTTTGGATGATGGATGGGGCCTAAAAATGTTACATAGACCCCCCAAGGACTTCTCAAATTTACATCCGTACACCCTCAAGTCTTATAGCAACAATCTAGACAGACAGGACCACCTGAGCATCTTTGGGCTCATATAAATGTTCACTTCTATTTCAGACTAATGGCTCGAGACAGTTTATAAGTATGGACAGCTCTTCTCGCAACCATTTCCTGCTGTAATTATCAGTGCCAATCTAGAACACCAATCAGACCTGCTGGCATCTGACTCTATAACCATGTTTGGAACGTCTCCAAATGCATCTCTCTCATTCCAGGTGTCCATATGTTCTATCCAACAACAACCAGGGAACTTGTTTAAGGTTAAAAAAAAACACTGTAAGGGGGTATTAGCCCTGCTGTTAAGCACTAAATGTTTTTTTTCACACAAGAACAATCGTGGCGCATCTTTCTTATTTATATCATGAGCAATTCAACAGCAGACACTCAATGTGTACGCTAGAACTATCCCTAGGATGAAGCACACCCTATCCCTGTAAGGTGGTTCTGTCCCTGGGTCAGAGCTGGTGCGCCGCCTATCTAATAGGAAGGAGCAGAAAGGATCTATCCCTGCCTCTACAATGTATAGTGTTCTAACAGAATTAAAAACAGGAGTTGTTGAGCCAAATCTATTTTTGCAGAGACATTTCAAGCAGAAAGCATTTCTTTACGGCTTAATGCCGTTTCTCTTTATTCACCCCCAAAGAAGTGTGTACATACAGTGCAGATCAGTGGGTATACTATGGTTCAACAAACATATTGAAATAAAAAAAGCGGTTATTTCTAAAACCGTCCAGACAGATCAGTTTATCAGAACCATTTGTTTTGTGTTGTGCCGGTAACCCATAGGTTCTGCGTTCAATTTGTTCTAACGAGACAAATCTGATAAAAGTCACCAGTTAAATGTCGGTTCTGCGACATAGAGATTTCAGTGAACATATACTGTATCCCCAACTCTCTTCATGGATATTATACAATAGAGGGTTCGACCTGTTTTGATGACATAGTCGATGTAGTCATCTTCTCCAGGACGTCCATTGCCAACCTCATGTCCCAGCTCTTGTTTCTCCACGTGGGCTAGAGGAAATGGAATCGTACCAAAATGTCACCCTCATTTGTGCGCCCCCGCTGTCACTGCAAATTAGGGGGCGCACAAAATGAGGGCAACATTTACTGGCCCAAGCACAGCAGGGGTTGCGGGGGTGTCCCCTGCTCTACTCTGGCGCTGTAACGGGAGTCAGGTTTTGCAGGAGTGTCCCCCACTTATAATTTTGGTAAGCGGGGACAAGAAAAAGAAAAGAAAGCACCCTGCGGCGTCAGCTCCAACCCACGTTAGTGGGAGGAGCTGACGCCACAGGGATAGCAGGGTGCAGGCGGCACACACAGAAGTGTGCCGCAGTAAAGGTAAGTGGGGTGGGGGGTCAGGGAGGCGAAATGCAGGCCGTGCGGTGTAGGCACAGTGATCTATCTGATCACTGCGCCGCGCCGTAATTGGCATCAACATTTTCGTTGGCACAGTTATGGGCGAAGCAGTGATCACATAGATTTGAGGAAAGTTCCTTTTCTATTTGGTGCTGTCTCCCTGTTGTTGCTTCAATATCGGGTATGGCGCTGGGTGGTGTGCTTTGAGGATTCTTCCTGCCACGGTACAACTCACACTTTCAGCAAACAAACCGGTTGCTAACCATCACTCCAGCTCTGTCTATCCTTTCGGATGTAGATCTACTAATTGAAGTTACTTGGGCCCTCTTTGCGAATATCTGATCTTGAGTCCTTCTAACGTTCTTTAATGTTGAGGCCCTGGAAAGATTGTTTAATTGGAGGATGCCAAAATATCCACTGTTCTCATTAGCTCTTTGAGGGACACTCAGCTGTGTGTTGGCAATGTTATCAGTTCTTTCTTTATCTGTTTCATCTTCTCTTTTGGCAACACTAGAGTCCTGTTCATTGCATCTATCCCAATTTCAAGGAACTCTATCCTCCTTACTGGCATGAGTTCTGATTTCTCCCAATTCATGAAAAAAACCTACAATCTGTAGAAATGCGACAATCCAGTCCACTTGGCTCATGAGATTGTTTACCTTTGCACCATGATCAACATGTCATCCAGATAGATTATGACCTTATGCCTCTCCCAATGATGACTGCTTTTAGGGGTTGCAGAAGCTTGGTTAAAGTCTAGGGGGCTCAAGAGAGACTGAAGGGGAAACACCTGAATTGCCACACTTGATTCTGCCATTTTACGAGACAGTTTGTGTGCTCCTGAATAACTGGGATAGTAAGATAGGCATTCTTCAGATCTAGTCTCATCATCAAGTCTGCTCTCATGAGTATGTCTCTCCCCCACCTCTTTCGTCATGACAATATCTCCTCTTTTGGCATCAAGAGGATGGAGGCATTCAATATTTTACCTGTGGCTGGAGGCAGTCTAATTGAAAACGGGCTACCAAATGTCCTTTGAAAGCTTTTGTGGTTTTCTAAGGAAAGCACAGTCTGGCTGCTACTGGCAGGCACAGTCGCTTGCCACCTCTCAAGTGGGTCTTTGGCCGGGTGTCTGAAGTTTCCTCTTTCCCTGACAACCTTTGAATCCTCTTTCTCTGGAAGGGAAGAAAAACAGTAATGTGCTCTATATCCTTCCTTCTTTCTTTGCTCTGGGAATGGCCTGACCTAGCAGCCCCTTCCTGCCAAAAACATTGAGGGGAAGATCTTCACAGTTAAAGCTTGAGCTTTGTCCTGTGCCACATACATGCCTGCAAAGTTCCCTATTTCCTTTGCAAAAGCCTCAGTAAATAGAATTGTGTGGCTTTGTCTGCCCCACATGAGGCCAATTCTCCAACCTTGCAATCTATTTTAAGGAGGGGACTTTCCCAAATATAATGCAGTTCGTGTTACTAATCAAACGGCTCTTTGTACCCAGTTGCCCAATGCAGTTGTATCAACTGCTACTCTTTGTGTTGTTGGCTCTTTGTACTAGATCCATGATTTTAGTGGGGGCCCTGCAAGGTCTAACACTTAGCTTGACAAGCAAACTAGGATCTGTCCTAGTCTTTTCAGGCATCCTTTGTGTCTTTGGATTCAAAGGTAAACATGTTGGGTTCTAGCATAGGATTTGATGCCACTTTACCAACTAATTATGGTGTGGGGCCTTCTTCCCTCATCCTGTAGTGCACCTCTTTTTACAATGATTTCCTCAATCTTTTCACCATGCATTGCCCATGCATGGCTCAACTCTGGCCTGAATATTATCTGGATTAAACATTTCTTCTGAGTATTCTGTCTAATCCCCTCTTCTAGGTTACTTCAGACCCCCTTGAACCATCCTCTTCACTGAACTGTTGAGAAGGAGTACCCTTGCCTGGGCTGTTTTATACTTCATCTCTTTTAATAATGCCTTTTGCACACTGCCTTCCCCTGCTATTGCTCCCCAGCAGGAATTCTAATATTTCCATACACTTCTAGAGGGTGTCTTACTCCCTCAGCCACTGCCTCTTTAAGTGAGTTCTCTTGAACCCTCTGAAACCTTAAAGTTAGGTCTTCATCTGACCTTAGTTCATGTATTACTTTCCTCAGCACCCCATGAATCATAATCAAGATCTACCGGTAACATGCTTGCATTCCAGTAATCCCTGATGAACCTTCATATCAGCCTTTTGTTTTTTTTCTTGGTTTTTCAATGTTTTTTCGGCTAGTATGTACCCTTGCCCTGGACTTTGCAGGCTGTCTCCCTGGGTGAGGGACTTTATGCTGCAGTGACTTTCTACGTACTACATTAGGGTTGTCCAAGTCCAGACCTCAAGGGCCAGAATCCTGATGGGTTTTCAGGATCCCCCACATTAATATTCATGAGAAGACATTTGTATACATTTACAATCACTCTATGCATATATCTCATGAATATTATTGAGGGCTATCCTGAAAATCCGACTATTTTCCACCCCTCGAGGCCTGGAGTTAGACAACCTTGTTCTAGAGCATTCTGTGTGTGTGCTCTGCTGGTGCACTGAATTCTAGCAGGAGCGTCAGGCAAGTGCTTTCTTCTTCATGAAGCCTTCTGAAGCTGTCTTTCCGCTGACGGTCTTCTGACGACATGGCGCCTGGCTCCCCGCGGGAACTATGTGCCCTGTAATGCTGGTATAACTACTACTTTCCTTGCCAAACCCGAGCCCTCTGAGTGGGTGCTGTTTGCCTCATGAGCCTGGCTATGCATCAGACCATAGCTAGCTAACATGAAGAAAGATAGAATAAAATAACAAATGATCCACTCTTTGGGAAATCTAGTATCCCAGGTCTCGGATCCTCTCTCTGCATGCTCATGCATGGTGCTAAGTGAGGGATAAATAGGAGACTCCCCGATGGCGGCAACACCACCCCACTGAAGTATCTGCTTATTCGATCATCAACTGTGAAATGTGCACCTTGATTAAATGGCTGAAATAGACACCCTAGTTCCATTCACACTCCACAGAGAAAACAACATGCTCTTACCTGCTGATGAGGAGCAAAAAGAGGAGGAGCTCCCAGCAGGAAGAGAAATAGGCAGGGGAGCAGGGACAGGATTGGTTGAAAGGTAAATGTTAGGAACGACTCAAAACAGGAAATGTTACAGGGATTCGTAGCTTTTCAGAGGTTTTTGAGAATTTTTTTGAATTTTCTGACATTTAAATGTGATAAATTTAAATGCGGCTCAGAGAAATTAAAGAAGATAAGCATAATGCTTGTCTCCGGTCTTGCCATAAAATCGAGTGCTGTAGCTAGCTCACCAGTTCTTCAGGACTAACCCCAGTAGGATAGATGTCAGTCACATGGTTGTAGTGACCAAATAAATTATCAGCAATCTAATATTGGCTAGAAGAATGCATAATTGCATGCATACTTTTCTGCACACAGCGTTTTTTGCTGTTTTGTGTATGTAAATCTCCATTTCTAAAATGACTTCGTACTCAGAATGCATGATAGATTTTAGTGTTTCGTTGAACGTGTTTTTACGCTTCATAGAAAACACATATTTCTTTTGATTGTTTGCAGATAGTTGATTCACAGATCTGTAATCTCTTTCGAGAAGTCTTTGTCAGAAAGCTTTTCTCACTGAAAGACAGCTCTTCATATAATCCATTGTGCTGCCCATGAAAGGGCAACGGTATGGGTATGTATCATGCCTGATTTTGCTTTGCCTGTGTATTTAGGCCACTAGATGAGGAGTAAATGGCAGGAGGAGCTCTGAGAAGAAGTCATTGCCTACACATTGAAAGAGGTTTAGCACAAGAGCATAGCCAAATTGGCCTGCATATCACAGGGGAAATGGGAGACTACTTGACCATGTTGTGCTAGTATATGTTGGCTTAGAATACACCAGGCAGCGATCTCTATACAGGCTGCAAACTACAGACTGCATTCTCTGCTGATCAACCTAGCTTTCAATCAGTTAGTGTTCAGTGATATTCTGTGCTAGTTTGCATAGCATTTTAAAGGTGTTCATCTACAATTGGCATGGCATGATAGGACTGCTGGATGCCTCGGTTTACAGTGCTTCGAAGTTCTGGGTTACCTATAGACTGTCGTTTATCCGTTGCATAGCACATAGTGCATACCGTGCATTTCAGATATACGTCAATGGAATTTAAATACAATTTCCTGGAATTATTGATTAACGGTGTAACCTCTTGAAAGATTATCCCTGACTGGTAACTGACAGACTGCAAGGTTATGGATTATGATGTCTAGGGTTGTGGAAAGGTGAGGGGTGGGCCATGTCAGTTACTGGTGCTAGCTGTTTTAGCACATTGTTCCGTACCCGTATATGAGGCTACATTAGTATGAAGTACTGGACTGCGGTGTGGTGCCCCATGTCAGCTGCTAGAGTTGGATGCCTGGCAGGGTGCGTTGTTTCGTACCAAGGTGCAGGTCTACATGACACTGTAGAGTAGATTTTTGCATTTGTTTCCATTGGATGGTAAGGTGCACTCTTTTCAGTTATATGCAATTGCGGGCCCAGGCTTTGAAAGTATTCATTCCTTTTAGCTGCGAAAACAAATGCAGCTCTTTCCCTAAAAAAAGTAAACCCTTTTCACCATTTAAGTGTGTACATGTTCCCAGTGCCCATATCCAACACACAGGAGTTTGAGCAGGCCAGGGTAGAGAAATGATGCCCAGAATGGGTAATGTGAAAACCCACAATGAAACATTATTCTGATTGATTTGTAATTGTTCTTTTTATTTCTCATAAAAGGCTTCTCCACGTTTCAACCTTATTTCTGCTGTGTGCACCAGTTCACAAGAGAACTGTGTACAAAGCAAAAATGATTAAAAGGATTCTGACCATTTGGAGAAAATTGTCTTGAGGATGGTCTTTTATTATGTTATCTTGCATTTGTATACCACCTCCTGACATAGTTTATGGCTCCAGAGCGCCTTTTCTGTTCAGAGGCAATGGAGGCGTATGGTAAAACATTCGGTAATGGTAGGGAAGAGCAAAGTCGTGCAGAGTGTTGGGATGAAGGGATGAAAAGCGCCACACAAAAAGACTAGTGAAAAGTGACCTGTTTTGACATATACACTACTCAATTATAGTGCATTAAACTTTAGCTAGTGAAGGTTTGCTAAACTTTAGACTGCTTTTTTAATATATTGTTTTTTGAGTGGCATTCAGCCCAAACTCTGTTGTGTATACCATATCTTAAAAGAAAACACTAGGGCTGTCATAATATTAAGATTCTCTTTGGTGCTAGGAGAGTGTGTTTTACTGTTAGACCCTTAAGGACATAGGCCATGCCGTAAACCTATGGATGGGAACTAATGAGCAGTTGCCCTTTCACAATCCTTCACAATGGAAGTCTGCAGAGGATTACAAGTCAGCATGCAGAGTAATAGGCTGGACAATAGTTCATTATGGATCATAAATCTGCAGTTCTCTCGCGGATAGATTGATAGATCGTGGTGGGGTGGGAGTGGGGGCAGGAGGTTGTCCTTTTTGCGTGTGCCATGCATTGGTTGGAAAAAGACACTGGAATGTCATTCGGGGGGTCTCCAAAAGAGTTCATGGATGGAAAATTGAAAGATCATATCAAATAATTCAAGAACAGAAATAGCCCTTTATAGTCATGGGAGAGAATCTTTTTGGTTTTTCTAACTGGGTGTGCTTGCATTGGTTTGACGTCTGATAACATTCTCTCGTTGAGGTGTTGGTTTTGTCTGGCGGATGGAACTTGGCGTGAACCAGGTGGTGAACAGAGAGATCTGGGAGCGGGAGGGCTTCCTGGAATTGAAGGCGCGCTGTCCAGTGGAGTAACTTTGCTGAAAAGGTTGGGGGAGGGACATGACATCTAAAGAAAAGGGGCTGCTGTCAAGTGAGGGGGACACAAGGGTGTGCTGTGAAAGTTGGGGATACAAACAACCTTGCCCCCCCTAAATTACGCCCATGGGTGTTGCCTTACTTACCTAGGAGGTCTGGCTGAAGATGAACCATGGTGCTCATGGAAAGACAATGCTTCTCCACATTTTGAAGTGATGCTTATACAAGTCACTGATTACCCGCTTTTTCCATGACATTTATCACTCAACTGCTGAATAATTTATTGTTTCAACGATTTTATATTAAACACATTTCCACAAAACATACAATAAGCATGAATGTTTTGTGAAATCCGAAAAGCATAAAACAAGATGACCTGATTGATGCTATTCATGCCGGTTCTGTGCTGGAAATAGAAAACATTTACATTTGTGTGGGGGAACCCTCTGCACCTTGCAGGGCTGGCGGTGGGGAGGAAAGGACGAGGCCTGGGGCATGGACCAGGGACAGGTCATGCAACACAGTATATCGTCATAGTATCCAAGCATGGTGATTCGCATAAATCATTAAGCATTATGGGAACATAGGAATGGCCACAATGTTAAATTTGAAACATGTCTGTGATTGAGATTCAGCCAGAAACCCTTTTGAGTGAGTATTGGAAGTTGGACTCTGCTCTTTTCATTAGTCACACTACTCACCCTAACAAAACAAATAAATCCTGTAAATTGCAAGACATACATACCAGTCTGGACAGCTGCTAAGCAGTATGTAAGGCTTTGGCTGTTTCTGCATGTATGCATTTAGTCTCCCACTCTGAGTCTTCTTAAGTGCAGTCTCTTTGTGCACTGGAGCTTAGCTTGAAAACCTATCCGGCCATTTTCTGGGCTAGCCCTTGGTCCTCGGGAAAGGGCAGAGCTCTGGTAAGACAAACTTTACCAGAGCTCTGCTTTGTCTTGTTCCGGGCCATTTCCTACCCTGTGTTCCTGTGACGAATCAACTTACGGGGCACTAGTGATCCAGGGATGAATATCGGTTTCTAAACCATCAATCAACCCCTCACCTCTAGCACACCAGAAGGGATCCGAAAAGATTGGAATACAAGTGAATTATAAGATCTCCTTATCCCATTTTGATAACATGGATGGAACGGCAGGCTTATCTCTGCAAAGTCTTTGATTATTGGTTAGTTGCAACACAGCGAAAATACAATTATTACCCAATTATAAAAGGGACTGTCCAGTCAAAGTTCTATACAAATATCTACTTTGTTATTACTACAACAGACAGTTCTAGCACAGTACAAATACGACCTACTCCGTAAAGGAACACGGAGGACAGACAGTTTCACGAAGGAAAGGGATGCACCCTGGATACTGACAGGAGGGTAGTTGGTAAAGTAATTAGTCTTACTGTTCAAGACTATTTGGTTTTTAGCACCAACGGAGCAAAGGGTCGTAACTGTCTCTAGGGGCCTTTGGAGAAGGACCTGGGGACAGAACCACAATGTACCTGGTGCTGAAAAAGTTATTGGTGCTCGACAGCGTCAAGGTGGTTCGAAGGCGCTTTGCAGCCCTTGAGACAGAGTTAGTGGCAGGCGGGAGGCAGTTCGGCAAGCAAGGCTGGACAGACGTCTGCAGGCTGTCTGGCGCGGCATCTCAGGGCCAAGAATCGTTGTGTCTGTGCTGGTTGGCAGATCTGGAATGCTGTTCGAGGCGTCTCGGATGGCTCTGGTGACTGCAATGTGAAAACAATCAGCGGTGCAGCCGGATGCGTTTCGAGGACTCGACTGTCTCAAAAATGTCCTTAAAAGATGTACGCTGGATGATGCTTGTGTGGCACTCCTCCTAGCTTCTTTGCAGGGCTCGTATCCTTTCAAAGCAGACGGCCCAAAGCTCGGGATAGTGTTTGCAGGCAACAGCATTGTCCTTAGTTCAGATACTCTCCGACACGTCCCACCCCAGAAGCTTGCTGCCAGAACCTAGTAGGGCACGCTGTGTGCTGGCTGGGTACCGGTTCTGGAGCTGCTGGACGGGTCCTCTTGAGTTCGGTATCTCCCTCTGTTCCCTGGGAGATGTTTAGGGGACAGATCTTGCTTCCCTCTTGGAACTCCTGGCCTTCCTTCACTGGCGGAAGATGTAAGGTAGGCTATACCTTCATCTCGGGTCCAAATGAATCCTTCTTCCTACTCCTTTCAAAGTCTTCAGATGATCTGCTAAGTGAGGGGTTCAGCCCTCTTTTAAAGTCAAAATGGCCCGAGTGACTGGTGCAGGATAAGCCTACATTAATGGGCCAATCCTGGGTCCCCGCCAACAATCTTCTGTTATGCATGAGGTCAGTGCCAGAATGTTCTGCAACAAAGGGTGACAACATTTACCTAAGTCCCACCCATCTTCGCGTCTGTTGTAGATCAAGGTGTCTGTCTGGTTAACTGAGCTCTCTGTGACTCTGGATTAGAGCACGGGTTTCCCTTGAAGTGTGTGGTGGGAGCAGACTCTTTGTCCCTCCCAAATCACATACATTCCCCCTCAGTAAGGGGTCTGCTGTGCAAGGACACCTGCGATACATGCTGGACCCAGACAGACCATTCACTGCCTTTCATACAGACGGGTGGGAACAAGCTTCAAGTTGACATATTGCATACCAAAGGGGTGTTAGCCCTGCCTTTCCTGTTGTCTATTCCGACAACCAAGCCCCTTCAGGCTTGCATCAGTTATCTTTCATTAGTATGCACTGCCACCAGCCGGAGGACAAAAGCAGTGCAGATCCATGGAGCCTTTGATATTTAAATTTGTCTGCTCATGGCTGGAGGAAGGTGTGCCTTCCCCCTTCTGCAGATGCTTTGATTCCAGCTGAATATGACTGGGGAAGACGGCACCTGTAGGTTGTGTCTTGCCGGAGTACATGTGACTACGCGTTTTGTGCGGGAAGCAGATGGACTGTGTGTGGAATGGCATCGCACAGTCCTCAGAGGTTGGGCTCCCATCATTCCTTTTCATAATAAAAAAATCAAAAAACCCAGGCAAGCGCACTCTCCCCATGCGGATGGTCGAATTCCTCACAGTCCTGTTATTTTGATAGTTCATTTTCTCGAGTCGATGCAGTGAACTGATGTAAGACAGAGCAGTGCTGTGAAAGTTGAATGAAAAATTACACCCCTGCTTTACGGCAGATCACAGAGCTGCACGTATCAGGAGAAAGAACTGGGTGGCTGTTTTTCAAAAAGAGTAGAAACGTGAGTAAAAGAGGCAGGGATGATAGAAAGTTACTGATGATAACTGGTGTATGTGGGGATGGACAGTGGGAGATATTTAAAGAATTAAAAAGAAGAATGTTATAAGAAAAGAGGGGTTACTCAAAGAATTAGTTGGAGGACTGGGCCTTTTCACTTTATTCCGGGAGGTAACCTGCTGCTGAACTCTTGAGAGAAACACCCAAGCAGAGAGGTCGTAAATCTTGAATTGGTGACAAGGACCAGGAGACATAGAAGCTGACTGGGACCCATTGGAACAGGGTGTTGGCGAACAGGGTGTTGGCGGCTGGTTTACAAATGTCATTATTAGGCAATTCTGCACACACAAATGCTACTGGGTACTTTTTGGAAATGGAAATGTTCAACAATGCGTGCAGGTTAGTTTTAATGAATGGGTTTTCATGTTCTCTGGTTAGCATTGCTTTTTCGACTGCTATTCGAAATGCATAAAACGTATCACAGTGGAGTTTGTGGCACTGGGAAGGGCCAGGTAGGGATGAAAGGAGAAGAAGGTGTAAGCAGCCCATGGCCACGGTAATGTTTTTGCAACACTAGAAAAAACACAAATAGCCACCAACACTGCCTATTTTCAATGTTGGCCCTCAGTGGGGCGGGGAAGGGAGTATCAGTATGGCACTCCAAAGTTAGGCAAGAGTAGCCCAGGGCTAATATCGAAATTTGGGGGAGAGTTGGAGCCTGGCTGGCTCTACACTGCAGTTACCAGAATTCCCTGCTGCCACATCCTGGTACTTACCAGAGGGAGTCAGTCCTGAACACCTGAATCCAATCAGCCTCCCTGAAGATTGCTGAGGCTTGAAAGCGCGCTAGGAGGAGAACATCTTTGGATTGTTTGAGCTTGCTGCAGCTGGGAAGCAGAGTAGCGCCTCTGCCACCCTTTCTTTTTCTTTGTGTATGTCAAATAAATATAATATATATATACACACATACAGTATGTGTGTTTATGTATATTATATTTATTTGAAATTACCGAGGATTCCCAGTCTGACAATGCAGAATATTCAAGCCTGTGAATTTATATAAGAACCCAATGCTGGAAAAATACTGCTACATGTAAGTAACTAAGACATCTCAAAGCACAAACTCTGGGAGGTTCTCTGCAGCAAAGTAAAGCCTGGGATAGTCTGGTGCCAGGATCTGAAAATGCTTAGCAAAGTCTATAGCATTAAATGTGGGGCACTGCATGACTGTGTAGTCATTGGATGTGGAGATGGAAATCTGCCAGAAGCTTTATGGAGGAGCAAAAGCCCAACCTTAAACTGCTCCTTTGGTTTGGCCTTGAACTAATCTACGTGCCATTGTATTGGAGGTGATGGAATGCATCCTTTTCGCGCCTAGAAACACTTGTGTACAGGCGTGTTATAAATGCCACATCATATCATATCCTTACTAAAGCAACCAAATAACTCCTGTTAGATTAGCTATCAATGATGTCCTCTAAGCCAAACTGCATGAAGATTTAATATAACTATGATGACAGTTTCCTATCTCTTAGGGCTTGATTCACAGACACTTTTTATAATGCCGAGATCCCATTGAAAGACGTTCTATAATTGGGCCCTTAGCCCCCTGAGATGGCTTAACCCTCAAGGGGACAGTTGGGTCCCATGATTTAATTAAGCGATTAAAAGCAAATCATTTAACCCAATTAAAAAAAACACTTTGGAGTGATCTGTAGCCCTTCCTTGTCCCAAACACGGACCGTTTTTGCTTCTTCTCTCAGTTTGTCTGTATTGCTGTATCAAATACCCACCATCAACAAGCAATACCCGTATAGTCGGTTCTTTCTCTTTTTATTCCACTTATCAGTGCTATTAATGTGTCTACTCCACTTGTCATTGCATTGGATCTGCACCAAGACTCGATTCCGGGGCAGCGCAGTGAATGTACAGTGGGCTGCACATTGTGAGAGAGCTTTGCACTTAGTAATGCTTTCCGATAGTATATGTAACTTGTTTGTTGTCTTTTATGACCTTATATTTTTATTTTAGGGAGCATTTTACAAGATCTGATTTCCATCTCTTCCTTGTAACCTATGCTTCAACCTACACTTAGCTTAAGAACATGCATCTTTTTAACCCATATTGTCATGAAAGCTTTCCATGAAATAGTCAGTTATTGTGTAAAGTAAACATATACTTTGCATTCTTGAATTGCATTTTCTCTTCCATCCTGCTCTCCCTCCTTCCGAACTGGTTGGTCGGGATAGCACCTTACAAAGAAAACATGAACACGATTTTTTATATTGATCAAACAGATCCAAATTAATTCCTTTGTTTTTAATGCCCCTGTTCAGACCCACAGCTGGAATGGGATGTGTTCCAAGGAAGGGTGGCAGCCATGGAGTATCTTGCTAATCTTTTCCACAGCTGGCATGGGATTCATTGTCCGGGCTTTCCCAAGAGAACCAAGTCAGTTGGAGGGCCTTTTCGCACTTCCCCGGTTGTGCCACACAAAGCTTTTTATTTGCTTTTAGCAGTTAATACAAGGCGTTTTAACAGACTATTTAAATTTAAATGTGTCTCTGTGTTGGAGTAATAAGGTTAACTTTTAATTTTGTGTCAGTACCTTCATTGAAAATGTCATATTGAATGGCACTTCCCATCAAATCTATATGTGCAAACGACAGCATTTTCATTTCATTTCATGAAAGTCTGGTCAATAAAACCTGAAAATGTGGAACTTTACAGTAAAAACATTGGTAAACTCTAATGGTAGAGTTGTTACATATGTATTCAATTAATTGATAAAGTTTGCTCTTAACTAATAGACATGACGCTTTAAAAATTACAGTAGATATAGAGGCATGTCATTTGAATGTGTGACAAAATGGCTACTGCTGTGCAGAAGTGCAGGGAAGAGTAGTGGCTAAACTGCCTACTCAGCCCCACACTACTAAACCCGCAGTGATCCCAAACATTAAGGTGAAACAGACACAACCCGACTAATATACCTCCTTTGTCTTTTGTGGTATCTTGGGCTGAGGGTAGGCTATACTCTCAGGAGCGGTGTGAAGTGATCACAACAGCAACCCAAAAAGCAGTAGTACAAAGACTCAAAAAGAAAAGAACGCCCTATCAGGGTTTTATAAAACTGAATATACTTTAATTACACATTGAAGTATGCAAATGACTAGAAAACAGCAACAAAAACACATTGCTGTGTAAAGCACACAGAAAATGCAGAACTGTTTGTGTATGGCCCGCTAGGTACTTGAGAAGACATGTACAGACAAATTGCACCAATGTCAACGTTCAAAAGGATATTTCTTTGCAAAAAAGTGTAGAGAAGGGGGAGGGGCTTAACAGTCACTATGGTTCCAAAAGTGCACCAAGGGGATGGGGCCTCTTAACAGTACCTACTTCTTGTCTTTGGAGGGCAGCATCGAAGCAAGCATCTAGGAGCTTCTTGAGGTGGTGATTTGGCATTGGGTTGGTGAGCTGTTCATCAGGATGCAAACTGTGATGTGGCCCAAACAGCCATGGCACATGGCAAGTGGACCCTTTTGCGAATAGGGTGTGTGTTTACATGCCTTGGAAAAGGCTATTTTGGCAAAGTACATAGATGAATCTCCTAATTTGGGGGTGAGGGAATTGACTCCTGCTGTGTATTGCCCTCAGCAGAGTCAGTAAATGATGCCGTTTGCTCGTAGGCTGTAATTGACAGCTCTCAGTTAAAGTTTATTTGATGTAAAAAATAAAAACATCAGTCCCTGTGCAGCCGTAATAACAATTAGCACCTTCGTCATCATGTTTGTCCAATCAGGACAATGGGAACGCTAGCATTATGAGAGGTGGACAAGACTGCACTGCTGCATTTACTGAGTTCTGCTTTGCCACCGCCATTTTTCTGCCTCTTCCCTTGACCGTCTCCTTTCTCCTCAATCGACCACCTTCTCCTCCCACCGTAGCTCTGCCTTGTCTCCTCCTGCTTTTCCTCTGCTGTTCCAGTCGGCAAAACACAAAACATCCTGCACAGGATGGTCTTGCTCATCTCTCCTCAAAGCTGATAGGCACATGCAGGCTGTGGCTTTAATCACAATAATGGGCTCGGGGAGGCCACGTATGGTGCGCCACCCATTGGTAATGCCCTCACTTTGCTTGAGACATCACCTAAGGATAGCAGACCATTACCACACAGAACATCCCTCCCACAGTGGCATCATTGCTAAAATCAAGAATAGAAAAAAAGGTCCGCATAAAACTAGCAATATTCTATAAAATGAAAAAGAAGGTAAGTGTGCGTAGCCTGAGAGAAACAGACAAATGTATCAGAGAAACCAACACACGAGCAAAATGAGTTTCCAAGGCTTGGTGGAAGGCGAGGATATTACAGCGGGCAAACGGTGGTTGGTAAGGAATGCTCCAGCGAAGGAGCAGCTAAGCTACTGAGAAGCGTGTCTTGACAAGATGCAGGCATATGTGCAATAGTGGGATCACATATTTTCCTTCCTTTCCATGACTGTGTTTATGTACCGGAGTGGCCTTTGTGTGACATTGACCAATGACATTATTTGCAGTGGTATTTCACACCAAGAATAAGAAGTATTGCAAACATTATTTTTGAAAGAACAGTTACAAAGGTTAGCAATGCCACCATCTGTGCAAAGGAATACCGGGCTATATGTACGGTATACACTTGACAGTCACAGGAAAGGCACAGGTGTGCTCGTGGCATGGACATCATTCTGCATTATGTCACAGGTGGCCATCTATGCCTTGATTTGGACTTTCTAATAGTGGACCCATGGCCAAAGAGCAGTAGTGCAGTAATGTGAAGGTCATTCCATGCCACAGAACAGATATGTGGTGTGACCATATCCTCCTTTAGCGCTGAGTGGGAGGGTAGCAGTTATTGATGACACAGCCACATTACCCTCAAAGCATTGCATGGAGGTTTACCTAGGGAGATCCAAATCACACAGAGTAGGCCTGCACACAATATCGGATTACTGGGGAGGGAGGAATGGCGGCGATCAGACGAAAAGGTTACTAAATAAAGCATGTTTATTCGTTGGTACACAACTGTGGAGATGTGCCTACATTTTTGGGCAGTTTGCAGATATTAGATCAGGTACCGAATGCAAAGAATGTATTTTCTTATCCACGTGCCTACCCAATATCAGCATCACAAAGCCCTGGTCACAGGGCAATCCTCAATGGAAGACATTTTGCCGAGTCTGAAACCTGTGCAGTGAAATACTATGCAGTGCCACACACCCCTTTTCCTCTCTCTGCCTGTCCTTTGGTAAATCCCGTAGCCTCCTTTATTACAAACTTGTGATAGAATGTATTATCCTGACAAAATCGAAAACACTGACAGACTTTTTCAACCCTCCTCTCTAAGGGTTAATATGGCAAAATAAATATTTTTGTTATGCTGCATCGGACTTGTGCTGACCTCCAGCCTGCCTGATGGCACCTGAAAGAAATGTGAATGAAACACACCCATTGCCCACGTTGTTACTAATTATAGGGCATGGCTACGGATGTCAAGAAGTGAAATGATGGAACAATTTCGTCCACTTGTTAATGTAACGGAAATGTTCAGACGTGGTGTTTGTGAGACTGATCACACTAATTATATGCTGCCACCATGGAGATGAATGCACACGGCAGCGCACCTCATGTAACGCCGTTGCCACCTTTGCGTCCATCGTTCCTACAGCAATGCTGCTATTGAAAGGTCGGCAATAGATACGAACCCTAGGGTGGGGGACTTTCGTGAAAGACGACTGTAATGATTTGCCATTTCCCTCTTCTGGGTGACATAATAGAATGCTGGCATTGATGTCATTTCACATCAGTGACCAGCTCGCGGGTTTAGTGAGAACAGAGAAGATCTTTATTGTGATTATTTTTGGACCCCTCTGGCTTGGATTAATTGGCAGTTCTTTTGCCCCCTCTTCTAAGGTGCACTTTTTTGCTTTACATCAAAAGTGCAAAAGACCGGATATACTACAAGAAAACAGAAAAAAGTCATGATACGAACGTTAGACGTATCAGAATAAGAGGTATTGTGGAATATTTTAGGCGTCCCTTACCTGCTGATTGTTAAACTAACATAGGTCTGAATTAGTCAATCAGTTGTTAAATTCTAACTTAATCTGATCCAAAAGCTGGGAGAATTATGCAAACACTTGACTTGTAAGTGTTTAGAACGAGTGAAAAATGTACAGATATATATTTGCACAATGTACCCATGCACTCTCTATTCCGGTACATTTTTGATTAAATAGAAAGTGCATGGTTAAATTGTATAACTATAGATGCATATTCCTTATCTGCTGCCTTTGACTTGTTCCTTCTCGATTGGGCAGTAGAGTATGGGTAAAATCAAGAAAGATCCATTTGCAGTAGTTGGGGAGTCAGGCTGCCCCTGAATTGTGTATTGACTCATTTTTTTTCTTTGCACCAGGGGAGCCAATTTATGAATTTACCAGGGCAGTGCTAGTTTCCAGGTTTTCTTGAAGTGTTACATCGTGCGAGGCAGTAAGCAAGCCGCTTACAGGTCTGATCTGGGGTCAACTGATACCCTTATATTATAGATTGTGAACTGCCCCAGTGTTGTGTTTGTGATCTCATGGCGGAGGTTCTGCTAAACGTACAGTTGTGAAGCAAAGTGCGGTTGCCCATGCTGCTCACTTCTCCTAGTTTCTGCCATTTGTAGTAGTCAGTGCGAGTTCCTCAGATGTATATCCTTGGACCTTTATGCAGCATTCTTGCCCTTTGGTACTGTGCAGGCTTCGCGAGAGGAGTACACAGAACTTATAGTTGTGGTGGCCAGCAATGCCTCTAGGGATGCTCGTTTCTGACCCTTATGCAGGCTTTGTTATATAGTGTACTAGCTTCTTGAGAGGAGTATGCAGAGCTGATAGTTGTGGCGGTCGGTGATGCCACTTCGGATTCTAGTCTCTGGCCCTTATGCAGGTTTTCGTTTGATAGCTTCATGAGAGGAGTACACAGAGCTGATAGTTTGTCGGTCAGTGGTACCTCTAGGGATGCTAGACTCTGACCCTTATGCAGGTGTTCTTTTGATAGTGTAATAGCCTCCTGAGAGGAGTACACAGAACTGGTAGTCGTGGTGGTCTGTGATGCCTCTGGCCCTTATGCAGGCATTCTTTTCATAGTGTACTAGCTTCCTGAGAGGTGGGCACCAAGCTGATAGTTGTGCTGGTCTCTGACGTCGCTAGAGATGCTAATCTCTGGCCCTTATGCAGGCGTTCTTTTGATAGTTTAATAGTTTTGTGAGAGGAGTACACAGAGCTGATAGTTGTGTTGGTCTCTGACCTCTCTAGGGATGCTAGTGTTTGGCTCTAATGCAGGCGTTCTTTTGATAATGGGCTGGCTTTCTGAGAGGAGGAAAAAGAGCTGGTAGTTGTGGTAATCAGTGTTGTCTATGGCCCTTATGCAGGCATTCTTTTCTTAATGTACTACCTTCGTGAGAGGCGTACCCATAACTGATAGTTGTGTTGGTCAGTGGTACCTCTAGGGATCTATGTGATTACTGCGCCCAAATTACTGCGACCCCCTAAAATGTTGACTTTTATTATTTCGACCCCCTTTTCACCCCGAATGTATGCAGTGGAAGACCCCACCCCGTAGGCCCCACTGCATGTATTAAATACTATACCCATTCCACACATATATATGTGGTGTAAATGGGGTCGAACTTTTAAAAAAAAAGGTCGACATTTTGGCCGTCGCAGTAACTGTGGTCGCAGTGATTGTATAATCCCCCTCTAGGGATGCTAGTATCTGACCCTTACGCAGGTGTTCTTTTGAAAGTGTCGTAGCTTCCTGAGAAGAGTACACAGAGCTGTTGTGGTGGTTGGTGATGCCTCGTGGGATGCGAGTCTCTTGCCCTTGTGGGGCGTTCTTTATTTAGTGTACTACCTTCATCAGAGGAGTATGTAGAGCTGATAGTTGTGGTTGGCCAGTGATGCCCTTGGGATGCTAGTCTGTGGCCCTTATGCGGACGTTCTTTTGATAATGTACTACCTTTGTGAGAGGAGTGTGATATTTCAGCAGTGGTTATTTCAGGATGACAAAAGTCCCCAATTGTACTTTAATTGGGGATTTTTCATGCAGGTGCAGTACTTTCAGGTTTTAACCGGACTTTAATGTAAATCCACTTGAATCCCTTTTTCATTTAAAAAGTGCCTGCTCTGTTTGACATTGTTGAGTGAAGCTTACACAATCAAACAGTTGTGGGAGATACATAAAGATTTTGGCACTAATAACAAACGTACTAAATAGCTGTGTTACAGGTCTGTATGCGTTACTTATGTCCACCTTTAGGCATCCTTTGATGGAAGCTAAACTAATTTTAAAGGATTGTGCACTACAATAAAGTGTGATATCAGCATATTAGTCAATGGCGGAAGGACACTGAAAATTTGAAAGGATCTATGTCTGAATGCCACATTTTGATCGCCGGCAGCCATCAATGCCGCAGTTTTAATGCCAAAATTAATTTGCTGCTTCCCTCCAATTTAATGTGGCGTGCAGCAAAACACTAGCACGGCAGCATAGATGCTGCTGCCATTCAACAATGACGATGGCAGCTTTCTTCATTGCTGGTGTGTCTGTGTTTTGGTTTATTGCAGGAGAGCCCCAGCATCCTCCATCTTCACCCATTTTTCCTGTCCTCACATGTCATCCTTTCTTCACGTGAACGGATTCCTCCACGAACCCATGAAGTTCTCCTCTTGTATAGTCCCACTGGCCGCAATTGCCTGACTTTCCGTTCCGCCTGCCCTGCTCCCCCGTTTGCTCTCCCTGACTTACCCCCCAGCTCCCATGCACTGGCCCACCCCAGATGTTACTGACCTCAGCTTCCGGTGCCCTGTAACATTTCCACCTGTGCAGCCAACCATTGTTTACTTCTGTGTAGAGAACAGCTCCCCCTGGTCATTACCACGCTGGCATTGTGAGCCCTGCATGCAGTCGTAATAGGATTTCCAAGTTTTAGGGAAACGTTTTAAAAGAGAACTTCTATTAATGACGTGAGTTGCAGTGTCCAGTAATTGGTCTGAACAACATTTGGTCTTGTAACATGACAGTGTGAACCACCCCTGTTCTTTCAGCAGCACATTTCTTTTTTACTTCGATTAGGTGTTCGGAACATAACTCTCAATATTATAACCAAGAGAATTGCATAACTCAATCTACTTAGGTATATATTTCTCCTGCTTTAAACTTGTTCTGAGAACTGATGGACAGATGGATTGACACACATAAACACAAGGGGTGGTGGGCAGGTCGGGTTTGGAGTGGTGCAGCCTCTCAACTCACGGAGTTCCTTTCCCCCCAATCAAGGTGGCGCACAACAAAGCACTATTATTTTGTTAAGGTTCAATTTGGTAAGGCCTACAACCCGTCTTGCACCTAATCATAACAAATACCCGGTGACACAATGGACTAGGAACCAGGCTTATGTGTAGTAAGAATATAGATATGCTAATTTATTTAAACCAAATTTGACAAACGGACTAATATCAACCACCAATGCTGTAGCAACAAAAGAACAGAAATGGCTTCCGTAATGGTACCAACACAGAGATAATATTAAGATATGCTGTCCCAATTTCCTGCAGCTTTTCTTTTCAAATCGCTCAGCAATACCGGAAAAGAACAATTCAAGGCACACAGTGATTGCTGATTTGGTTGTAATACTTTTTCGCCCAGCAACCCCACCCTCCAAACATCAATTAGACTTGACCCATCTGAATTGAAGGCCAGTGGCAGAGAGTGGGAACACATTGGGAAAATCGTTTTGGGGTTCTGATAAAATGCACTATTTGGAAAAAGGGATTCAAGGGGAAAAAGCGTTTTGCACTTATCGCGACAGATGCAATATGAGGGAAAGAAAAACAATGGGAACATTTGTTTTGCCACACTTAAAAAGAACAGGCACGGCTTTGTGGTTCGGATCAGAGCACAATGGGAACAAAGTGGACATTTTGCTTTTCCACCACACATGCAAAGGAAATACAAGGCTTCACACTTCTGATCTACAATGCAGGTGATCAATGGGGAATTTAGTTTTGCACCCTGCGCACTCACTTGGAAAACAGGGTTTTGGGGATTCATTCTTTTAAATTCAGCTTCCCCCTTTCTGTACCAAAGTCAAGGATTTTCTTACAAATAATCAATCAAATATTGATGCCTATACCAGCTCGAAACACATTGGGAGGAGATTGTTAGTTCAGAATGCTAACAAAACACATCCCGTGATTTCTTTTAAAAAAAAATATTTTATTGCAATTTCTTATAAATGACAAAAAATAAGAACAAATTACATTTTCAATAAAAAATGAATCAATAGAAATCCATACAGAAATCTTGCAAGAAAAGACAATACCTAAATTCTATAATAAAATATACAAAAAGCATCATATTTACTGAAAATTAAGAGGAAGAAAAAAGAGAAAAGAAGAAAGAAAAAAAACAGCAAAAAAAAAACCCTCCATCAAGAAAATAAGTGGGCCGGGAGAAAAACCAGGGGGGGAGGGATACTAAGGGAGCTAAAGAATATCAAACATATAACTCATTACAGGCATTCCAAATCGCGAAATACTTGTCCACTTTTATTATTTGTTGATAACTGTTATTTTCTCTGCTTGATCCAGTGATATCTATACAATTAATTGATTTACTTTAATTAAATATGCTAAGGATCCACAAAGACAAACAGGGTATTTTGCTAAGGGGAAATAGCTAGACCAATACTTGAAAAATGCAGGGCCTACACAATCTATGGCTTTGGGATAATTTTACTTACAGGAGAGGCCTTGTAGTGGGCATCAGGGAACAGCAGAGCACCTCTGGGACAGCAAGGGGGTCAGTCAAGGATAGTCCCGTCTGGCTCCTCCAATGGGTCCCAGTCAGCTTCTATGTCTCCTGGTCCTTGTCTCCAATTCAAGATTTACGACCTCTCTGCTTGGGTGTTTCTCTCAAGAGTTCAGCAGCAGGTTACCTCCCGGAATAAAGTGAAAAGGCCCAGTTCTGATGCAAACGGGTCTACCCATAGGCCAAATGACATCACACACTTGTCATGATTCCCACAAAAGAGGTTTGAATGTTTCTCTCCACATGCCTCCTACCTGTGTGCTAATAGGACAAGGAGTTGAGGGGTGTGAGTTAGGAAATCTAGGGGAGGAGAAAGCTTTGTCTTCCCAAACTGACATGTGGGCTTGACATGTTTCAACTCTGAAAATCTATCAACATGCCAAGTACCTTAATTTTTCAAATCTTTACATGTATGGATATATTTTTAAGAACTACATTTTAAGGCAAATCAGATTACTTATCTGAAGTCAGCATGCCATTCCTGTGCAGAGATAGTTTTTCTTTGTTTACTCATTAGCCGTCTCAGTGAAAAATATGCCACTTCATAGTTCCCATGTTGATTTTGTCCTTCACCCTCAAACAAACTTTGAAATATCTCGGTACCATATCAAGGCCAAATACATTTTCCTTAATAACTTGTGTTATGTTTATCAAACAAAAAAATAATTTTGTAATGGTTTAAGGAGAATTGCGGTTACCTTTAATAAAAGTCTAGAGTGAGTGTTCTGGCATATACACGGCCCTTTTTATGGAATAAGATGTGTCTTTTTCTATTAATCAAACCCCAGCTTCACAGGCCTCGCTCACTCTAGCCCCCACCTTTGTTCCTCTAAGTTTCATTTATCCTTAAACATGTGACCAGCCAGATGCTAGCTCATGTTTATCTTCGCCCATCCCTCCTGGGCCTCCCAATGGTCCTGGCTATAGCTTTAATGCACCTTTTATGGGAGTTGTGACCTCAAGGTCACTTCAGCTGAAAAAAACATGCCAGGCTTTATCTATTTCCACTGTGGTTTCCATCAATGGCAGTGTATTTCTTTGTATTTTTAAGAAATGGACCTGATTGATTGTTGACAACCAGACCTCCATCTCTGGGACATGCAGAGGAAAGGTCTTTAAGGTTAAAGTGTCATTTCAGTAGAAATGCCCAGCTGCATGTACAATTCTGCAAGAAAGGACTCACACACAATACATTTTACATGAAGCATTTTATAAGTCATCCGGGCCACATATCCATGTGTAATGTCTTTCCTTTAATCTCACAGTTGCCAAAGACATGAGTATCACTACTGGATTGTCCATACACAGGGCCGTTATATGAGAACACCAGGTTCACCTTGAAACCAAGTGGGCACTTCTCTTTGCATACTTTCATTGGGATGAGGAAAAAGGAAGTTCTTTTATTTCTTATAATTGCAATAAGCTTGGTTTCACTTGAGATTTCTGGATCACAGTTTGGTATTATATTGAAGATTATGTACACACTGCTATCTGTCTCTTTAAGTAAAAAGTATAACTTTCAATGGATTTAGTCAAACAGCATTTTCAACCACATGTCTGTCTCTTTCCTTGCTGAAATGCATTGTGCATATCTTCGCACTTTTGAACTTTCAAGGACACTTTGCCTTCATTTGAGATTTAGGCCTGTCTTTAGTTCAATAGGCCTCATGTCTCACATCACCATTTCTGTGCTGGCTTCAGACTTCAAACGGGACACCACAAATCACTCTGATGTCTTTATTTCTGGCATTCAGGGGCTATATTTTACCCCACAATAGAAACATTTTAAGCTCTACATGTTTACAATATAAATATTACGTAGATGAGTGAGAGGAAGTGTCACATGCTCCTCAGAACTTGCTTGAAGGCCTTTTCCTTCGAGATGAACTCTTCTAAAAAACAGAGATGTGTCCCATTTCCTTATTAACCCCATTTCCCCTTGACTTAGCAATCAAACGAAACTGCAGTAACTTTTATGTACCAATTAATTGGGTTGAGAAATTCATACAATAAGTCAGATAGCTGGAATTTGAAGTGCGATGCTTAATAAGGCAGAGCAGTGGGGGAAGGGCGTGGTGAGAACATCTTAAATGTCAATTTTGGCACCCCCATGGACCAAGTGCTAACGTTTATACAACAGAGATCACTGCTCCATGCATTCCGGACACTAATAGCTAAACAGATATGGTTTTATGGGCTTTTAGAGCCTGGAGCAAATACGATAGTAATATTCTGGGTATTTAGGAAAGAATCAGTCTCTTGGCGGGGGTGTCTGGGATGTTGTGTTATGTATTAAGAGGAATACTAGTCCTCTCGAATCCTCTCATGACCGAGGCATGTGATGAGGTCGTTTGGGGTACAGATTGGGGCAAGATTGAGTTAATGACCAATGGTGTATTTATGAGGGAAAAATATTCAGAGAAACTGGAAAGAAAATACCACTCCTAAGTTAGAAGATCGTACATTGGGCATGATTACACTCTGCTCATATGAGAAGGTAATGAACATTGGACAAAAGGTTGACATGCCTTGTGTGTTCCAATGACCAGACTGCAACGTGTGCAAATACACAGAAGATGAAAGCTTAGGAGTTAGAGGTGACACAGGGGCCTCTGCAAAAGTGCCGTTTGTTTAAGAACAAAAATATACTAAAGGCAATTTGCAATAGTGATTCAACGATTAGTATAACGGGCTAGATGCAACCAATCTCATCCAGAAGCTTGTTAACTAAAATATGTGCTCGTCTACGTTTCATACTTTTGGGATCAGTTTCTGTTTGTGTTTTTGAAGGAAAATGCATATTGTATCCACATAATTATAAATTGAGTCCTATTTTTTTCAAAGACCGTTTGTTTTCATCAAATGTGTTCCAGTGAATGATGTCTGATTTAAACAGAATTACGGTGTTCGTTTTTTGCCTTCTTATTTTTGTGCGAGGCAGGCATGAAATCCAATGAGCTTAATACTGGTTACTTTTCGATGGAACCAGAAATTAATCATTTGGCCTCTGACCCAAGTTCTTAAGTCTGATCTAGGGGCTGGGAAATCAGCATCTTGAACTGAAGCAGAGGTAAGAACAAGTATCGGATTTGATGACTTCATGCTTCAGCAGACCCTTTCTGGATGCTCCTTAAATAACCCATGAATGACTGGAACACTTTACTAGTCAGCTTTGGGTCCAAGTGACTTCAAGCAGTGGCAGATTTATAAAACAGCCTGTTCTTTGTGGCTGGTTCAGGAGTACTTTGGCCGGCATTTCATTTGTGAAACAGTTTCTGTGAGAAAGTTTCTCCAATCGGACTTCTATAACTAAATATTTTTATTTATGGAGTCGTAAAGATTGTTTTTACTACGAGTGACTGCTTTACAAAGACATTCGTAAATCAAGGGTTACTAGAAGTTACTCATAGTTAATTATTTGTGAATGTGCCTCTTTGTAATGGCCAGTGACACCAAAGAGAGCAGCGTGTGTGCTAATTGACCTGTTGTTGCTATAACCATCATCAACCCTCTACTCAAATAGCTCCAGTGGTTGTAAATAACTTGGCTATCGCAAACATATATGTATTCTGTGTTCCTACAACTGTGTCTTTGGCACAGTACAAGTGTGTCTTTGTGATTTCATTAGAATGGTATAATGGTAAGTGTAAGTGAACCAAAATTCAACAATTCCTGGGGCAATTTGAAGTGATTTGGAAGATGAATGGGCAATCTGAGCCTGCATTGGGTATTTCTGCGGCAAAGGTGAAGTTGTTTGGGGAAATGTGAAGTGGCTTGTGGTACTACTGGGGTAATGGGGACAAGCATAGGGAATTCTAGGGCTAAGTACCCTTCTATAGGTTTGCAAACAGTGAACAACACCCATTTCTGATCCTCTGGAAAAAAGGATAAGCAACTGAGGTAGATAAACACTTAGTCCTGGGTGAAATAAAGAAGGTTAAAAAATCATATTATCTACATCAAATGCTTTAACATCAGAAAATCTTCTAATAGAAACCAGGCATAGTAATATTGTTAATTTTGCAGGCAATTGCTGAAGCGAAATTTCATCATTAGTGTCATGATCTCTGCTTCCAAGAGGTCAGGACTTGCCCAACTCCCTTGGATTCAGCATGAGGCAATTATGGGGCAGTGTTAATATGGCAATGTTCTGGCGCCACGTGAAAGTGTCATGGGGCAATATGTCATAATAATTGTTGTGTGGACAATGTGGAATTAACATGACGATTTCATCTGTGCAGTGTGGAAACCAGCATAACTATGCGTAACTGGGGCAGCACTGCCATTTACACCTTTTAAATTTACTTGACATTTTTTAAGAAATATGTTAGTCCTTTTGTGGTAGTAATGTGGAAACTATCATGGTATTATGCTTAAGTGAGGCAACACTGGCATGCTGTTGAAATGTCTGTGGTCACTATTAAGGACGATGTGAAACTTACAAGAATGGGCGTTGGCTGGGTGCAGTGGGAAACTTTGTATGGAAGTTTCCAGAGAACTCTGGAATCTAGATCCCTAATGTGCTTTTCTGCAGCACAGCAGACATTCGGCTGATGAAAATGGTATGAAAATGTTCTGGTAGGCAGTACAGGGGCACAGCTAGAATAGTACCGTTGAAACTGTCATGTGCTTCGGTGATTAATTGGGCAGTTTAAATCTGCCTTGCTAAGGTGGAATTTGCTATGCCAATGTTTTAGGTGATAGGTGGTAATTTGGCACTGCAATTGTGTATTGGAGCAACAGCCATAGGAGGTTGTCGCTTTTAACATCACGCTATTATCAATTCTATCATCTGGAATTATATGCTTTGGAAGTACCTCAAAAACTAGCCCTTCAAGTGGTACTCCTCATGCCGCCTTTTGAAGACTGAGCAGATGTCAAACAAATAACAGAAATTTTAGTAGTTCTGCAGTAAAATATTTATTTACGAAAGCCAGCCATCAGCATGACTGAAACGACAAAGCACATCATCTGCATTGGGGGGAGGAGGGTTGGAGTAGCTTGACATGTGCATCTGATTTTAGTTTCTTTTTCTGTCATTCTGATTTGTTTTCTATTACCTAGCACAGAAGGAATGTCGTGCCTCGTTCCTTCTGGCACAGTAATTATAAGTAGTGTAGAGAGATCGCCTTACAGAGTTTAAAAAAATGGTATGCTATTTATGATTGTCATTTTCACAGTGGGACAAAGGCACACTTTATCGGATACTGCTTAATGCTGACACGCACTTCCACTCAGTGATATACCTACTGGCCAGATCAACAGATTCCACTTTACCAAAACCTCTGTCTTAGAGGTAGAAAAAATTATCTTATCCCGTAAGCCATCCAATTTTAAAGGAGATATCTGCCCAGCAAAGATCATAAAAGATGCTGCTAGAGATCTCTCCCCATTTATCTCCAAATTGATCAATGCTTCTTTTTCCTCTGGTACTATCCCGGCCAACTTAAAACACCTTGGGTTTTCCCACTCCTAAAGAAGCAAACTTTAGATCCACTTATTGCCATCAACTACCGCCCCATCACAACGGTACCATTTCTATTCAAAATACTTGATAAAGTTGCCTATACGCAGATTAAAAAATACCTCGAGCTGCACAAACTCCTAAGGGTCAGACAGTCTGGCTTCCGCCCTCTACATGGGACAGAAACTGCCTTGATTTATTTGAAAACACAGATTGATGAGCTGGGAAGACAGCACTGCTTTTATTACTTAATCTCTCAGCTGCATTTGATTTGGTGGATCATAATGTCCTCTGTGGGCACTTGGACTCAGCAGCCCACTTCTCCACAGCGGCTATCAAATGGATAGAATCCTTCCTGAGCAAGAGAACTATGAGGATTTTCTCCCCATCGGCAGGGCCGGATCCTACCCCGATCCTATGTGATGTACCTCAGGGTTCTTGTGTTTCCCCTACCCTATACAATATATTCACCAAACCTTTGTTCGATGATTTGAATCTTCTGGGTATCACCTACACGAACTATGCAGATGATGCATGGATTCTCCTCCTGCTTTCTGGGGATCACTGCAGGGACCTGGCGCTGGTGAATAGGGTATATCTCATCATCCAGGCAAGACAGAGCTGATAATTCTAGGTACTCACTCCAACATCAATAAATTAGGTAACGAATACTCATCATTTACCATCGATGGAAACATTATTAAAGTCTCCAAGGAGGTAAAAATCCTTGGCTTCTGCCTCGACTCAACTATGTCCTTTGATAAACAATTGAAATCTCTGGCCTCCACTACAGCCTACACATGTAAGCTCATCAGAGCTGGTAAGCCATTTCTCTCTCATGACAGTTGCATTATCCTGGCTAGAGCATTAATCCTTTCTAGGTTAGACTACTGTAATGCTCTATACAGTGGTGCTAACAAAGCAACAATCCTAATCCTACAAAATAATGCACTAAGAGCTGCATTAGGCATAAACAAGAGAGTACACATTGCATCGACTAGACGTCAACACAAGTGTCTCTCTACCTACAATAACATACAGTTAAAAATGGCCTCTCTGACCCACAAAGCCCTAAACAATGTAGCCCCTAGTTACTTAATAGACAAACTGCTGAGAAGAACTTCTAGCAGGCCAACAAGAGTTAGAAATTCTAACTGCCTCATAGTACCAAGATATAGGCTCACTAAGATTGGTGGCAACAGCTTTCCTGTGAAGGCTGCTAAACTTTGGAACTCCCTACCTCACGAGCTGAGAGCAGACCAACCTTATCTACACTTTAGAAAGAGATATATCACCCACCTCAACCTGACGGAAGGCTAGTCAAACTCTCAACCTGACGGAAGGTTAGTTAGATACTATACTTCACCTATGCTGCCCTTCACTTTAAATATAGTTAGAATTGTATTGTATAGATTGAATTGTATATAACCTGAACATTTTTTCTTATCTTCTGCCTGTAATTAATTTCACCTGCACATCTTTGTGATTATATTGTAATTATTCAAAACTTTGTAAGCCTTGCATCTTCGTATTGTTGTGCCCTGCTACCTGTGGATCTGGTGTGCATTATAAATAAACAAACAAACACACATATATGTGCCTATTGTGCCTCCAGTATTTGTGCAAGCAAACCATTTTCAGATATGCAAATGTGAGGAATTCGACCATCCGCACAGGGAGTGTGTGCTCGCCTGGGCTTTTTGATTTTTGTTTATTTAGAATGAATGATGGGAGATCAACCTCTGGGAAATATGTGGGGCCATTCCCTCACATATTTTGCACGCTCAACGCACAGCAGAAAAATCGTCATTTACTCTGGGAGGACACAGTTTACCAGCGCCACCCTGCCCTATCATGTGTAGATGACACCTGACAGCTGTGGGTACATCAAAAGCCTCTGGCCGTCGGCAGCCTGATTAGCATTTCAAGGCCCCATGGATTTGCATCTTCGTTGTTACACCTTGCTGGTGGCGGCGAATACTGAAGAATGTTAATTAGCAGGCCTGAGGGAGGTGTAGGAAGCGACAATGGAGACCAGAGACCAACACCTCTTTGTACCGCAATGCGTCATCTTGGTACTAACACCCCTCCTTTGTATGAAAGGGAAGTGAATGTCCTGTCTGGAACCCCTCCTTTCAGAGCAGGGAAGTATGTGAATTGTAGGAGACGAAAGTCTGCCTGGAACCCCCCACTTCAAAGGAGGTCCATGTTGTGACCAAGCCTGCATAGGGCTCAGTTAATTAGGGAGACACTTTGATGTACAGCAGACAGGAAGATGGGTAGGACTTAGAAGTATGTTGTCATCCTTCCCCTGTCTGTTGCCAAGTGCTCTGATTCTGACCTGAAGCATCACTGAAGATGGTTGGGGACCCAGGATTGGTTCATTAAGTTGGGCTTAGTCTGCAACAATCACTGGGGCCCGTTTGGCTTTAAAAGAGGGCTGGGCCCCCCACTGATGAGATCATCTGAAGACTTTGCAAGGAGTAAGAAGAGGAACTCATTTGGACCCGAGCTGACGGTACAGTCGACCTTACATCTTCCGCCAGTGCAGGAAGGCCAGGAGTTCCAAGAGGGAAGCAAGATCCCTCCCCTAAACTTCTCCCAGGGAACAGAGGGAGATAGCGGACTCAGAGGACCCCTCCAGCAGCACCAGAACCAGTACCCAGCCAGCACACAGCATGTCCTGCTAGGTTCTGACAGCAAGCTTCCTAAGTGGGAAATGCCAGAGAATCTCTGGACAAAGGACAAGGCTGTTGCCTGCCAACACCCTCCTGAGCTTTGGGCTGGCTGCCTTAAAGGACACAAGCTGTGCGAAGAAGCTAATAGGAGTGCCACTCAAACATCACCAGGTGTCCATCTTTTTAAGGACAATTTCAAGACCGTCGAGTCCTCAAACCGCATCCGGCTGCACCGCTGACTGTTGTCATGCCTCAGTCACCAGAGCCGTCTGAGACGCCTCAACCAGCATTCCAGATCCACCAACCAGCACAGAGATATTGATTCTTGGCCCCAAGCAGCCGGGCTGGACAGCCTCCAGACGCCCGTCCATCCTCCAGACGTCCGTCCATCCTCGCTGCCTGCTGCCTGGTACCCGCAGCTGTCTTCTGCCACTAACTCTGTCTCACGGGATGCAAAGTGCCCTGGAACCGCCTCGACGATGCCGAACACCAATAACTTCTTCAGCACCATGTACATTGTGGTTCTGCTCCCTAGTCCTTCTCTGAAGGCCCCTAGAGACAGTTACGACCCTTTGCCCCTTTGGTGTTGATACCAAATAATCTTGAACTATAAGACTGATTACTTTACCAACTACCCTCCTGTCAGTATCCAGAGTGAATCCCTTTGTGAAACTGTCTGTCCTCTCTGTTCCTTTACAGAGAGGGTTGTAATTGTAGTGTGCTAGAACTGTCTGATGTAGTAATAATAAAGTAGATGTTTGTATACAACCTTCACTGGACAATCTCTTTTATTATTGGGTAATAATTGTATTTTCGCTGTTTTGCAACTAAACAATGTTCCACGACCTTGCAGAGATAAGCCTGCCGTTGTCTTATAATTCCCTTGTATTCCAATCTGTTCGGATCTCTTCTGGTGTACTAGAGGTGTGGGGCTGATTGATGGTTTAGAAACCGATATTCATCCCTGGACCACTGGTTCCCCGGAAGTTGATTGTCACAGCATACACGTATACACATACAATGCTCCTATTTCCTATTACAGACCTGCCATCGTAATTACTGGAATGTCACATGTTCCCCTATGGAAATTCCTATAAAACGTATGATTTTTTTTAGCCTAATGATTCCGAAAAGTGTGCTCTACCGTTTCAACTAATTATTTTTAAAAAATGTCATGAAACAGGTGGTTGGTGCGTGTGAGGTGGAGTTGGGTAGACCCACAACAGAGTCTCCTCGGAGTCCCTGCACTCCCTCTCTTTGCTAGGTCCCGCACACCGATTTGGTGCATGTATTTCTGTCCAACCTGTTTAAAGAGTTCTCCGGCCACTACTATGTCAGTGTTTCTTTAATTGGACATTGCTCCCGTGGGGGGGGGGGGGGGCTGAGGGGGGCATTTCCAGAGTATGCTAGATGGTTTATCAATACCTTGACCGTAGCTGTTCATAAACAGCAGATAGGCAGATAATTACACCAAGCTACTGTTTCGATCCCTGCAGCAAGTCGATCTATCCAATCTTAACTATACCGTATGTGTCCACTTCCTTTGCTTTCTTGTTTGCTTGTTATCCGCATTTTAATACATAAGCAGTACCCTGGTCTCATTTAACTGATCAATAGGTACATGTTCACATGCACCCCTTTGCAGAGTACAGGGCCACCCCTGTAGGTCACAGAATGGGAGGGAAAGTCCAGCAGGAATCAGTGGATTGGAGATAGATCTGTGGGTATGACCTGACTAGACGTAGCAGCAATACGTTTTCATACTATCATATACCTACATTTGGAACATTTCCCAGTTATATAATGCAGTTGTAGCGTAATATATACTTTAGCTGCTTAAATGTAGAGGACATGGGCGTCCACATCTTCCTCATTACTTCAAGAACGCATTGGAGCCTGGAGAGCCATTCTTTCGAGTCACTCGCTTTAATTGAAGGCCTTCACTGAGGTAGGATCCCTACCCCAGGTAATAGTTAAGATTGCACATCATAGGGCCATATATGTCCTTGATGTGTCATAGGTGATTAGATAGTGATGACGATGTGGGTGTATTGTCAGGAATACATGGCAGCAGTTGTGGTTATGTAGTGAACAGTGCCTTTATTTCTGACGGCTATCCACTCTTCTGATGAACTGTTCTTGGCATCACCTGTCCTTGGGACAGCTATCAATCGATAGATAATGTGGGGCTTGGTCAACTGGTGGAAGAGATGCACTTGTCTATCTTTCTCACTATCCCACGTCGCTGGTAAACTGGCACTTTACCTTGTTAGAGTAGTGCAAGGCTCAGAGTTTGGAGGGCTTGGCTAGTAATAGCAGGTTGAATAATTCATGTATAAAGGCAGCTCAGATGCCCTTTAAAGATGTGAAAAATCTACCTCCAGAAGTGCATGCTTGGTTGGATTTATGCTGAATGCAAGCCCTGCAACGCTCTGGCCCTTAACATGAGCAATGGGCCGTTTCTGGCAGTGCCAGCCCCGCTGTCTTCCGCCTAGTTCACACGCCGGTGCTAAGGTCTCTTTAGATTAAAAGAAACTTTAAAAAAACAGATCTTGTGCAGCATTTCCACACACCGTTGCACTAGTAAAGCCCCTTTTCTTTGTTGGTGACCATGAAGCCATCAATGAAGAAAAGCGACTTTAGAGGCACTGCGCGGTTTTGAGGGATCACCACGTGTGCTTTTTTTTAAAAAAAATCCTTTAATTTCAAGAAGCCCATGGCACCTTCTTGCAAGCTTTGGAGGTGCTTAGGGAAGTGAGAAGAGTGAGGGAACGGGAGATGCCAGCCAAGCTACACACAGGTTGTTCGTAACGCGAGCTATAAACAGTGAATACCGCCTGCATTCTGAGCTTCCTGTTGCTTAGTGCCCTCCTCCTGCTAATGACAGAGAAAGAGGTATAACTTTAATAGTTACTGTTTAAAGTGGCTCTGTCTACTCTTCATGCCATCAGTAATGGATAACCCCCTCACTAAAGTGAGTCGGGGTTTAGATTCTATTAAGAGACACAGAGGCATGTATTATGCATAAAATCCCTTACTGACAACCAGCACCAAAGATTTTAAAATGTTAACAAATACCCAAACATGTTTTAAAACAGTATAAAGCAAAGAGAACACACTTAAAGATCCCAACCCAAAATGGCAGTCTTGGCATGTTAGCCAATCTGGGTGTTTCCCCCGCTATAAATGTCCAAACAACTAGTCCTCCATCCTCTTCTGAAGCTGTGAGAGGAAAGCAGGTATGAAACCGCACTCCAAACTAAAAGCGCCAACCCACCGGATATGGAAGCCCGTCAGAACCATGTATTCTTCCACTATTCTCGTGAAGCACTACTCCAGCTTTGCCCTCAAACGACCGCTGGAGGGAGAGAAACAGAGAATAAATAAGGGAAGGGAATGGAGGATTAATACTCGCCTCTGTGTCTGTTAACAGAATCTAAACCCCCAATCACGTTAGTGCGGGGGGTTAGCCATTCTATGTTGAGACCGAAGTCTTGCTGTTATGCAAGTTCAAAGCTCTTCCAACATAACGTTAGCTACATTTATTTTATTTATTTATTTAAATTTGTTGAGCGCACTACAGTCCGCAGGCATCGAGGTGCTATGTCAGAGTTTACGAAGGCTTGATTAAGGGTTACAAGGAAGCCACCCAAGAGTGCACTACAGCCTGCAGGCATCGAGGCACTATGTCAGAGCTTACGAAGGCTTGATTAAGGGTTACAAGGAAGCCGCCCAAGAGTGCTTGTGTTTAATTTTCCTAACTTAGACTCCTTAGACCAGTCAACTGCTCACAGGATATCCTCCAACTCCCCCCTCCCCGCCCCAGCAAAGGTGAATTAGAGCCCATGCCCCCCCCCGAGCAGAATGAGCCCAGCGAGCCAAGGTGGCTGTATAAACTGCAGCAAACAGCGTCCTTATGGAAATGAGCATCTGAGAGGTGTTAAGAGTTTGCAACTCACTAGTACCCTTCTATAGGTTTGCAAACAGTGAACAACACACATTTCTGATCCTCTGGAAAAAAGGATAAGCAACTGAGGTAGATAAACACTTAGTCCTGGGTGAAATAAAGAAGGTTAAAAAATCATATTATCTACATCAAATGCTTTAACATCAGAAAATCTTCTAATAGAAACCAGGCATAGTAATATTGTTAATTTTGCAGACAATTGCTGAAGCGAAATTTCATCATTAGTGTCATGATCTCTGCTTCCAAGAGGTCAGGACTTGCCCAACTCCCTTGGAAGCAGATCCATAACCCAGGTTCCGAGCGCCAGCCGGTCCCAATTGGGACCTTTTGGACTCTGTCCTGGCGCCGGTGGTGCTAGGCTCATAAATGTGCCCAGTCCCAGCGCTGGAAGCGCCGAGCTCATAATGATTGGGTGGACTTACCTGCGGCAGACCATGCTGCTTACTTACCTGCCAGTTGAGCCTCTGATCCTCTTCTGTTCGGGACTACTTTTCCTGTTGGGTGGGGCAGGAGCCACTCCCTAGGTTCAGAACCCTGGAACTCTTCTGGAAAGCAGGGACTCTTTTCTTTCCTAGGCGTGGCTGTGGAAGGAGACACCTAAGCACTACAGGAGGCTATTTAACCCCACCCGATGGATGAATCTTGCTTTGCGTTATTCTGCATCCTCTGCAGCAGAACGCTCATCGTGTCTTCTGCATCTGATCCTGGGCCTAAGGAAAAAGGCTTACCATCCTGAATCCAGTCTTCAGCAACACCTAGAAAGACAAGAAAGAACAGGTTAGCATTACAGTCTTCAGTGACAGCGCTCCTTTTACCTGATCCATCGGCTGTCATCAACGCCTCGTGCTGCATTCCGGCATCTGAAAGACAAAAGCTTACCAATTCTGCGCACGCTCCGGAGGCCTTCGGCGCTGCATCCCGCATCTGAAAGATAAAACAAGGTGCGTTTAAAGACTTTGGGGAACTTAAATACTCACGAGCCATTACTCCTTTCACATCTAACCCAGTGGGTATTCCGGCACCCTGCAGCCACTCCGAACTTATACCTGCAAAGGAAAAAGACAGTTAGAGCGCGCCGTGAAGCAGGCAGCAAGCGCTTACTTACGTGCTTCAAGGCGCTTCTATTCATCACACGGGCTCCATCTTCGCCATCGCCGGACCCTGCAAAAAACAAGATACAACAGTACTAAAGACTTTTAAAGACATTTGAATTACTCGAAACTTACCGTGCGTGAAGAAAACGACGGACAGCAGTCCTCTGAAGTCAAGAGGCCTGCTTCCCTTATCCAGTGAGGAAACTGGTTTCAGCACCCTGCTCCGAAGCAGATGGAGAGCACAGCGTTCACTTACCTAAGGTGAGCGCGTTAACCTTTGGGGTCCTACAGGAGAAAAGAAAGGGAAGAAGAGAGAGACATTCAATAACCCAGTTCATTAATCCCATATTTTCTATCTGCAGACACCTTACCCTTCAAGTCAGACATACAGTGCACAGGGGTCCAGCCCAAAGAGCCAGCCGTGTGTTACACATCACCTTAGAAGATACGGTATACGCCCAGTCAAGACCGGCGCCTCTACGGGAATCAGGTGAGCGTTACAGAACGCAAAGCCTACCACAAAACTCCCGTCCAGGCGCTATGGAAACCTCGGATACCGACCAGCTAGCCCAGTTGCTTGGGGAACTAAGGGCAGAAGTGCATGCAACCCGTCAGGAAACCAACGCTCTAAAAAGGGAACTGATTATTTCCAAGGAGCGAACAGATGATCTCGCTAGGCAATTGCGACAGTCACAAGCCGGACAGACCCCGTTACCCGCATCTGGGGGAAATCTTCCTTCTACATCCTCTATGAGTCCAGTGCAGATCAACCTACCTGGGAATGTACCTCTGGCTCCGCCCGAACGATTTTCTGGTGACCCAAAGAGGTTTGCAGTATTTATCAATCAGTGTCGGTTGCATTTCTTATGCCGGCCAGCAGCATTTCCAACTGATCAGGCTAAAGTAGCTTTCGTGCTTTCGTACCTTAGTGGTAATGCGGCAGACTGGTCGATCCCTCTAGTAAATCAAGATGATCCGGTCCTTCATGATTTTCAAGCTTTTCAGCTCAGTATGGAAAAACTTTTCGCAAGACATTCACAGGGGCAGGCTTTGGACAATGAGCTTCTTTCGTTGCGACAAGGTAATCAAGACCTTTTGGCTTATATTGCATCTTTCAACAGACTGATAGTGGAAACTCAATGGCCTGAGGACAAAAGGATTACGCTGTTTTATAGAGGTCTACGTGGAGAGCTCAAAGATGTGTTAGCCCAAGTAGTGAATCCCCCACAAGATTGTTCGGACTATATAGATTTAGTTGTTCAAATAAATCACAGACTGCAGAACAGGAAGGCTGATCGTTCCAAGTTTGATGCTCGAGTATTTTCCAAATCGCCAACTCCTTCCAAAGGAGTAGACTCCGGGGAACCCATGCAAATAGGGGGCCTGAAAGGTCCTCTAACACAAAAGGAGCGGGAAAGAAGAAAACAGTTGCAATTATGCCTCTATTGCGGAAACTCAGGGCACTTTCTTCGAGACTGTCCGGTGAAACCTGCCAAGAAGGCAGTAGGAGCTGCAGTTACCAAAGTTACAAACTCTGAGCAGGGAAACGACCTCGCCCGACAAGAATAGAGGTCCTCTTGCCGAGCGTGAAAACCAGTTCCGTGACCTCGCATTTCGTGATACCTATGGTCCTCATTAGCCCTGATAATCCGGATCGATTACATGCAATTGAAGCTTACGTCGACAGCGGTGCCATCGGCAATTATGTGGATCATGCAATGGTTTTGAGGATGAATCTAACTCTTTGTCCCAAGGCTGTAAAGGACGTCATTACTACGGTGGATGGAACGGAGATAGCCTCCGGACCAGTAACGCATACCACTCAAGAAGTGACGCTCGTAAGTCAAGATGGACACCATGAGAAGATCGTGTTCGATGTGATCAAGGCCCCTCAGTTTCAGGTTATTCTAGGAATTCCTTGGTTAGAGAAACACAATCCTCTGATCGATTGGCGAGCAAGAACGGTCCAGTTTCCAGAATGTGTCTCTACTTGTCATCCTCCATCTGGTGTTGCACTGGCAGCTACTTCTTCAGAGACGACTCCTCAGTTACCTCCCGAATACCAAGAATACCAAGATGTTTTCCGGAAGGATCAGGCTAACTCTCTACCTCCTCATAGGTCTTATGACTGCCAGATAGACCTGATACCTGGATCTACTCCTCCTTGTAGTAGAATTTATGCACTCACCGAGCCTGAGAACCTTCACCTTCGTCAATACCTGGATCAATACCTGGCAAATGGGTTTATTCGTCCTTCCAAGTCCCCAGCTTCTTCAGCTTTGTTCTTCGTTCCAAAAAAGGAAGGAGACCTTAGAACTTGTATAGATTATCGCTCCCTGAACCAGATCACCGTCAAGAATAGATATCCGTTACCTTTGATCCCTGAACTCCTGGACCAGGTCAAAAAAGCATGCATATTTACAAAGTTGGACCTTAGAGGAGCCTACCATTTGGTTCGAATAAAGGAGGGCGATGAATGGAAGACGGCCTTCCGCACCAAATATGGGCTGTTTGAATATCAGGTCATGCCCTTTGGACTTTGCAATGCCCCGGCCGCCTTTCAATATTTTATGAACGATGTCCTCAGAGAGCTCATAGATGTGTGTGTTGTTGTTTACATTGACGACATCCTCGTTTATTCTTCATCGGAATCTGAACATCGGAAACACGTGAAAATGGTCCTCGAAAGATTGCGTCAACACAAACTTTTCGCTAAGTTGGAAAAATGTGTTTTCAACGTGACTGAAGTTGAATTCTTGGGATTCATATTATCACCTAGCGGAGTACGTATGGATTCAAAGAAGGTCGATGCAATTCTCAAATGGCCATCACCATCCTCCGTAAAAGGTGTGCAAAGCATGTTAGGCTTCGCTAACTTTTACCGTAGGTTTATCCCCGAATTTTCTCGAATAGTCCAGCCCATCACTGCCTTGTTAAAGAAAAACAAACGTTTTGAATGGTCTACCGAGGCGGAACAAGCTTTCCAGGATTTGAAGACTAAATTTATCTCTGCACCAATCTTAAAACACCCTCGCCCCGAACTCCCCTACATCGTGGAAACTGATGCTTCAAGCCTTGCCATGGGGGCAGTTCTATCACAAAAGGACCCGGTAACCAATCAGTTGCATCCTGTGGCATTTTGGTCCTGCAAATTCTCGCCTCCTGAAATCAATTACACGATTACTGACAAGGAGCTTCTGGCTATCAAGTCTGCTTTTAAGGCTTGGCGGCATTATCTGCTGGGGGCCCGACACACCGTTACTGTGATTACGGATCACCGAAACCTGCAATATTTGAAAACTGCAAAAGCCCAATCCTCTAGACAACTCCGTTGGGCATTATTCTTTGCCGAATTTGACTTTATAATTACCTATCGACCCGGTACAAAAAACGGTAAAGCCGATGCCCTTTCTCGAATGGGAGTGGAAGAACACTTGATCAACCCTAAACCTGTACCTATCATTCCCGAACAAAGAATCCTGGGTGTAATCGCCACACAATCCATAGAGGAAGTTAAGGATAAGGCCAGGCAACTTGTAACTCCAGCAGACATACAGAATTGGCATTTAAAGGGAAAGGACTTTGCAGTAAAGGACAACTTGTTATATTTCCAAGAACGATTATACCTGCCCAGCACAGATTTACAGAAAAAAGTAATCTCTTGTTATCACGATTCTTTAATGGAAGGACATCCCGGTATGACTAAGACTTCAGAAAAGATCAAGCGCTACTTCTGGTGGCCGTCTTGGAAAAAAGATATCAGAGACTTTATAATGTCCTGTGGAGTATGCGCCCAAAACAAGAGTCAAAAGGAAAGACCTGCCGGCCTCTTACGCCCTATTGACATCCCACCTCGCCCTTGGCATACGCTTTCTATGGACTTCATCACCGATCTACCTCCATGCTCCGGATACAATACGATTCTAGTAATCGTGGACTTATTCTCCAAGATGGCGCATTTCATTCCGCTCAAAGGCTTGCCAACAGCAGCAACTCTGGCCCGTGAATTTCTGGAAAACATCGTCCGACTGCACGGTTTTCCTTCGGTTCTAATATCGGATCGTGGTAGTCAATTTATTTCTCATTTTTGGCGAAGTTGCTGTCGGTCGGCTCAAATTGATGTGAGACTATCGACCAGTCACCACCCTCAGACCGACGGACAAACCGAGAGGACCAATCAAACTCTGGAACAGTATTTACGCTGCATGCTGCAACAAACTGAAAAAACTTGGAAAGACATCCTTTGGATAGCCGAATATGCCTACAATAACTCTGTCCATTCGGGAACTGGGAAAACCCCGTTTTTTCTTTTATACGGCAGTCACCCTCGAACCTCGGAGTTGGATCCCCTCCAAGATCTTGAAACACCAGCAGTAGAATACCTGCATGCTACAATCACCCAAGCCTTTAAGGAAGCTGTTTCTCACCTTCAAAGGGCTAAAGAACAATACAAGAAAGGAGCAGATCAACATCGGAAGGAAGCCCCTCAATATGAAGTAGGGGATCAAGTCTGGTTATCTACCAAATATTTACCTCTAAAAGGGCCACGTACATTCAACCCAAGATACCTTGGTCCCTATTCCATCACTACCATAGTAAACCCAGTAGCGGTCAAGTTGGACTTGCCCCCGCACATGAAGATTCATCCAGTCTTCCACGTCTCTCTATTAAAACCTGTGCAACCTCAAACCCGACTAACTAAATCTCCAAAACCTATCTTAGTTGATGGAGAACTCGAGTTTGAAGTCAAAAGCATTCTGGACTCCAAGATCTCCAAATCTAAACTATTCTACCTAATTGACTGGAAAGGCTACGGCCCCCAAGAGAGATCCTGGGAACCTGCTGAATATGTCCACGCTCCTCGCCTAATCAAAAAATTTCATCGAACATTTCCTGACAAACCCAAACCCCCGGCGAAGCCCGGTTTGGGAGGGGCCTTGAGGGGGGGTACTGTCATGATCTCTGCTTCCAAGAGGTCAGGACTTGCCCAACTCCCTTGGAAGCAGATCCATAACCCAGGTTCCGAGCGCCAGCCGGTCCCAATTGGGACCTTTTGGACTCTGTCCTGGCGCCAGTGGTGCTAGGCTCATAAATGTGCCCAGTCCCAGCGCTGGAAGCGCCGAGCTCATAATGATTGGGTGGACTTACCTGCGGCAGACCATGCTGCTTACTTACCTGCCAGTTGAGCCTCTGATCCTCTTCTGTTCGGGACTACTTTTCCTGTTGGGTGGGGCAGGAGCCACTCCCTAGGTTCAGAACCCTGGAACTCTTCTGGAAAGCAGGGACTCTTTTCTTTCCTAGGCGTGGCTGTGGAAGGAGACACCTAAGCACTACAGGAGGCTATTTAACCCCACCCGATGGATGAATCTTGCTTTGCGTTATTCTGCATCCTCTGCAGTAGAACGCTCATCGTGTCTTCTGCATCTGATCCTGGGCCTAAGGAAAAAGGCTTACCATCCTGAATCCAGTCTTCAGCAACACCTAGAAAGACAAGAAAGAACAGGTTAGCATTACAGTCTTCAGTGACAGCGCTCCTTTTACCTGATCCATCGGCTGTCATCAACGCCTCGTGCTGCATTCCGGCATCTGAAAGACAAAAGCTTACCAATTCTGCGCACGCTCCGGAGGCCTTCGGCGCTGCATCCCGCATCTGAAAGATAAAACAAGGTGCGTTTAAAGACTTTGGGGAACTTAAATACTCACGAGCCATTACTCCTTTCACATCTAACCCAGTGGGTATTCCGGCACCCTGCAGCCACTCCGAACTTATACCTGCAAAGGAAAAAGACAGTTAGAGCGCGCCGTGAAGCAGGCAGCAAGCGCTTACTTACGTGCTTCAAGGCGCTTCTATTCATCACACGGGCTCCATCTTCGCCATCGCCGGACCCTGCAAAAAACAAGATACAACAGTACTAAAGACTTTTAAAGACATTTGAATTACTCGAAACTTACCGTGCGTGAAGAAAACGACGGACAGCAGTCCTCTGAAGTCAAGAGGCCTGCTTCCCTTATCCAGTGAGGAAACTGGTTTCAGCACCCTGCTCCGAAGCAGATGGAGAGCACAGCGTTCACTTACCTAAGGTGAGCGCGTTAACCTTTGGGGTCCTACAGGAGAAAAGAAAGGGAAGAAGAGAGAGACATTCAATAACCCAGTTCATTAATCCCATATTTTCTATCTGCAGACACCTTACCCTTCAAGTCAGACATACAGTGCACAGGGGTCCAGCCCAAAGAGCCAGCCGTGTGTTACACATCACCTTAGAAGATACGGTATACGCCCAGTCAAGACCAGCGCCTCTACGGGAATCAGGTGAGCGTTACAATTAGATGGCCAAGATTGAAACAAACAGAAAACCACATAACGTCCCAGAAAAAAGCATACTTAGAGGGATCTTTATCAGTATGGACCGTAAGGCCCTTCTTACTAGGAAATGTCGACCCACTGGCTCTTCCTTAACCAAACTATCTCTAGCAGAAATGGCTGAACGAAAATTGATCGTCCGATATGCCTTCCTGTCCTTAAAGAGGGTTGCTCTAGCACATTGAGCGCCTTATGAGCTAGATGGAATTACAAAAAATGAGCTCAGACCAAATAATCAGACAGACTTGAGGAATATGGCAAAGTACTACTTTATTCTCATTGAAAAAAGCAGGGAGAACTGAGGGGCATCGGACTGATGCGTGTACACTCACACAGAAACTTGATTTCATAGAGGTTTTATACCCCAATATGCATCATCTATGACGTCACTCTATGTGGCAAATCATAAAACCTATTGAGGGCAAGGATTGGTTAAGGGAACATATCTACATATAGAACATATACAGATTGGTACATCATTGGCTTCCCCTTAGCTGTAGGGCAAGCCTTGAACTTTCTCTAAATACATATAGTACTGATTATAGCTGACCAAATGGCAGTGGATTGGTCTATGCAACATTGTATGTTAGGTTGTCCCTCAAACCCACTGATTGGTTAGCATGCTATCCCAACCTTGGACTTTCGTCTCTTTAGCAGCAAGTATGTGAAACCAAACTTTGTTTGAATCTCGTCAGACTACTCCCTGTTTTCCAATTAGTCCATCATCTCTCATCAGCCAAAGTCTTGGGTCTGTAGTTGACCTTGCAGCCTGCTCACTGCCCTGGAACATACAAGGGAGTGTGAGCCCACCACTTTCTTCGTCTCAAGCTCTAATGAATAGCCCTTGTCTTCGGCTTCTAAGTCACATGTGAAGAGACAATGAATGTGTCCATTTCTGCCTCTTATTAACTGCAATTTGATTCAATTATGCAGGATGATGTTGCTCCATCTTGGCCTCTAGAGACCTTCTCACTCTAGCTTACATAGACTTAATAAACTTTGAATTGTCCAATAGTTTGGCCATTGCAGATGCTTTCTTCTTTAATCTATGAGAAATGGGCCCTTTGTTCATAGTTTATCTTGGTTAGCCCCCTTTGTGCCTTGCAATTATTCCTTAAAATAGCATCCTTGATCCTTGGCCAACATAGCCTTCCTGTTGTTCTGCACACAGAGCTGTTCTCCCACGTCTCCTGATTCTGCACCCTCGGTCTGTCTCTTAGGTAGCTTGATTGAATTCGACATGAGCCAGCATCCATGTTACTATCATGGCCGTCCTTGCCACGTTATATATTCCTTTATAGCAAGTCTCTATATGTTTCCTTTCTACATTGCGTTACTGTGTATTTACAGTTTTTGTCCAGTAAATTACTTCATCTTCTTTGTATTCACGATTACTTTATCTTCAGGTACATGTTTCTCTTGGTCCTTCAGTTACATTGTCACTCTTAAGTATTTTCATATTGTTTCAACATAGGTTTATATATCTTCTTTATGACATCACTCTGCCCTCGTCAGATTTCTCTTTAATGTAGGTGCATGCTGACATCCTTCCATGTGGCATCTTTCCACACTTTCAGTGCAAGGGTACATATTGTATGGCTGTCTGGGTGCATAATGACTCTCATACGATGCGGTATAGGAACGATGCAGGGGGTCCCATTTACTGCTCTTCTTCTACTGTTCCAGTATGACGGCGGTGAGGGGGTGGGAACTAGTGAAAAAGTATTCACCTGCTCCTCTACAAGGGATACCAGAAAGATAACCACCTCTATTGGAGCACAAAAAAAGGGATCACTCTCCATGCACCAGTCCACCCAGTGCGCCCATACTGCTGAATAGGAAACCTGAGTGGATTTAGCCCAAGAGTCTCTGATGACCTAGCAAGCATCTCCCAAAAGGCCTGGCAGCGCCCAGGACTCGCAGCGATCCTCCAAGCCATGAACTGTAGCTGCCCCTTCAGAACCATCTCATGACTCCCGCCCCCTGGTCTGTGATTATCAGCGGGAAGGATGGAAGAAGCCTGGGGATGTCCCCCGCGAGTTCCAAATGGGTTGGAAACCATACCTGGGATGGCCAAAATTGGGTCAAGAGGACCCAGAGCGCTGCCTGTCTGCGCACCTGGAGCAGAACTCTCGGAATGAGAGAGAACGGCAGGAATGCATACCCCTGAAGGTGAACCCAGTCCTGAAGGAAAGCATCTACAGCAACTGCGTCTGGATCCGGACCCCAGCGGATGAAACTAGGGATCTGGCAGTTCAGACAAGAAGCGAGCAGATGCGTGAGAAACAGACCCCACACTTGTGATAGGAGAGCAAACACGTCACTGTTTAGCTTTCAGTTGCTGCTGTCCCTCAGAAACCTGGAGTTCCAACCCGCCACTGTGTTGTTGAGATCCCGCGACTAAAGCAGAAGTTCAAAAGTCCTGTGCTATATCCCTGAATCCCCTGGACCGGCTGCCTCCTAGCTTGTTGATGTAATGGACCGCTGACACGTTGTCTATCCCCAAGAGGATGCAGCAATTCACTTTGTCCTTGGCGAAACTCTTTACTGCAAAATAGCCCGCCAGAAGCTCAAGACAGCTGAAATGCAGAGACTACTTTCGCGCTGACCACTTACCCTCCATAAAAACCTCTTGCTTGCGAGCTCCCCAAACGGCCAGATTGGCATCCGATTCTCACCATATCTGGAGCAGAGCCAAAGTTAGCCCGCCCATTCCACACTTGCATGTGGTGAAACCACCAATGAAGCTCGGCTGTTGGGTCTTGAGACAGACGTACTACCTGAGAATAAGGAGCCCCTGATTGAAGATGTTGAGCCTTCAGCCTCTGAAGAGCCCAGTAATGGGGCAGTGCTGGGAATATAGCCTGAATGGATGCCTATGGCTATGTTGGCCAAGGATCAAGGATGCTATTTTAAGGAATAATTGCAAGGCACAAAGGGGGCTAACCAAGATAAACTATGAACAAAGGGCCCATTTCTCATAGATGAATGGATGCCGACAGCATACCTACAATCCTGGCTAGAAGCCGAAGTGACAACACCCCTTTCTTCAATACAGACCTGATCTGGGCTCGAATTCCTTGCATCCTCTTCAGGGGCAATAGTATCTGACACCGCTGAGAATCTATAACGAAGCCCAGAAATTGCACACATTGAGTAGGAACAAGGACAGACTTCCCTAAATTGATTATAAACCCCAGATCCTGAAGCAGGGCCAACGTCAACCAATGCTGGGCAAGAAGGAGACTCTTCTCCTGTGCCAGGATGAGCATGTCGTCCAGGTAAATAATTATCCTTATCCCTCTGGAGCTCAGGAAAGCCGTCACCGGTCTCAGGAACTTGGTTAAGCGAACTGCCTAACCGGATCCTGCTACTGAAACTGTAAATATTGCTGATGAGGGGGAAAAACCACAACCACCAAATATGCATCCATAAGGATGCCCCCTCATTTCCCCCTTTCTGCAGCTCTTCACCCCTGGAAGTTCACTTGTTTCCTTCAAAGCTATACACTATCCCTCAAGGTATTGGCAGAAAAGGGAAGAGGGAGGGAGAAAGGACCCCAAGCCTGACACACTGTTAAAATCCCACATGCCTCGAGCAGAGGCTGCACCTCACCCCAGCCGCCTAGCAGGCACCACACAGGTGAAGGCAAAGAGAACAGGCCGAGGAGGCCACGAGATATAGCAAACCCCTAGAAGCCTGTCTAATGCTCCCCAGTCGAGCAGGCCTCTTCTCAGCAAAGCCGTAGAAACTGCATGCCTGAAGCACAAAACAAGAAACAAGTATCAAGAAGACAGTGGGCCTCATCACAAGTCCGGCGGTAAACTCTAACACAGTTTACACCGCCTGAGATCCCGGTGCCACCTGGACATTTCAAGTCCCGGCCTCCCCGGGATATAAGGCGGCGGAAAATGTTAATCCCCGTTCCCATGGAGTCTCATAAGACTCCATGGGAATGGGGACTCGGAAGCACCGGCACCATTGGTAACTGTGTCGGTGCTTCCATGACAACTGTTCCTACCTGGGCCGTTGCACCCGGCAGGTCAGATCTGCCACATGCTACGGCGCAGGCAGGCACAGTTCTCTGCCGGTCCAGAAAGGGTGCTGGTACGTTGCTAGTGGCACCCATATTTCCAGTCCGGCGGACTTGTAATGAGGCCCAGTGTATCAGAACGGAAGCACAAAGCTACCTGTTTGAAGAAATTAGTCAGAAGATGGCGCACTTGCAACAGGAAGTGCTTGTGATGCAAGACCCTCCCGTGGCGATTCGCTCTACAGTATCCGAAATTTAAATTAAACAAAAAAGTATCCGCACACTGTTCCCCATCGCGCGTGTGTGCGAAAGGAAGAAAGGGAGAGAGAGACACATGCCCGGGAAGCTGACAAAGCTCCCCGGCCCTGATAAGGCAAGCAAACGTTTGATGCGTGCCTTGCGAACAAATCACCAATAAAGAAAATAAAACGAAAATAAAACACTGCGCTGCACGCCCAGCAGCGAGCAGAATTATTCACATATCTTGACAAGAAAGTAGCAGTATATTATCATAAGCATTAAAGCACACAACCATAACACAGAGCTCGAGCAGTAGAAAAAGCAAACTTATCTGCTGGTCGAGCAGCAAAGAAGAGGATAAAGGACTAGTTTGGACCTTCATAGAGGGGGAAAGACCCTGATTGGCGAACATGCCAGGACTGCCATTTGGGGTTGGGGTCCTTGAGTGTTTTCTCTTTGGTTTATACTGTGTGAAAATAAAATTGGGTATTAACATTTTTAAATCTTTGCTGCTGTAGTCAGTAAGGGAGTTTATGCATTCTAGGAAGCCTCCAGTCTCGACATATAATCAAAGGAAAGAATGGCATATAATTGCAAAGTGGACCCAGAATAGAAAGCTATTCACCTACTCTGTTTTAAATCGTAGGATGGTGCAGTAGGCCGTGCAGCTGGCGTTCCGGCTTAACCTAAGCCCACTAGTCTGCGAGCACCTCCGACGGCAAAGTGTGGGATTTGGTGTTCGGTTTCTGAAAGCTCGTCGTTGTGTCAGAAACGTGACAGGGCGGAGCGAACCTTTCCTCCAGCTCCTGCCTATGGTGCAGAGGCGTGCCAATGATTCCCAACCTCGGACGGAGCCCATCCTGGTACCAGGAGGCTGGGTCCGCACAGATCTGACTGACGGTTATCTCTGCTGGGCTCATCACGGTCAGCTGGTGGCAGGTGCTCTCCGCCTTGCTGCCCCTTTCTGCTTTGTTTTAACATTAATCCGTGGTCCAGGGGGAGGGCGCAGCGCGGAGGCGAGTTGCGGCCTTGTGGGCTGCTCTGTGCCAGAAATGCTGCAGGTAATTGGCCTGGAGTTGTGGGAACCGTGGCAGAGAGCTTCTCACGTTGCACTACAGCAGCTGCTGCTGCCTTTAATTAATCTGACCCTCCAAAGCTGTTGTGCTTTTGCACCAACACTCGGCAAAGATGAAGAACCGAGAAAAGCGCCGTATTTTGTTTTTATTCACGCTAACCTAGCTGATGTCTGTACTCACTTTCACAGTCCACTCGTCAGCAGACGTCAAAATTACACGTCATTTCCTGTCAGGAATACGTGACATAAATGCTTCAATGTGCGCTGCGGGTACATGTCCGCCTTTCTGATTGCCAGTTCTGGTGGTGTACAAGTCACGTTTCGAAAGTTAACGGCTCGTGAAACTGGCCGTTTAACTCTTGTATCGTGTTCTCTGTCCATGCTCTAATCCGATGCGTTGTGAAGCTTTAGAGGCCTGGTTGCGCAACACGTGAACGAGGATAGCAGGTGATCGCTTGGGCCCCTTGCGTTCAACGGGCCATAGTTTAATTTCTTGATAAAGTGTAGATTCAAACCCAAAGCAGACCCTTCAAGGAAGGTTATTCGTGCCCACAAGTGTCCAGATAAGTGTGCCCTGAAATCCTTGAGGTGTACGTTTATAACTGTCTTCAAAAACCAACCAGAAGACATACTTAAGCGTCAGATGGTACCCGATGCAAAGATCTCAGGGTTCGTTCTGGGATCCATGCCAGCACAGTACTTGATGTGAGTGCTCACTCGCTGAACAGCCACCTTGCCAGTATTTGGCAAGGTGAGCGTTCCCCAATCCCACACATTCATGATTGATGAGATGCATTCCCTGCATGGGGTGCTCAAATTGAAATGCTCTTAATTGGTTCCCCATTTACCCACTCCCAGCAAATCTCAGAATATAGACGTCTTTTGAAACAAATGAGTATCGTGATCCAAATCCTTATTATTTCTTGTTCTATAGAGCCTGTACTTCAGGCACTTACTCATTCTGCAAACCTCTCCACTGGGCTCTTAGTGAAGTAAATCCAGTCCCTATACCCTTTCTTTTCGACCCCTGTCTGCAACACTATCATAGCCACACAAGATATTCCATGATTCTGGTTAGTCACCGCCATTCGACCATGCCTCTAGGCACAAACTTTGTATTTTGGACTTCTTTTTACATAGATTGCTACAATCCCAGACTATCTGCCTGCTTTGCATTTGAGGACCAGAGATAAGAGAACGTTCGCAAGTTTAAAATGCGTTTTTGCATTTTATATAGGTAAAATCTTTACGTGTGCTGAGATGCAGATTATTCAGATGGCGTGGATGGTCTTTTTTCTATCTTTGCCGGCGTCCATGAATTCTTTACCAGTTTAATATCGTTCTGATTGATAATGCTTAAAATTCTGCCCTAGAGTAAAAAGTCAGCTTTTCTTCACCACTTGATGTGACTTGTGAGGTGGTTCGCCACAGGTCTCACAGAAAGTTGCTTTCTGGGTTGCATACATATATATAACATAAAACAGCAGGGTTTGTGCCACCTGTACCCATGATGCACTATACGTATATCTAACTTTGCCATAGAGTATAATAGTGGTCTTCAAACTTTGGGGCTGGCCTACGGGGGAGGGTCTGGGTGAATGTCTTGGCAAGGCTCTTTGATTGCTTATAGTTAAGACAAAAACAAAAGTACACTGGCAACAATATTTTTACCGAAGAGGGGGATTAAGCATGAAAAAGCTTGGCCACAATTGGCGAAGATGATTCAAATCGTCCAGGCAGAAGCTTTTAGGGTGTCCAGTGATGAAGAATGCACTACAACAGTGATCATTGCCTGTAAAATAGTACCCACGTGTTTATCTTACATAAATGTGTAAATATGTTGGAAAAAAACGGATTTAATCAAGTAGGAGCTCTTGGCTGTGGATTTGACACACGACCTTGTTATCAATTTTTGTTGTAAAATGCAGACAGCAGTGTAGTCATTTTGCTATCCAGCAATATTGAGATGAAACGTTTGATAGAGGTTGAAACATTTGAATTACATACCAATAGCCAAGAACAAGTACCTCTGTTTTAGAAGCATACAGGGCAAATCAGTTGGGTTTTATGCGGTTGCTCATTTGCATGACGAATGCTCCTTTCCGTATTTCTGCATATAGCACCTCTTCTTCCCACCCTGACTATAAAAAATGTGTATTACTGTAATATGGACTTCTTTATCTGTAAGCCACCTGAATAACTCTAGTAAACTTTCCCTATTATGTCTTTTGTATAGAAATCAAACTGTATACTGATTTTTCCATCTTCCGTTCAATAGTAACATGTAACAATTGATTATTTGAAAAGTGCTTGCTGCGTAGCTAGTGGGGTGGTGCAGTTAGGCAGTTAACATTTTGGCTGATGCATCTGCAATGGTGTGGATTTCCCAGACTTGCCTCACCATCTACATGGCAACTGGGAATTTCTGAATTGTGGCACAGGATGGTGATGCCCCCAAGAGATTTGATGTTTGCCCTTGTGTGCACCAGCAAGATCTGGACCCGGATAAAAGTCCTGCAGATCCTGGTTTCATTGGATGGTTCTTTCACTTATAAATACACTAGTTAGTTTACTGGTCGTTATTTGAATGTCCTACCCAATTTGTATGTTTTGGTCGTTTTTTTTTCTACTTTTAGTGATTTGATCCACTCACTTTGTTGCCCTTGTTTGCAGGCCATCATTTAGAAGCAAATTGCTAAAGTGACTTTTTAATGTTCACCAGTCAGTGCAGGTCAGATGGGTCCACAACATTGGGTGGGATTGGGGAGTAGACACACATATATGACTCCAATAATGCACATTTTTACTAGATGAAAACGTTTATGGTGGTTCAGTGATCATAGCTAAACTGAATGTAATCTGCTTTCACAATGTAGGGTGATATGTTATCTTGTGTAGCTGTTTACTTTGTTGAGTGGAAAAGAAACCCCTATTATTTTCTTTCAACCAGTGAATTTTGGTCTTAATTAATGCCAGATCATTTGCCTTCTAAAAATGATCTATTCTAATGTTCTTGTTGTTTGAGTTGTCTGCAGTTGGCTGTCATACCTATAGGCATGAGTTCACGATAGGCAGGACAGATGTGTTGAAAGTTGGGGTAGTTTTCACCATTGTTTTATCTCTTATCAACAGAGTGCCTGAAGATTGGACCTTGAACTCTGCTCATCATCTATGCAGAAATCTTGCAAAAGCTCTAACACCAGTGATAATATATGTTAACCAGTAAAAGCAAAATGTAACGTGTCCCAATAAGCATACACACACCTAAAAACATGCACACATATGGGGCCAGATTGTAATGAGAGGTGTGCAATTTCTCAAAACTTATACATTCAAAGATATAAACCTTTAGCCGTATTTTGGAATGAAGTATGTTCACTAATACACATGCTACTAAAATATGAAAGACAAGGGTCGAGGACAAGGAATTAGGAAAATGAAAGTATGTTTCCAAGAGGTTTGTAAAAGAGGGCAGCGAAAGGGCTGATCAGAGAACATTGTGAGTGGTCAGGATAGCGAAGCACTAAAGTTGATAGATACTGGGTTGGTGGAAAGGGGTGATGCAATATTTTGAGACTGTAATTTTAGTGTGCTGAGATAGTATACGGCCAGGTCAGGTTATGCAGAGCAACCACATGCAGGTTTGCAAGGTCGACCATGCCTCAGACTGTTTAAATACTTCAGCGAAAAATAATATCCCACCCTTCCTTAAACAATGGACACTGGCTAACTCTTCAACATGTACAGAATTGTACACAAGGTGTAGCTCTCCGATAGTCTCGTGGTGGTCCCCAAAACCTCATACAAACACTTGATAACATAGCAACAAAATAGAATAGCAGCTAGTGTTGGAAACTCACAAACCTGAAGTCAAGAGAGCTGATCAAGCCTTCTTATGTTTTGACACAATGATGTGGACCGCTCACAGAGAATATATGAGATGATCTCCACCCCTTTCTTCAAGTAGATGACATTTTTAACTTTTCTTCGTTCAGACTCTACCCAGCGCTTACTATCTGGTCTTCTGCTCTTCCTCGTCTACTAAACGACTCCTTTCCTTGTTCTATTGTAGCTTTGTCATAACCAATTTCGATTATAGTGCTGCTTCTTGGCTAGGACTGGCAATATAAAAGGCGATAAATGAATACATGCATCAATCCTTTGACTGTGGTTAAGACATATACATGTGCCTGTGTGTACAAAACGGTCTAATGTCGCCAACATGCATGTATATAGGGATCCTAATTTTCACTGGGAGTCATATTCCCAGAAGTCTGGACCTAGGGTTGCATTTGCAGTGCTGATGGTTATTAAACCGGGTCAGAGAAGGTGGAGCAATGAGAGGTAGGTTTACATGCAGAAACAAGTGTATGTTAAATAGACCAAAAGGCCTCAGGTAAAGTAGAGCAACAAGGGCAGGTTACATGCAGAAACAAGTGTATGTTAAATAGACCAAAAGGCTCCAGGTAAAGTAGAGCAACAAGGGCAGGTTACATGAAGCAACACAGGCAAGTTAAATAGACCAAAAGGCTCCAGGTAAAGTAGAGCAACTAGGGTATGTTACATGCAGAAACAAGGGTATGTCAAATAGACCAAAAGACCTCAGGTAAAATAGAGCAACCAGGACAGGTTACATGAAGTAACACGGGTATGTTAAATAAACCTACAGGCTTTAGGTAAAGTAGAGCAACAAGGCCAGTGCAGGGTAGAAAGAACAGTCTCAGTCAGGGTGTCTAAATTATCCATTGCAGGCTAGAAAGAACAGTCTCAGTCAAGGTGTCTAAATTATCCAGTGCAGGTTGGAAAGAACAGTCTCAGCAAGGGTGCATAAATTATCAAGTGTAGGTTAGAAAGAGCAGTCTCAGTCAGGTTGTGTAAATTATCCATTGTAGGCTAGAAAGAGCGGCCTCTGTCAAGGTGTCTAAATTAGCCAATGCAGGTTAGAAAGAGCAGTCTCAGCAAGATTGTATAACTTATCCAGTGCACGTTAGAAAAAGCAGTCTCATCAGGGTGTGCACGTTATCCAGTGTAGGTTAGAAAGAGCAGTTTCATCCAGGAATTCTCAGTCAGGGTGTCTAAATTATATAGTGCGGGTTAGAAAGAGCAATCACAGTCAGGGTGTGTAAATTATCCAGTGCAGGCTAGAAAGAGCAGTTTCAGTCAGGGTGTAAACAATATCCAGTGCAGGGTAGAAAAACAGTCTCAGTCAGGGTGTCTAAATCATCCAGTGCAGGTTAGAAAGTGCAGCCTCAGCAAGGATGTCTAAATTATCCAGTGTCGGTTAAAAAGTGCAGTCTCAGGGTATGTAAATTCTCCAGTGCAGGTTAGAAAGAAAAGTCTAATTCAGGATGTGAACAATATCCAATGTAGGTTAGAAAGAACAGTCTCAGTCAGGGTGTCTAAATTATCCAGTGTAGATTAGAATGTGCAGTCTCATGGTGTGTAAATTAGCCAGTGCAGGTTAGAAAGAGTAGTCTCAGCAATGGTGTCTAAATTATCCAGTGCAGGTTAGAAAGAGCTGTCTCAGTCAGGGTGTGTAAATTATCCACTGCAGGTTAGAAAGAACAGTCTCATTCAGGGTGTGAACAATATTCAGTGCAGGTTAGAAAGAGCAGTCTCACCATTGGTGTCTAAATTATCCAGTGCAGGTTAGAAAGTGCAGTCTCAGTCAGGGTGTGTAAATTATCTAGTGCAGGTTAGAAAGAGCTTTCTCAGTCAGGGTGTCTAAATTATCCAGTGCAGTTTAGAAAGAGGAGTCTCAGTCAGGGTGTCTAAATTATCCAGTGCAGGTTAGAAAGAGCACTCTCAGTCGGGCACCTAAGCTATTGGGGGCAGTTTATAGTAAGGAATCAATGAGATGGTATGCAACTCACCCAGGGCATCTTGAAATGAGCAGTGCAAGGCAAGTTAAGGTATAGACTTTGTCCAGGCCAGATAGAAAGAGCAATCCAGGTCGCTTGTAGAAACTATCCAGGGCAAGTTAGAATGAGCGACCATGGCCTGTTATCTGGAAGAGCCAGGTCAAAGCTAGATTCGGTGGCAGTGGTCATGTTTGAATAGATTGAAAGGTACAGGCTAGATCGAACAGTTAGAACCTGATTAGATTCAATAAGCATGATCAGGTTAGATTCAACAGCTCGGTATGTTTGGATGGAATAACCAGGCCCAAGTTGAATGGAGGAACTGGGGTCATGTTAGGAGGAAATCCCAGGGCCACGTTATCAAAAGTAGAGCCAGGCTAAAAAGGGCAACCAAGGCCAGGATTCAGAAACATAAGTTAGGGTTAATGAGGTAGTGAGGGAACATTAAATACATCAGCAAGGGGCAGATTAGAACTACCAGGGCCCGGTTAGTTATAGTAGATATCAGTGCAGTAAAGTTGTTATTTTAGGGAGTCAAAAACTAAGTCACTTTCCCAAAGGGGGTATTTAATAACCAAGTAAAAATGTTTTCATTTGAATAGTAGAAATGTTTTATACTAATTATTTATTTTCACATATTTATTCATGCACATTCAAAGATACATTTATATCTTTTCAGATCAGACATTAATAGAGTTCTTCTTGTGTCTTTATGTGTACTGCTGGTCCAAACATATCCATGGAGCAGAGTGGGTGAAAGCAGGGGGACAAGTGTCTGTTTTGTTTCTTATTTTTGTTGAGAATATTTTTACTCCCTATTTTTTGGGGGGGGTATTTACATATTTTTATGGAGTAAACGTAGCAGATACACCCCTTATCTGTGGGGCTGGTGACTACGTTTAGGTTAAATTATACAACTAGTGTTTGGTTTGAGATAGCAACAGGGTTTGGTTAGTTGTAGCAATTAGGATTGTGTCAGATGGAGTAACCAGAAGCAGGTTAGATGGATCGGTAAGAGCCAGGTTGGTTGGAGCAGCAGATCTTGATTGGGTGGAGCAACCAAGACTAGTTTAGCTGAATTGACCATGGCCTGATTGGGTGTAGCAACCAATGCATTTTTTGATGGAGCAGTAAGGGCCACATAAAATGGAGCAGCCAGGGCCTGCTGAGATGAATTAATTGACCAGAGCCATGTTGGATTGAGCAACCAAGGCACGGTCAGATGCAGTAATCAGGGCCGATTTACATGAACTAACTAGAGCAATGTTGGGTGGAAAATCTATTTCATGGTCAGATGGAGAAGCCAGGGCTGGTTAGATGAATTAACGAGGGCCAGGTACAATGTAGCAATCTGGATCAGGTTATATGGATCAACCATGGCCACAGAACATTCACACCCAGGTCCAGGTTAGCTGGAGTGACTAGGACACCACGCATTGTCCAAGCAGGGGCTGGGTTTGTTAGACGACCAGAAGTAAGTAATAGGGATCTGCGAGGAATAGTTCAAATATAGAAACAGTGATCAGATAAGGCTGATCAGCTTTAGATGAAGGCCACAAACTAGGCTTATGGACTGCATCGAAAGGGTGATGTGTCACTTTTTACCCACCTGGCAAATCATGCTGACCAACCCATAACATGATTGTTAACAATTCAATTTAAATATTTGCCTACACCTTTTCCAAAGTGGAATGAAACAGAAGCTATTTGGTTATTGTGCCTCGATGGAGGGAGGAGTTTTGCCAAAGCAAGGGCGGTTATACTTGGCTTGTGCTGAAACATGAGTGTCGTTACATTAGTCTTACATTTCAGAACTTTATTTGACACTTTTTTCTTCCAAATCACGTTTAAAAAGCTGTCATTAGCCGGCAGGTCTATACAATAAGTCTTTGCACACGCCCTTGGCAACAAAGCAGGACTTGCATGGCCACTCCATGGCACGGTTCACACGTTCCCTTTACGATGAAAGCAATCTGGTTTTGCGTGAGTGGGAAATGTCCTATTTCGCTGCGTGTTTGGGAACCTTGGACCTGTCTGCAAAGTAACATTAAAGGCGAATGGGTGAACAGCTGGCCTGACACTGAGCGCAGCTGGGGATTTGAAATCAAAATAGGCTGTGTCTGAGTTGTAATGAAGAGCAATTAGAATTCAGGTCCTGAAAGAATGGCACTAAGTGAACTCTTTCTCCATTGATGGATGCTTGTAGAAAAGGGTTAACAAAACAAGGCCTCAAAATAGAGTAAGTAAGATACTTTGATAGAGGCATATGCTTGTATGCACCTCACTCATGATCCACGTATGTTTGCACCCGAATCCCTAAGAGTGGTGCAAGTTTCACTTCTTGCAGGAGAACGCCACACTATTATAATTTAAATGACTGAGTGGAGTACCATGACCTTCTTGCTGGAGTGACCATATGTGGCATTAATGTTTACACGAGACGAATTGATCCTGCAATGTGGCAGAGCAGATTTCTAGAAACTCGCTGCACCCATCACAAAGATTAGAGTTATTCAAATGCGCTTGACACCAGCTCTGTGGATCACGTCTCATCCTGTGAAGGACCTCAGCTTGTGAAAGTTTCAAAACCCTCCTATAATATTATGGCCTACATCATGTAGATGTATTGTAGATGGGTTTAGGAAACATCCCTCAGCTTTCAAAATGTGCCTCTGAAGTAGGCTTGTAGTAGCCCAGAAGAGCGCCCTTCAGAAGTGCACACACGATGAGTGTTCGGGGACAGCGACCTGCTCAGTAGAAGAAAGCGCTTTGGGCTGTCCCTGATCCTTAGAAACTCTGCCACCTATGCAATCAATATAAAACCAATGAGCTGCGCCACTTAGCACATACATGTAACGTCATAAGAGAGCGTTTGGTTTCAGGCAGTGTGATTTGCTGGATGGTTCCTTGTTGCTCCTGTGATGCCACTGCAATGACCGGAGCATTAACATGAATAGTGCACAAGAGATGGCAAAAATGTTTTTGACTTGTCAAGGAGAAATCTGCCGTTATTTATTTAGTGGCAGTATTTACGTTTTTTTAGCACTGTGCATAACCGTTTTGCTTATTTTGATTAGTGATTCAAATATGCAACTTGGTTGTGTTGTGAAAGGGCGACAGTCGGTTTCTGAAAAGCACACTGTTTCTGTTTGAAAGGCCTATCACATTCCGCTATGAAATGAACCATTCTGACACATTTGTCGAAAAAGTGGAGCATCTCTGAATATGAAAACACGGACTGGTAATGAGTTGGGAATGCCATATGCCGGAGCTCCGACTTGGCTGTTAGCACAAATAGCCTGTTTAATGCAGACTCCCAGCTGGAAAACGACAATATCGGGACAAGTCATTCTGCCCTTGTTTCAGTGTTTCTGGCTGAAGCTTTTTCTGGAGGAGTTTGTACTTTAAATTAAATTGCAGGAGTCACAATTGAGATGAGCTGTCGTGAGCATTCTTGATTTTGGGCTGTCGGTGAAATATTTACCCTGACACAGAGCTATTTTTGGCTGGTATTAGTCACTGGCATGCATTCATGCACTGGCGACTCATAAGAGAAAACTGCTCTATCGGGCCTTAATCTGATGTCACAGTTACAACTGGGTTTCGTGCAGCTGAAGGCGAACACATTTATATTCCACGAAAGCACTCTTTGGTCGACTCACGTGATGTTCTTCTTTAACGTGAATGCCATTGTTTTGGGGGGAAACGGGCCACCGTTTGTATCAGTGGTGGGAAAATGCGACCTTTTTTCTGGCGGCCCTGTGCAATATGAGCTTGATTACCACTCGCTTGTTTCACAATCTTCACCACGAGCTCTGGACATTTCTTTCCATTAATCTCTCTTGACGACACTCTGGCCTCCAGAAAATCAATGGCCCTGAGGCAGAGCTCAAAATGTTTTGCATTCATCACAAGCCTTTGCTTTGTGATAATTAACTCTTGGCAAGTAAGAAATGTGCTGTGTGTATGTGTAGAATTGAGGCGGCAAGTGACTTTTGTGGCTGGCTAGTAGCTTTCACCTTCATTTTTACCCCTGCTTACGGAATGCTGGTATAAGCAACACATTGTGCCGACTCTGTGGCTGCTGTTCCTTATATGCCATTCATGTCTATGCAGCTATGAGCTCGAGTTTCTTGTGGCAATCTACAAGGAAGCCAAGCCCAATATGAATCATGATGTTTTACTGGATGAAATTGATCCCGGTTGTTATTCTGGTGCTGGTCCTTTGTGTGCAGCCAGAGCTACTGGTAGTCTCTTTACCGCTAAGGCGATGTATTGCTCTGCAAAAGATTACACTTTGTGTTAATGGCCACCGCCTTACATCTCCAGAAAGATTGTGTTAATGGCCACCGCCTTGCATTTATTATCGATAAAAATGACGCGCCACACTTAGTACAGTCCTTACAGTTCTCTGTACTTACCCGATGGACATCAAAATTTGTCATCACATAAGGTGTGCTTACAACAGTTATTCGAGGGCAGTGTTTCTTTAAACCTCAGACTCTTTCTCTTCTTCAGTACATCTTCTGAACTACACCATGGCTTCTGGAATATTTTGGGGATGGAGCTCACCAGTGTCTGCCCTTTCTTGTACTCATTTGACCTGAACTTAGTGAATTGAAATCACCAAAGTATCACAGTTACTGGGGTCCACATCAAACAAAGGTAAAGTATTAAAGGTATACAGGTGTCTTAGAAGAGCCTCTGTGATATTTTATATCACTATGGAATAAAAATGTGTATTTATTAATAAACAAATAAGAATCCCAGAAGATCGACCATTCAAACAAAATTGTTATTCCCTGTGGCTTTTTTCTGTCCAACTCTATAGCAACCCTATCTTTTATTGATGACCTACATATTTGCAGTTTAAAATCATATAGAATTATAGACTGATCTAACGGAATATATTGCACTGAAAGATCCTGATGGATATCTGATAAAGACGTCATATGATGCTATTGAGAACCCATTGGTGGGTGCCCATTTACAATTTATTTTATGTATGCCCTTCATTTCTCTTTTTAAACCTCTGCAAAGCAGTAGGTCTCGAGAAACATTGACAAACTGGCCATAAAAGTGCCTGTTGCCTTGCAAGCCTCCACCACCAACCTCTGTGTCATCCTCTCTTCTCCAACACCAAAAAAAGACATTAAAAACTGGAAAAACCCTGCCTACCTGCCACCCAGTGTTTGCTCATTCCATCATCTGCAAACACAGGCAATAAAGTCCCTGAAGTCCTGCCACCGTTGTCCACCTCCCATAGTTTCCTTTGCCATCTGGCAGTTCTTTCTGAGCATGCTGGAGCCAGAGGCCTGTGAAACTCTTAAGGACTCTAGGCCAGCTGCATGCAGACAGCATTGAGCAGGCTGCTGGTTATGGAACCAGGCTCTGCCACTCAGTTGCTCTGCCAACCTCCAGTTCTTGCCCCTTCCAAGCCTCTATGCAAGGACTCTAGGCCAGCTGCAGGCAGACAGCAATGAGTAGGCTGCTGGTCACCTGACCAGTCCCTGACACTCAGTTCCTAAGCCCACTATCTATTTAATCAGTCCTCCTTAGGCATCCTCATCGCCAGCGTCCTCAGCAAAGGACAGGTGAAGACACAGACCTCACCTGTTTTTGCCTGTTCGGGCCTGATAGGGCCAAGTGCCTGGGCCGCCAAATTACATTTCACCTACAAACTAATTGCTACTACTGCTACTCTCCAAAAGAAATCACAGTGTGTCTCCTCTCTTCACGGCCAATCCCCAATCTCACTCAGGCTGGAATGGCCAATATTGCCCTTGCCCGATCCAACTCTCACAGACGCCATGCACACTCCATTTCATGTTGATTAATATTCACTCAGCAGTCGTTCACCCTGCAGAGATCGCTAACCTCATCTCGTACAATAACTTTGATGCCCTGTTCATCACTGAAAGATGGTTTACAAAATCCTCCCCACAAGTTTTTCACATCCTCCTACCCCAAGGCTACTGCATCCAACATGCGAACCGGCCAGGAAGGGCAGGAGGAGGTGTGGCCATCATCCACAGTAGCAAGTTCCCATGCTCCATCATCCCCTCCCAAAGAACAAGCTAATTTGAATCACTAACTTGCCAGTTGCCTTTATCGCACAAGAAATTAATCACCATCCACCTTATCTACAGTTAACCTCACAGGAGTGATTCTTTCCTCTTCCGCCAAATTAACACATTCTAGTAGTGTCTTTCTTGGTGATTTTAAAATCCCCAAGTCACAAGCTGATAACCACACTCAAAGCATGCTTTTCGCACTGACCGCTTCCTGGACCTTAAGCAAATTGTGCTCTTTCCCCAGGCACAACAAAGGCAACACCCTAGACTTAGTCTTCAGATCATCCCCCATGCATCACCTGTGCAGATCCTATCCCACTTGACTGGTCTTACCATGCTGCCATCCCATTATCAGTCACCCAGTTGACTATGGCTCACAAAGGTCAGGCTAAACGCCCCCTCACCTCATCCTCACACATTCAAAAGCTTCCCAGCCAATGAGTTGGAAGCATACTTTGCAGACTTCCCCACCACAGGGAATTCCTTGGGTCCCCTGTGGCTATTCAGCAAATATACTATGAAACTGGTGGGCACTCATGCCCCCCTAAAATCCAGCGAGCCAAAGATCAAACCATCCGCTCCATGGTACACCCCTGAGTGGGCCTCCAATAAACGCTCAATTAGAGCCTTAGAAAAACGGTGGCGTAAAAATCTCACCAACCTCATATCTCTCTGCACAAACCATTGGACTCTGATTACCAAGGCCAAAGCTGCTTACTACTCCCCAAACATTGCGGCAGCCTTCAACAGGAGCAAAGCCCTTTTTGAAGTAGTAAAGCATTGTACCAAACCCTCAAACGACCCCGAAGTACCCGCAACTCAGGAAAAATGCAATGGAATCAACACATTTATTATTGAATAAAACAAAATCCGACAGACCATCGAATCAACCTCTCACAGCATTAGCATTCCCTTCACCTCAGCAACACACACTGCCCCTCTAGACTGAATTCTTTCCTCTCTTTCCCCGAGATCTCCTAAAATGATTGTCTTCCTCAAACCTACTTCTTACTCTGACAATATAATTCCGGCCTCCATCATTAAACAATTGACGGGCCTGGCGCTCAATGTGCTGCTCAGTATCATCAATGCCTCCCTCGCAGAATGATAATTCCCGGACACCCTCAAAACCTATCTCATACAACCGCTTTTGAAAAAAGCAACCCTAGATCCAGATGACCTAGCCAACTACTGGGCCATTGCTAAACTCCTGTTCATTGGCAAAATCTTGGAAAAAGTAGTTGCTACACAGTTACCCGCCAGAATCGAACAACTCCACCTTCTTAATGACTATCAGTCAGGGTTCCACCCTAAGTGTAGTATCGAGACAGCCACCATCCGTGTGGTGCATGATGCCCTCAAAATCATAGAAAAGGGCAACTCATGCCTCCTCGTCCTCCTTGACCTCTCGGCTGCATTCGCCACCAGCGACCACTGCATCCTTCTCTCTCGCCTTGCTGACAGGATGGGATTCTCTGGCACTGTCCTGAATTGTTTTACCTCCTACCTCAGACAGACACAAGGCTGTTAAAATGAACTTGTTGTGTTCTAACCGACTCCAGGTATCCTCCGCAGTCCCCCAAGGCTCCATCCTCTCACAAATCCTTTTTCACCTTTACATGGAGACTTTGGCCACTCTCCTCAAAGATCCCAATATAGCCATCCACCACTACGCAGGCGATACTCCGTTGTACATGAGAGTAAATAGCATGCAGGACATCATTCGTCTCTGCGATCACCTAGCCTTCACCCTGTGACAAATCAACTTCCGGGGCACCAATGGTCCACAAATGAATATCAGTTTCTAAACCATCAATCAGCCTCACACCTCTAGTGTTAACAATTACTGGATCCTTAGACTAGGTTCAATGGATCTTTAAGAAACCCCCGATTAAATAGGTTTGGAGGTCTTACCTGAGCAGACTGATAAGTTCAACGGGAAGCAAATGCTGAACTCAAGAATCTCCCCGACCAACGTGTCAGCCTCTTACCCGGTTGGAAAACCCAGAGCGAGAGGTACGCACCAGTCAGGGAAACCCTCTGGGGAAGAAAACCCTGGTCGAGTGCAGGATCCGAAGATTGGAGTGTGGTTCGCAGGCTGATGTCGCCAATTCGATCGTGGCGTTGAGTATCGGAAGACTTCTTCTGGAGAGGGAAGAAATGAGAAGCAAAGTGATGAACAGCAGAAGTACAGAAAGGGAAATGGGGAAAACAGGAAAGAGACTAATTCCCCTGACCTCTTAACCAGCCGGATTGGAAATACCAGGAGAGAAGCCGAGAATACGGGACACAGAGAGGGCGACTGGAACACAAGTCTGTCAGAAGGAAGTAAAGGTGAGTAAGCCTGTAGAATCAAATCCTACAATAGTCGAAGAAAGATTCAGAAAGGGACTTGGACGGGAGTTTTTATTATTACCCGGAATACAGTAGCTCGAGAACTCAAAGGCGGCGTTTCAGAATGAGACGCAAGATGAATCCGGGGGGTTTGTGTCCGCAAAGAATGCTGAGTAGAGAATCTGGAAAGTTAAGAGAAGAGGGGTTAGTAATGGTCAGAGGTAAGAGGTTTCTACTGAGGATTGAGATTGCCTAGTTGCGAACTCACGGAGCATCCGCTAGAACAGTAGCGACGCGAAGAGCTGGAAGTCTCTGTGTCCTATGAGGAGTCACGTGAGCGGTACGCCGTACCTCTGGCGAACGTGAGAGGACTGGAACGGTGATAGCAGAACCGTTCGTACTGCGATCCACCATCTTGAAGGTACCATTCCGAATGGAGCCACAGAGCCGGCTTCTAGACCAAAGGGACCAGCGCTTCCTGAGTGTAACAGTATGCCCCCTTCTCCTGGGGGGTGACCCTGGCTTCCCAGGATGTAACCTAAAGAAACGTCAGACCAGACGTGGAACATGAACTCCTGAGGCTGGCTCCCAAGTTCTTTCTGCAGGGGAGTACCCCTTCCAGTCCACCAAGAACTGTAGTTTCCCCCTCCGATAACGGGAGTCACAGATACTGGCGACTTCATATTCTGGGCCAGCATCGGTAGAGATAGGAGGAGGAGGGGTACAGCCTGACCGGTGAAATCGGTCCGGTACTGTCAACCGAATCTGGGAGAGGTGAAAAACAGGATGGATCCGGGACCATGACAAGGGCAAATCGAGCTTGACTGCCGCAGAACCGACCATCGACAGGATCTTGAAGGGACCGAAGAACCTAGGGGATAGCTTAGAAGGGACCAAGTGCCGGGGAAGAAAGCGAGAAGCCAACCAAGCAGTATCTCCCGGGCTTAATGGTGGGATGTCTTGGCGATGTTTATCAGAAGTCCGTTTGGCCCTATCTTGAGCCGTTCGTAAAGAGACTTTAGCCAATTTATGTCCTTCTTGTATTTCGGAAATGAGGCCATCCACTCCTGGACAGTTAGAAGGGGATAAGGTGACAGAAGGAACAAAGTACAATGGAAAGGACTAGTATGAAGGGCTGTATGAAGGGCATTGTTGTATGCAAATTCGGCTAAGGGCAACAAGTCCAACCAATTGTCTTGGGCTGCTGATACGAAACACCGTAGATAGGTCTCCAAGGTTTGGTTAAGGCGTTCCGTCTGTCCGTTCGTCTGTGGGTGGTACCCCGAGCTGAGAGCCTGCTTGATTCCCAAGACTTGGCAAACCCTTTCCCAAAACTTGGAGGTGTATTGAGGGCCCCTATCGGAGACCACTGTGTCCGGTAGGCCATGTCTGGAGAAGATTTCCGAAAGAAAAATCTTAGACATTTCCCCAACCCCTGGCAGTTTGTTCAAGGGAGTAAAATGTGCCAATTTCGTAAGATAATCTATGGTGACCATTATGGCGGTCTTGTTGTGTGAGGGAGGAAGATCTACTATAAAGTCGGTAGAGATCACTTGCCAAGGTTTCTCTGGAATCGGCATCCGGGTGAACAGCCCCAAAGGTGGGGTCCTGGGATTCTTGGATTGTGAACAAACTATGCAGGCTGCTACATAATCCTGTACATCATTGCGGACTTCTGGCCACCAAAAATATCTTAGCACTAGGTCTAAAGTGCCTTGAACTTCTTGAGGCCCAGCGGTCGTGACACATTCGTAATACTTCATGCTGCAGCTCTGAAGTAGGGATAAAAACTTGTGATTGTGAAAGAAAAAAGAATAGTTCTGGCTAAGATGGTAAGTACTGGCTATCTTTTTGCAGGCGTCTAGGTTAGAGACCGATGCAGTCCTCAATTCACTTAAGAAGTCGGTGATGACAGCGATGAATCTTGCTTTGGGAATTGTTCGGAGCTGAATTGGGAGACTGGAACGTCCTTACGAGAGAGAGCATCCGCCCTCTGGTTTTGTTTTCCTGGAAGTATGGTGAATTCGATCCGGAATGGAAGGAAGAAATACACCCAATGTGCTTGTCGACTGTTGGTTGTATGTGCATTCTGTAGGACCCTGAGATTTTGATGATCTGTATGTACCACTACAGGAAATGGTGAACCAAGTAACAAGTGTCTCCACTCTTCAAACGCCCTTTTTATAGCCAGCAATTCTTTTTCGAGCACTGAATAGTTTTGTTCCGAGGCACTGAAGGTTTTAGAAAGATATGCAACTGGTCTTTCATCTCCTTGGTCGGTTTGTTGAACTTAGACCGCGCCTAGAGCATGATGAGATGCATCAGTTTCCACAAAAAAACTGTTTATTCTGGTCGGGGGTTATCAAACAGGATGCAGAAGTGAACAAGGATTTAAGAGTCTGAAATGCAGATTCGGTGGATTTATCCCATACAAACGGAATTCCCTTCTTTAACAGTCGAGTAAGGGGCAGAATGATATCCGAAAAGTTAGGGATGAATTTCCTGTAAAAATTAGCAAAACCTAAAAAACGTTGGATCTCCTTAACGTTAGAAGGTATAGGCCATTCAACCACCGCGGAGATCTTTTTTGGATCCATGGAAATGCCTTGGGCTGACATCACAAACCCGAGATAGGTTACCTGTCTTTGGTGAAATTCGCATTTAGATGCTTTACAGTAAAGCCGATTTGACTGCAGTCGTTCGAGTACAGTTTTTACACATGTCAGGTGTTCTTCTTGAGAGTAGGAGTATACTAAGATGTCGTCTAAGTAGATGATTACAAAATGGAATAGAATTTCTCCAGCATTGGATCTTTCATGGATTCACATGCTTAGAATATTCCCCGTCGTCAGACTGGGACCCCTCGGTACACATATATAGCCTTTTCCAATAGGAAAACTTCCGACACTTTTGTGTCCTATCTACGTCCTTTTAGGACCCGCCTACGCATGCTCCGTAGGCCGTCCCCGTATAAGAGGCCCGCCCCCGCGGTTCCCCCTCAGATTTCAACCGTCTCCAAAGTAGTGGGATCTCCTCGCGTTGTCTTACTATTTTGTACAAGGTTGCATTACTGGAATTTGAGTACAGAAAATGTCCTCCGTGTCAGGAAAAGCGCTGTTCCGCCCATGCGCGACGTGCGGCTTGAAAAAAGTTTACGAGGGGGACGGACATATGGATTGTATATATTGCCTCCACCCTCATCATTCGGCGGATAACTGCGACATATGCAAAGGGTTTTCTCAAAAAACCCTCAAAGACCGCAGTCGACGACTGGTGGCATGGCTGAATGATGGAGCGGGGGCATACCCCCCTTCGGAGGTAGTCTCCACACAATCGGCGAAAACATCACGCCGCGCTACCTCGTCGGAACCACCGGCGAAGAAATCTCGACCGACGGAAAACGAGTCGTCTGGAAGTCACTCAACTAGAGACTCCTCGTCAAAGAAATCATCTTCGTCAAAAAAGCATGAAAAAGAAAGGAAATCCTCCTCGGGCGATCATCATAGATCGACCACGAGTCGAGAGTCGAGTAAAAGCAAGCCAAGTGTGGAAAAGGTGGGACTGCCAAAACCACCTGCTAAGTCACCGTCGTCGACGGCGGCCCAGTCATCGGCCTCCACCCTGCCACTTACGCACGTGGCATCCACCGTCCCACCGACAACAATGTCGACGATGGCCTCGTCGATGGGGGTTCTACAGGAGGCCTGGAGGCCTGAAGTTTTTGATCCGATCCCCACGGATACTTTACTACAAGAACAGGCTGTGTTGCTGTCCTCGGAGGACGAGAATGAGAGAATAGCTGGCCCAGCAGACCTAGGGCTACGAGTGGCTGACAAGTCGTCGACGAGGGGATCCGTTATACCGGTATCTGCCCCTCTTCTCAATCCTCAATCTGTTTTGTCGTTGGAAATTCTGTCCACGCTTCAGTCGTTGTTACAGTCGTTGGACCAGAGACTACCTCAGGCAAACCTGCCACAGTCACCCGTCGACGAGCCGGGCCCGTCCCGTCAACCGACGCACCTACGCACGCCAATCTCAGCACTGGCACAAGAGGAAGGTGAGCTGCCAGATTCGGAGTCTGACAGGGGAGCCATGTCGGATATCTCATCATCCCCCTCCAGGGATCCAACCTGGGAGTCAGAGGTGGAGTTGGAAACCCCTAGAAGCCCAGCTCACCCGTCCCCTGCGGACGACATTGCGTCATTCCATTCTATGATGGAGAAGGCATGCAAAGAATTTGGTTTGTCCCAGGAAGAACAGAAAAAGGACTGTTTTTTGTTCGACCACATGGGTAAGAGAAGGAGGTCTGTGTTCTCGATACCAATACTAGACCATGTATGGAAGGAGGGGTTGCAGACAATGTGTCACCCGTTTTCAGAGCCGGCAGTGAAAGGACGCCTGGAAAAAAGTTTAAGGCTCCAGAGTCTACCCCCAAGTGTTTATCCTCCCAACCAACCCCAGACTCGGTGGTGTCGGCGGCAGCGGCGAGGAAGGCGAAGGCCCAGCACAAGTGCACGACTCCTCCTGTGAACGAAGCGAGACGCCAAGATGCCTTTGGCAAAAAAGTGCTATCCGTGGGAGCGACCACAGTAAAGGCCGCAAACTCTCTGGCAATTGTTGCCAGATACGATAGGGAGATGTGGCACAGGCTAGCTCCGTTGCTTGATCATCTTCCGGAAGAGCATAGGAAGGCAGCGATGTTACTCGTCCGAGAAGGTGAGGAAGCCTCAAATCACGCAATAAACGTCGCGGTTGACCTCGCTGAGTCAGGCTTCAAGCAAGTCAATAATGGGGTCGTATTACGTCGACAGTCATGGCTTAAGTGTACCTACTTCAGGCCAGAAGTACAATACAAACTTTTAGATATGCCCTTTGAGGGAGACCTTCTTTTCGGTGAGAAGGTGGACGAAGCCCTAAAGGGAAAGAAAGAGGACTTGGAAACGGCACGTTCATTGGGTGCCCTCCAGAGTGGCAGAAACTACAAGTCTTTTCGTCCCTTTAGAGGGGCTTCAGGTAATTCAAGATTCTCTGCATCTGGAGACAGATCCTTTGGCAGATCAGCTTACCCCTCCCAGGGATACAGACGTGCCTCCCAAACCGTCGCCGGAACTTCCAGACTTCCAGGAAAAGACCATCATATCCGTCGTCGTCGAGAGACAAGCAAAATAAAGATCAGCAGTGACATACAACACACCGTTCTGGGGGGAAGAGTTTCAGCATATGTCGACGAATGGGAACGAATAACGACGGATCAATGGGTGCTGGATACTATAAGAAACGGACAATTCAAACACAGCCCTCCGCAAATTCCACCTGCGTTCACCGCTCATTCCCATCTGAAGATACTGCAACAAGAGGTAACACTCATGTTAGCAAAGGGCGTGATAGAATTAGTTCCAACATCACAGAGAGGTCAAGGAGTCTACTCAAGATATTTCGTCATAAAAACGCCGAACGGCAAATGGCGTCCCATTTTAGACTTACGCGATCTCAACATGTCTTTAAAGAGCCTAAAATTCAAGATGCTCACTCTGCAGGAAGTGATCTGCGCCGTTCAAGAGGGGGATTTTCTAGCGTCCCTGGATTTGCAGGACGTGTATTTCCATATTCCAGTGTGTCGGAAACACAGGAAATTCCTAAGATTTGTAATAGGGCGGACTCACTACCAATTCACGGTTCTTCCTTTTGGGCTCAAGACCTCCCCCAGAATGTTCACGAAATGCCTGGCTCCAGTAGCGGCCTGGCTAAGGAAGCAAGGCCACCATGTATACCCATACCTCGACGACTGGCTGGTAAGGGGATCCTCCCCAGCGTCGACCAACACAAGTTTACAAGCCACCATGCAGCTTCTACAACAGCTGGGATTCGCCATAAACTTCGAAAAATCCTCTCTGCAGCCATCGAGATCGCTGGTATTCCTGGGGGCACAGTTCGAGACCCAGTTAGGGCTAGTGAAACCTTCTCTCGACAGAACCTCAAGACTCAATCAACAAGCATGCCGACTACGGCGAAACACCAAGATCTCAGTGAGAAAATACGTTTCGGTCCTAGGGGCCATGGCATCCTGCATCCATCTGGTGGAAAACTGTCGCCTATTCATGAGGCCAGTCCAGGAATTCCTCGCGGACTAATGGACGCAGGCTCAAGGATCGTGGTCAGACAAGATAACCATCGACGACAAGCTGCTTCGGACCCTTCAGTGGTGGCAGAGTTTCCACAATCTGAACAACGGCGTACCCCTACAGGAGCCGGAGTTTCAGCGAACCATATTCACGGATGCGTCCCTAACCGGATGGGGAGCTCACATGGGTGCTCTCCAAATGCAAGGTCGCTGGTCTCCAACGGAGTCACTCCTACACATAAACGTGTTAGAGCTCAGAGCAGTACGATGGGCCTTGAAGGCTTTCCTACCACACATCAAGGGCTCGCGAGTACGAATACTGACCAACAATACAACGGCCATGTTTTATCTGAGGAAACAAGGAGGGACGCGATCAAGAACTCTTTCCATAGAAGCCCAGAAAACATGGCATTGGGCATTAAAGCACGAAATTTCCATCGTGGCTCATCACCTTCCAGGAGTGAGGAACTCCCAAGCAGACTCCCTCAGCAGAAGCATGGCCCAGATACACGAGTGGGAAATGGACACAGTTCACCTGATGAAAGTGTTTGAGAAATGGGGTCACCCCCCTCTGGACGCCTTCGCGACCAAAGACAACAAGAAATGCGAGCAATTCGCAAGCAGATGGCCTCAAGAGGCCTCCAGGGGGGAGGCATTCTCCTTCCCATGGACGGACATGTTCCTCTATGCTTTCCCCCGTTCCCCCTCATACGGAGGACAATACAGTGGATACGCAGATACAATTGCCGGGTAATTCTAGTGATACCATACTGGCCAAGGCAACCGTGGTTCTCCGACCTGCTTCACCTGTCGCTGGAACATCCCATAGGGTTTCCGAAAGTCCCGAACCTACTATCCCGGACAGTCTCAAACTTACAGCCTGGCTCCTGACTTTTCGGAGTTCGGTGCTTTAGACGTTTCGGAGGATTGTCAAAAAATTCTGCAGGCGGCTAGAGCCCCTTCTACAAACAAATCCTACTCCTATAAGTGGCGGAGGTTCTGTGAATGGTGTAGGGGACAACAGGGCCTACAACCGTTGTCGGTGACGCCGGAACAAGTTCTACCTTACCTGCTCCTCTTGGCGGAGAGGGGATTATCCTTCACATCGATAAAGGTGCACCTGGCGGCCATCTCGAGGTTCACAAGGAAAAGGCAGTCGTCTCCTCTATTTAGCGACAGACTTGTAAAACACTTCATGAGGGGTTTATTTCGAGCTTTTCCCCCGGAAAAACGTTTCCCCCCGACTTGGAGTCTCAACACAGTGTTGGCAGGCTTAATGAAACCGCCTTTTGAGCCTATGGCCACATCCGACATAAAATTCATTTCGTGGAAGTTGGCATTCTTGATTGCTATCACATCAGCTAGAAGAATCTCTGAACTGCAAGCGCTGGTCGTAGACCCGCCATACCTAAGATTCTTTAAGGACAAAGTAGTCCTGGCAACTAATCCTATGTTCGTCCCAAAAGTTCCGACAGTGTATCACAAACACTCGTCCATTGTTCTCCCTACTTTCTTCGCCACACCATCATGGGCAGCAAAAAAAGCTCTTCATACCCTGGACGTTAAGAGGGCTCTGAAATTTTACCTACATCGTACACAGGAATTCAGGTCTACTAGACAACTGTTCGTCGCATATGGTCCATCGACGAAAACAAGGATTGGCTCGATGGGTCTCATCGACGATTGCGTTTTGTCACTCTAAGGCCGGAAGGCCACTGCAAGGACATCCTAGAGCCCATTCTACAAGATCGATGTCCTCCTCAACAGCTTTATGGGCAGGAATTCCGTTGACGGACATATGCCAAGCTGCGGCATGGTCAGTGCCCCACACGTTTACCCGCCACTACTGCCTTGCCAGGCAGCATGTGGACGAGGTGCAGATGGGAAGAGCTGTCCTGCGCCATCTGTTTCAGTAAGGTAAGCTCCACACTGTGGAGAATCTGTTGTCTACCTTTTTAATGACAGTTTGTTTTATGTGGGTAAGGTCATATGAGGTAGCTTATTCCTACTGTACATATGCATTGTGTAGTATGTTGAGGGTATATTACATTACATTCTCACCGCCGTCTCAAGTGCTACTGCTATACAATTTATTCTAAGCATGTGAATCCATGAAAGATCCAATGCTGGAGAAGGGAATAGTTTCTTACCTGTATCTCCATTTCTCCAGCATTGGTATCTTTCATGGATTCACATGCGCCCGCCAACCTCCCCGGAATGTAATGTATTTGATTGATAAATTTAACCCTTCCTACTTTGGAGGGGCCGAAATCTGAAGGGGAACCGCGGGGGCGGGCCTCTTATACGGGGACGGCCTACGGAGCATGCGTAGGCGGATCCTAAAAGGATGTAGATAGGACACAAAAGTGTTGGAAGTTTTCCTATTGGAAAAGGCTATATATGTGTACCGAGGGGTCCCAGTCTGACGACGGGGAATATTCTAAGCATGTGAATCCATGAAAGATACCAATGCTGGAGAAATGGAGTTACAGGTAAGAAACTATTCCCATCTGCGAATAGATGGTCCATGAAACGCTGGAACACGGCAGGTGCGTTCACCAATCCAAAAGGCATGACGTGATATTCAAAATGCCCAAATGGGGTTCGAAATGCTGTCTTCCATTCGTCTCCAGGGGCAATACGGATGAGATGGTAAGCTCCGCGAAGGTCCAGCTTAGTATAAAAGGAAGCTCCTCGAACTGCCTCCAGGATGTCAGGGATTAATGGCATAGGATATTTGTCTGCCACTATGATCTTGTTAAGACCCCTGTCGTCGATACAAGGTCGAAGTTCATTAGTCTCCTTCTTAGGGATGAAGAAGAGAGAGGCTCCGGCCGGGGAAACCGACTCAGTAATGAGCCCGTTCCTTAAATTGGTTTGGAGATATTCTTTAAGGACTACCTTTTCTTGTTGGGAAAGGACGTACATTCTCCCAAACGGGATGGGTTTGTCAGGAAGAAGTTCAATGTGACAGTCATCTCTTCTATGAGGTGGTAGAGCAGGGAACTGGGGATTGGAGAAGACAGGCTGATACCTAGAATAGCATTCAGGAACAATCTCCAAGTTGTTTATTGAGGATACTGGTGAAGGGATCGAGTTTTCAGTCGGAATGTAGATGCCAACTGATTCCTTGGCTAAACAATGGCTGACACAGTATTCCGAGCCGAGGAAGAGAGTACCTGCTGTCCAATTTATAAGGGGGTTATGCCTCCTTAACCAGGGGAGACCCAATATAATGGGGAAATGGGCTGCCTTGATTAGATCGAAAGTCATGGTCTCTTCATGTGAGGCAATTTGACAGACAACAGGTTCTGTCTGTTCTCGGATAGGACCGGAACTTAGTGGATGTCCGTCAACCCCTTGGATAGGAGTGACCATCGCTTTGGGTATACAGTTAATTCCTTGTTTATTGGCCCAATGATCATCAATGAAATTCCGTGCAGCTCTGCAGTCTATCAGAGCAGGTACGTTCTGTACCATCTGAGCCTGTAAAACGAGAGTAACAGAAATAATAACCATATTTTGAGTGGTTGCCACCGAGTCCACATTTACAGGGATTCTCTTTGGGGAATCATAATCTTGCACGCCTACCGTTGTTCCCCCTGCGGTAGGGCTTTGAAGTTTCCCGACCCCTTAGCTGGAGTGCTTCGGGAAGGAACTAAAGGACAATCTCGTAATTTATGAGATGAGGCTCCGCAATACATGCATAGTCCCAAACTCTTTCTTCTCTCTTTCTCTGCTGCCGATAGGGGTCCTCTCACTGTTCCTATTTGCATAGGCTCGTCAGAAGCTATAGCTTTATTTGTTACGGAGGGATAATCGAGTTGGGATCGTATGCCTCTAGTCTTCTTCTTTTCAAAAGAACGTTCATGCAGGCGGTAATCGTTTTGCATGATGAGTGTTATCATAACCGCTAGATTTGCCGGATGCGGAACCTTAGCTACCTCATCCTTTAGTTCGTCCGAAAGTCCTCGTCGGAATAAGGTGAGCAACCCATCGTCTGGCCATCCTAACTCAGAGGAAAGCTGTTTGAAGAGTGTGATATAGGTAAGTAGGTCTTTGTTACCTTGTCTAAGATCTAACAGTCTTTCTTGCGTGGACACTGAGATCTCTTGTCTACTAAACATTGATTTCAAAATGTTGGTGAAGGCAGAATAAGATTCCAAGATCACATTAGAGGTCACTAAAGGCGTAGCCCAGGCCAAAGCAGGTCCGGCCAAATGTGAAATCACAAAGCCAACCTTATCTCGGTCCGTGGGGAAGAAGCGGGACTTAAAGGTAAACTGCACAGTGCAGCTATCAAGAAACTCCTTAAGTTTGTGTGGATCTCCGTCAAACTTGCCTGTATTCAAACTTACTGGGGGAGAGTCTGAGAAGGCACGAGTAACCTGTTGTCGTAATTGAGCATTATCCTGTTTGAGAGCCTGCATCTCTAGGGACATTGATTGCATGGCGGCAATAAGTTGTTGCATTTGCTGTTCCATTGAATATCAGTATGCCGTAGCCTTATTTCGGGCATCGCTAACTGTTAACGATTACTGGATCCTTAGACTAGGTTCAATGGATCTTTAAGAAACCCCCGATTAAATAGCTTTGGAGGTCTTACCTGAGCAGACTGATAAGTTCAACGGGAAGCAAATGCTGAACTCAAGAATCTCCCCGACCAACGCGTCAGCCTCTTACCCGGTAGGAAAACCCAGAGCGAGAGGTACGCGTCAGGGAAACCCTCTGGGGAAGAAAACCCTGGTCGAGCACAGGATCCGAAGATTGGAGTGTGGTTCGCAGGCTGATGTCGCCAATTCGATCGTGGCGTTGAGTATCGGAAGACTTCTTCTGGAGAGGGAAGAAATGAGAAGCGAAGTGATGAATAGCAGAAGTACAGAAAGGGAAATGGCGAAAACAGGAAAGAGACTAATTCCCCTGACCTCTTAACCAGCCGGATTGGAAATACCAGGAGAGAAGCCGAGAATACGGGACACAGAGAGGGCGACTGGAACACAAGTCTGTCAGATGGAAGTAAAGGTGAGTAAGCCCGTAGAATCAAATCCTACAATACTGGAAGAAAGATTCAGAAAGGGACTTGGACGGGAGTTTTTATTATTACCCGGAATACAGTAGCTCGAGAACTCAAAGGCGGCGTTTCAGAATGAGACGCAAGATGAATCCAGGGGGTTTGTGTCCGCAAAGAATGCTGAGTAGAGAATCTGGAAAGTTAAGAGAAGAGGGGTTAGTAATGGTCAGAGGTAAGAGGTTTCTGCTGAGGATTGAGATTGCCTAGTTGCGAACTCACGGAGCATCCGCTAGAACAGTAGCGACGCGAAGAGCTGGAAGTCTCTGTGTCCTATGAGGAGTCACGTGAGCGGTATGCCGTACCTCTGGCGAACGTGAGAGGACTGGAACGGTGATAGCAGAACCGTTCGTACTGCGATCCACCATCTTGAAGGTACCATTCCACAGAGCCGGCTTCTGGACCAAAGGGACCAGCGCTTCGTGAGTGTAACATCTAGTACACCGAAGAGATCTGAACATCTGAAAAGATTGGAAACACAAGCAAATTATAAACCTCCTTTCCAATTTTGATAATGTGGGTGGAACGGCAGGCTTATCTCTGAAAGATTGTGGATCGTTGATTAGTTGCAACACAGTGAAAATACCATGTTTACCCAGTGATAAAAGGGGATGTCCAGTTAAGGTTGTATAAAAATATCTAATTTATTACTTTCATGACCGTTCTAGCACACTACAAAATACAACCCGCCCTGAAAAGGAATGCAGAGGACAGACAGCTTGAAAGAAGGGACAGGGATGCACTCTGGATACTGACAGGTTGGTAGCCGGTATAGTATATAATCACAATAGTTCAAGGATACTTGGTTTCAGCACAAAGAGAGCAATGGGTCGTAAAATGTCACCTGGGGCCTTCGGCGAAGGACCAGGGGAACAGGACCACAATGCACCTTGTGTTGTAGATGTTCTTGGTGCTCGGCAGGGCCAAGTGAGTTTCAGGGCACTTTGCAGCTTCTGCGACAGAGTTCAAGATGGGAGGCAGTTGCAGGTATGAAGCAGCAGGCAGTTTTGCGAGCAAAGCTGGACGGACGACTGCAGGCTGGCCTACATAGCGTGTCAGGAATCGTTGTCTCAGTGGTGGTTGGTGGTTCTGAAGCACTGGTCGAGGTGCCTCGGACGGCTTTAGCGACTGCAGCGCAACAAATGCCAGCGGTGCAGCCAGTTATAGCTCAAGGGGCTCGACTTGCACGAAAATGTCTTTTAAGGCACACGTTGCTAGATACTTGTCAATGCACTCCTCCAAGCTGCTTCACTGGGCTTGTGTAGTCCTTTAAGATGGACGGCCCAAAGCTGAGGAGAGTGTTGCAGGCAGCTGCCTTGTCCTTGGTTCAGTTCACCGACTCTGTCACTTCCCTCCTGGGAAGCTTGCTGCAGAGCCTAGCAGGGCACTGTGTGCTGGTTGTGGAGCTGCTGGAGGTTCTTCTGCATTCAGTAGCTCCATCTGTTCCCTGGGAGATGGTTAGGGGAGGGATTGTGCTTCCCTCTTTGAGGTCCTGACCTTCCTTCACTGTCGGAAGATGTAAGGCAGACTGTACCTTCAGCCAGGGTCCAATGTTGAGTTCTTCTTTCTGCTTCTGGTGAAGCCTTCAGATGATCTGCCAAAAGAGGGGCTCAGCCCTCTTTTAAAACTAAATGGGTCACAGTGATTGGTGTAGACTAAGCCTACCTTAATGAGCCAATCCGGGGTCCCCACCAACAATCTCCTGTATGCGTGAGGTGATCACCAGAGTGCTTTGCAACAGAAAAGGTAAAGGAGTGAAACACCTAATACTAATTCCCACCTATCTTCCTGTCGTCGATCAAATGGTCTCTCTGGTTAATGGAGCACTCTGTGGTTCCTGATTAAAGTGGCAGGACCTCCCTTGAAGCTGTGGCGAAACCAGACTTTCTGACTCAGTCAAACCACATACTCATACCTTCTGAATGGGGTTTCTCTGCGGGGATGACTACTGTAAACACACAGTCCCAAACATGACATTTCACTGTCAATCGTTACAGAGGGTGGGAGCTGGAATCATGTTGACACAGTTGCATATGAAAGGTTGCTGGTGTTTCCTGTCTCCTTTGCTAGCCTCTGCAACCAGGCCGCATGCGGGCCTGATTGAATTAAATTCTGATTAGTATGTGGATGCTGCCATCAGCTACATGGCTCAACAAAAGGACAGGGTAGATCCATGGAGCTTTTGTTAGTTAATTAGACTGTCCATGGCAGGGGGAATGTTGGCCCTCGCCCTTACTGAGATGTCGCGGTGTACTCCAGGCTGCCATATCCCAACTAAATATGACAGGGGGACTGCACCTGTAGGCTGCCTCCACACAGGTCTATGTGTATGTAGTGCAGTGTCCTACACAAGCTACATTGGCTTCTATTCCAAGCCAGGATACTGTTCACGACTGCATGTGTCATCTACAAAGCAGTCAGGAGAAGCACAGCAGCGCATCAGATCGACCAACCGGCTTGAACCACAACTCATCAGGTGTCGGCTCAGAATGCCTCAACAATTCTCCAATTTTGCAGATCTCTGAAAACATGGTTCTTTCAACAATACTTGACCAAGGACTAATTCCAATGGAGGTACACACCGACACCCAGACCCCACAGTACTGTGCTACTGTTACTCACACTTTGTACAGCGCTCTTCTGCTCTTGCGCTTTAAACAATTAAAATAAATACATTAAAATAAAACTCAAGTTCCACTGCTGTCAGAAACAAGGTCATGAACAACAACATACCCCTGACACTGAAGGTCTACTGTCGAGCAAAACGCTGCTGTCTGACATTTGGGTCAGTCACAGGGCTGTTACAGGGACCGACCTGTGTCTTCAGTGTTGTCACAGAACTTTCCTATGTTCTGTAGTTGGCTTGCCGGTTTGAGAGGGCTGCTGCCTTTGGGGCAGGGTATCCAATTTCATCTGCCTTCCCCTGATGTGAGAATACGGACTTGTATGATGAATAAGAAGTGTCATACTTCCCTGATGGGATGTTAAACCAGTGAAATACGGAATCCTAATTCCACTAGTAGAAGCCCCTGTAGGAGGAGAAGACAAATATAATTGCTTAGTAATCGCTTCCTGCAAAAGTCATACAATGATTGTTGTTGCATGTTTCCAGAGTTGTCACCGCAGGAAGATTAATCTGCTTCGTGTGTCATGTATCCCATATACAAGAACCTTCCCCCCCACACTTTCATTGTGGTGTTATGCCCCCCGTTCCAAGGGCTGGCACGGGTGGGTAACAGCCTGGGAGCCCAAGTTAACGGGCCGAGCGAAGCACAATCCACCGGGGAACCACTCTTTGAGGATTCTGAATCCGCTCCTTTTGCAGGAAATTTTAACCCTGCTAAAGAAAGTTGCTATAGAACCATTGCCTGTAGCGGAGAGGAACAAGGGATGGTAATCCCCTTATTTTCTGATACCCAAGAAGGACGGAGGACTGAGACCCATCTTGGACTTAAGATACTTGAAAAAGTTCCTCAGGAAGGACAAGTTCAAGATGGTCACACTTTCTAAGATCCATCCGGCCCTCCAACTCCAGGATTGGTTAGTGTCATTGGCCCTTCAGGATGCTTATTTTCATGTGCCAATGCACCTCAAGCACAGAAAATACCTGTGGTTAGCGGTTTGCAGTTCTCATTATCAATTTCAAGTTCTGCCATTCGTGCTGACCTGCGCCCGAGGGTTTTCACCGAACTGATGGCGGTGGTGGCAGCGAGTCTCAGGAGAGGGGGGATTCACGTCCATCCCTATTTGGACGATTGGCTGATCAGGGCACGTTCCCCCGAACAAGCCTGGGATCAACTCAACGTCACCTGCCACTCTCTTCACAGACTGGGCTTTTGCCTGAATTACAAGAAGTCCCATATGACACGTTCCCAAAGGCTCCAGTACATCAGAGTTGTACTAGATAAAACCTTGGGAAAGAGCGTGCCACCCGAAGTGAGGGCTCAAGACAGTCTACAGATGGTCACCAAATTTCAAAGTGCCCAGCGTCTCCCGGCCCTCGCTTTTTTAGATTGCTCAGCCTCATGGCATCCTGCATTATTCTGGTGCCAGAGGGCCGCCTGAGAAGGAGATCCCTTCAGTGGGCTCTAAGAACTCAATGGACCCAGTTCTCAGGAAAGATGTCGAACCGACTTCAGATTCCAACCAGGGCCTCACAGGATCTTCTGTGGTGGGCCTGCAAGGACAATATTCTGAAGGGAGAACCCTTTTGGCAACCATGGCCGGAGATAACAGTAGTGACGGACGCCTCACTCACAGGGTGGGGAGCCCATGCCAACGATCTGACAGTCAGCGGTTGTTGGTCTCCATTGGTGTCCAAACTACATATCAATCTTTTGGAGCTGAGGGCAATCAGACTAGCGCTGAAGGCCTTTCTGCCCTCTGTCCAGGGGACGAATGTCCTGATAATGACGGAGAACACAGTGGCCATGTACTTCCTCAACAAGAGAGGAGGTGTAGGGTCACTACCACTGTACAGAGAAGCAATGCCGCTCTGGTAGTGGGCAATTCAAGAAGGAATCTCCCTATCGGCAGTTCACCTAGCCGGGGAGGAGAACACGCCGGCCGATGCTTTGTGCAGGCAGAGCACAGTCTCCCACGAGTGGGAACTAGCTCAGGAAGTCCTTCAAGATATCTTCACCCTTTGAGGAACCCCTCAAGTATATCTGTTCATGCCCGAGGTCAACCGGAAGTGCGAAAGATATCGCTCCATGGAATTTCCCCCAAGAGGAGCTCTAGGAGACGCGTTCAGAGTGGACTGGGAGTTTCTACTCTTGTACACGTTTCCTCCAGTACCCATCATTCCTCATGTAATCAGGAGGTTGAGAAGGTTTGGGAAACACATGATCCTAATTGCCCCGGATTGGGCCAGGAGGACGTGTACCTGAACCTTCTGGACATGTCCATCTGTCCTCCTACGCGTCTTCCACAAACAGAGGACCTTCTCTCGCGAGAGGAGGGTCGGGTTCTACATCAAGAGGTCAAGACACTCATCCTTCACGCTTGGTTTCTGAAAGGCTGAAATACAAGGATTGGGACCTCCGGGATGACATAATGGAGATGTTGCTTTCGGCCAGAAGGCCAGCACCAAATTCTTTGTCCCGTTGCCATTGGAATACATTCTGCAACTGGTGCACGGAAAAGAATGTAGACCCTTTTATATGTAAAACACCAGATGTTTTATCCTTTCTTCTATCATTAGCTAATCTGGGGCCCCAGATTGGTACTATTAACGGCTACTTGGCGGCGCTGTCCATTTTTATGCATTTGTCAGAGGAATGTTCCTATTTAAAAATTCCACGGGTGACACCATTTTTAAAGGGGCTCACCATTGTGTCCCCCTCCCACCCCCCATCTCCTTTCCAGGTTCCAGTTTGGGACCTAAATCTGGTTCTACAATTCCTAATGTGTGCACCCTTTGAACCTCTCCACACATGTCCTTTAAGGTTATTAACCTTTAAAACCATTCTATTGGTAGATCTGACATCAGCCCATAGAGTGAACCAGTTGTAGGCACTTTCATCCAAGCCACCCTTTACTATTTTCCACAAGGATAGGGTTGTATTACAGGTCAAACTCTCTTTTTTGCCCAAAATCATTTCCAATTTTCATTTGGGTCAGAAAATGATTCTACCTTATTTCTATCCTCCACCTCATCCTGGCAAGGAGGAGGAACGACTACAAAGGTTAGACCCCCGGAGAGCGTTAAGCTTTTACATTTCAAGAATGTCTAAATTACGTATATTGATGACCAATTCTTCATTGGTCGTACAGGAAATAAGCTGGGTCAGGTGTTACTAAACAGATCTTATCCGGGTGGATATTATCAGAATGTTACAGGCTGGCAGGAGAAGACCCTCCTGAAGTTTTTTTTTTTATTTTTTTGTTTTTTTCAAAACTTTTATTTATAGGCAGAGGTGTACAACACACACCGTCACAGACAACTTACATATAATTAGGCGAGTATAGTGCACAGCACTCGGTGGCGGTTATCACATAAAGTCGTTCCTGAGTACACTAAGCATAGTTCAGCATTACATAACTCTGTGGAATCACATATTACCATTATAAGGCCGCAGGTGAGAGCGATTCCGAATTATCCTCGGATAAGTTGAGGAGGTCGGTGCAGAATGCAGACCAAACATTTTTGGGGCGCGAGTGGGCGGTAAGGGAGTTGATGTTTTCCTCCTCCCAAGTCTGAGTCCAGGTGAGTGTCTTCAGCCACATCTCTAAGGTAGGAGGGATGGGGTGCTTCCAACATTGTAGAACACATTTCTTAGCCACCATACAACTGACATTGAAAAATGTGGCCATTTTCTTGGCACTGTCGCTTTTCCACACCCCAAACAATACCCCAAACGGATCAGGGTCAACCGGGGCACCCACAATATCAGAGAGAGCCCCCCGTAGGATTTTTTTCCAAGAACTCAATCAGTTTGGTGCAGCTCCAGAACATGTGAATCTGGTCAGCACCTTCACAGTGACACCTAGAACAGGCCTTTACATGGTTCCTAGTGAACTTTGCAATTTTATAGGAAATATAATATAGCCTGTTTAATAGCTTGTCCTGCATGCAGCGACACCTGAAATCGAGGGAGACACATCGAGAGTGGGAGCAACATTTCTTCCATGTGTCATCTGATATCTCAGTACCCAGTTCCTCAGCCCATTCCTCGCGTGCAAGAGGTGGTTGGTTGGGGGATTTGGCTAACAACATTTTATACAGGGCCAAGACCACCCCGCGGGCGTCACCCGAGTTAGCTATGTAGGCTATTTCAGGCGTGTACAAGGGTTCGTTCGGGTAGGATGGCCACATGGCTCGAACCGCAGCGCAAAGCCTGTAGTACTGCAGCATTTTCAGTGCCGAACCAGAGTGACCAGGACGCCACGTTTGTGGAGTGATAAACTTCCCTCCTGGGAACAGATGTGTCAAGGCCTGATAGCCCAGTGCCAGCCAGTGCTGGGCCAGGAGTTCATTGTGTGTGGGCTCGAGCCCGGGAAATCCCCAGATGGGGAGCCATTTGTAGTAGGGGCGTGGGTCGAAAGTTAGGTTCAGTAGCCGATTCCATGCCAGTAAGGTGGTTGCAACTGGGTCGGAGGGGGTGTCTACCTCGTATTTCCGATATAGGATCAGTGACATGAGGTTTACATCGGTCGCTGCCAGTTTCACCAACTTGAGATGGGGTGGAACGGATGACCTTGGGTACCAGTGCGTGGCATATTGAGCTTGCGCCGCTATCCAGTATAATGCCAAGTTGGGTTCAGTGAAGCCATCCCTCTCAAAAGGCAAGGTCATATATATCCACTTTTTACAGACCGCACCGGCATGCCATAGGAATTGGGCGCACAGTCTATATATCCTGTGAAAGTATTGTTTCCCGGGCCAATATAGATCAACTTAGGGACCAGGACCGTCTTGACCAGTGAAAATTTTCCGGCCAGTGATAGGGGCAGGGAGCACCACCTCAATATTTTGGACTCAGCGCATTGTGCACCTGCACCATAGTTTTCAGCTAGCAGGGTCGACTTAACTAAGGAGACTTGGACTCCCAGATATTTGATCCCTCCTGGGGTCCAGTGCAAGGGGTATTTGCACATGGGTTGTTTGGTTATGCTCGTGAGCGGGAACATCTCAGATTTAGAATAGTTTATTGTGAAGCCAGAGAGGGTGCCTATTCACGTTATATCGCGCAGGATGGGGTCCAGGTGAGTAGCGGGTGACCTAACATAGCATTACATCATCTACGTAAAGAGATATTATCTCTGGGTTGTCCTTTAGACATATCCCCTTGGGGGCATGCCACGCTAGAATATAATCTGCTATAGGTTCGATGACCAGTGCAAAAAGGATGGGGGAGAATGGGCAGCCCTGCTGGGTGTCCCTGAGTAATGAGAAGGGTGCCGATGTTAGGGAGTTGACCAGGACCCTAGCCGTGGGACATGTGTACAAGGATTTAATAAATCCTACGATATTTGGGCCCACACCCATCTTTGCAGGGACTTCCCACATATAGCGCCATGAGACCATATCGAAGGCCTTCTGGGCGTCCAGCGTGTCCACCACGGCTTCTGTATCCTGATCGATGCTGGACATGATGTTGAAAAGGTGCTTGATATTTAGTGCAGTCGACCGCCTGGGCACAAAGCCAGCCTGGTCCTTGTGCACCAGATGTGGCATGATCGGCAGGAATCTATTCGCTATGATTTTGGCGAATATTTTGGTGTCCAAGTTCGTTAATGACAGGGGCCTGTAGGATCCGCAGTCCTCACCGGGCTTCCCAGGCTTAAGAAGAATGGTTATGAGTGCTTCCCGCAGTGAAGGGGGAAGGGTGGACTCCCGGACTGATTCAGACCAGACCTCAAGCAGTCTAGGTGCCAGCAGAGCCACATGTTCCTGGTAGAATTCAGAGGTAAGGCCATCAGGTCCGGGGGCCTTGCCCTTTGGCAGGTCTGTAATGGCATTTACTATTTCATCTAACGTGATTGGGTCGTCTAGCTGCTATTTGGTTGCTTGAGATATGCATGTCATGTGTGCCTGGTCAAGGATCTTCTGTATATCTTCTATACTTTGTTCATGATGCGGGTTGTACAGTTCAGTGTAGAACTGTGTGAAAACCTCCAGTATCTGAAAGTCCGCCCATTTTTGGACGTCCTGCGCATCCTTGATGCACTCGATCTGAGAGTGGCCCCCCTCAGGGTGGACCAATCTAGCTAGTTTCCTCCCAGGCCGCTCACCCTCCCCATATTTCTTAGCAGCGCGTGGGTGGGAAAAGTAACCTATTTCTTGCAAGGCGTGCGGCTCAAAAACCTCCAATTCTTTCCTAATCAGTGCTAATTTAGCAGGGGCAACTGCCATCTCGCAAGTCCGCTCCAGCTCTTTGAGCTTGGCCTCAGAGCGGCACAGGTCATTCCTTATTACTTTTCGTATTCCCGCCTCTCTGGAAATAGACATGCCCTTATATACACTTTGAAGGCTTCCCAGCGCACACCCATTGTCTTGTCCCGCTGCGTGTTGCATGTAAAGAAAGTCTCTATGTCTGACAGGATCTCAGCCCTGAAGACCACATCGAGCAGGGCCTCTGATTTGAAGCGCCAAGCTGCGCGGGGAGGTGGGAGCAATCCCAGTACAACGGACAGCGTTGTTGGGGCATGATCTGACAGTGTACGGGCGAGTATCTGGGTACCTTCCACATTACCAATTAGGTCGCCTGATACGAGGAACAGATCAATCCTGGAGGAGCTATCATGCACGGACAAATAGTATGTATATTCTTGTGTAAGAGGGTTAGGAACCTGCCAGACATCCCTTATGTCAAGTGATGCCATGTGTACCTGTAATCTCCGGGCCGCGCGCGATAGTGTTCTAGGCGCAACTCAAGTTCTATATAAATAGGTGTCTAGTATCAGGTTCACATCGCCTCCCCAGATGATCTGCACCCCAATATACCCCGTGAGGATGTCAACGATGGTATCAAAACATTCGGGGAATCTACATTAGGGGCATACATGTTCACAAGTAGGTATTCACCATTAGCTAGTGTACAGTGTATAATGACATACCTGCCTTCGGAGTGTATGTAGCTCTTTTTTAATGTGAATTTGACCTACTTGTGGATTAGTGTTAAGACTCGCCTAGCTTGCCTGGAATAGGTTGTAAAGAATCTGTTCGGTCCCCAGGATGAAGCAAGGGATGTTGCAAGTCGACCACGAGCATGGGTTTCCTGCAGCATTATTAGCTTTACACCATGTCTCTGGGCATACGCGGTAATCTTACGAGCCTTTGTGAAATTGCCTATCCCGCGGACATCCCACAACATCAGCCATACCGCCATATCGGTTCATCAGGAGACATCCCAGCCGTCATACCTGTGTACATCAAGTGGCACACCAGAGATTCCGCCAGCTCATCTGTCAGACAAATGTAGTGTCGCAACACCTCGGCCATTTTTAACCCAATTTCCCCCAACACATCCCCCCCTCCCTCACCACCCACCCCAAGCGAGCAGTGTAAATCCCCTCCCCTACAGTCCAGGAATCGGCAGGCCTTCCCCAACTTGACCCACCTACAGCACTTGCCCAACGTGGACACATGTGCAACAAAACCTCAGGTATAACCATTGCAGCTGCAGTGGGATGCGCAGCTGCCAGCGCGACCGGCCATAAAGGATACGTGGCAACCACCACGCAGTGTTGCCTTCGCTGGATAAGTACATTTCAACTTATTCTATCAGCTCATACAGAGAAGGACGGTAATGCCTAAAAGCGGAGCCCTTGGACAGAACTCGCACCAATTTCCTCAATACAACATTACAAAAAGCAGTTAAAGAAACCAGTGTCAGTCTGAGGTGCTAGCTGCATCTGGGCAAAAGGAACCTTTCTATTCATAAACATAGTAACGCGAGCCACGGCCCGGCAAGGGGCTCCAGTGCGACTCGCGGTGAGCAGTCTGTAGCCACTCTCATCTCAGATCGTATTTAAATGCAGGATTTTAGATGCAGGGCTAGGGTACCATGGAGAGGGCGGCCCACCGTTCAATCATTATCCACCAGGTCCATGGCAGGGCTGTGCAGCGGGACATGTGCCTCCATGAACTTCACTGCTTCTTCCGGGACGGTGAAGAAGTAAAGCTTGTCCCTGAAAGTGAACTTGAGGTGTGCAGTGAACAGCATTGCGTAGGGAATGTTCTGTTCCCTGAGCAGTTTCTTCAATCAGATGAATTAGCGTCACTCCTGCTGCACCCCCACCGAGAAGTCGGGAAATATCCTGATTACTTGCGAGCCCAGACTGAGTTCTCCCTTCTCACATGCAAGGCGGGGAATGTGATCTCTGTCCCTGTAGCTGAGCAGTTTTGCAATAATGGGTCTTGGGAAATCTCCATGTTTTGGGACGTGGTGCTAATGCTCGATCCGCTCGCTCAACAGAAAAGAAGGGGGACAGTTGAGGATTATCCAGTAGCTCTTTAAGTAGGTCTTCCATCGCCATCTCGATCTTCCCCTTGAGTGCGTTCTCAGGCACCTCAATAATGCGGATATTGTTCCTGCGCGGTCTGGACTCCAAATCATCGCATTTTGCTTTGACAGACTTCATGTCTTTAGTGAGGGAGGCCACCGCGTCCTGAAGCACATGTATTCCATCTTCATTGGTGCCAATCCTGGTCTCAGCCTCCATGATTCTCGTGCCTGCGTGATCCAATTGCGATTTGAGTGATGCCACATTTGCATTGATATTGTCTAATTTTTCATGGAAGGAGGCAAAGTTCTTTGCCATAGACTCCATCATGATGGTTAAGTCCGGAGTGGATGCTCCTTCGGGGACTGGCAAGTCCTCCTGGCCATTCCAGGGCTGCCCCTGCTCGAGTCTCGGCGCCGCCTTGGCGACACTGCTGAAGTTTTAAGAGCCCATTTCACAAGGGGCATGGCTACATCTACAGCCCTGAAAAGGGGCGTACCAATAACAAACATTTGTGAAGCTGCAACGTGGTCTTCCATCCACACATTCACTGAGCATTATTGCCTGGATTCTTCCCTTGGTCAGGATGGTACTTTTGGCAAGGCAGTCCTTCACTCTGTCCATGAACATATTTTAAGTCTAATTCTACTCCCTCTTCCAAATTCAAATACTGCTTTGGGAGTCTGTCAAAGATGAGGAATATGTGGGAGGATACAATCCATTAGAAGAACAAGTTACTTACCCCCGGTAACGTTCTTTCGACTGGATGTTCCTCCCACGTATTCCTCATCGCACTCCCATCCTTCCCCTCAGTAAAATTCCCTGTGCTATTACAGCTTCCGTTCCATCAAGGCTGAGTACGGTCACTCACGTGTTTTACGGGTATATCTGCTGCTAAAGGAGGAAAAACCGAACTGAGGCCAACGGGCGCTGCACATGCTTTATATGCCTTCAATTACATCATCCTCAATGGAGGCCTTCGCGGGACGTCGACTCAATGCCATCGATGCACAGCATCCTCTGTCGAAACATGTTTCCGGAGCAGCTGAAGCTGGACAGCAATTGTCAAAGATGAGGAATACGTGGGAGGAACATCCAGTCGAAACAACGTTATCAAGGGTAAGTAACTTGTTTGTCTTTCTTATTCAAGGGAATTCCACGTTCGACCATTCTCTGTGTTGTGCATCTCTCTCGGACCGTCTAGAACTATATTTATTGGGCAAGAACAACAGACATACTTGCTCATTCTGCACCTTGTAGTAGGAGAGAGGGCATGATACCCATGTGTGTCAATAAACACTGCTTCTTGTACCAGCACACCAAAAGAAATCAAAAACAAAGAAACAGATTCAATAAACATATACATTCAAAGAGTGAATCAATAATAAAGTATGATTTGAGTCCGATGTTTCCCCTCTATAGCCATCTCCATGTATTCATAAAGCGTGTTCTTTGAAGTATAAGAGACTACGGGGAGTCATGTTCCTCCCATTTCCCGCATATTTTGGAAGCTTTAGTGGGGCAGCTCCTTGCTTAATAGACTCTGTGTTCCAACATTGCACATGCGTCCATATCATCTGCCCACTGATCCAGTGTTGGAGATTCTGGGGCATGCCTTTTCTGTGCGATATTTCACTTCATCAGTCCTGTGGCCGTTGCCAGGAGCAGTCCCTCCCATTTGTTCGGTATGTTTTCGTCAGGTTTACCCAGTAGAAGTATTTTAGGGTCTAGTGCTGTGTCACAACCTAGTACTCCAGACAGTTTCCTGCAGCATTCACCCCAGAAGGTCTGGATTTGGGGGCATTCGCACAGGATATGTATAAATGTTCCGGTTTCTCTCCCACATCAGTGGCAATACGAGTTTGGGGCATGCCTCCATTTATGTATCATAGTTCTAGGGTAATATATTCTATGCAGGATTTTCAGTTGTACCAGGCGAAGCCTGGAGGAAATAGCGATTTCCTTAGGGTGCATTAGGTTCTGGATCCAGTCCTTCGGATCTATGATACCCACATCTTCCTCCCATTTGGATTTAAGGTGAGGAAGTTCCGGAGTAGCGAAGGAGGACACAGCGTTATATAATATGGAGGTGCATTTGACAGGGATGTATGCTGGGAATATGTTGCGCTCTATGGGTGTGTTCTCGGGAATGGTCAAGTCTGTCTGTATATGCAATCATAGGGCGTGAGCCAGCTGTGTAAAGTGATATTGTTCAGTTGTTGGGAGCTGGAATTTTAGTCGCAGTGTTTCGAATGAGGCGAGTTCCCCGCCCTCCAGGACATCCCCGATCTTAGTGATACCAGCCTTCTCCTGTTTGGACTATGGTTTAAGTTTCCCAAGCTCCGACAGGGTGCCATTGTGCCATAAGGGTTGTGCGGTAGTAATCTTATCTTTCCAACCCACAAAGGCATGTGCTCGTTTCCAGACCATAGTCACATGTGCTGCCATTGTTTGTGGAGGGGGCCTACGAAGGGGTTGATAGAGCAGGTGTAATGGCTCTTTGTCGTGCAGGGCTGCTATTTCCGCCCTTATATGCGGTAACTCCCAGTCCCTATGTAGTAGGTAGTTGACCACCGCTAACTGGGAAGCCCAGTAATACGCTAGAAGGTGGGTCACGCTAATTCCTCCCTCCCAGATCGATCTCTGAAGCGTGGTCAGTGCAATACGGGGTTGACCCCCCCCCCCCCATATGAGTTATCTCAGGAGATTGTCGAGATCCTGAATCTCAAGTGGGGCATTTTGCAATATATAGAGAAATCTGGGCAGGGTAATCATCTTGAAAAGGGCGCCTCTGCCCATGAGTATCAGGGGGAGAAGTTTCCAATGGTGGACGTCGTCTCTAAAACGGTCCGTGATTGGTTGAAGGTTGTGAATTGTATAGCGTCTCAGATCCCCTGATACCCAAATCCCCAGATATCAAAATCCGCTGGGTTCCACTTTGTATGGGCAATTCTGGGGAATGGCTTGTGTGCCGCCCTTCACCGGGAAAAAAATAGATTTGCTCCAGTTGATTTTCAGCCCGCTAAATTCACCAAAGCGGACAAGCATCTGTGTCACTATGGGGCAGGTTCGTATCGGGTCGGCCAGATAGATTAAGAGGTCATCAGCGTACAAGGATGCCCTGTCCTCGTTTCCCTCCGGCCATCTGAATCCTTTCCAATCCTCACTCTGGCGTAGCCATAAGGCGAGTACCTCTATTTCAAGAGCAATGAGGAGGGGGCACAGGGGGCATCCTTGTGGTGTGCCTTTACCAACGGGGAAGGGCTCAGAGAGCCATCCATTTACCTTCACCTCCGCATGTGGATCGGTATATAGGAGTTGTACCCATTCCGGGAAAGTGTCCCCAAAGCCCATTCTCCGCATTGTTTCCCAAAGCTGTCCCAGCGAACCGAGTCAAATGCCTTCTCAAAATCTATGGCTAGTAATGCAAGTGGTTTGTCTATAACTGGGGCTCTTTCTAATAGTAGGTGGAGACGTCATATATTCATACGTGTTGATTTATGTGGCATAAATCCGCATTGGTCCAGATGGACCAAGGAGGCAATGACCACCTGTAGGCGGTTCGCTAGGAGTTTGGCGAGGACTTTAGTTTCAGTATTAAGCAATGAAATGGGCCTATAGGAGGCGCATTGCTCCGTTGGTTTCCCCGGCTTGGGAATGACAACAATCGTGGCTTTGCACAAATCCGGCGGGAGGGCACCTTGGTCTCTAGCCCCAAGGAACATTCTGTGAAGTTACGGTGCCAGCTTCTCCCTTCCCATCTTCTGCCAGGTCTCTACCGGGAATCTGTTTGGGCCCGGTGTTTTCCCGTACTGTAATTGGGCTATAGCCTCAGCAATTTCTGCTTCGGTAAGAGCTGAGTCTAGATATGCTTTTTGTTGTTCCGACAGCTGGGGCAGAGTAATGTCATTCAAGAAGGAGGGGTTCAGTGGAGATATCGGGGTGCCGTACAGAGTGGCATAGAAGTCAGCAAAAGCTTATGCTATTTCGCGGTCTGAGTGGCATCTTTCATCTTGCGGGGTTACAATTTCTCTGACGTGGCGTTGGCCCTTGTCTCTCCTCTCAAGCCAGGCCAGCATTCTCCCAGCTTCGTCCCCTTGTTCATAGATCCTAAATACAACCTAATTTACTAACGCCTCCCCTCACAAAGGCGGGAGCTTTTTTCAGTCATTCATCTCAAATCCTCTGATTGGAGAAACTTACCCCAGAAAATAGAGTCTAACAAATTGCAAACTCTGTAGGGGATGGGGGCGGCTCTTTCCTAGGCCACCTTACTTTTCTCCCATGGCGTCCTGTGTTGTGGATATAGGCATCAAGGTGCGTTCACAACTAGGACCAGCGCAACGTAAAGAGAGGAGTGGGATTCAGATTGCTATACCCAGACTGGTTCGTTACTCATTCTTCGGCCGCTACAGGTGGGTCCGCATCGGGTTGTTCTGGTGGTGGCGGCCCCCGGTCCGGGCGGGGCATTGGTTCCCACTTCTATTGTTATGTATGGTCTTCCAGTCTCCTTCGATGTGGGACTCAGCCCATTTCCATGCCTCCTTCGGATCTGTGAAGTGGACCCTTGTGCCCTTATGGTAGATTTTGAGTTGGGCTGGAAATAAGAGGCCATATTTGACGTTCAGTCCCTGGAGTTGTCTTTTAAGCTGGTGAAACTATTGTCTGGCTCTTTGTACTTCTCGTGTATAGTCGGGAAAAAAGGCGATCTTGGAGCCATTATAGGTTAGTGTACCTTTAGCACGTGATCTTTGTAGTAGCGCGCCTCGGTCCCTGTAATTGAGGAGTTTCGCAATCATAGTGCGTGGTGGCGCGCCGGGGATGGGTTTGCCAGTGGGCATCCGGTGTGCCCTCTCTATTGAAAAGAATTTTGAGAAGGAGTCTGGTTCGAACATGTCCATGATCCATTCCTCTAGAAACAGCTCCATGTTTGGTCCTTCAGATTTCTCCGGTAGTCCCAGTATTCTTACATTGTTGCGTCTGGAGCGTCCCTCTCCCTCATCGACCCTGTCTTCCATCGATTTCAGCTTTGATTTGATTCCTTCCAGTTGTTGACGCAGCCCTAGCATCCCATCCTCTACATCCGAGATGCGCTGCTCAGCCTCCCCTGTGCGAGATGTCAGTTTCTGTAGGTCATGACGAAGGAGCGAAACATCAGGCTAATTCCGTCCATTTTCTGTTCCATGGAGGCTCGTGAGTCTGCTATTGCGGCCATGACATCTTTCCAGGACAGTGTGTTATCCATGTCGACAGTAATGGTGCTAGGGCCGGGTTCACCCCGCTATTAAGTGGATTGCGTCGCAAACTGGTCGATTTTGCTTTGTAGTGTGTGTCTCCTCAATTTATCCTTACCCATGGCAAGTAAGAGTTCCAGGGGGAGCACTTATATGTCCGATTTGTGTGCACTTGGTATTTCGGGGTAATAGTGCCAGGACGTAGCGCGCTAGTCATGTACTATTTCTTGTTGTGCTAATCCAGCAATGTTGCACCCGTGGTTTGTGCTGTTGTTAGTTTGCGTTTGATAAATCTCGGGATTCCCCCTAGGACGGGTAATCAGCTTCAACGCCTCATTTTCACTCTCCACTGCATGTGGTAGTGTGCAGTCCATGAGACAGGGGTCTGGTTGTGGTCAGACCTCATCACCAAGTCTTCTGTGCCGGCTGTGTTTCTCTTGCATCTATCTGTTCTCAGTGTGGGTTTCAGTGTGGTTTGTTGCTCGTGGTTTATGGTTTTCCTCAGGTGTGCTGTGCTCTAGGCCCAGTGTATTCACTGTATCGCAACAGGTAGGCTCCAGTTTCGGGCTCCCCGTCCTCGCCACTCGCCACCTTGCACCACGTTTTACGCTACTTATGCTGTTAGCATTTGCTTCAGGTACACCAACCGGGGAATCATGGAGGATCGGTAATCTTTACACTGTTATGTTCTGTGTGCCAGCGGAGTGTCTGTGGAGGACCAGGGGAGCCACCGCGGGCTATGTTGTCGTTACAGGTAAGTATAGGCTGTTATGTTAGCGGGTGGCCGCACTGGAACCATGTACACAGTTCGGCGGAGAGCACTGTGCCCCGCAGGTGGTGCGCGTCCTCCCGCGTATCAGGTGCTCTCGCAACACACTACCTACAGGCGCGTGGGTTCGGCTTTCCTGGTCCGTTGTTCCTCCTCTGGGGTGGCCGTGTCTGCAGCGGCCTTCGCAGTCTTTAGACCGGGGTCCCCTGTGTTTCCATCTCTCGCGTTCCTTCCGGTCACTCCAGATGCAGGCTGGTTGCGGGGGAGGCACTGCATTTCGAGTCACCGCGTCCTGCAGGGATTCCTTTCAGGGGTTCGGTTTGTATCGCGGCCGCGCTTGTGCAGCTTTACCTCCGCATTTGTCCAGGAGCTGTCGTCTGTGTTGCTGGACCCACAGACACGGCCACCCACGGTGCGGTAGACAGTTCCCGGATGCTTGGATGTCCCTGCAGTTCGCGACAGTGTTGGGCCGGGAAGCACACACCGTCTGGGCACCAGTTCCCCGGCGCAGGTTGGGTCCCTCGCCGCGTGTCAGTTAGCCGCCTGCTGCAGTTGCCCTATGGCGATCACTGGAGGTCTCGTCCCTGGAGGCCCATGGCGGCCATCTTGGACGTGGCAGTCCTTCTCGGCTCCAGTTTCACTCGCTCCGATCTTCCAAATTGACAGGCGTTTTCAGCGGAGAAGTTCACAGATGTGTGCTCGAGACTTTCCTGTACCTGCTCGACGATATGTATGGTGGATACCATATAGGGTTCAGGCTGGATGTTTCAGGATTATTTGGTGGCCTACGGAGCTAGGTGGATTCACGTTCGCATCGTCTCGCGGTCGCCCCCCCCCCCTTCTTTTATTTTTTAAAGCCTTGGTCCTAGCTCAAGAGCAGTCAAGCACTGCACAGGTGTGTGCTACCAGATATGTGGAGCTTAGCTGCCTGGTATGCTAGTGTGCTACGAGTGACTGCTTTGTAGATGAAGCATGCAGCCTCGAACAGTATTTTGGCCTTGACAGGATGCTAGTGTAGTTTTGATAATATGAGGGGATTCAGACAAATGTCCACGTACCAGTAACAAGGCGTGCCTACAACATAGTGGACTGTTTTTAGGTGAGCTAAGTGAGCAGCTGTGGCTACAGCAAGGAGGGTGTTTCCCCCAATGATGTGCAAGCGCACAATGGCCTGCACTGTGGTCTGGAAGTCCTGCAGTTGGATGAAGGGCTTGATTTTGTTAAGGGTGGAGATTTGAAGCCTATGCTGTCTGGGCCTTCCTGTCTGTGATTCAGGCTGTGGTTGATGGTGAAGACTAAGGATTGTGCTGAATCTATCATTTAGCCATTGTTGGATGAATTATTGTTTAGCGTAGGGATAATTCAGACACATTTAGACTGGGGGGGGTGTTTAAGTTTGAGGTAGGCACTTTGAAACACAATTTACTTGATGTATAAGCACCTTACAAAAGCACAATAAATAAAATGAATAAATAGACATCCAGGATTGGATAATGGCCAGGTAATGGTGGAAATGACCGATGTTCTGTAGGCTTTTTACAACTCAGTTCATGTGTGCTGGGGGCAATATCACTAGCAGAACCATAAAGGTCCTGTGCCTAACTCATTATCAGCGCAAAGACTGTGCTGTGAAGTAATTAGAGAGGGGCAAGCCAAATAATTTATGGGTAGAGCCGAGCCAAAGCCAAGCCATAGGGCCTGGCTTGGGTCTAAGACCCAAATGCAAGCTGAGCTGGCAAAAGATGCACACTGTGCCGTCTGTCTCACCACCCTCAAACACAAAACCAATATCTGTCATCATTTCTTCTCAAACCCTACCACAAAAAACAAAATACCATTCATCCTCTTCCCTGCCCCCTACAACACAACCCATACCCCATGTCCTCGATTACAGGATACCTATACCGAACATCCCAGTTTTGGAAGATACAGCCGAATGAAATTAAATGACTTGTCCAGCCAGAATCACACACTTTCCGTAAGAGGGGATTTGTTCGGATTCTACACTTTACACACTTAATACACTTCAACATATCTTTTCACATCTAGCTATAATACATGTATATTAATGTACTGTTTTAAGAAGTTAAAATACTGTCCTGTTTCATAAATATGACTTCGAAGCACACAAATCATAATATAGACCAACCTGAAACACATATAGGATTGTAGTTTATTCGAAAAGTGATTACAGCTTCATATTCAACACCCGAATGCAATTCGTCAGCCGAAGAATTCTACTGTGTTTTGCAAATGTACTTTCAAGAGTTAGACACACAAGAACAAAACTGTGTGAAAAGGTCAGCTACTTTTCATCATTGTTCCATGCAGACTTGCATGGTTATATTGCACGCCTGCTAGTAGGCTTAAAGCTTAAGGGCGCTATCCTCAGTCTTTCAGCCGTTAGTGGGAACAGCAAGCAACACCCATATGTCCTGGGTGGAGGTAGATTAAGGACAAAAACGAAAGAGCTGTGTGTCGGGAGCATCCCCCCACTGCCTCCTTCACAAACTGAATACTAGGTAGATACCCCATGGCCACTGTCCATAGCCACGAAACTGCCCTGGCAGCCTCCTTATACAGAAAGGAAAATGCCACAATCAAACTCTCTTGTCCACTGAACAGTTTTGTACAGCATCCATTCACTTTTCTGTGGAAGAGAAACATGGCACATAAGTGAAAAATCAATAGTCAAATTGAGGGTTCTTCGGCCTGTGGTGTGCACATTTAAAATGATCAATATTTGTATTTTCTTTGGAGGAAACACTGTAGTTAAGACAGTGCATTTAAGTGCAACTTTGGTGTAGTGCACAAACATCAGGATCATGTCTCAGTGATCCCAATTGTGACAGCCTAAGGAAATATGACCCATTGAAGTACAGTGTTGTGCCCAGGCTTGTACAGATTGTTCAACGGTGGAAGCTTTGCTTTTGCACAGTTAGCAATTTTACAGGTGTCAAACCAAACATGCTCCCCATTGTACCTTTAGTTGTGCACAAACATGCTATTACTGGCAAGAGATAATCAAAGTACTCTGCAAGTAGATGATTGCATGCAGATATTTTAACTGTCACTGGATGGCAGTGTCACTTCAACGTGGAGTATGAGGTGGTGCTTGGCTTGGCTCCAGTTGGGCTTTTCTTTCATGAATCCACTAAAGTTGAGCTCTAAATTGAGGCATTTGGCTCTAGCCAGACTTGAGCTGGCTCTGGCTCTCCCACCTCTAAAAGTAAGTAGTGTTTGATATATTTTAGAAGGCAGTGAAATATAGACACCATGTCAGTCTAGTGGTGGTCTTTGCTATGAATGCACATGGTTGAAGGAACTATTTCGTAAGCATTTGCTATCACACTGGTTTTTCTAGTTTTTTTATTAGCTTTGGTTGGGTATTATGGTAGTGTGAAATTAGACCCCCACTAATTCTGATGACATCCTAAAGTGCAACTGACGTGTTATTTTATGTTAAGCAATAATCATACTGCACACATCACCAGTATGGGTGCCTGGCTTTGTCCATAGAAAAGCTGGCAGATTGGTACCCTACCAGGGTGTCGTCTATGTGGAGAGGAGGTAGTAAAGATGGGGAAAGGGTAGTAGTAAGAGGGGTTATACGATAGGAGGAAAGGAATAGATTTTGAGGTTAAAACAACACAAATTGGGGAGAGGGAGATGGGATATTATAGTGGTAGTCGGCATATCTGTTATTTAACAGTGGTGAGTTACACCTTCACGAGAGAAGGTCTAAGGTATGTGCAGCTCGATTTATAACATTGCTTACTGTGTTGGCACTATGAAGACCCGATGAAGCGTGGTTCTGGATGTGGTTGGTGATCTTCAATCATTTTACTAAGATGCCTTGCTTTATTCCTGACTGAGTTGTGAGTACAACCTGTGAAAACAGTTTAAAATGATACCTTGCAAAGCTGAATACATTTTCACCAGCGCTTTGTATTTTGATTGCATTAATTGAACACTGGGGTGCCATGTTAAACTGAGATGACGTACACAACTAGCAAAACTGTGAGCAAAAGCAATCCCTGAGTAGGGTGCCTGAACAAGAGATCAGGAATAGTTGTGAGTGGGTAGAATGATGACATAAAGCAGGGTTGAGGACACTTAGAGCTACATTTAAGGCTGTTCATTATACATGATTATATATTTACATTAGAAGTAGACAAAGAGGTCAAGTTAGGAAGGTGGGTTGAGTGGGGGGGCATTCACTGGTCAGGAGGTGGAGTCTGGCTTTCAACTGTTAGGCAGTTACCTTTAATGTCTATGGAGGGTATTCCAGTGGAGGAGAGCAAGTAGGGAGCAGAAGGGGAAGTCTGAGGGAGGGTAGGGGCTGGGGAACCGAGATCTTGATCAGGTAGGAGAAACGTAGAGTTCAAGGGGGTGGGTATAGTGAGATACATTCAGCAGGGTGTGGGGGGGGCTAGATCATGAATGGATTTGAAGAGTTGTTCGCATAGATAGCATTAGATGGAGGTAGAGGTAGGGGATGATTTACCTAGATTGTTGAGGGTGTGTGTAGCAAAGTTCAGGACTTTGTCGAGGGGAGTAAATGAGTAGAAGCGAAGACCAAGAAGTAGGCTGGAAAAATAGTCACGTTTGCTGAGGACCAGCATCATAAGTGTTTTGGCTGTAATTTCCTAGTATTGAGAAGGTCGGCGCTTGTGATGGTGGATGTGATTAACCAGTGGTCCAAGTGAGCTGGAGCGGTCTGGAGCGGTGCTCCTCTACTTTTTAAAATTACGTTTTACAGCTCCTATACTTTTATTTGAAAAAGAAACCGTTCCGGAATAGTTTCGTTTTAAAATAAAAGTGCAGGAAGACATTACAGCTTGCACTTTCAGTGCACTGCACTGAACGTTCCCTTAAACAGCAGGTGCAAGTGTTTGGGTGTTTGTATTGTGTGTGGGAGAGGGCATGGCGATGGGGTTTGTGGGGAGTGGGTGCAGGCCAGCAGGGAACATAGTTCCACTACTTTTCGTCCACTTTACCACTGTGATAAGTGTTTGGAGTCTAAGGTCACTGTCAAAGATGACCCGTAGGTTGTGAGCTTTGTGTGAGGGAGTGAAGATGTCTGGAGGTAGGGAGATATGAGATGGAAGAGTCAGGACGATATTCGGGGCAGGAAGAAATATTTCCATTTTGGAGGATTTCCGAATCAGGCAGTACAACGCCATCTAGTTACAGATATGTTTAATTATCGATAAACATGGCAGTTTAGACAACATTTCACACTGTCTATACCTACGGAATATTGGTTGAAGTACTTTTGATTTACTGAAACATGTAGGGTCAGTATGCAAGGCCAAGAACTGATTTCGGCCATCCTCAGTGAAGTTCCTATTTCCTCCCTTTTCCCCTCAGAACAGGGACGAATCGCTCCTGGTAAAGGCAATATTGCACCCCATAGCCTACTGTGAGGATAGTGCTTCATGCAGCTGCTTAAAATTGCCTTGTTAAACAGGTCCTGCTCATTCAAGAACTTGATTGCTCCTGTGGCTTGTAGAAATTGCTACAATGTATGGTGGAAAATCGTTTCTTATGTCTTGAAAGCTGTATTTTTTTAAAATATTGCCGTCTGTATAAATTGTCTATGGACAGTCATTCATGTGCTGAGTCCAAGAATAGACCTGTGGGAAGTTTGTAGATGACATGCATGAGGGCATTTTGTGAATGTTTCTGGGCGTAATGTAATAATATTATGCACAATAAATTAAATGTTACACAAAAGTGCAAGACTGAGAGAGATAATTTTGTCATTTCTTTCCCCAATAGTGAAATAGTGAATTGTTGCTTATTCACCATAAAACACTGGGTGCATTTTTCACATCATTTATACTAGCGAAATATGAATCAATGTCTTTGTTTTTGGAAAAACTTTTCTTCAAGAATACATTCATTATGGTCATCAGATGATTGTTTTTTCGTTTTTTGAATATTTATATTGATATTTTTGGGAACTTTCAACAGATATATTTGTTTTTGTAACAAGTCAATTCACTTTTATAATCCATCAATTACCTTTGTCACAAATTGTCTACTGCAAATAGGCTATTGGTTTGTTTTTCTCATAAATCACAACCTTTTCAATAGATTGATTCGATTTGGTACCAAATTGATTTGTTTTAGCCATTTTGTCGGGACAAAAACTTAAGATAAAATGGAGCATTTCACACTAGAGTGAATTAAATTTGCAGAGTTCTAATGACAAGCCCTCTAAAAACATTCACACTAAATGTTGTAGTGCATGGTTTCCTGCCAGATCTATGTTGCGTTCCTTGAACTGATTCAGATGATTTCAGTTTTTTCTCTAGTCCTTCCTCTAAAATTATTAAATGGTCTGGTGCAGGTTACAGAATGCACCTTTTGATGCACCAGGCTTTTTTTGTCTGTTAGACCATGTTTGTACCATTGCTTTATATGGTGTGGCTTGGCCAAGAAATAAATGTAACGGTTTTTTAAAGCTTGAAATCTTGACACATGAATGTCTCCTCTATTGTCTATGGAGAAGACATTTCATGAGTTAAAACTGTCTTTGAAAACCAAGAAGGTTACTCTTACATGCTGAAATACATCTTGTATATAGATAACGCTGAAAATGAGCAAGAGCAGAAAGACATTTCAAAGTAATGAAGTTATTGACATTTAAAGATTGCAGTACATCGCATTTGATTTAAGCAGCAGCATTTGTGAGATGCCATAAACTCTTTATGTGTGACTTAGATATTGGCAGACATTGCTTTCATTTCATTAAGCTTATTTCCTTTGTGATTATGGGTTGACATGAGTAATGAGACAGGAATTTGTATGGCATGTTTGTACCGTTCGAGATCAGGAAGTTGTAAAACCACCTTTGAGTTACATTGATAGTCAAGCAATTCGATGTTTTGTTATTTGAGCGCCCCTGCCAAATAGGCCAGGGCACAGCACCTTTATCACTGCACCATATTTTGTTTTGAAAAAGCTTTGAGTGGGAGCGCATTTGGTGGACTTACTCACTCTCCATTCAGATTCAATCCTTCCTGAATCTTGTTGCTTTCATCAGTTCTTTGAAAACCTACATTTCCCTCTGTCTTTCCCCAAACCTTCACGTCCCCTTTGCATGCAGTATAGTAATGAATTTCTTTAATATATTTCATTTTTGGCCATGTTGATCTTTTTTGGTAAGGGTGAAGGTCTCTCAAATATTGAATGGTAGCACGAGATGCCTTTGTAGCATGTGAAAGGTACCCCTGATTATTTACAGCTAGTCCTATTTTATAATCAGTCAAGTGGGACCGGATCAAAAGATCTCAAAGCACACGAGTGTATTCATTTCATTACCGAATGCAGCAGTTTATGGCCAAACAAATCATTGTCGCTTTACCTTGATGAGCCGATATACTGCCCTTTGTGAATCCTAATCTACTTAAATGATCTTCTTTGCTGCTTCCAACTTTTGGGTATTACAAATCTCCATAGTTAACTGGATGTTGCCTTCCGTTCCTAGTATTGGTGAGCATAATGCAGTGTGAAAACAATAGTCTCTGTTGTCTAAATCTGATCCTGGTCGCAGTCTATACAAGCTTTATCGGCAGACGCTCATGGGAATATGTGTTACTTTCAGATGGACATGACTTCTTTTAATGTTTTTCACTATATAAAAGAACCTCTTTTTAAGGCTTCTCCCAATGCGATGATGAGGGTGAAGATGGTGTCTCCTAACCTTGCATACAAGGCTACCAGCAGACTTTTCTGGTGACACCTTGATTCCCTAGCACCACAATGGATAGGCTCAAGACAATGTTCCTCCAACAACACATATCATTGACTCTCGTTCCCCCTGTGGTTTAGTGGTTCCGGTCACGGCATTCACTCTTACAATGTCAGCCTCCGTGCTGCATTTGTTGGCTTTATCATAAGTCTAGATCATAATGATAGTGCGCTATATATCTGTGCTTCTGTACATCATTGGCATTGTCCTCATACATTTCAAGAGTTTAGGTCATTTCTGGCGCGGTTGAATTTTTTTTTATTTAAACCGAACATGTTTATAGAGGGTCATTGTGTATATATGCATTTTTGTTTGTTAAGAATATGTTAGAGCCTTTACTTTTTCTGTGACTTTATAAAAATGTGCTAATTTTTTGTCTAATATGAGTGTGCTCTAAGTGCGATATTTCCCATCTCTGTAAAGGAGTAATTTTTTGGCTTGAACACGTTCACAGGCCTAGTATTTCCTGCCATCGAGAGTTCCACAGGAATATACCGAATTGAATGCGTGTCCTTGCTAGTGAAGCGTGTGATTTAATAATTCAGAGTGCGTGGAACTTTAGTGCAACCTATTAATTAGTAATCACTGCTTCCCCAAGATGGATATTAGCAATAAAAGGGCTGACATTTTGTGTGTGCTGAGACTAGGTTCGAGGAGCACATAAATTCATCTCAGATATGGAGCTTGCTGAAAAGGGCAACGTATTATGACGTTTGTGATTATTAAATTCCAGCTACCAGAAGGACTGTGTGCGAATGTCGTTGCTTTTTCCCATATATGAGCTGCTCATGTTAGTATGTATTGAGCATTTTTACGAATTAGTTTACACACTTGGGATGCAATTTTGTATGCGAGTTCTGAAATCAATTTATATAGCAGAGACTGCCTGACCGGTAGGTTCCTGAGGTGAACTCATACTCAGGCTCAACAACGTTTGGTACTGTGTTGGGCCCCTTTCAGTCTGGCCACTTGACAGATGCTGTCTATGGTAGGAGTTCATTACCGGGCTTCATCCTCAGTAACTCCATGATTTATTGAAACATCAGCAATGGCAGCGGACTAGCAATCTTCCCCTCTTTTAAGGAACCCCGGCCTGGGGGCTCCTTTTTCAGGGTTGTTCAGACTGACAGAGGCCAGTGTTCGCCAGCTTGCTAATGGCAACTCTGAGGTTCCCCGATTTGGGATAAATCCGGACACAAGTCTGAGGATCCACAAAAATGTTCGAATTACCTTGCCAAGGGACTAATTACAGATCTTTCAGGCCACAGCCTGAGGATCCCGGAAAGAGGGTTTAAGACTGGTTGAGTTTTCGATGATGTCCTTTTAGGGGCTCAGTTTGGTACAATAAATGTACGTTGCAGTAAAGGAGCTAAATTGAGTCATATGATGTGGATGAGTCTCCCCAAAGTGTCTATACTCTGCACATCAAGCCCAGAGGTTCCCCCAGCTTCCTTTACAATGCTGCTGACCTCCTTCTTGCAGTCAGGGTCCTGGTCCATAAAATATCAGAGAAGCCCAAAAAAGAACAGGAAAACATGTCCACCATTTTCTCTGTGCTCCTGGTGACACAGGACCTTCTTTGGCCTTCTGAACTAGTAACAATGACAGATGTTTGCAACCCCATGACTATGCGTTGAGGCTCCTTTGCCCGTTTGAGGCAATGGCAAGCTGCAACCCGTATGTTCTTGCCATAGACTTTGAATCTGCCACATGCATATTCACCTTTGCTATATTCGGACTCCTGTATTTCTGGTGTGTGAGATCCCTCCTAGGGCCTGCCTTTTCAGTTTCATGGGCTCACGACCACACCAGCCTCAGCAATCTCAGGTAATGGACCTTTTTTTAAAACACATTTTAGGAAATAAGACAATCACCTTCTATGAAGGGATCCTTTGGAAATGCATCCCCAGCCTCCTCTTGTGTGCCCAGTCAGCCAGGACGCTCCTCTTTGCCTGTGTCGACCAGGTTTCAGCATCTTTCTTGGGACTGTCTCCCCTCGGGGTAACAGTGGCTGCAGAGGCTCTACAGGTCCTTCGTCTCAGCCTCCGGTCCCAGTGCACAAAGCTTAGTCACCCAATGATAAAAGTACTGTTGTAGTCAACGTTTAGAACACTGCCAGGTATTTCTTTTAATAATCATGGATCTTGACCTAGAGACTGTGAAAGGCATAAGATAAAATGTCCTGCACATCCTATGTCAAGAGAATGGACTTCCCCACAGCACCAGAATCAATAAACCTGAGCTGCTGATCAGCCTCCAAGCTTGGGCAGAAGCTACAGTGGCTGGAGAAGAGACCCCAGGGGATGGGCTAGGCTCTGTGTACCCAAATGACGAAGACCTTCCAGAAGGGGTTGTGGAAGATGGCGAGGAAGACACCATGAGCAGTGTTTCTCACCAACTACCCCTCAGGGACGTTTGGTTTCTCAACACTCCAGAGTTTCAGGGAGGTCAGGGGCTATTGTGACATTCTGTAGGTTCCAGACCTTGGCACAGCCTCTAGGTGGCCCAGAAGTTGTTTGAGCTGTAAATGATGAAGCAGCTAGAAAGCTTCTGTTGTAAGAGAGGAGACTAGCACTGGAGGAACAAAAGCAGCAGGACAAGGTCTACATAGAGCGGGACAAGGTCACCATAGAGCTGCGCAAGCTGGCACTCGAAGAGAAGTTGTGCACTGTGTTGGTTTACCAGTCTTAGTCATCTTCATTCCTCCGTCCTCTTTTTCGTCTTAGGTGTTACCATGCTGTTCCTTGTGTGCTATTGCGGAATACTTGAAGTAGACCTAGCAGGTGGTTGAAGGAGTGTTACAATATGTCATCAGGGCATGAGTAATGGAGGTAGCATCGCTAAAAGGGAATGGGGGTGTGTGAGTTTCTCCAATGATGTCATGTCATCCCCCTCAGGGTTGCCTACCCCAGGTGGTCCTCCCTCATATAGCCACCCCAGGTTCAGGATCAGGTAGCAGCTGTTGTCCCCTGGCTACATGAGGGAGAGGCTATCCCAGCGAAAGGAGTGATGACATCATCAGATTCATCACACTATGTAAAATCCTGCAAGAAGTTCCTCCTCCAGATATCTGACGCAGGATATCAGCTTGGGGTAAACAATCCTGTGCAAACAATATATGACTATGTAAAATCCTGTATGCAGGTTCTCCTCTGGATATCTGAGTCAGGATATCAGCTTGCGGAAGACAAGTCTGTGCCTACAATATATGACTATGTAAACTCCTAGAAACAGGTATTCCTCCAGAGATCTGACACAGGTTATCAGCTTGTGGAAGGAAAATCCTGTGCAAATAGTATGACAATGTAAACTTCTGCAAGCAGGTTGTCCTCCAGAGATCTGCCACAGAATAACATCTTGGGGAAGACAATCCTGTGCAGACATTATGACTATGTAAAATCCGGCAAGCAGGTCCTCCTCCAGAGATCCGATCTGACAGAGGATATCAGATTGTGAAGACAATCCTTTGCAAATATTATATGACTATGTAAAATCCTGCAAGCAGGTTCTCTTCGAGAGCTCTATGTTCATATTGCACGCAGGTTCTCCTCTAGAGATCTGATGCAGGGTACCAGCTTGGGGAAAACAATCCTGTGCAAACAATATATCACTATGTAAAATCCTGCAAGCAGGTTCTCCTCCAGAGATCTGATCCGATGCAGGATATCAGCTTGGGGAAGACAATCCTGTGTAAACATTATATGACTATGTAAAATCCATCCTGCAAGCAGGTTCTCCTTGAAAGCTCTATGTAAAATCCTGCACGCAGGTTCTCCTCCAGAGATCTGACGCAGGGTACCAGCTTGGGGAAGACAATTCTGTGCAAACAATAAATGACTATGCACAATCCTGCAAGCAGGTCCTCCTCCAGAAATCATCTGATCTGGCACAAGATGTTAGTTTTGGGAAAACAATCCTAGCAACACGAATTGAACTCTGCTGCATAATCAGTGAAGAGTCTGCATACTTGTGTTTGTGACTTTTCTGGGTGGCATGTAGACCTGCATGTTAGTGTCCCTTATCCTACAAGAACTATTTTATTTCTGACAGCAGACCATAAATAGAAACACCGGTGACTGACTATATCAGCAATACAGTTATTGCTGAGCACCGATTCATGCCCTCTTAAACAACTTTTTATGTCTTCTTTTTTTAACGAATAAAAGTGCTTGTTCTTTGTTTCTGAATTTCCATTTTGAATAGGACCCTTTGGCCATGTTTCTCTGCCACAGGTTATTGATTTGTGGAGTTGCTGCTCTTGTTCCCTGGAGTTTGCCAAAGCTTGTACGCGTTACCCTGACCCTGCATAGTTTCGACTTTTGCTTGGTGGTAAATAATCTCATTTTGTGTCATTTATCATCAACAGATGGGCTGGTGCCTGTTTCTTGTATCCTGTTTTATACCTGTCAGTCTTCCCAACAACTCATCTGTTTAGCGGTTAGCCAGGCTGGCGTTTATTATTCCACTCAAGATTTTACATCTATGAAAATTGGTTATTACTAGCGTGCACCCATTTGAAGCACATTCTCTAACCACACGTTTGTCTAATGCTATCCTTGATTCAAATCATTGTCTGAATTAAGCTCAACATAGTTTTCTCACATCTCCAGGTGTTCCAACTACTCAGGGAGACTCTTCTTGAAAATGTAACCTTATAGCACAGGACATGCAGGGATTTTTGAGGACCGGCGGCTTCCAACCTTATTTTTGAATGGGCCTTTGTTTTCTTCTTTATATCATACATAGGACTGGCATTTCTTCAATATAACTAGTTTCTTGTGACTGATAGTAACTGGTATTTGATACATCGTGTGGTGGTTTGAGCTAATACAACATGTATTTTTTATTGCATTGTACCTTTAACAAATGTAGCAGAATCCTAGTTTTCAAAATCTTTAGTCTCAGATGTAGTTTTTCATAAGCCATACTTCTGCACTTCTCATGGATTGCTACTTCGTTCCTCTGATATTACTCCACTGTAGCATTTTAAAGTGTTGCGGAAGGAGGTTTTGCAGGTCATCCTCTGTGTGCAGAATATTAAGTTTCTCCAGCATTGGGTCTTTCGTAGATTCAGATGCTTGAATATTCCCCGTCGTCAGACTGGGAACCTTGGTGATACAAAAATGTATAAAAATGTTTTTTTAATATACACACATTGCTACATAGAAATGCATGTACATAGTCTATTATGGCCTATGAGCCATTCTATTGTGTAGTCCCTCCACCTCACTTTGGTCCTTTATTATCCCAACCAATGAGCTGGCAGGGATTAAGCTCCGCCCCAGGCAGCCATCTTCAGATTTTTCACTTTAGTCTAATTGACACGGAATCCTCAAGCTCTCTGAGCTTTTTTGAATTTTCTTCAATTTTCACAGTAGTTTATATTTTAATATACTCTACCACATTCCCCTGGCTAGGGGCTATCTCCACTGTTTTTTGGGGTTTCAAAAACTTTGTTTTGACCCAGAATTCATCGAGTGAACTTTCTCTTCAGATGGCTGACCTTCAGACTACCAAGAAGCCTTCCCTATTCAGGGATTGCACGAGGTGCAGCAGAAAGGTGGTTTACATGAAAGATCCCCATGATCACTGTATACACTGTCTTTATCCTCATGACATCAAGAAATGTCACATTTGCAAGTCTTTTTCAACTAAGAACCTACAAGACAGACATAGAAGACTTCTCCTGCATTTGGAAGCCAAGGGGCTTTCTTCTGACAAGCTCCTCTCCCACTCCCAAGAGCAAGAGGAAGCTGGAAATTATACTTTTCCTACCTCCCCTGGATTCTACAAGCCATAAGATGAAGCATTCTACAGCAAAACTACCTCCAAAGGTAAGGAGGAGTTTACAAAAAACCAGGCGGGGGGCAGTCATCCACAGAGAAGCCGCACATCGTCCACGACTAGGTCCTCGTCAGCGAGTTTATCATCCACGAAGCAATCGTCGATGAAGGAAGCTCATAATTCGTCCACGAGACATTTGTCCACGAAACACTCGTCGACAGATAAGTTACCGTCCACAAAATCTTCCTCCAAGCACTCGTCGACGGATTAAGGCAAGCCACCGTCCACGAAATCTTCATCCACGGACCCGCCGTCCACGAGGCCGTCGTCAATGAAATCTTCGACCACGGCTCTGTCGACGGCACTGCAAGCTTCTTTATCGACGGAAGAATTGGGGCCCAAAACGCCCCTCGCTGATGCCACTGTTGCACCATCCAATGAAGACAGTCTTCCTGACACTATAGAAGTGCTGCCTCAGTTTGTGGACGCTTTTGAACCACAGGGAACAGAATTATCTACCTTAGGAGAAATGCCAGAGCTACCTGACATCATCCTGCAGGAGGAGTTTTCAGACACTGAGTTTGTTGAAGAACAGCATTGTCTTACACTTAAGGAACACAGCCCTCCTTGGCAACCTACTACAGAGGTGCCTGCTGATGCTTATGATCCTGTGCTCATGTTATCAATGCAAAGGATCATTGAGGAGTTCAACAGACGTCAAAATGAAAAAAGCAAGTCAGCTGTACCGAGGGAGCCTAACCTCCCGCAGAGGGATTTTTCACCTCGACAAAGCATGCCAAGACATTCGTCTTCCAGGAGTAGACCACAGAAAAGGATGCGTTCACCTGAGCCACTGCGCAGGTGTAGGAGCAGGACACTCAGTGCTTCACTGACTGGTCCCTTCTCCAGCATCGTCACACAACACAAGATCTCCAACTATAGATCCAATGATTGTACCATCCTCTGTTTTGGTCTCAGACTGGCAAGAAGATCCTTTTAGAGAATTTTCAGAGCCAGAAGAAGGCGAGATCTCGCAAGAGCCGGATACTAGCGAATGGGACGATTACATTGTCGAAAAGCCCAGAAAGAAAGATTCTCCGGGTGGCTCTTCACCGCCGGATGCCCTAGTCTCTTTTCATACTATCATCGGCAAAGCCGCAGAATTGTATCAGTTACAGGTCACATCAGAGGAGAAGAAGTCGGTGCTTTATGAGCACAGGGACAAACATAGGAGAACTGTAACTACCATTTCTCTCCTTGACACCATTTGGGAGACCGGATCCACGATATTGGCCACACCCTTATCCACTCTAGTTTCCAGGCCAGAGAAAAAATGCAAGGCTCCGGAGTCAGCACCTCTTTGTCTGTGAGGTCATACAAAACCGGACTCGGTCATCACAATAGCAGCAAGGAAAAAGTTGACCAATCCAGCATCACCTCTATCAGCCCCACCGGACAAGGACGGTCGCAAACTAGAGGCTATGGGCAGGAAAGTGTCCGCATCAGCATCGCTTACCATCAGAGCAGGCAACGCGCTGGCCATGATGGCGAGATTCGACAGCAAGCTTTGGCTCCGTATGTCCAAGCTGGCCAAGCAGCTACCTGTAGAACTCCAGGAGGAAGCCAGGTCGATTATCGCTGATGGGGAAGCAGCTTCGGATCACATGATTGACGCTGCAGTCGATGTGGCGGAGTTAGCTTTCCGGCAGATGGCCCATGGCACAGTGCTGAGAAGACAGGCCTAGATGAAAGCTACCAATTTCAGGCCTGAGGTCCAAGCGCAGATATTGGACCTGCCCTTCAATGATCAAGAACTCTCCGGGAAAAAGATTGATGACCACCTCAAAGAAATCAAAACGGACACGGCACGTGGCATCAGCTCCTTGAAAGTCAAAGACAAGGATCGCCGGTCGTTTCGTCCTTTTCGAGGTTTATCCTCGAAGTACAGAGGTTTTAACCGCCCTTCCTATGGCAGTTCATACCAGGACACCAAGACACCAAGTACGAATCTTCCAACAAGTACGCCCAGATAGGGAGGCGGGGCTCCGCTCAAGGGAAGTCGCAGAGCAAACAAAACTGACAGTCCAGCTCCTCCCCCTCAACGTCACACCCCCGGTGGGGGTAAGGGTGAACCAGTTCTTTCAACGCTGGCAGTCAATAACATCAGACAAATGGGTGTTACAGGTGGTCCGTGAGCGGCACACTTTAGAATTTCTAAACCAGCCACCTTCCTTGCCCCCGACTCCGCGCAAGGTTCATATGTTAAAGCAAGCCATGTCCGAAATCCAGAAACTGCTGCACAAAGCAGCAATAGAGCCAGTACCTTACTCTCTAAGGGGGAAGGGTTTCTACTCCCGTTTCTTCCTCATCAAAAAGAAGAATGGTCAATGGCGACCCATCTTGGACCTGAGAGCGCTAAACAAATATATCAAGCGCATCAAATTCACGATGATAACTTTGCAAGGAGTGCTCTCTTGGCTAAACATGCACAATTTCTTGGCCTCTCTAGACTCGGAGGACGCATGCTTCCACGTACCAATCCACCCAGCACACAGAAAATTCCTCAGGTTCACTGTTGGCGATCTTCATTTTCTATTTCGAGTGCTCCCATTCGGTCTGAGATCAGCACAGAGAGTGTTTACAAAATGCCTAGCACCAGTGGCTGCAAAACTCAGGAGGAGAGGAACAGAAGTCTTTCCATATCTGGACAACTGTTTGATAAGAGCAAGTTCGGCCTCAAGCGCACGCTTGGCAGTTTCAAAGACAACAAATCTCCTAAGAGGGTTAGGTTTCGCCATAAACAACGCAAAGTCCTGCCCAGTTCCCAGCAAGACAGTTTCTTTCCTGGGAGCCGAGCTCGACACCAACATTCCCAGAGTGAGACCATCGGCAGAAAGAGCAACAGCAATTCTCCCCTTGACCTCGTGGTTCTTAGGGAGAGAAACGACATTGGTGCGCTCTTACAAATCCCTCCTGGGCATGATGTCCTCATGTATATTCCTCATACCAAATTGCAGGCTTCGCATGAGGCCTGTTCAGGAGGCACTGGACCAGCAATGGAAACAAGCTCTCGGCTCGTGGAAGGACATAGTCCAGATTCCAAATACGCTGCACAATGCTCTTCGATGGTGGAACGCTCTGCAGAACCTCTTACAAGGATTGCCGTTTCAGGCACACAACGTCAACCCTTCTCTTGAGGACGGACGCGTCTCTTTTGGGCTGGGGCGCTCATCTTGCAGACCTACAAACAAAGGGCTCCTGGTCACCCTAGGAGTCCTAACTCCACATCAACGTGTTGGAACTCAGGGCCATACAGTCGGCACGGAAAGCTTTCCTCCCGGTAGTAGCGGGGCAGGTACTCACTGTACAGATAGACAACACAACCTCCATGCACTACACAAATAAGCAAGGATGCACGAGGTCAGAGATCTTATCTCAAGAAGCTCAACTACTATGGGCATGGTCCTTCCATCACAGAGTCCAAATCAAGGCGGAGCACCTTCTGGGAGTGGACAATGTCCTAGCGGACAAACTGAGCAGGGACTACACGTCTTCTCATGAGTGGGAGCTGGACGAGAAGGAAGTCCAACGGATATTCGTCTTATGGCACCATCCACATCTTTATCTTTTTGCGAACAGGGCCAACAAGAAATGCAGAATGGTCGCCTCCAGGTACCCAGAGAGTCAGTCAGTAGGAGACGCTTTCTCTGTGGATTGGACGGGGAAATTCCTATATGTCTTCCCCCCCTTTCCCCTCATTTCCAGGATACTACGCAGACTGAAAGAGCAGAAGTGTTCTATGATCCTAATGGCACCAGACTGGGTGCGGCAGGTCTGGCACTCGACCCTACAGCACCTGTCCCGATGGCCCCCGATTCGCCTCAAAGCGCATCAGTATCTATTGACGCAATAGAACCGCAAGGTCCTCCATCACGATCCAGCAAGCCTGTCTCACAAGGCCTGGTTGCTGAGCAGCATAAAATGATGAATTTCAATCTGCCTGCGGAATGCTGGGATATAATCAGGGCCTCAAGGGCTCCTTCTACACGCATCACTTACACTAGGAAATGGACTCGCTTTTCCAAGTGGTGTGAGACGTATGCTATTGATCCTCTCACCGCTTCGGTGGAGCAAGTACTTCCTTATTTATTACACTTAGCCAAAGCAGGTCTTACAATGTCTTCGATCAAGGTCCACCTATCAGCCATCACGGCATACACAACGGCCCCGGAGACGCAGTCCTTACTCTCCCTTACGGCCGTCAAGGGCTTCCTCAGAGGACTTTTGCGTACATACACGCCTACGCTCACGCCGGTTCCAACCTGGAGTATGAACACTGTGCTAACCGCCCTCATGGAGCCTCCTTACGAGCCCATCCACAGGTGCGACATAAAATTATTGTCATGGAAAAAAGCTTTTTTTTTAATCACTCTATTTTTATTTTGGCTGAACATACAAAGAACAGAACCATAACACAAATTCAATACCATTACAATGATTATAGATTGTAAAATGCAGAACATTAACAATAGTCATACAATATTCTTTATAACTCATGAAACAGAGAAATTAAGCGCAATCACAAAGTACTATTTTACAATCAATTAATAATTCTTGGACGTACAACAATCAAGGATTCAAATGTTAGGGCTCCTGGTTGGGAGCCTATTCTACCCAGGAGGGTTAGTAGGGAACAATGATTACAATTGAATAGGTTCAGGAAAAATAGGTGCTGTCAGAATACTCCTGTTTTTTGTCACCCTCTGTGTCAAGAAAGAATAAATATTTTCAAACTCTGTTGTAGAATCAATCTTATTCTTTATCTAAAGTTGTACAGTTCAATATGAAATGGACACTTCAGAGTTAACATCAAAAAAAGGGGGAGGTCATTGATCTAAAGTACAGAAAATATTTACATCACACGGAGCCAAACGTTTTTCGGTAAGACAACCATTTTGTGTGTGCAAGACAAAACGAAATTCAAATTTCATTTGTCATGGAGTTCACATGAAAATGGCAATCATATTAACAATTGGACATTTACAACATCACTTGAACATTTCAACAAAAACAGGTTATTTTCATTGTGTAAAGCAGCATGGATATACTGCAGTTGGGGATAGTGCACACACAAAATGGTTGTCGTACCGAAAAACTTTTGGCTGTGGGTGATGTAAATATTTTCTGTACTTTAGGTCAATGACCTCCCCCTTTTTTTGATGTTAACTCTGAAGCGTCCATTTCATATTGAACTATACAACTTTAGATAAAGAATAAGATTGATTCTACAACAGAGTTTGAAATATTTATTCTTTCTTGATACAGAGGGTGACAAAAAAACAGGAGTATTCTGACAGCACCTATTTTTCTTGAACCTATTCAATTGTAATCATTGTTCCGTACAACAATCAAGACAAGACAACATTAAAAAGCACAACATACAATGATGTATATATCTATGAATCCAACCCCCTAACCAATTTAAATTAACAATTGTATATATGATACAGGAAACCAGGTCATACAATTCATTGAAGGACCCCCATAGTCGTGAATAACAGCCCTCTCTTCCCTGTTTTAAAAACATAACTTTTTCATAATTTGACAGAGTTTTCACATCCAATAACCAATCTTCCACTTTTGGTTTCGTTCTTGACTCCCAACCCATAGTATCTGCTTTGCCGCTATTACAAAAACTCTATTTATCCAGTCCGCTTTATCCCTGGCCTTATAACCCCTACCTCTGTTTGACAATAAAATAGTTGAACAAAAAGTATGTGGAAGTTGCTCCCCCACCACAATGGCCAATCTATCTAACACATCAGACCAAAAGTCAGATACTCTTGAGCATACCCACAACATATTCATTAAAGTACCTCTGCCACATCCACAACCCTAACGGGAATCAGTTTCCAAAAGACCCAACCTTGTCATCCTAGACGGCGTCCAATATAATCTGTAAAGGATCCTCTGTCTAATGTATCGTAGCCCCAGATCCATTTTTGCTTGTGCCCCTAGGTGAAGCAGATATTCCCATTCCTTCACAGGGATGTCAATATCAAGGTCCTCCATCCAAGCCTGGCGAAGCTTATCCCATGCCTTCACTTCCGGCTTTTCCATCGGCATCAACTTTATATACGTGGATACAGAACACGAGTAGGAGCGAATAAACTCACACACTGAGGGTCTCTTTTTCATTGTATCATTCAGCATACTAGTCCGTTCAATCAAAAGAGCTTTCAAAGACCTATAACGCTCCTGTTCCCTACCCCCAATTGCGAAAGACACTCTCAGTTGATCGAAGGGAATCTCATGATAATTTTGCCACACATCGCGAATCTTAAGTATATCCTTGCTGATCCAACTTTTCCAGCACAAAGGTTTATTCGCTAATTGCAGCCCGTATTATGCCACAGAGATGCATCATAATGCATCCAGATATTATCACCACTATTTATCATAAAGCTTTGTAATGCCTCCCTAGTCGTACACATAGTCTGTAATCTCACTCCCGAATTCGGCAGCTTCGACATAGAGTATATCACTTAGAGCATAAGGCGAAAACTGAGAATTCTCAATGATATGCCAATTGGGAACATAACTGTTCGCTTCGGAGAAATAAGAAGTTGATTTTTTCAGGACAAATCCAATACAGTATTTCATCAGGTTTGGGTACCCAAATGCTCCTTCTCTCACAGGACGCATCAATATATATTTAGGCACTTTAGGTCTATTACCGTCTCCCCAGAGGAATGACTGAAAAACCTTACCAATAGAACCAAGGATTTTTTTTGTGAATTTTAGGGGAATGGACTGTATGATATAGAGAATCTTTGGTAAAAGAACCATTTTCACTGCATTAACCTTAGCCCATAATCCCAACTTCAGTTGTCCCCATTTTAGTGTATCCCTTTTTACATTCTCCAATATTTTCGACACATTGTATCCAGCTATTCTTTTCAAATCTCGGTCTAAATAAACACCTAGATATTTCATTGCAACTACCTCCCAACGACAATTTTATGAACCTAAAATCATTCCGTGGTTGACTAACATCTAGCGGGAAGACCACCGTCTTCCCCCAATTTATCCTGTGGCCAGATAACAGACCTACCTCATCAAACATACTTTTAAGTTTCTCACACCCCTCCGCTGGATTAGACAAAACAATAGTCATATAATCAGCATAACATAAAACATTTACCTCATCGTTCCCGAATTGAAGGCCACAAAGACTTGGTTCCTGTTTTAGGTATGCAATGAGCGGTTCCAATGCCAAATTAAATAGATATGGTGACAATGGGCATCCCTGTCTTGTCCCCCTATACAGGAAAAAGAAGAAGACATAGCACCATTCACCCAAACCTTTGCATTAATGTTGAAGTTCAATGCTCAAATGGTATTTATGAACGTGTCCCCAAATCCCATTTTCTTAAGGGTATGGTACATAAAGGACCAGTTGACTCTATCAAAGGCTTTCTCAGCATCCAGAAAAATTAACAGGGTATCCCAGGTTTTCGCTTTTGGTAGTCCCATAATGTCAATCAGTGTCCTAATGTGATCATAGCCGTATCTACCTCTCATAAATCCAACTTGGGAGCAGCTTATTAGATCAACACACGCATCCAATCTATTAGTCAATATTCTTGTGAATATTTTAAGGTCTACATTCAAAAGCGAAACTGGCCTGTAATTTTCACATTTTTTACAATCTTTCCCCGGTTTTGGAAGAACCATCACACAAGCTTCTCTCATTGTGGGACAAATGATCCCATCCCTCATAAAACCATTATACAGAGTGCATAAGAAAGACACCAACACTCCACTCAGCCCCTGGTCAAATTCAACTGGAAGACCATCCAGGCCTGGGGATTTACCTTTATTAAGTTGCTTGACTGCTGTCAATATTTCATCCCCCGTTATAAGACTATCTACAATCTCTGCCTGGTCTCCATTCAACCTGGGCAAAACAATTTTATCAAAAAATGAATCCATATTGTCCAGTGTTGGAAATTGTTTCTCTTGATATAAAGTATTATCAAACCTCCTAAAGTCTTCACATATTTCACCTTTTTTGGTTGTATATTCCCCATTTTCACCTTCCAATTTTTGAACAAAGGAACTCTCTGTGAGACCACAAAGTCTATTTGCCAGGAGCTTACCATTTTTGTCTCCCTGCTCCCAGAATGTTTGCCTAATAAAGAACATACCTTTTTCATATTGAATATCCATTACCTGTTTAACCCGTTCCCTTAGCCTTCCTACTTCTGCCTTGTCCTAATTTTTTTTAGACACTGCATATTTTTTTTGAGCTGCATTCAGCTCATCTTCCAATTTCTTAAGTTCTACCATTCCCTTTTTCCTTACCCGGGATGTGATGTTTAATAGTTCCCCTCTTATGTCCCAGACCATATTATCAGAAGCTGAGTGTATATTTAGTTCAAAATTTATTTTCGTGAATTCCTCCAGAGATTCAATTACTCCTGGTTCTTGTAAAATGTACGATTTTAGCCGCCATTTGGAAAACCCCGAACATTCCTGTCCTATAGTCACTTGCATGGTCATCAGTGAATGATCTGATATCCCCCTTTCTTTAATATTTACATAGTGGACATTTTCATTCAACTTTTCCAAAATTAGGAAATAATCAATTCTCGAGTGAGAATCATGGACTGGTGAGTAAAAGGTGAACTCCCTCTCTTTCGAGTGCATAAACTCCAAGCATCCACCAGGTTCAGACTGTCCAGAAATTCTTTAAACAGCTTTCTTGATAGCTATTACTTCGGCCAGGAGGATTAGTGAGTTACAAGCCTTATCTTCTGAACCCCCTTTCACATTGTTCCATAAGGACCGTGTCATTTTAAGACCACACCCTAAGTTCCTTCCAAAGGTAGTATCGGAAATGACGCTCACAGAACACATTGTCCTGCCAACTTTCCTCCAGAATTACTCTTCGGAAGCGGAACAAACATTGCATTCCCTGGACATAGCAAGAGTATTAAAGTTCAATTTGCAAAGAACTAGGGAATTTTGTTCTTCAGATAGACTGTTCATCACCTTCTCTGGCCACACAAAGGGCCAGCATATTTCAAAACAAGGTCTGGCGTGCTGGGTTTCTTCTTGCATCACCCACAGCCATCAAGCGAAAGGCGACCCCCTTCCCAAACCACCCTCGGCGCACTCCACCAGAGGGAGAGCGGCGTCAACAGCGTTCCACGCAGGGGTGGCCTTGAAGGACATATGCAGAGCCGCCACGTGGAGCACTCTGCACACGTTTGCTAAACACTACTGCCTTGCTGAAGATGCCAACAAAGAAACTGCAGTTGGACAGGCAGTGCTCCGCCACCTCTTTGCATAAGGTAGGACCAGCCTCCTTTTCCCACCTTTCCCTGAGTATATAACCGTTGTGTTGCCGCATGATAAAGGTTTGATCACAGATATGTTTTCTGTATTATGCATATATGTATATGATGGTGGGTTGTTTTTAACTGCTTGCTATTCTATTCAAGCATCTGAATCTATGAAAGATCCAATGCTGGAGAACTCTTAGTTACTTACCTGTAACTGTATTTCTCCAGCATTGGATCTTTCATAGATTCAGATGCTTGAATATTCCCCGTCGTCAGACTGGGAATCCTCGGTGATAAATTAAATAATAATAATAATTACATTTTTTTATTTTTTATTTTTTATTATATACATACACTGCTACCTAGCAGTGCATGTACATAGCCCATTATAGCCTATGAGCCACTTCATTGTGTAGCCCCTCCACCTCACTTTGGTCCTTTCTAGCCCCAGCCAATGAGGTGGCAGGGGTTAAGCCCCGCCCCCGGCAGCCATCTTCAGATTTTTCACCGCAGTCTTTCAGACACAGGGAATCCTCAAGCTCTCTGAGCTTTTTCAAATTCTTTCTACTTTTTGTGTGGTATATATTTGTAAAATATATTCCATCTTGTTCCCCTTCTTAGGGGCCTTCTTTCCAATTAACTTTGGAGACAAAACTTGTTGTTTTCCTCTCAAAATCGTCGACTAAAACTTCTCTTCAGAAATGGAGGCACCTCAGGCTGTCAGGAAGCCTTCCCTGTTCAGGGACTGCACAAGGTGCAAGAAGAAATTGGTCTACTACAAAGACCCCCACGAGCATTGCATTTATTGTCTGTACCCGCATGACATAAAAAAATGCGAGATTTGTAGAACCTTTTCCACCAAGACCCTTCATGACAGGCATAGAAGACTCCTTTCATACCTGGAATCCAGGGATCAATCTTCGGACGAAGAGTCTGTCAGAACAGCTCCTGTCCAATCCAGCACTCCATCTGAGAGACAAACTTCAAAGAGAAGGGCCTCTTCAGTGGAAAGGAGTTCCTCTCCCAAGTCCAAAAAGAGGAAGCTGGAATTGATACCCTTTCTGCCTCCAGTTGACTTACCAAGCCAGAAAAAGTCAGCAAAATCTGCCTCCAGAGGTAAGGAGGAGTTTGCAAAAAACGGGGGGGGGGGGCAGTCGTCGGCGGGTAAACCGTCCACGAATGAAGGTAAAGGTAAAGGCCCGTCATCGGCCATACCGTCGACGAAACCATCATCGACGACGACGATGCTTAAGACATCGTCGACAATTAGATCATCGTCATCGGACATGTCGACCACGAAGCAATCGTCGACGAGCAAGAAACACCACTCGTCCACGAAGCATTCATCCATGACGCAGTCGTCCACGGAACATACTCCACATTCGTCAACGAAGCCCTCGTCGACGGGAAAATGTCAGTCGTCGACGAAGTCCTTGTTGACGGGAAAATCTCAGTCGTCGACGGCGAAGCCCTCGTCGACGAGAAAATCTCAGTCGTCGACGGGAAAATCTCAGTCGGCAGCGAAGCCCTCGTCGACGGGAAAATCTCAGTCGTCGACGAAGATAGCATCGTCCATAACACCTTCAGAGGCACCACAAATTTCGGCATTTACGGAGGAATTACTGCCGTCCACATTTGAAACTCCTGTCATTGAAAGCAATATCATTGAGAAGAATACTGAGACTGAACCACTGGTACAGCAATTTTCACCTTTGGGGCACATGGCAGAACTTCCGGATGTAATTCTTCAGGAAGAATTCTCTGATGCGGAAGTGGTGGAAGAGTCCTTACCGAAACAATACAGCCTTCCTTGGCACCCGTCCACGGGAGAATCCGAATATCCTCATGACCCGATACTCATGTTATCCATGCAGAGGATTGTAGAAGAATTTTACAAACGGCAAAGGGAGAAGGAAATCCCGATTAATCCCTTAGAAGCAGGAATTATTCCTAGAGAGTCATCTCCGATTCCAGGCACATCTGGTTGCTCTCCTCACAGGAGTAGACCGCAAAAACGGATGAGATCACCTGCTCGAAGATCGAGGAGCAGCACCCACAGTGCTTCACCTACAAGAGTCCCGTCACCACAGTCATCGCACAGACCGCGATCTCCGGACGTGGACCCTACGATGGTACCGTCCACTATATCGGTATCAGACTGGCAGGAGGATCCTTTTAGAGAATTTTCGGAACCAGAAGAAGGAGAAATAACTCAGGAGCCAGACGCAGCCAGTGATTGGGATGACTACGTCGTCGAGAAACCCAGGAGGAGAGACTCGCCGGGCAAGGCCTCACCGCCGGATGATCTCGTCTCTTTCCACACCATAATTGGTAAAGCCGCAGAACTGTTTAAAATTCAGGTTTCTTCAGAGGAAAGGCAATCAGTGCTCTATGAGCACAGGGACAAACGAAGGAGGACAGTGACCACTATTCCCCTCCTCGATACCATCTGGGATTCCGGATCCAAGATCCTATCTACGCCCTTATCGACTCCGGCTTTGGTGTCCAGGCCAGAAAAGAAATATAAAGCTCCGGATTCGGCACCGCTTTGTTTAAGGGGTCATACGAAACCGGACTCAGTCATTACAGTGGCGGCCAGAAAGAAACTCGCCAACCCCTCCTCACCGTTGTCGGCACCACCGGATAAGGACGGACGTAAACTGGAAGCCATGGGCAGGAAAGTATCATCTTCTGCATCACTTACTATCAGAGCGGGCAATGCACTGGCCATGACCGCACGATTCAATCGCGAGCTTTGGCTCCGCATGTCTAACTTGGCGAAACAATTACCACCGGAGTTCCAGGAGGAGGCAAAATCCATAATCGCGGATGGTGAAGCAACATCGGATCACATGATCGACGCAGCAGTTGATGTGGCCGAATCAGGCTTCAGGCAGATGCCGCACGGCACAGTGCTCAGAAGGCAGGCCTGGATGAAGGCTACTAACTTTAGACCTGAAGTTCAGGCGCAGATACTAGACATGCCGTTTGACGGCCAAGATCTCTTTGGAAAAAAGATAGACGACCATTTGAAGGCAATCAAGGCAGACACTGACACAGCCAGAGCCATCAGTTCTTTGAAGGACAAAAGTAAGGACCATCGGTCTTTTCGTTCCTTTAGGGGTTCATCCTCCAAGTTCAGAGGATACGGTCGTTCCTCCTATGGTCAAAAAGCACAAGGCGGCGCGTACCAAGACAATAAGTATCAGTCTTCCAACAGATACGCCCATAGAGGCAGACGTGGCTCCGCCCAAGGGAAGTCGCAAGGCAAGCAAAACTGACAGCCAATTTCCCGCCCCCCTTCGCCACACCCCGGTGGGGGGAAGGGTGAGCCAGTTTTTCCAGCGCTGGCGGTCAATTACATCGGACAAATGGGTGTTACAGGTGATCCGAAAGGGTCACACCTTGGAATTTCTGGACCAACCTCCTTCCTTGCCTCCAACTTCCCGCAGAGTGCATATGCTAAGACAGGTCATGTCCGAAGTGAAAAAACTGCTTCAGAAGGCAGCAGTAGAACCAGTACCTTATTCTCAGAGGGGAAAAGGTTTTTACTCCCGATTCTTCCTCGTCAGAAAGAAAAACGGTCAATGGAGACCCATCTTGGACCTGAGGGCGATCAACAAGTTCATCAGGCGCATAACATTCAAGATGGTAGCTCTACAAGGGGTGCTACCTTGGTTAAACAAGCACGACTTCTTGGCCACTTTAGACTTGGAGGATGCATACTTCCACATTCCGATCCATCCAGCACACAGGCAGTTCCTCAGGTTCACAGTGGGAGGGCTCCACTTTCAGTTTCAAGTGCTCCCGTTCGGGCTAAAATCGGCGCCAAGAGTTTTCACGAAATGCCTGGCACCGGTAGCGGCAAGTCTCAGGAGAGCAGGAATGGACGTTTTTCCATACCTGGACGATTGGCTGATAAAGGCAAGTTCAGCTGCAAAGGCTTGTTCGGCAGTGTCGAGGACGGTCAACCTCCTAAAAGAGTTAGGTTTCTCCATCAACCAGACGAAGTCCTGCCTCGTTCCCAGCAAGGCTGCTCTCTTCCTGGGAGCCGAACTCGACACCAGCATTCCCAGAGTGAGACCATCCACAGAGAGGATAGCAGCGATTCTACGCTCTACTTCGAGCTTCCTTCAGAAAGAGACAACATCCGTACGCTCTTACAAATCCCTATTGGGCATGATGTCATCATGCATATTCCTCATACCGAACTGCAGGCTTCGCATGAGGCCGGTTCAGGAAGCTCTGGACCACCAATGGAAACAAGCTTTCGGATGCTGGGAAGACATTGTCCAGATCCCATCGACGTTGCACAAGGCCCTTCGATGGTGGAATGCTCCGAGGAATCTTCTGCAGGGAATGCTGTTTCAAGCACCGACATCGATCCTCCTGCTGCGGACAGACGCTTCCTTATCAGGCTGGGGCGCTCATCTCGCGGACCTCCAGACCAAGGGATCTTGGTCGGCACAAGAGTCCCAGCTCCACATCAACGTGTTGGAGCTAAAGGCCGTAAGGTTGGCGCTGAAAGCCTTCCTACCGGTTATAGCTGGTCAAGTCCTTACAGTCCAGACAGACAACACGACCTCCATGCACTATACAAACAAGCAGGGAGGCACGAGGTCTCAGATTCTGTCGCAAGAAGCCCAACAGCTATGGGCATGGGCCTTGCGCTACGGGATGCAGATCAGGGCAGAGCACCTTCCAGGAGTGGACAATGTCCTAGCGGACAGATTAAGCAGAGAATACACAGCGTCACACGAGTGGGAGTTGGACAACAGAGAAATCCAACGGATATTTGCCTTATGGGGCCATCCGCAGATCAACCTTTTTGCCACCAGGAACAACAAAAAATGCAAGAGATTTGCTTCAAGATACCCCGAGCACCAATCGCTGGGAGACGCGTTCTCAGTGGATTGGTCGGGGAAGCTTCTCTACGCCTTCCCACCCATTCCCCTCATGTCGAGGGTACTTCGCAGGGTGAAAGAACAGGATTGTTCCTTGATTCTTATTGCACCCGATTGGGCACGGCAAGTCTGGTACCCGACTCTGAGACATCTATCCTGCAAAACCCTGATTCGTCTCAAGTCACATCAATATCTACTGACACAACAGAACCACAAGGTCCTCCACCACGACCCGAGGAGCCTGTCTCTCAAAGCATGGTTCCTGAACAGCGTAAACTGATGCACCTAAAGTTACCATCAGAATGCTGGGATATCATCAGGGCCGCTAGAGCCCCGTCCACGCAACTCACCTACACCAGGAAATGGACCAGGTTTTCCAAATGGTGCGAGACCTCTGCGATCGATCCCCTCACGGCCTCGGTTGATCAGATCCCGCCTTACTTGTTGCACCTGGCTAAATCAGGGCTCTCACTGTCATCTATCAAAGTCCATCTGTCAGCCATAGCGGCCTACACAGTAACCGTGGAGACGCAAGCCTTACTCTCCTTACCAGCGATCAAGATCTTCTTGAAAGGACTGATGCGTACTTATCCGCCTACACCTACACCGGTTCCGGACTGGAGCCTCAACACCGTCTTAACAGCCCTCATGCAACCTCCTTTCGAGCCCATTCATAGATGCGATATGAAATTCTTGTCTTGGAAGACATCCTTCCTGGTAGCCATCACATCGGCCAGAAGGATCAGTGAGTTGCAAGCTTTGTCTTCGGAACCCCCGTTTACCTTGTTCCAGAAGGACCGCGTCATCTTAAGGCCTCACCCGAAGTTCCTCCCCAAGGTACTTTCGGAGATGTCGTTCACTGAGCGCATTGTTTTACCAACCTTCTTCCAGAATCAGGCTTCGGAAGCGGAAAGGACATTACACTCTCTGGACGTTTCTAGGGTGTTGAAGTTTTACTTGCAAGGAACCAAGGAGTTCCGCTCCTCAAACCGGCTATTCATTTCCTTCTCTGGCCGTACCAAGGGCCAACATATATCTAAACAAAGTCTGGCACGCTGGGTATCGTCCTGCATCACCCACTGCCATTTTTTGAAAGGCGACCCTTTAGCTAGACCGCCGTCTGCGCGCTCCACCAGAGGAAGGGCGGCGTCAACAGCATTCCACGCAGGGGTGGCTTTGAAGGACATATGCAGAGCTGCCACGTGGAGCACCCTGCATACCTTCGCGAAACACTACTGCCTGAATGAAGATACCAAAAAAGAAACTGCAGTTGGACAGGCAGTACTCCGCCATCTCTTTGTATAAGGTAGGACCAGCCTCCTTTCCCACCTTTCCCGAAGTATGTTACCGTTGTGTTGCTGCATGGTAAAGGTTTGATCAGAAATATGTTTTTTCTGTATTTATGCATATCTGTTTATAATGATGGCATGTTTTAACTGCTTGGTATTCTATTCAAGCATCTGAATCTATGAAAGATCCAATGCTGGAGAAGTCTTAGTTACTTACCTGTAACTGTATTTCTCCAGCATTGGTATCTTTCATAGATTCACATGCGCCCGCCCGCCTCCCCTGAGAGGCTGCTCCTATGCTCGGCATCCATCATACTGTAATCTCTACGGTTTAAAATCTGAAGATGGCTGCCGGGGGCGGAGCTTAACCCCTGCCACCTCATTGGCTGGGGCTAGAAAGGACCAAAGTGAGGTGGAGGGGCTACACAATGAAGTGGCTCATAGGCTATAATGGGCTATGTACATGCACTGCTAGGTAGCAGTGTATGTATATAATTAAAAAAAAAATTTTTTTTTTAATTATTATTATTATTTAATTTATCACCGAGGATTCCCAGTCTGACGACGGGGAATATTCAAGCATGTGAATCTATGAAAGATACCAATGCTGGAGAAATACAGTTACAGGTAAGTAACTAAGACTTCTCCAGCATTGGTACCTTTCATAGATTCACATGCGCCCACCTGTCTCCCCTGAGAGGTTGCTCCTACGCTCATCACCCATCACACTGTAATTACTACGGTTAAAAATCTGAAGATCGCTGCATTGGGCGGAGTTTAAGCCCTGCCACCTCATTGGTTGGGGTCATAAAGGACCAAAGTGAAGTGGAGGGACTACACAATAGAATGGCTCATAGGCCATAATGGACTATGTACATGTATTTCTATGTAGCAATGTGTCTATATTAAAAAAATGTTTTAATCATTATTTTATCACCGAGGATTTCCAGTCTGACGACGGGGAATATTCAAGCATCTGAATCTATGAAAGATACCAATGCTGGAGAAATACAGTTACAGGTAAGTAACTAAGACATCTTTAACACTGCAGCAATTGTTTTTGCGGACGTTGGCACAGAGGACAGTTTCTGATTTGTTTTGTCTCTTGTTGTCCAGGACAGTGGTTTGTCAGACCTTTGTAAAGTCTTCTTGCTTTTTCCCCTTTGAAAAGAAATCTATAAAATAATTCACTAGGCTTTTCAAATTTGTGGAGTGTCAAAACTAACAGCTCCAACAAAGAAACGTTCTTTTACCGCAGAACATTTACAACTCCTTTAATTTTTCAGCGTACATGAAAGTAAGGGTTTATGCAATGTCCAGCTTTGCATCAAATGTATAAAATAACACTGGAAAAAATGTATTCACCCAAACGCCACAGCTCACACATCGCTTTTTCTGATTGTTTTCTTTGTGCTCTATATTGCATCAAATAGCTGAATTATAGCTGCTTTTAAATCAGGATCTTCTGCGTTTTACTACCTGACGTACCTACAGACATTGCTTTGTAAATTAGAATTCATTGATACACTGCAGCCTTCTCTCCCAACATAAAAAAGGGAGATATTAGTTGCACACTCTTCCCAATTAATTTCTTTGCCATTCATTCTTTTGAAGGAACATTGATGTTGTACATGAGAGGGAGCTTTGGCAGCCAAACTTAAGGATTTGTTTGGGTTTAGTATTTTCATGTTGATCTCCCAGATCCTCCTGGATCCCTGTGAAAGCTGCAGCCAATAGCTGGGATCAGCAGCAAATGTAGTGGTATTCCATCAAGCTGTCATGATTTATTGGCTGTCACTCTCAACTCAGGGCATCCCCCCAAAGCCAGGTGGCGCACAACAAAGCGCTTTGCATATTCAACTTGAGTGAGGGCTCCAACCTATTTAGTACCATTCAGCAAATACCCTTCTTACCACCAATAAGCTAGGAACCAGGCCGGTGTATAGTAAGAACATATATTTATTTAAGTATTTACAAAGAATAATAGAACAGTCACCAAAATATCAGCCGCCAACGCCATAGCACTACAAAATATCACAATTTCAAATGACTTGCACCAATTGACTGACTTATTTCAAATGGAATTTCAGTTACTACAACACAGGTAAAATTTAGAGATGGACAGTCATCACTTTACAGCAGATTTCTTGCAATTGAACCCATAGACACATGTAAAACACATAGTGATTGCTTAGTTTGTTACCATGCTCTTTTCTCCCAGCAACTCCCACCCTCCAGGCATCAAGCAGATATGACCCCTTTGGTATGGAATGAACTCTCTGAGAAAAATCGTTTTTCAACACTCAATAAAGTGAAAGCAAGGCTTTGAGAGTGAAAGCAAGGCTTTGAGGATGATGGTTTAAGAATACATGGGAATAAATCAGAAAACCTGTTTTGCACCACTCATACCAGGAACTTCAATGCTTTGGAATTCTTGTTTAAATGGAATGGGAAAATTAATTTTACACACTCTACATTCACTTGAATGGCAGCGTTTTTAGGGTTACTTCTTTTTGAGATTAAGGACACCCCTTCTCTACAAAAGTCAGGGGTTTCAGAAAAATAGTCACCCGAATACTTATTATCTATACCGGCTCTAACACACTGGGCATGTACGTTGATTTTTCTATATGGGAATTATTATTTAACTTCAATTAAATGTGCTAAGGGTCTACACAGTTTCACCTCCTGCCCCCACAATTTAATGGAAAGGATTAAGGCAGGCAGTTTCCAACACAATTCAATTTAAATGGATATGGTGGTTTTTTGAGAGACTATTAATATGAGTTATATTTAATAAAATGTGCCAAGGGTCTACCCAGTTCCACCCCACTACCCGCTATGCAAGATGGAGATTAAGGCTGTCAGATTCCCCCCCACACTTTTGTTGGCATTTGGATTCCTCTACTTACATGGGAGGCCTTGGTTATGGGGCATCCAGGGGAACAGCTGGGCCCCTTTGAGGACAGCACAGATCTGGTCAAAGGCTTTGGTCAAGGATAGACCCCAGCTAGCTTCTAGATTTACCTTTCTCTGTCTCCCTTGCAAGGCCTTTCCAAGTAAATAGCTTTTCTCCTGGCAAGGTTTACCCTGATGGCCTGGGTAGCTCTGCTTGCCTCTCTGCTAGTTGTTCCTCACAAGAGTCCAGAAGTAGACTGCCTCCAGGAATAGAGTTGAAAAGTCAAAAGTCCCTCTCAGATTGAAAACTGATTTCTTATAGGGCTGTTGACAGTCATATATTATGATAATTCCCATGATGCGGATTGGCTAGCTCTCTCCCTATCCCTCCCACCATAGATGCACACTGCCTGCTGATAGGGCAAGGAGTTGTGAGATGTGCATGATGGAGACTGAGGGAGAGAAAGATTCATCATCCCATAATGACAGGTGGGTTTACCTTTCTCACAACATGGTAGCTACCATCATTTTGTATGTGTTGTTGGATACATATGCGGCCTCGAGACATCTATTAAGAGCTATTGGAAGGAATTGATCCTTTTTTCAGACTTGTCACATGATCGAGTCAAATTTAAGTGCTCTTGAGTTCATACAGTGGCTCACAAAGTTATTGCTGGTGGACACCTCTGACCTGGTCATTTATGTCCCTGTTGTGCTAATAGGTCTTTGTATTGAGACAAATCACGGTAGCAGGTTCCGAGATCTTTAACAGAGTACAGCTCATTGATACCTTGGAAGCACTAAACAGCCTTATTTGGTCCAATTTAGGCCAGATCGCATTTTCGAATCGTCTGGGTTTTTGTAATAAGTTTTTCTTGGTGGTTGTTTCACTTTTTGTGTAAACCTCCTCTTTTGGGTGTGTAATACAATGTCTGTGTGTGGTAACAGAATGGGTGTTGATACTTCTGCTGAACTGTTTGTCATTGTAATTGCTTTCAGTCAGTCCCACTTTTATTGTATTTCCTTATTCTTCTTCAATCTTCAGTCTTCCCACGCACCTGAGAGATACCAAATTACCAAATACTGCACTTTCCGTCCTAGTCAGTCTCTTTTCTTTCCCGTAAGTAAAAAACGTATCTACACAGTTGTTGGTAAAAAGTGACTTCTTAAGGCAGTGGCAAAAGGGACACGTGTTCCATAGCCCCGATTTCCCAGTGCTGCTGCGCACAGGTTGCCTGCACTGGCTGCAGCCTTCACCACTGCTTTGAGAGCGACCTGACTAGTGACCTCTCTTCATTTGGAGCAGACATTTCTTATAATCAGACCCTCCAGCTTATAGCGATTTTGCGATCCCGCAAAATGCCGTGAAAACGGCCGTTTTGTGCAAAAACAGCATCTTTAAAAAAAAAATGTCTCTACTTTTTTTACGCAAGAAATGAAATGCGCCAACACATCTCATCACTTGCGCCAAAAAAAGAGCAGCCCATCCACAAGTGACACATGAATGGGCCATTTTATATGCACGCCCATTCAGATGGACTTTTTCACCTCCTTGATCAAATAAAGTGGCATTTCTGCCAATTTAAAAGCGCATCCCTCATTTCCAAGCAAGATGCACTTTTAAATGTGCAGAAATTGTAGGCAACCCTACGCACACAGGATGTGGGGGTGCCACTGCCTGACAGGGTCTTTCCTGACTCTGTCATGCATTTCTTTTAAGGTATGAACCGCTGCTGTGTCGCTTGCATTTCTGTTGCTCAAACAGGATAAAAATGCATTTTTTGGGTCGCATTTTACAGTGGTAGGCCCCTGAAGGTCCTGTCCCTGTGAAAGGCGCTGGGAGCTTGCAGAACACTGTCGGGAGAGAGATTCTATTCAAGGTACTACCCATTTTGATGACAAAAATCGATCGAATGGTACAATTGGACCTATTTCATCCGGTACTATTCGATCGATTTTTATAAATACCGAACATGTGTTGCGGTCACCTGCTCCCCAAGTTCAGTATTTTTGGATTGGGGGTTGCAGGGGTGTTCTCGGCTTCCTCAAAATTGGAGGCAGGGACAAAACAAAAAGAAATTAACAAAAAAGGGACCCTGCAGACTCTGATCCCACCCGCGTTAGATTGACGGACCTGACACTGCAGGGTTGCAGGAGAAGCGGCAGCGACCAAGCAGTTAAGTAGGGGAGAGGGGTGGGGTGGTGGTGAAAGGTACATTTTTGGTTGTTTGGCTGAAGTGCAAATTAATTTGCGGCAAAATTGACTACGGTCAATTCTGCCGCAAATAATTACACTTCGGTCAAACAACCCAGAACACCATTCAAGGCAGCTGGCCAGGGCACAATTTGCGCTACAGCGCAAACCTGTGGAAATGCGCCAGTCACCTTTCAGAATAAGGTGACCTGCTCATTTCCAAAAATGGGTTGTCTAAAAATAGCATATCTTCGGCTCTATTTTAAAATGCCCCATTTTTTGAGGTTCTGCCTCAAAGTCTACATTAAAAAAAAATTGTTACACTATGAGAGGGAAAGGAGAGCGAGGAGAGTGTTGGGTGAGATGTGAAATGATAGGCAAGAAAGCAGAGGGAGAGCAGGGGGTCAGAGGAGGAAGTGGTGCACAAGAGAGCAGAGGAAGCAGTGATGCAGTGGGCCAGAAATCTGAGAGCAAGCAGAGGTACAGAAATTAGAGGGAGCGTGTGGTCAGTGAGCCAGAAAGCAGAGAGGAAGAGGTTGGCCGGAATGAGGCAGTGAGCTGCAGATTGGGAAAAAGAATGAGGGAAGAGTGCGAAAGAATGGGAGAAAAAGGATGCAAGATGCAGAAGCAGCACAAAAGAATGAAGGACTGTATATCGTGGGAGGAATTGTAGAGTGTAAGGTGTGAGTTGGGAGTATGATTTGGAGTGTGGCAGGGGCTGGGCAGTGTAAATTGTGACTTGACAGTGTAACATAGCACGCAAGTATTTGTATGACAGAGTGAGAGGTTCAGGAATGCAAGTTGTGATGGGGAGTTCGTGAGATGTGTGATGTGTGTTGGTGAGAGAGGTGTGTGGGTGTTTGGGGGATTGGAGAACATAGAAGGAGAATATTTTCAGCATTACAACTGATAATGATCAATTTAGTTAATACTATTAAATACGCATGCACATTAAACCAAAAATGTAGCCAAATAAAACACTGTTCTGCCAAGCCAGAGACTTCTAGGACTCTTTCTATTAAATTAGTACAAAAGATACATAATAAGGATACCCTGGCTCTCTTGTAGCCTTGCACTCTGCCTATTTCCTGCAATGTGGCAATCTTACTCCCTCCAGTTAATACAAAATGTCCTGCAAAAATGCTGCAATGAATACAGGTTTGTGCCGCAAAATTTGCTATTTCATGCCGCAAAATTTGCCATTTCATGCCGCAAAATCCTGGAAGGTCTGTATAATACATTTGGCTTAGATTTGCATATTTTGCTAACATTGCAGTCTCTGTTAAAAACATTTTAGCTGCATGAAAACATGCTCCACAAAGTCTGTTTCAGCAGCATGTACTGTTAAGTTAGTTTTCAATTAACGAATACGCTTAACACATGCTCCCGTTTCCCAAATTCTTTGTGTGTGCATTCCAGATACACACAAAATATGTTGGTTTCAAAATCGAGAATAATGCATACAATGGATTGCACTTTTTCATCTGAACTTACTCATGTCAGGGTTGCACCTCTTTGCTTAAAGTGGACTAGTGAATATATGTCTATCTTTGCACCTTGAATGTGGCAGGTCTTTAGGCAGCCGCAGCGGCAGTGTCTGAGCAAGACGATCCCACTCCTTTTAACCCTCGTCAGTTAACAATCTCACTTTTGACACCCCCCCCCCCCCCCCCCCCCTTAAGGAGTACTTTCAGAGAGCCCACCTCGGAAAGACGTTATTCATTTGGTCATGTTTGTGTGTTCAGCGCGATGGTCTCTCACGTTGAGGGCATTGCTCTTGTTTTGTTCATTTAAAACTGCAATAGAGATCAAAACAGATTGGAAAAAAACATATCTTCACTGAAACCTCAGAAAAGTGGATTCTGGGGAAATACAGAAAGGAATGATATAGCCCTGGAGTCATGGACTTGGGCACAAGCTTTGTAACATTACATAGCACCATTTGTGAGCATTGCGTGCGTATGCAGCGTCAGTCTTTCTTATTTATGTATCTCTGCCGTGCTTTCAGTCACTGATGGCATTTGAGATCAGCCCATTACATTTGCAAGGTGGGGGAGCATGTTGCGCACGTGTTCAAGGGGACACCAACAGGCATTGTACAAGAGCCACTACGTCAGCTTCCCCTCGCCTTATTTTCACAGACCTAATCGTTTTTTATAATGCACATAGAAGCCTTTGTTGATAGACTATATGAGTGAAGGGTTAAAATAATGGCTTCAGGAACCAATTGTGTACCCATTCCTGATCCCTCTCTGCTCTCTACTGCACCAAACTGTCTTTTCAGTGGCCTCTTTTCCTGCTGTTCCGAAGGCGATCTGAAAACACCAAAATAAGCGCCTTCTTCGCAGCTTCAGAAGCTGTGCGCGTTGGGAATTCAAGGGGTTGTGTCTATTTTGCAAGGTTCACACAACTGAAACAGTCAGGAAGGTTTTTTGCAGACTGGAAGAGGGAGTGGAAGGGGACTGTGTGGGAATAGTCTGACCTTGTTTCTGCATCCTCACGGGACCTACCCTGAATACTGAAATACGTAATTTCTCATTTCCGTGACTTTCCATACGTATGTTATTAAGCGTGGTCACCTCTGCCAGCTTTACCAAAACCCTCTGTACATTTTACAGTTTCTTGGCTCACGTTGACGCATTTTAGAGAGAGGGTGTGTGGGGGGGATGGGGGGCGTTTTAATCATCCCTCACGCTATATGACTACACAATCATTTAGTGGGTGCACACTTTTTACATTTGTGATAAGAAAAGATATCTGCTTCTAATCTTTTCAGTTCAACGTTTATGTGTAATGCAGTGTTAGTGGCCACTTTTAAAATAATAGTCCTCTATACAGTGCACAGATAACATCATCATATATTTAACGCCTGCGCATGGCTGGTTTCGTAGCATTTTGTGTTTTCGGTTCAATGGTATAAGCATATGATGGATGTTCATAACATAATTAAAAAGGCAGTGACTGAGATATTCTTATATCTCTTATAAAGAAACCCTAAGTGCATGATTTACAAAAATGTTTTCATTGGGATTTTGCATGTTAGAAACATTTATGTATATCAGGCCCTTAGATACCACGCTGACCACTCTTTTGGGGTGAATCCTTATGGAAATCGTTCTGTTCAGTCAGCTGTTAAGGAAAACAGGTTCGCTCACCTGTCTTGATAAAGAATTATTCCTGGACGGATCAAGAAAAATGCTAAACATCCCCGATCAACTCTGCTTCACATATGGCCTGGCACATCCTTTTCAAGTTTGTTGTCTAAGTTTGTTGTCTGGCTTGACCTGATTCTGTAGAAGTGTGTCCATGTTTCCCAGGTGAAGAGAAAGACGTTCCCCAGCAACTTCAGAGTAAACACAAGCTGATAGACACTACTCCAGCCACATTGCTGCAGGTCAGCAAATACACTCTTGTCTGCAAGCCTTAGACTTAAACAAATAAATTTGGTACTAGCTTCTATCCAATGGGAAGACTGTGCAATAATTGAGAGACAAGCCAGGAAAAGTCCTCTCAGTACAATTTCCTCTACTCCTTTCAAACTCATGCAGTCAGACCTTTATGGAATTTTTAAAAGTTCAATCAACAGTCAAGTCAACGAAGGAGATTATTTCATATCAAGACCAGGCTTTCTTGCACTGCTACTCAAAACAGCTCCCAGAATCAAATATGCCACCATTTGTAGATGCTGACCCCACCCTTCCTTATTAAGGATCACACATATGCAGTCGTAATCAGAGCGCCCACTTATTATCATCAGTGGCCCCGTATTACTCAAATTGACCTGTTGTGTGCTACTCCCTCAGCATTCTTTTAGTTCCTCCTTCCCTTCCACTAAGACATCAAAGGGGTCTTCAAGAGCTTTGTCAGAGATTGCAAGACACTTTTTGAACATGATAAAATAGGTACTGAAATTTCAGGTAGGACAGTGACTTCACTACTGTTATTTCGTCCACACATCCCTCCAGTGGCAAGAAAGGAACTACATGTGGACCAACTGCTGCAAGAGGTACAGGCAATTTTAAAAAAAAGGGGGCGATAGAAACCCTCCCTCCGGGGCTCTGGAGTGTACTCCAGATACTTTATGGTCCAGAAGAAGTCCGGAGGTTGGCTCCCAATCCTGGATTTGCGACGTCTCAACAAATACCTGAAGTCTCAAAAGTTCTGGATGGTCACGTTGGAGCAAGTGCTTGGCCAACTGATAATGATTTCCTGGCTGCACTAGACCTGGAGGATGCCTACTTTCACATACCCCATACACCCAAAGGATAGGAAGTTCTTACACTTTGTGGTTCTAGGACGTCATTATTAGTTCAATGCTCTATCCTTTGGCCTGAAGTCTGCTCCGATGGTGTTCACAAAATGCCTTTCATCAGTGACAGCCCACCTGCGCCTCAAGGGCATACACGTTTATCCATACCTGCGTGACTGGCTCATCTGGTCCCGCTCTCATGCTCTGGTGGTGCAGCAGAACTGCAAGACATAGTGGCAGCCATATTGGGGAAGGTATGTAGACTGACCGCAACAAGAGTCACAGAGGTGCGCAACATCAAGTCGTTTCTGGGTATGATGCCGTCCTGCATTCATCTGATTCCGTCCTGCAGGCTTCAGATGAGACTGCTATAGAAGTTCCTGGATGCCAGATGGCTGCAGATCACGAGCAAGTGGACAGACAAGATCGCCCTCAAGCAGGAGATCAGGCAATGCATTAGTTGGTGGGGTGTATACAAGAACCTCGCACAAGGAGCCCCAATTCCAGCCCCCCGTTTCAGGCAACGGTCACCACAGACGTCTCTCTAGAGGGGTCGGGGGCCCACACCAAACCGTCTCACACCAGAGGACTCTGACTTTGGAAGACAAAGGCTCTGCACATCAATCACTTGGAGCTGCAGGCCGTGTTTTGGCCCCTCAAGTCTTTGCTACCTCTCTTGCAGGGACAAGTGGTAAGGATCGTCATAGACAACACCACCACTATGTTCTACATCCGGAAACAGGGCGGAGCCCGCTCCCCAGCACTCTGCGTGGAGGCGCAGGCACTGTGGCACTGGGCCATTCTTCAAGACATGTTTCTCATCAAGGACACTATTGCAGAGTACCTCAGCAGGGAGCTGCGATCCTGCCATGAATGGGAACTGCAGCAAACACAGACGTCACAATTTTCTGCATGTGGGGTTGTCCCCAGATCGACCTCATTGCCATGAGAGTGAATTTGAAGAGCCAGGCATTCGCCAGCAGATTCATCCAACCGGGGGGCCTGGCAGATGCATTCTCTTTCACATGGGAGTGCCTCTTCCTCTACGTATTTCCCCTGATAATGCTGCTATTCCATGTGATCAACACACTCAAATGTTGCAGCAGCAAGATGATTTTCATTGCACCAGCGTGGCCTTGCCAGATCTGGTGCCCAGAGCTTCTCCAAATGGTGACAGCACCGGCCATCAGGCTGCCTCCTCTTCCCAAGCTCATTTCCAGAGAAGGAGGAACGATATAGGACCATCGCTGAACCTCACGGCTTGCCACCTGCAGCCCTAGAATCTGGACACTATGACATTTTCCTTAAATGCAGAAAGGTCCTGGTTCAGGCTAGAGCATCCTCTACACCTTCATGTTACAGCCAAGTGACTCAAGGGATTGCGCCTCTACGCGTCACAGCTCCACAACGCCAGACATACCTATTTTCCCTGGCCAAGTCTGGTCTGGCCCACGCATCCAACAAGGTGCATCTCGCTGCCCTTTCCCGATACACAAGATTGTCGGACAGGCCCTCTCTGTGGTCTCACAGGCTGGTCAAAGAATTCTGAAAGGCCTCTTCAGGACTTTTCCACCATTCAAGGTTCCTGCTCTGGCTTGGGAGCTCAATGTAGTTCTTACTAAGCTCCTGGGACTTCCATTCGATCCTTTGCATCAGGCCCCTCTAAAGTTCCTCTCATTGAGGACAGCTTTCCTGGTGGCCATCACCTCGGCCAGGCAGGTCGGCAAATTCAGGCTCTACCTTGCAAACGCCCATACTTGTGCTCCATGCTACAAGGGTGGTATTATGGATCCACCCTTCCTTCATGCCGAAGGTTCCTTCTGAATTCCTTCTCAACTAACCCTTGGTACTGCCAGTTTTCTTTCTGGATCCTTCTTTGCCAGCTGAGAGGTCGCTGCATATGTTGGACGTTGCGCGTGCCTTGAAGTTCTATGTGGCACGCACTAAGATTTTTCAGAAGACATCTGAACTCTTTGTAAATTCTGACCTCTGAATCATGGGAAGGCTCTGTCGAAGGCTTCCATATCCAGGTGGCCCTCCGGCTGCATCATGCACTGTCATCAGCTGGCCAACAGACCCCTGCCAGGCTGGCCGAGAGCCCATTCCACCAGAGCCATCGCTGCTACCACGGCTTTCCTCGCTGGTGTTCCCCTGCTGGACATTTGCAGGGCTGCTACGTGGAGGTCCACACACCCCTTCACGAAATTCTACTGTGTCGACAGGGATTCCAGGGAGAAGTCCAGGGTTGGCTAGACAGTGCTGCGCAACCTATTTGTTTGAGGTGAGTGTGATCCAAGGGTAAGTGATCAGGGGTGGTCTGGCCTATAGGGAACTCTGGAGATTTCCCGGTAGGTCTCTGCACCCTGGTCCTATTTTGTGTGTTATTTCCGTATTTTCCCATAGGAAAAGTGTTGGGCCTGCTGAAAATGGTGTAATATGGGGCCACTTTTAAAATTCTTTCCAGAGCTTCTTTTTGTTCCCAGTCCACCCCTGTAAGTGATTGTACTTCTGTTGAGCCTTGCCACCTCCCGTGGTTGTGTTTCTGTACTGCTATTTAATCATATTCATGACCATGTGAATCCATGCCAGAGAAGGAACAAGTTACTTTCCTGTAACTGTTGTTCTCCAGCATGGGTCTGGCATGGATTCACATGCAAACCCTGCCGCCTTCCTTACTGTGGCTCTTCTTGGTTCATACTGTCACTTCACATGTTATCAAATCTGAAGATGCCCACCAGGAGTTGGTCTTAGGGAGACGATCATCATTGAATGAGTTCAGTATGACCCAGACTTCAGTGCTTGGTTAATAGGAGAAAGGCCGTTTTTAAGCTTTAAAGCAAGACTGCTTTCTTTTTACCGAGGATTCCCGGTCTGACAACAGGGAATATATCATGAGCATGTGAATCCATGTCAGACCCATGCTGGAGAACAACAGTTACAGGTAAGTAACTTGTTCCTTCCCCAACGTTTGTCAAATTATCTGATCTTGACGAGTGGATTATGACTGATCTTTAATGTGAGCAACGTTTCTCTGGTGTACTTTAGTTACTATGAACATGCTTCTTTCCTTGTATTATTGTCTATATTATACATTTCATTTTGAACATTGATTTTTACAATTTCTCCTGAAGCATTTTTGTCGTTTCAATGCTTCAACACCAAAGTTCCTTAGAAAGTGCTTTGGGGTGGAGGTTTTTCATGCCCAATTCCTTTGCTGTCTCTGCTAGCTAACCTGGGGCATGTTCACCATGAGTTTTAAATGTCAGTAAATACCATTGGTTGCATCATAGAATAACACTAAGTAGATTACACACATTGGCTTTTCAGGGGAAACCTTTGTGATAGGACTTGTTAGAATATTTTCTTCAAATTGTCTCGGTTAATTTGGGTCTGTTAGCAGTACTTTTCTGCCGATACCACAAGCTAATCTACGGCTGCTCTTGAAGACTGTAGGTACTCTTGTTATCAATTTAGAATCGCATTAGGTCCTCTCAGTGATCACTTTCATTGGAACGGGCAGACTCTACATTGGCATTACCTGAATCTTATAGCGCTCCTTACAGCCAATGGCTGTAGGAGGACACAAAACCTGGTCTTTAAAAACAAATCTGCTCATCCAGCTACAGTTCATTCTGTGACACTGAGTATATATCAAGAACAGTTTGACGCTTGTCATAACAGTGTCCTAAGAAAGACATGCAACAAGTAATCCTGCATCAGGATATGGTGCAGGCAAGCTGGCATGTACAGTTTTTCTATTCTTAAGCCAGACCATATAGGTTCAGATTTCACCAAATATGCACTTAGCTTCAAGTTTTCAAATCCGTTTTTCATTCATTTTCTGCTGAAGCCTTCAAAGCTTTTGCACTATTTATTTTAGGTCATGTTGGAACTGTAGAGTACCATTCATCCCTCATAGGTTGTCCGAGAGGTGCACACTTTGGGGTGTGACTGGAGGTTAATCATATCATAGGTACTGAGGTATTAGATTGTGATGTGTTCCTCGGGCCCAGAGATTTTAAAAGAAACAGGCAAGTGGCTCTCTAGAAAATGTAGAGGATGTACAAGGTGATATATAGAATCAAAAGACACCAGTTGACCAAGTTTCTGTTAGTAAGCCATAACCTTAATAGGCCATCTCTACTATACACTCACAGGATGACGTATGTTCCCAAATCAAACAAAAGCAGGTTCCAAGGGGTACATTTAGTACTCTCTCTGAGAAGGCTGTTGTGCTGGCATTCAGACTGTCATAATGCAATGCCCTCTCTGTTCTCTGCGTGGTTCATCCATTATTTGAGTTTATTGCCTCAAGCATCTTGAAACACAGATCCCTGCGCGACCTGTTTACTAAATGAAGTGGTAAATTGTTTCACGCTCTAGAATTGTATCTGCTTCACTGGCTCAAATAATGGTACTTTGAGTTGAAACATGAAGGCTACACGTGAATTGAAATGTTTGTGTCGAAAACGGAAACATTTTCCAGGTAAGCAGATCCGCCATGTGATAGCTGCAAGGTTTAAAGCATTTGAGGTTGAGGAATTGGAATATTAGTTGGGGGAAAAAACAATAATTTACTAAAGCATTATGAATAGAAAATCTAGTAAATGAACTTTGGATGACAAAAATCCAGGATGGAATGAAGAAATAGTTGTCTTATATGATGATGTGCTACTTCTTGGAAATGAGGACGAAGACCAACTGGTGCTGGGTGATCCAACCCAAACAATATCGTGGTAGGCTTAGCACCATTGCTTTGTTACTATGTAAGCCCCGAGATTGGACCCAGGTGTGTTGAGTTTGAAGAGAGCTAAGTGAGAGGTTGCACATTATGGGCCTGATTCTCAAAACCCTTTCTACTCTTGCGTGCCTTGGTGCATACGCAAGTGGACCAAACGGTTCTATTCTGCATTTGCGCTAAATCACTTTTGTGAATCAGCTCAAGGGATACATGTGGGCAGGAAGGTAATTGGGAGTGTCCCAAATCAGAGCACCTTCTAATTCATACAGGCTCTTTCCTCTGTTGGTGGTCTCCCCAAGCACGGGGAAAATCACAATGTTGCCATGGTCCTGAAAAGACCCCTGACAGCAGGGATCTTCTCAAAATCGGATTATTTTTTTACATTCCTCCCTTCTGAAATGTAAAAAAAGCGACGTGCTTGGAGCCTCATTTCAAGCCTGAAGATCATTCTAAATCAGGCAATATGTGAAAAATACTACCTGTTTTAGCACTGACCTCACTAGAGGCATTGGGGAATTTAACTCTGTGGCATTCCAAGGAAATACCACTACAGCTAAATACCACCCCATTACAAGGCATTATTGCACTTTAAACATCTCCCTAGTTGTATCCCCACTCTGGAGTTGCAGGTAAACACTGTAAAAATGCACCTGTACGTTTTTGTTAATTTCTTTCCTCTATAGGAAGGAAGTCCAAGTACTTCCATACAATACCGGGAAAATACCTTTTTGAGTAGGGACATTGGAAGGGTGTGAAAAAGTGGGACTCTCTGATTCCCAACCTCTCACCACCTTTCCCATGTAATGTATAAAAGGGTCAGAATTGATCCTTTGTGCATTAATAAAAGCCCAATAGGGGTATGAACCACTACTGTACACTATCTTTAATATGTGGAAATGGATAGAATGAAAAATACCACTTGGATTTTCGAGAATACCTCCAGAGGTATTACTGGAAAACAAATACAGTGACAACAGCACCAGTGGAATTGCTGTAATTTGGTGAAACTAATTTGATTAGTACCAGTGGTAGTGCTATTTTCCTCTGGCTGATTTCCTGGGATCTATGTGATTACTACGAAAAGAAAATGTTGAAGACTAAAATGTCATTTTGTTTTTCTTTTGTGACATTTCAATGCAATTATATGCGGGAGAGATGCCCCGCAGCCCCGCCCCCCCCATACTTCCCTAACATTATTTATTACCTTAGCCCACACCCCAAATATAATTACGTTAAAATACACAGTTAAAAATTAGGTAGTTTTGTATTCAGCATTTTACCGTTTTCTGCACGAAATACCTCTAATGCTGTAATGAGCCGTTATTGCATTTTATTAAAGGTCTCTCATCTGAGTGCATATTGTATATGGACTCAGTAAGTGAAATCATTTCTTCCTATTGGATTTACTCTGTGTTGATGATTTTCCTTCCCCCTAACACACTTGGAAACATTCCTTGTATATTTGTTTTATTGGTTTATCCTTGGGTGTGCTAGTAACCAATATTACGTGTTGCTTAGTTGACTAGCCTTGGGAAGTTGTTGTGGGATGGGAGTCATGTTCTAATAATAAAGGCAAAGGGTTGTCAAAAGTTGTAAGCATAGCTGCCACATGAATTATATGGGTGAAAGCTTCCCTCCCTATGTCTTCAGAGGCTCGGCTGCACAAGACCAATGGACCTGAGAGGGAAGGGTGCAGTATTGCATTCATTTGGAGGACTATTAGGGACACTTTTCCGCAGCCCTTTGCTGAGGGATGGGAACCATCTATCTCAGTGGTAAGACATTGTTCCATTCAGAAGATATACCAAATTCTCTCTATGGGTAGCAGTGGCAGAACAGTCCTGTGCTCCCTCAAGGGGGTGGACAGATACAGGAATGCCCAATAGAGCACATAAAAGATGACACTGAAAATATGCCCTTTATTACATAGTTACAGTCAATACAAGTTATAATGAGCACTATAGGTATATGACACACCACACTGTAAACACAGTGTAGATACAAAATGGTAAAGGACCTTATGACAGACCGTTTCCACGTCAAAAGCTAATGTATGGCCTATACCTGGTAGTAAACCCTATACATTATACTGCTGGGGCAGAGGATAGGGGCATTCATCGACATAGGCAAAACATATTTGGAGTGGATTGTGTCCTCCAACGTATTCCTCATCTTTGATGTATTCCATCCAGCTTAGCTGCTTCGGAATTTTTTTTTCGGCAGAGGGCGCCGGGCGTCGATGTCGTCGAGTCGATGGTCCTTCGAAGGCCTACGTCGAGGGTGACGTCATCGGGTGTATAAGTAGCACGCGTGGCGCCCGTTGGCCTCAGTTCCATTTTTCCACAGTGTACGTTGCTTCGGAGAATCGGCGCGCCTCGAGTTCTGTGAGAATAGCAAATATAACGAATATGTCTTTGTCATCGACGCTGACCACGACCCCGAAATCGGGTTTCAAAAAATGTAAATTGTGCGGCTCGAAAATGTCGATTACCGACCCGCACCGAGAATGTTTATGGTGCCTTGGGGAGGGCCACGACATGGAAGCCTGCATGAAGTGTCAATCGATGACGGGAAAAGCCTTGCGAGAGAGGAGGGGAAAAAAGCAGGTAGGTCGAAAATCCGACCGAAAAGCCTCTAGTGTTGAGTCGAGGTCCCGTGAGGAGAAATCTCCTCAATTCGAAAGGCATCGGTCGGGGTCCCGAAGTGATTCCCATCACTTGTCGTCTTCGACAAAAAAAATCGAGGAAACGACACAATAGATCCCCCTCCACTTCGTCTTCGGACGAATCTACAAAAATGATGAAATGTCCCACAAAACATTCATCATCCGAAGAATGGGAAGCTTTTAGGATGAAAATGTTGGAGGTTTTTGACAATGCGAAGCCTTGGTCCGCGCCTTCCTCGGAAGCCGGCAGGGAGTGCCATCGCTCCGACCCTCGAGCCCAGGTGGTCGAAAGAGGAAGGCTAGAGAACCTTGGACGCCGAGCGGCCGCTTCAGTTGAGTAGACCGATTGAGGTGACCGACGCCGTCCGAGACCGAACATACCTCAAAGGGCAAGTCCTCGAAGGGTGCCTCGACGCCCTCGAAGTCAACGCCGTCGAAGTAGACGCCGTCAAAGTCGGATAATATGTCGAAGTTGTCGACGCCTTTGTCGACATCGACGCCGAAGACCTCGATGCCGAAACTTCCAGCTCGACAAGATCAGCTGGAAAGAGACAAAGAAAAGACAAAAGCACCTGGGTCACATTCAGGACCCAGTAGCACTCCTCCTATACCACCACCAGAAAAGGTTTTTAAGCCTGAAGCCTGAAGGAGTTCTTCAAATCCTTGACCTCAATTTTTGAGGAACAAGAGAAGTCTGATGTAGAAAATGTTCCCTTTGGCCTTTAATATGTTAACTCCAAATGTTCCTGAATGCCTGATTTCATAGGAAAGCAGGATGAAGGATTTAATAGAAACATTACACAATGCAAGTGGTATTGATATGTCCCCAGAGAACGAATTTGGCAGACCAGAGCCAGGTGAACATGCTCATCCATCATATCATCAATTAATGAATAAGGTTGTGGATTATTTGGGCTGGGCCAAACCTACAGCCCAATTTGTTCAAGATGATCTTACAGACATATTGGACCATGGTCCTATTGAAGACCCAATTCTACCTTTCCATGTGGCCTTACAAAATAGGGTGGCCAAAAAGTGGGAGACGCCTGATTCTACTCCTCCAGTGAATAAATCCTTTACCTCAAAATACCGCCCTGCCAGTAGCGACCCGAGCTATCTGTCTAAGCATCCCTCTCCAGAAAGTTTAGTTATACAGGCAGCCACAGCTTCAAAAAAACTTGCGTACCCGTCTATCCCTCCAGACAGGGACGATAAGCGTGTGGATGGCTGGGCAAGGAAGGTATTTTCAGCCGGGAGCATGGCATTAAAATCAGCCAACTCCACCTGTGCCTTGGCAAAGATTTCGTACACTCTTTGGGAATGTATTTCAATGGCGGCGGAGCATATACCAGAAGGGGTAGAAAGGGAAGGATTCCTAGCCATTGTTAGGGATGGAAAGGAAGCTATGCAGGAATCCCTTGAATCTGATTTGGACACTGTTGATAGTGTGAGCAGGTCCATGGCCACTAGCACAGTAATGCGTAGTTTTGCATGGCTAAGGAAGTCAGGTTTTGCACCGGACGTGCAAAACCGTCTCCTGAACATGTCCTTTGATGGGTCTCACCTTTTTGGCAACAAGGCTGACGAGAGCCTTGAGAGGTTGCAGACCTCAAAAGCAGCGGCCAAATCTTTAGGAGCTGCTATTAGGCGATCTCAGCCTTTTCGTGCGCAAGGGCAATCATGGAGGGGAAGATCCTATCGTTATTACACCTCATACGGGAAGACGAGAGGAATGGCCAGTCAAAGGGGCCAAAGAAAGGCCACTCGCGGTGGACGAGCAAGACGTGCGAAGCCAGCTCCAGCTTCAGCCTCTTTGCCATCAGCGGCTGCAGCGACCACCACAAAACCACTTTGAGGACTTGCATCACAAGACACCGGTGGGAGGTAGGCTGTCACAGCATCTGCAAGAATGGCGAGCCATTACTTCAGATGTTTGGGCCTTAGAAATAATAGCCCAAGGTTACTGCCTTCCTTTTCTAACGCAACCTCAAAGCAATCCACCAGGGAGACACCCATTGAAGTCTTCGGATCCGCTCCTACAGCAGGAAATTCTAAACCTGCTGGAGAAAGGTGCTATAGAACCAGTACTTGCAGCGGAAAGGAACAAGGGATGGTACTCCCCATATTTTTTGATCCCCAAAAAGGATGGAGGATTGAGACCCATCTTGGACTTAAGAGGCTTAAACAAGTTCCTCAGGAAGGACAAGTTCAAGATGGTTACCCTTTCTCAGATCCTTCAGGCCCTCCAACTTCAGGACTGGTTGGTGTCATTGGACCTCCAGGATGCTTATTTTCATGTGCCGATTCATCTCAAGCAGAGGAAATACCTGAGGTTCGCAGTTGGCGACTCACACTATCAGTTTCGAGTCCTGGCATTCGGGCTGACCTCTGCCCCGAGGGTCTTCACCATGTTAATGGTAGTGGTGGCAGCGCACCTCAGGAGAGGGGGGAGTCATGTCTACCCCTACCTGGATGATTGGTTGATCAGGGCGTATTCTTCCGAACAAGCACTGGATCATCTGAAAGTCACCTGCCACTTCCTCCACAAACTGGGCTTCTCCCTCAATTTCAAGAAGTCCCAAATGACACCTTCCCAACAGCTTCAGCTGTATTGGACACATACTTGGGTAAGAGCTCGCCTCCCAAGTCGAGGGCTCAAGACATTCTTCACATGGTTTCCAAATTCCAGAATGCCCAAAATCTCCAGGCTTACGACTTTTTAAGGTTGCTTGGCCTCATGGCATCCTGCATCTTCCTGGTGCCAGAGGCACGCTTGAGAATGAGATCCCTTCAGTGGGCGTTAAAGACTCAATGGTCCCAGTTCTCAGCTCAAATGACGGATCTTCTCCAGATTCCGAACAAGGTTCGACAGGACCTTGCATGGTGGACTTGTACAGAGAACATCCTAAAAGGGGAACCTTTTTGGCAACCATGGCCGGAGACCACAGTAGTGACGGACGCCTCACTCAAGGAGTGGGGAGCTCACGCCAATGGTCTGACAATCAGCGGTCGTTGATCTCCATCGGAGTCCAAACTACACATCAATCTTTTGGAGCTGAGAGCAATCAGACTAGCGCTGAAGGCTTTCCTGCCATCTGTCAGAGGGAAGAATGTCCTGATAATGACGGACAACATAGTGCCCATGCATTATCTAAACAAAAGAGGAGGTGTAGGGTCACTACCTCTGTGCAGAGAGGCAATGCAACTCTGGTATTGGGCAATTCAAGAAGGAATCTCTTTAACGGCAGTTCATCTAGCTGGGGGAAGAGAATATGATGGCAGATGCTCTGAGCAGGCAGAGCACGGTGTCCCACGAATGGGAACTGGCTCAGGAAGTCATTCTAGAGATCTTCGCCCTTTGGGGAACCCCTCAGGTAGACTTATTTGCGACTGGTACCAACCGAAAGTGCAAAATGTATTGCTCAAGGGAATTTCCCCCGAGAGGAGCCCTAGGGGACGTGTTCGTGGTGGAGTGGAACTTCCCACTACTGTATGCGTTCCCTCTGATCCCCGTCATTCCTCAGGTCATCAGGAGGTTGAGATGGTTTCGGAGCCGTATGATCCTAATTGCCCCGGATTGGGCCAGGAGAACGTGGTACCCGGACCTTCTAAACATGTCCATCTGTCCTCCAATACGTCTTCCTCAGAGAGAGAACCTTCTCTTTCAAATGGAAGGTCATGTTCTCCACCAAGAGGTCAAAACGCTCAATCTTCATGTTTGGTATCTGAAAGGCTGGGATACAGGGATTGGAACCTTCCAGATGACGTTATGGAGGTGTTGCTTTCGGCAAGAAGGCCAGAGACAAAGTCTCTGTACCGTTGTCGTCGGAAAAAGTTTTGCAACTGGTGCAGAGAAAGGAATGTCGATCCTTTTCTATGTTCTATCCCGGAAGTACTATCTTTCCTTCTGACCCTAGCGCATAGAGGTCTAAATATTGGAACAATAAAAGGTCACCTTGCAGCGCTTTCCATCTTCAAGCGCTCGTCGGAAGAATGCTCCTATTTCAAAATTCCTTTGATAACACAATTCTTAAAAGGACTCACAAATGTGTTTCCTCCTCACCCATTTCAAGTACCGATTTGGGATCTCAATTTGGTGTTAAAATTCTTAATGTGTGCTCCTTTTGAACCGCTGCACACGTGTCCATTGAGATTGCTAACATGGAAAACTACCTTTCTAGTTGCCTTAACATCTGCAAGAAGAGTGAGCGAATTGCAGGCACTGTCTTCTGGGCCACCCTATACTGTGTTCCATAAGGACAGAGTTGTTTTGAGGGTCAAACCCTCTTTTTCACCAAAAGTGATATCTGAGTTTCACTTAAATCAAAAAATTGTGTTACAGACTGTCTATCCTCCACCCCATCCTAGTAAGGAGGAGGAAACACTCCACAGATTGGATCCAAAAAGAGCTTTAAGCTTTTATATCGCTAGACTATCCAGGCTTAGATTGGATAACCAACTGTTTATTGGCTACACGGGAAAAAGATTGGGTTAATCAGTAACAAAACAGACCATATCCCGTTGGATTGTCCTTTGCATTTCAGAATGCTACAGGCTGGTGGGGTAAGACCCACCAGAAGGCTTAAGGGCTCATTCCAACAGGGGCATCGCTTTGTCTGCAGCCCTGCAAAGAGGTGTTCCTATAAAGTCCATTTGTGAAGCAGCGACTTGGTCAACGACTTGGTCAACGATGCATACTTTCTCAAAATTCTACAACCTAGATGCTTCCCAATCTGAAGGGTTGAATTTTGGCTTAGAGAGCAGTCCTATACTGGGCCATATAAAAAAAAAAGAAAAAAAAAATCTAATCCCTCCTCCATAAGGATTGTCCTTACTGCTTTGGGAGTCTATCAAAGATGAGGAATACGTTGGAGGACACAATCCACTCGAAGAACAAGTTACTTACCAACTGGTAATGTTCTTTCGATTGGATGTTCCTCCAACGTATTCCTCATCGCCCTCCCAACCTATCCCTCTGTAGATTTTTCCCGGGCTTTTGCCACTCCAACTCTCGCAAGGCAAAGTACCTGTCTACCGGCATAGTGTAGTCCATACCAAAGAAGGGGGAAAAACAGAACTGAGGCCAACGGGCGCCGCACGTGCTACTAAAACACCCGATGACGTCACCCTCGACGGAGGCCTTCGAGGGACCATGGATGCAACGACATCGACGCACGGCGCCCTCTGCCGGAAAAATGTTCCCGAAGCAGCTGAGCTGGACGGAATACATCAAAGATGAGGAATACGTTGGAGGAACATCCAATCGAAAGAACGTTACCAGTTGGTAAGTAACTTGTTCTACTCAGTCATAATCAGGCTCCACAAAAGCCATGGACATGAGTGCAATGCAGTGATTTATTACACTAAATAATCTAATAAATATCAGGCACAAGCTAAAAATCCTGTCATTGGTGAAGAACTTCAGCGACCCTTCGGGGACCCAGGCACTTTTTTTAATGTCTGGTAAGTACCATTTTCTGTTACTTTTCAGGCATTCAAATTTTTCTAGGAAGTTTTCACCATAGGAAATAATGAGACAAAGTCTATAGGCAAGACATAGCTATGAGATACATTTAGACACGTACTAGTTCTGGGCCACATATGCTGCCCCACAGAGTAGACCCCTTGAAGAACCCCTGTGCTTGAAACTCAGCAAGCTAGAGAAGGCTGCCCGCAAAGCAGGATTGGCACCAATGGAAGTGAATGTTAAAACAATGTAGGGGGGGTGTCAATACCCTACTACACCCAGACCTAGCATACCCCTAAAGAGGATATCAAGGAGTACATCAGGATCCCAGGACCTGGGGCTAGCTATCCACAATGCCAGTCACTGAGGATGTGGCTTGAAGACAGCAGGCAAACATGGTAAATAAAGTGCCTCTTCTACAGGGCTTGGATACCGATCTGGTAACCTGGACCAGTGACAACCAAGAATGATGAAAAGAAGACAAATCTGTGTACCCAGGTGGGTGACTCACCAAACAGAAGCAGTAGCAGTGGTAGTACCAAGAAGATGTACCTCGCAGTGCCCTTTTGGTAAGTGCAATCTTTTTTGGGCCTAAATTAAGACCTTGTTTGGCCCAAAGTGCTTTTTAATTGTATTCTGTGCAGCAGAGCGCCATCCGGCTCCCTTCACTTTCTGCGAGGCAGCCACATCCTGGCTTCCCCTCCTGGAACCTCCAACCAGCCCTGTCACCCCCCTGTGATTGGTCCGGCACTATAGGTCTTCTCAAAGCCAATATCCTAGCCCCATAGTTAGCCCAGGCACTTTTTCCAACTTGCAGTGCCCTTTTGGTAAGTGCAATCCTTTTTGGGCCTAAAGTAAGACCTTGTTTGGCCCATAGCGCTTTTTAATTGTATTCTGCTCAGCAGAGTGCCATCCCGCTTCCCTCGCTTGCCGCGAGGCAGGCGCTTCCTAGCTTCCCCTTCTGGGGTCTCACTCCAGCCCTCCCATCCCCACGTATTTGGTCTGGCATTTTAGGGCTTCTCATAGCTAGCTCCCAGCCCCATAGTTCGCCCAGGCACACTTTTCACCTTGCAGTGCTCTTTTGGTAAGTGCAATCCTTTTTGGACCTAAATTAAAACCTTGCGTGGCCCAAAGCACTTTTTAATTGTATTCTGCGCTGCAGAGCACCATCCGGCTTCCCTCGCTTGCTGCGAGGCAGCCACTTCCTTGCTTCCCCTTCTGGGCCCTCCCTCCAGCGATCCCACCCCCTTGATTGGTCAGGCATCTCCTTTTAAGAGAACTTCGGAGGGCAGGCCCCTGCCCATGGAGCCCCCTCGGCTAAGGGCCCAGAGGCAAAGGGCAGCTCTTGCAGTAGCAATTGCTGATTGTGTTTGCCAATGTTTGCATGTGGAGCTTGCAGCCCAACCGTCAAACAGCAGCGACTGACAAGGTAAGCAAGGTGAGGGCAGTGGGAACAGCCATAACTGCTCCCTCTTAAACTGTTCCACCTCTCTTATTACCTCTCTTATTACTCCTATTACCAAACAGCTTGCAGTCTGCTGCACATCGCCCACAATTGTATGTTAGCCATATCTGGCACTTAGGCCACAATCCAGGAATACCATACCTAGGTGTTTTTTCATTTTCTGCTATGTTTTGAAATGATACTTTTTTCCCTCTATCCAGGAAACTTGATTCTAGGTGTTTGCATTTTCTGCTGTGTTTTGAAATTAGGCCTTTTCCCCTCCATCCAGGAAACGTGCAGCTAGGTGTTTTCATTTTCTGCTGTGTTTTGAAATTAGGCTCCACTTAGCTACCCTCAACTCTCGTTCTGCCTTTAAACACTCCTCTGACATCTGCCTCCTCCTGGAAGACTTCAACCTTGACGTCCTTGCTCTCCCCGAGACAGGGTTCACTGCCAGCTCTGTCACTATTTTTGACAAACTCCTCCCAGAAGGCTACACGATCCTCTCTAACCCCAGGCCTAACTGTTCTGGGGGCAGAGTGGCCTTGATCTTCCCTGAATGAGTCCCTGCTAGTATCATACCCACTCAGTACTACTCTTGCTTCGATTGTCTCGTCTGCAGTATTGATGTCTCTCCATTCCCTTCGCTGACTCTTGCCACCATCTACAGGACCCCAGGTCCGGTCTCCCTCTTCCTCTCGGAGTAGTCTGACCCCACTTCTTTTCTCCCAGCCTCCACCTCCAAGCTTCTCTTCCTCTGAAACTTCAATATTCACCTTGACTTCACTGATGCAGCCTCTGGACTCTTCCTCAGCCTCTGTGTCCCTCTTTCCCTCAACATCCTTCCTTACGGTCCGGCACACTCAGCCGGACAGACCATGGCTGCTCTCATCTCAGCAGATATCCCTATCTCCAACCCTCTCACTACACCTCTCTCTTGGTCTGATCATGCTTTCCTGTCCCCTGGCTAAGCCTCTGGCCGTACTGCCAGTCTCCTTCTCTGACATTCGATGGATGAAGCGAGTGTCCGTTGCTGCTTTTGCTGCCTCTTTCATTCCCCCTCCCACTCCAGCCACTGACTCTCACACTGACACAGCCCTCGCTAATCTTCAACTCCCCATCTCCAACACTGTGGACATCCATGCCCCTGTCATGAGGATGCGCATGAAGCCTGCCTTCAAGCGCAACACCTGGTATGATTTTGACCTAGCCTCTCTGAAACTCAAGTGCAGAGCTGCTGAGTGGAAGTGGCAGGCTTTGAGCAAATCCTCTGACAGACTGGCCCGTCACCGGCTCCAAAGGCAATAAAGACTTTCCATCCGCTCAAAGAAGAAGGCCTCTATCCAAGCCTGCATCTCTGGGGCCACTAACAACACGCCTGAACGGTTCAAAATCTGCAAGGAACTTGCCAATCCGACTGCAGTCTCCACTTCTCCTCTGCCTTCCCTGACCCTCTGCACTGCTCCGGCCTCTCACATCATAACCAAAACTCTGGACATCCTGGCCTCACTCTCTTCTACACCCCTCCCTTCGAATGGATTGTGTCCTCCAACGTATTACTCATCTTTTGTTATTTCCAATATCCAGCTTAATCTGCTTCAGAGTTCTATTTCGGCAGAGGGAGATGTGCGTCAATGTGGTCGACTCGATGTCCCTCGAGGACCTTCGTCTCGAGGATGATGTCATCTAAGGTATATATAGCATGAGCCGCGCCCATTGGCTTCAGTTCTGTTTTTCTGAGTAAGCTTTTCCTTTGTGAACTACGGCACGCTTCAGATATTTCTTTGAGAAATTATCAAAATGTCTTCTTCTTCGGCTCCGACAATCCCGAAGACTGGGTTTAAAAAATGTCAAGACTGTGACGCCAAGATGTCGCTGACAGACCCATGTTGAGTATGCTTGTGGTGTCTTGTTGTAAAGCAAAAGACCTCAGCCTGTCGAACTGTCAGTTGATGAATGGAAAAGCTCTGAAGGAGCGTAAAGGGAAATTGGTGGTAGATAGACTCCCCAAAAAATCCCCTTCGACTACCCTGTCGACAAAAACATTCTTCCGACGAACTGAGGGATGACTCTCCTTGATGGAAGAAAACTAAAAGGTCCAGGTCACGGTTTTGCTCCCACCACTTCTCATCATTGTTGAGGAAATGGAAGAAAAGGTACCACAAATCACCTACGTCGACATCCTCGTCTGACTCCTATCCAGAGAGGACTATAACTTGCCCCACTAAGGGCTCTACTCCAGCTGAATGGGAAACATTCAGGCAGGAAATGCTCAAAATCTTTGAGTGCCAGAAACCCTCGAAGCAAGGAGGCCATGCTCCTACCGCGCCTACCGAAGCTGGTAAGGGAAAGGCTTGAGCCAAATACCGCGTGCCCTTGAAACCCGGGACGAAGGCCAGATTCCCATCGAAAGCCGTCAAGGCCTCGACATGATGAAAAATCATTGAGGAATCCTTCCAGCCATCGAAGTCTGTCACAGACAAAGTTATTGTATGGTGCCAAATAATACAGATGGTCGCTCAGAATGGTCTGCATGACACATATTGTGCCCTCCTTGTTAAGAACATAGATACATGTATCTAAGCTTCCCTTGCTTTATCTGGCTTCATCATAATCTTGTCTGCTTTTCCTGCCAAGTTCCAATTTTAACCTTACAAACCTAATTACTTCACTGCGAGATGCTGCCGAAGACTATCGCCGATGTATCAGCCTCTGTTGCTTGTCTGAAAATTCTTGGCATGAGTCATAGTCTCTCACACCTGGAAACCATTTTGTATTTCAGTTATCCATTTTGAAGCATATCTTTGTCTGACACTGTATTTATTCTTCAGAGAGTTATTATTTATTTAAGCATCTCTCACTTTGTATCCCTAATTCATAATATATCTGTCTATAGACAGAAATTTGCTTCAGCCTTTCTGTATGACCTTGAGGCCTCTTATTGTGACTGGTCTTTATGGGCTGATAAAATTGAAGGTCTGATATGGCATAGAGTTCTGGGGCTGAGTAACTACACTCCTATTGTGGCTATTAGGTTGGAGATGGGACTAATCTCTCTCTCTGCCCTGATTAACCTCAGTAGAGCAAAGCTCTACTTTAAAATCATGTTCTCGCCATCTAATTAATTCCTGTCTATACTCCGTGCCCCTTTGGAAAATGGTAGCAGTGTGGTGATGAGTACATTTAAGATTATGAATGAGGGCTTCTTTGAAGAGTTGTGCTGGACACAGAGGTGGGAATACAGTGAAAGTGCACTGATGAAATCTTTGGAAAATGTTGCTGAGAAGCTAGACTGGGCCAATAGCCATGAGAAAGTTTCAACTATGATGTCCCTATGCACCTTTTCCAGGATATGATTTAATTATAAGGAGCCACAAGAATACCTAAAGCTCCTCCCATCCTTGACAATGTGTTGGCTGTTCATGAATATTAGACTGAACCGCTTTGATGTATTGGAAATGAGAGGTGCCTGGGTGGGACCTCTGGCTCATGAAAGAACCTGCAGAATCTGCTGTGATAAGCAGGAAATAGAGTCAGCGAGACATGTCCTCACCAAATGCCCTGTGATGAGACCTATATATGCACACTATTACTCCAAATTTGTGGAAGATCTAGATGATATAACCAGTGAATCTTTCCGGTTACGTTGTCTGTCTGGTCAAAGCCGTAGCAAGAACATTGCCATAATGCAGGTATGGAAATGTGTGAATAGACAGCTGAACAAGTTAGAAAATTATGTGTAAACACTGGAGGAACTGTAAACAAAGCTATTCTTTGGACACATTGGACATATAATTCTGTTGGACTACAGGTTCTGCTTCTGCTGATTTCATTCTTGGTAGATGATATGCGTCTATACTATTCTGTCAAGATTTCTTTTATTATGAGTAGACTGTTTTCTTTTCCGATTTCCTTATTTTCAATGCTATGATATGTAGATAAATTTTTTTATGTCGATATATTCATTTATTTATTTTATTTTATTTTAATGTGATATAGTTTTATAAACAAAAACTTTAAACATATATTAAAAGAATACAAGAAAACATAAAATCAAATCTTAAAATCTAATCTAAATTCATCTTCTCTAGATATATACATAAGTAATCATGCTATCTGTAATAAAAGGAAGAAAGTCATCAAAGGAGACATAAACTACTTAGGCAAAACAGATCTGCTTACTAATATATACATCCATCTATAGATCAATACTATGAATATCAGAGATATGTTTCATGGATTCACATGTTCATATTCATCACTTACATCTGTCTTTCCATGCTTTCCATGCTGCCCAGTATAATAATAAAAGGATAGCACCCCCGTAAATATAAACAATTTCCATACTGGTGGACAATTTAGACCTCATGATGTTCATGGCTAATAGGATGTTACTGTCGGTTGACCTTGTCAGCTAATACTGGGCAACAATGAATGTCTCATAGTATTCATACTTAGTTATTACTCAATCATTTATTAACGTTGCACCAAACTCTATATAACGCTAAATGTAGACTAGCATTTAGAGTATTTAAACACATACACCAAAATTCATCGTCTTTGATGTAGTTCAGATGGTAAACATAACTGCTGTAATGTTTAATATATAGAGAGCCTAATTTTGGGCATAACATTAAGACATGTCTGGCAGTTTCAGGTGCAGTTCTCGTTTTGCAAATCCGGCAGAAACTTTCAGCTGTAGGAATTGCTCGTTCACAACCATTCACCATTAATACCGGTAAATGATTAATGAGCAATAGTAATGGGAAACATCTAAGATTATCAGATGGACACACATTTAGAAATCCTTAGGGTTTATTATAGGTATATAGGATATGTGTTATAAATCCATAACTTCTCAAGTTTTCTAAGTTTTTGAAGTTGTTTTGCCAATCCCATAACCTTATTCGCTCCCCTAATTGGAATTTCAAGGCTTCAAAATTGTTGCCCCACTGTGGCTTCCACCCTATGTTCCTAAACAATATGGTCATTTGATCGCTGAACTTAGCCTGTTTGTTCCCACTGATATTTCCTCTCAATGATTTCATAAGCAGATTAGTAGTGTTCACTTGAATTTTAGCAAAAAAATTCCACTCTTTTTTTGAGGACCATAGATTTCAGTGAGAACAACCATGGTTCAAGTCTCAGTACTGCCATAGGTATTCCTTGCTGTACACCCAATAACTTACGCCAGTATTATGACATTTATCATGTCTTTACTCCTATTTTGTAAATCTTGCAAATCAATTTTATGTCTATATGTGCTAAGTATGTATACACAATAAAAATAAAAATAATATATATATATATATATATATATACCTTTATACACTTATGGTATGTGTGTGATATTTAAAGCACACCTCAATTCCTGGGTCATCCTAACCCAAATATGTGCAGTGCCATGTGCACTTTTTATCTTAAATAAAGGTACTATAATCCTGATGCATGGATTGTGCCTCCAACGTATTCATCATCTTAGATGTATTCCATCCAGCTTTAGCTGCTTCGGAAAAAAACATTTCGGCACAGGGCACCGTGCATCGATGTCGTCGAGTCGATGGTCCCTCAAAGGCCTCCGTCGAGGGTGACGTCATCGGGTATACAAGTAGCATGCACGGCGCCCGTTGGTCTCAGTTCTGTTTTTCCACAGTGCATGTTGCTTCGGAGATTCGGCGCGCCTCGAGTTCTGTGACGCAGTGAATAATAATGGTTTATATCGATATGTCCTTGTCATCGCTGCCGAATACGACCCCGCGATCGGGTTTCAAAAAGTGTAAATCTTGCGGTTTAAAAATGTCTATCATGGACCCGCACCGAGAATGTCTGTGGTGTCTCGGGGAAGGCCACGACATGGAGGCCTGTACGAAGGGTCAGGCGATGACGGGGAAGGCCTTGCGAGAGAGGAAGGGAAAACTACAGGTAGGTCGTAAATCCGACCGGAAAGCCTCTAGCGTCGAGTTGAGGTCCCGTGAGGAGAAGTCTCCTCGACGCGAAAGGCATTGGTCCAGGTCCCAAAGCGATTCCCATCACTCGTCACCTTCAACAAAAAAATTGAAGAAATGATGCCACAGGACCCCTTCAAACTCGTTCTCGGACGAATCCCCAAAAAGGATGAAATGCCCCAAAAACATTCTTCCTCCGAAGAGTGGGAAGCATTCAGAGTTAAAATGATGGAGGTGTTCGAAAAAGCAAAGCCTCGGTCCGCGACTTCTTCGGAAGCCGGCCGGGAGCGTTATCGCTCCGACACTTGCGTGCCCTCGAGCCCGGGTGATCGAAGAAGGAAGGATCGAGAACCTTCCAGGACGCAGAGCGAAAAAGAACGCTCAAGTCGAGTCGACCGCTTGAGGCAAATCTTCAAAGAGCACCTCAACGCCCTCGAAGCCGGATCCGTCAACCACTATTTCATCGACGCCATTGACGCCTTTGTCGATGTTCACCCTGAAGCCCTCGGCACCAAAGGTTCCAAAGGTTCCAGTTCAGCCAACTCAGCCAGAAAAAGGAAAAGAGAAGGCTGCAAAGCCTGTAATGCATCAGGTTCCACTAACACACCCCTCCCACCTCTCCCAGAAATGTGTTTTAAACCTCTTCCTAGGTAGGAATTTTTGAGGAACAGGAGAGATCTGATGAGGAGAATGTACCCTTTGGACTGGACTATGGTACCCCAAATGTCCCAGAATGCCTGATTTCTGAAGAAAGCAGGATTGAGGGACCTGGTGGAATCCTTACATAATGCAAGTGGCATTGATACATCTACTGAAACAGATTTTGGCATGCCAGAACCAGGGGAGCATGCCAGTCCCTCATACCGTCAACTGATGACAAAAGTGGTCGATTATTTAGGATGGGCTAGACCACCAACCCAATTCATCCAGGATGATTTGACCGATATATTGGACCATGGTCCCACCGAAGATCCAATCCTACCCTTCCATGTAGCCTTGCAAAATAGGGTGGCCAAAAATTGGGAGACTCCGGATTCTATTCCTCCAGTGAATAAATCCCTTACTTCAAAATACCGCCCTGCCAGTAGCAACCCCGGCTATCTGTCTAAACATCCCACTCCCGAGAGTCTGGTGGTCCAGGCAGCCACAGCTTCAAATAAAATGGCGTACCCTTCTATCCCTCCGGACAGGGACGACAAGTGTGTGGATGGCTGGGCAAGCAAGGTATTTTCAGCTGGGAGTATGTGGTTAAAATCAGCCAACTCCACATGTGCCTTGGCAAAGTTTTCATACACTCTGTGGGAGTGCATTGCAATGGCGGCAGAGCACATACCAGAAGGGGACGAAAGGGAAGGATTCATAGCCATTGATAGAGATGGAAAGGAGGCCACGCAGGAATCCCTTGAATCTGGATTGGACACTGCAGATAATGTAAGCAAGTCCATGGGTACTAGCACGGTAATGCGCAGATTTGTGTGGTTACGGAAGCCGGGTTTCGCACCAGACGTACAGGACCGTCTTCTGAACATGCCCTTTGACAGGTCTTACCTTTTTGGCAGAAAGGCTGACAAGGCTGACGAGAGCCTTGAGAGGTTGCAGACCTCAAAAGCAGCTGCCAAGTCTTTAGGAGCTGCTATTAGGCAACCTTGGCCTTTTCGTGCGCCAGGACAATCTGGGAGGGGCCGATCCTATCGTTACTACTCCTCATATGGAAAGGCGAGAGGAATGGCCAGTCAAAGGGGCCAGAAAAAGGCCACTCGTAGTGGATGGGGAAAACGTGCAAAACCAACTCCAGCTGCAGCCTCTTTGCCATCAGCGGCTGCAGCAACCGCCACAAAACCGCTTTGAGGACTTGCATCACAAGACACTAGTGGGAGGCAGGCTGTCACAGCATCTGCTAGAATGGCGAGCCATTACTTCAGATGTTTGGGCTCTATAAATAATAGCCCAAGGTTACTGCCTTCTTTTTCTAATGCAACCTCAAAGCAATCCACCAGGGAGACACCATTTCAAGTTTTCGAACCTGCTCCTGCAGTAGGAAGTTCTATCCCTGCTGGACAAAGATGCTATAGAACCAGTACCTGTAGCAGAGAGAAACAAGAGATGGTACTCCCCTTACTTTTTGATCCCCAAAAAGGACGGAGGACTGAGACCCATCTTGGACTTAAGAGGCTTGAACAAGCTCCTCAGGAAGGACAAGTTCAAGATGGTCACTCTTTCTCAGATCCTTCAGGCCCTGCAACCTCAGGATTGGTTAGTGTCATTGGACCTCCAGGATGCTTATTTTCATATGCCAATTCATCTCAAGCACAGAAAATACCTGAGGTTCGTAGTTGGCGACTTACACTATCAGTTTCGAGTCCTGCCATTCGGATTGAACTCTGCCCCGAGGGTCTTCACCAAGTTAATGGTAGTGGTGGCAGCGCACCTCAGGAGAGGGGCGATTCACGTCTACCCCTACCTGGACGATTGGTTAATCAGGGCACGTTCTGCCGAACAAGCACTGGATCATCTGAAAGTCATCTGCCACTTCCTCCACAAACTGGGCTTCTCCCTCAATTTCACAAAGTCACAAATGAGACCTTCCCAACAGCTCCAGTACAAAGGGGCTGTATTAGACACATCCTTGGGAAAGAGCTCGCCTCCCAAGTCGAGGGCTCAAGACATTCTTCAGATGGTTTCCAAATTCCAAAATGCCCAAAATCTCTAGGCCTACAACTTCTTGAGGTTACTCGGCCTCTTGGCATCCTGCATCTTCCTAGTGCCAGAGGCATGCCTGAGGATGAGATCCCTTCAATGGGCTCTACAGACTCAATGGTCCCAGTCCTCAGGTCAAATGACGGAATTTCTTCAGATTCCGAACAGAGTTCGGCAGGATCTTCTGTGGTGGACTTGCACAGAGAATATCCTAAAAGGTGAACAGTTTTGGCAACCATGGCTGGAGATTACAGTAGTGATGGACGACTCAATCATGGGGTGGGGAGCTCATGCCAACGAGCTGACAAACAGCGGTCGTTGGTCTCCATCGGAGTCCAAACTACACATCAACCTTTTAGAGCTGAGAGCAATCAGACTAGCGCTGAAGGCTTTTCTACCATCTGTCAGAGGAAAACATTTCCTGATAATGACTGACAGCACAGTGGCCATGCATTATCTAAAAAAAAGTGGAGGTGTAGGGTCACTACCTCTGTGGAGAGAGGTAATGCAGCTCTGGTATTGGGCAATTCAAGAAGGAATCTCCTTAACAGCAGTTCATCTAGCCGGGGAGGAGAATATGACGCCGGACGCTCTGAACAGGCAGAGCACAGTGTCCCACGAGTGGTAACTGGCTCCGGAAGTTATTCAAGAGATCTTCGCACTTTGGGGAATCCCTCAAATAGACCTATTTGCGACCGGAATCAACTGGAAGCGCGAAAGGTATTGCTCAAGGGAATTTCCCTCAGGAGGAGCCCTGGGGGATGCGTTCGTGGTGGAGTGGAACTTCCCACTATTATACGCGTTCCCTCCGATTCCCGGAGGTCATCAGGAGACAGAGACGGTTTGTAAACCGCATGATCCTAATTGCCCCGGATTGGGCCAGGAGATCGTGGTACCCAGACCTTCTAGACATGTCCATCTGTCCCCCGTTACGTCTTCCTCAGAGAGAGCACCTTCTCTCACAAATGGTGGGCCAGGTTCTCCATCCAGAGGTCAAGATTGTCAACCTTCACGCTTGGTATCTGAAAGGCTGAGATACAAGGATTGGGACCTTCCAGATGACGTCATGGAGGTGTTGCTTTCGGCAAGAAGACCAGCAACAAAATCTCTGTACCGTTGCCGCTGGAAAAAGTTTTGCAACTGGTGCAGAGAAAAGAATTTTGATCCTTTTCTATGTTCTATTCCAGAAGTACTGTCCTTCCTCTTGTCCATAGCACATAGAGGTCTAAATGTTGGGACCATTAAAGGTTATCTTGCAGCGCTTTCCATTTTCAAGCGCTCGTCGGAAGAATGCTCCTATTTCAAAATTCCTTTAGTAGTACAATTCTTAAAAGGACTCACCAGTGTGTTTCGTCCTTACCCTTTCCAAGTACCAATTTGGGATCTTAATCTGGTTCTAAAATTCTTAATGTGTCCCCCTTTTGAACGCTTGTCCATTAAGATTACTAACATGGAAAACGGCTTACTCCTACGTCCCGTCCCCTTTCCTCCACACTTATGGGACATCTCTCCGTCCTGTGGGACGGGACCAGAGCACTTTTGTAAAAAGCATCCACATTTTTTTCAAAAATGTGTCCCTCCTCTCTTTCCTGTGCGGGGCCCGGCACGCGGCCGTTACCCCGCCCACCTTGGCTCCGCCCCGCGCATCGTCCATCAGTCCTTTTCCCTCTCTGGCTCTCGCTAGCGTTCGTTTACTAGTCTGTCTATGTCTTTTAAACTAGATTTTCCAGACTGTTCATCGTGCCACCGTCGCTTTGCGAGGGCGGATCCCCATCCTCTTTGTTTAGAGTGTTTGCGTCCGGAACACCGTTGGGACTCCTGTTTTTACTGTGACTCTCTTTCGGTCCGGGCACTTCAACGTCGGTTGGAGCGGTGGGAGGTGGTGTTCGGACGGACTCCTCCTTCTCATTTTCAGGCGTTCATCGACGAGAAGAAAAAATGCCCTGTAAGTTCTTTAATTTTCAGAGCACCCCGGCCGGGGGATACCTTCCCGGGTTCCTCTCGAGCCGGGAGAGGCGTTGATCTCTCTGTTACCGGGGTTCGCCCTGAGGTGCATGTCGGGCCTAATAATTCTACCAAAGATTTCTCTGAGGGTCTCTGTAAGGGGCCTGTGATCACCAGAGTACACTCCGAGGCCCCTCCTGTGGGGGCTGTGTGTAGACCCAGTTCTGCTGAGTCGTGGGGTACCGGAGCTTGCTCTGAGGCCGCTCTTTCGGCTTCCCTCAAAAACAAAACCGGGGTACGCCCCGAGGTCTTGGCTGGGCTTGAGGTTACCGAACGGATGTTTGAGGCCCGTGCCGATAAGGCTTCTACCGGGCCTAGGTCCGAGGTCCCTTGTACAGAGGCTAAGGATACCAACAGTTCTGAGGGGCCGGGCAAGGCCCTGTCGGTGACAGCGCACCGTTCCCGCTCTTGTGGTGACACCAGATCTGTTGAGGGGGCAAAGAAGAAAGTTTCTTCTTTTACCGGCAGTGCCGAGGCTCTTCCTTCGAAGGCTCAGTTGGCGGCTGGTATGTCGCAGAAACATTCCAGGCCTCATAGTACCGGCTCGGCCGAGGTTCCTTATGTTAAGGCTAAAATTAAGACCCCTGATCCATCGACTGGGACCCTTGCCTCACTTCCTCACGTGCCGCAGTTCCCCTCAGATGAGGACAAAATGGCGGCCGCCACGACCACGGTGGCCATTTTAGGTACTACCCCTACAACTACGCCATCGGCCCTAGGTATAGGGTTCAGTCCTTCGGGTGAACCGAAGATCCCTTGTACGCATCCTTACCAGCCGGTTTATGATTGGAACGCCCGGATGCCTCTTCCGGATGCCTCTTCCGCACAATGTTTCGTTGCCCGCGGGGGCAGCTCCCTTGATTTATGGCGATACGTCGGCAGAGGGGCCGGTGTGGCACCCTTCCCCGTTACATCCCTGGATTTGTCCACCTCATGGGAGGCCTCCTCAGGTTCCGATTCAATTTCCTGAGGACGCCTTTTTTGGTAAATTTCAAGCGCTTATGCGCACCGACCCCATGAGGGAATATTTCAAGGGGCTTTTCAAGGAGATATGTCCACCCGCGCCTCCGGCTCCACCCATTCTGACAGTGGTTCCGCTGGCGCCTCCCTTGCCCATGGTGCCTCCCCCTGCGCTTCCGCCTGTGCCACCATTGTCCCCAGTAGACAAGGCAGTGCCTGACACGGCTCAGCAGGATCCAGAGCTGTCAGATGACCCTCAAGGCGATCAGGACAACGAGGACCTGCCCCGCTCTACCAGAGCTTTCCATGACCGGGTACTGGACATGATGAGCTTCTTAGATGTTCCGGTGCCCGAGGCACCTGCTCCGCAGGAGGGTGTGCTTTCTGGGGCATTCACCTTGTCTCCTTTGGAGCGTACCAGCCTGTTCTTGCAGAAGGACGTTCTGGCCGAGGTCTTAAGAGTTTGGGAAAAGCCACACTCGGGACTTTTTGTAAATAAAAAGATTGATGCAAGGTACAGGCTACATTCCCCGGAAGAAGTGGCCTTGTCGTCTTGTCCGCCTCCCTCCTCCACAGTGGTGGCTGCGGCCACGTTGCAATCCAGACCTGCAGCTGCCTCCTCCGCGACGGCGACTCAGGTCTTGGGAAAGGAGGACAAGCTCCTGGACTCCCTAGGGAGGAAAATTTTTGCCAATTCGGCCTTGCAGCTCAGGCAGGCCAATGCAGAATTGAATTTGGCGGGAGCTAACATGCAGATGTGGAGAGGTCTGTCGGAGTTTGAGGAGCACATTCCGGTCGAGAAGCTGGAGGATTCAGAGGAGGCCTTTCCGATGCCAGGGTCTTGGCCCAGCATCTCCTGGAGGCTGCGGCTCATCACGTAGACACCTCGGCTCGGGGTCTGATGCTAGGGGTTGATACCTCGCGGCAAGCATGGCTACATGCCACTAAGTTCTCGAAGGAGGTGCAAGTCAAGGTTCTGGACCTTCCATTTGATGGTAAGGAGCTTTTTCACTCTTCTACTGATGTAGAGCTCACCAAAACCAAAGACAGCACTCAGACGGCCAAATCATTGTCTGTTCTGGTTAAAGCTCCCTTCAAGGCTCAAAGGCCATTGTCGCAAGGTCGACCTTCCTCTGGTTTTAGGGGCTTCCTCGACCGCAAAAATCGCAGAGTGGATACTCCTGCGGGGAATAACCGCCGTAGACAACAGCGTACGCGATATTTCTCCCACTCCTCAGCCTCCTCATCAGGTTCAGGTGGCACCGCCACCGATAAACCTGCCAAATGAGGGTTTTCCGCGCTCGCACGAGACCCCGGTGGGAGGACGCATTGCGTCTCATTGGGAGGCGTGGCAGACCATCACAGAAGACAGATGGGTCTTGTCAGTCGCTCGAGTGGGCTTCCGCTTACCTTTACCCCCTACCCCACCCTTCAACCCTCCTTTTCAGCTGTCGGTCTCACCCTCCCTCAAGGCCGAGGTTCAGAAACTTCCGCTCCTCAGAGCTGTGGAACCCGTTCCCCTTGGGGAGCGAGGGGAGGGCTTCTACTCCCGGCTGTTTACGGTGCCCAAACCCAACCAGGCTGGCCTGCGTACCATCCTAGACCTTTCCCAGTTCAATCTTTCCCTACCCCAAGAGAAATTCAAGATGATCACGCCCAGCCAGATTCGTTTCTCGTTGCAGGCGGGCGATTGGCTTAGCGTGGTGGATCTTCAGGATGCGTACATGCATATCCTGATTTGGAACCCACACAGGAGATGCCTCCGTTTCTCTTTGAGAGAGGAGCACTTCCAGTTTCGGGTGCTTCCTTTTGGCCTCAGTTCGGCGCCACGTGTCTTCACGAAGATGATGTGGGTGATCGCGGCCCATCTTCGTCTCCAGGGTATCCATGTGTATCCCTATTTGGACGACTGGCTCCTTCGCAGCCCTTGCCCGTTGGCAGCAGCGGGCAACCTCCAGTCTCTCCTTCAGCTCCTGTTCCATCTTGGGCTGTCGGTGAACTGGCGGAAATCCTCCATGACGGTCTCACAGGACCTGACTTTCCTGGGTTTTCGTTGGAACACGATAGACTGCCGAGTGTATCTGACTGGGGACAGAATGGCGGATCTGTTGGACACGTGTCAGATGTTTACGCAGTCCGAGAGCATGTCGGCCTGGTGGTTCCAGAGGCTTCTGGGCCTCATGGCCTTGTGTGTTCTGGCTCTTCCTCTTGCTCGTCTCAAAATGAGACGGACCCAGATGGCTCTTCGGAGTTCCTGGCGTCAGGCTGTGGACCCGGATTCCAAATGGATAATGATTCCGGATTCCATGAGAGTGGACCTGAACTGGTGGTCTTCTTTCAGCAACCTGTCAGTTGGCGTGGGGTTCCAGGACCCAGCCCCCATGGTGACGATCACGACAGACTCCTCCCTTTTCGGGTGGAGTCGTACGTTAGATCTTTTTCAGGTCTCGGACCTCTGGTCACCTCAGGACAAGCTCCTGCTCATAAATCAATTGGAGCTTCTGGCGATTTTTCTGGTGCTCAAGGCGTTCAGACTTCTCATTGTCAACAAGGTGGTCCGCATAAGAATGGACAATGCGGTGTCAATGTACTACATAAACAAGCAAGGGGGAACAAAGTCTCCCCCTCTCGTGGATCTGCCCATCCAGATTTGGGAGTGGGCCGTGCTTCATGGGGTCTGGCTGCTTGCAGTGCACATCCCAGGCCGGCTGAATGTCACCGCGGATGCCCTCAGCCGGCGGACAGTGGTAAGCTACGAGTGGGAGTTGAACGCAGAGATCCTCTCATGGATTTTCTCGCGTTGGGGCACACCGGAGGTGGACCTCTTCGCCACGGCGGTAAACAAGAAGCTTCCTCAGTACGCCTCCAGAGGGAGGCTGGGAGCCTCCTCTCTGGGGGACGCACTCGAGATCCCATGGCACAACATGAGAGCTTACGCCTTCCCGCCTCTTCCTCTGGTTCATCAAGCAATTTGGAAGTTGAAGAGTTCTGTCAACTGTTCTCTTCTACTGATAGTTCCGTGGTGGCCGGCCAGGTTTTGGTTCTCAGAACTTCAACACCTGTCGGTGTGTCCGCCGATCAGGTTACCAGTAACTCCCGATCTTCTTCGCCAAGGGGAACAGCAGATGTGGCACCCCTCCCCACAATCGCTCAACTTGGCAGCATGGTGCCTGAGTTCACGCCTCTAGAGCCTTTGGGTTTGTCTGCGGATAACATGTGCATTATCCAGGCAGCCAGGAAACCCTCGACCAGATCCCAATACAAGAGTAAATGGCTCAGGTTCTGTAATTGGTGCTTGGAGAAAGAATTGGACCCGAGGGTGGTGACAATTGACACAGTGCTGTCCTTTGTCTCCTCCCTAGCAGAGTCAGGGGTTCATGTCTTGTCCTGCAGGACTTATCTCTCGGCGATTTCTGCCTACCTCTCTACAGACCGGTGTTCTTATTCATTAACTAACCCGGTGGTGAAGAGACATTTTGCTGGTTAGACACGCCTCTACCCTCCGGTTCGTATTCTGTACCCTCCTTGGGACCTAAATGTAGTCCTGACGGCACTGTGCCATAAACCTTTTGAGCCAATGGCTACGGTTGACCTCAAGTACGTGTCCTGGAAAGTTTCCTTTCTGGTAGCCGTTACGTCAGCGAGGAGAGTGAGTGAGCTCCAGGCATTGTCGGTGGATCATCCTTTCTTGGTCTTTCACAAGGACAAGGTAGTCCTTCGGATGAACCCAGCTTTCGTACCAAAGGTAGTGACCAAATTCCATCTGAATCAGTCGATTTCCCTTCCGGTCTTTTTTCCGAACCCTGCCTCGCAGGCGGAAAGGGTTCTATACTGCCTGGATGTCCGAAGATCTCTTAAGTTCTACCTGGACAGGACTGCCGAGCTTCGGAGCTCTTCCCAACTGTTTGTGACCTTCGGTAAACCCCAGGGCAGGCCGGCGTCTAAGGCATCCATTTCCAGATGGACTGCTGCCTGTATCACGGAATCCTAAAGGTATCCATGCACATCAGGTGCGAGGCAAGGCAGCCGTGGTTGCTTTTCAGAAGTATGTTCCCTGGGAGTCCATCGCTAGAGCAGTTACTTGGGCCTCCCCATCTGCTTTCTGTAAGCATTACTGCCTCAATATGAGCTCTAGAGCTGACGCTCAGTTCGGCCAGGCTGTGCTGAAGAACCTGTTTCAGTAAGGGGTATTTCCATCCACCCATAGTTCCTGTAAGGAGTGCTTGGGAATCTTGCATAAATATGGAGGAAAGGGGACGGGACGTAGGAGTATTACCAGGTTACTCACCGTAGTGACCACCTTACTCCTAGTCCATAGTCCCCTTTCCTCCATACGCCTGCCCGCCGTCCCCTCTAATAAGGTTCCTCTGTTATTGCTAATGGGTCTTGACCCTGCGATAGAAAAGGACTGATGGGCGATGCGCGGGGCAGAGCCAAGGTGGGCGGGGTTACGGCCGCGTGCCGGGCCCCGCGCAGGAAAGAGAGGAGGGACACATTTTTGAAAAAAATGTGGATGCTTTTTACAAAAGTGCTCCCGTCCCGTCCCACAGGACGGAGAGATGTCCCATAAGTATGGAGGAAAGGGGACTAAGGACTAGGAGTAAAGTGGTCACTACGGTGAGTAACCTGGTAATTCCTAGTTGCAAGAAGAGTGAGCGAATTGCAGGCACTGTCTTCTGGGCCACCCTATACTTTGTTCCATAGGGACAGAGTGGTATTAAGGGTTAAACCCTCATTTTTACCTAAAGTTGTGTCCGATTTTCATTTAAATCATAAAATTGTTCTACCTGCATTCTATCCTCCACCTCATTCTAGTAAGGAAGAGGAAAGATTGCACAGGTTGGAACCGAGAAGAGCTCTAAGCTTTTACATTTCTAGGCTTTCCAAGCTTAGAGTGGATAATCAACTTTTCATTGGCTACGCCGGAAGGAAATTGGGTCAATCGGTGTCAAAACAAACCATATCACGTTGGATTGGGCTTTGCATTTCAGAATGCTACAGATTAGTGGAGAAAGACCCACCAGAAGGCTTAAGGGCCCATTCCACCAGAGGCCCTTCAAAGAGGTGTTCCCATAAAATCCATTTGTGAAGCAGCAACTTGGTCATCGCTGCATACTTTTTCAAAATTCTATAGTCTGGATGCTTTCCAGTCTAAGGAGCTGAATTTTGGTAAAGCAGTACTATATTCAGCCATTTAAGGGTATCAAAAATCTACTCCCTCTTGGTCACGCCACCTGCATTACATTTTTGAGCTGTTATAGAGGTTCATTTACCAAACATTTAGATCTCTGCTTCTCCCGTCACTTTCATTACATGCTTATGAAAGACTGCTTTTCCCTGATATTTACTGCCATCACTAATTTCCTCAACTTGTTTTAGAGGTTTAGACATTCTTTAAGATTCAATGAAAGTGGCCCTGTTGGCCGCGTTGACTTGTTTTTTGCCTTTTGACCGGTTTAATTTCTCACTGTTCACGCAAGGAAAGGTAAGGCAATGCAAAGTGGTCTAGTATAGCAGAGCTCTGCCATTTTGGTTGACTCCATGCATGCAACGTTGTGACATCTTCAAGTGCACGACCCATCCTCTTCCCTGACTTAATCTCTCCCACTTTCCCCTGTCCTGCACTCCTTTTCCTATGTCCTCTCCTCCTCACGATCTCTGCCTCATCTCTCCTTTTCAACTAAATAAGTGGTTCCGGTTTACCAGTTTAAAAATGTTAGGCAGACATAACAAATAATTCTCCCACTCAGTTCTCCACATATCAAAAGCACACCATTCATTACTCACCAAGAGCCACTTACCACTAGCTAATGTTTATCTGTGAGTGCACATTTTGAGGTCTAGGTTTTTTAAAACAGCAGTTTAGGCCTTCTCTCCTAGTGCAAGAAGTAATTTATTAGTGAATCGCAGGGCAGCACACGGAGGGGAAGCATTGTATCATTTTGTCTACTCCGCTAGGTGAGGAGTGGCACAAGTCATTCTTTTTGGATGGTTAGGGGCTTTGGATAAATGTTGCAGAAGAGGGGAGTGCTTTGAGACATCTTGTGCAAGGAGCATACCGGGAGGACCAGTGGTGCAGCAGCAATAGGATCCCAGCTCACTCTAAGATAAGACAATGTTGGGGGTGTGGGGGAGGGGTAAGCAATGGTAAAGGCGTGGCAGTCTTGAATATCAGCTTAGCTGTAGGTGGATTTGTATCAACGGAATGGACTGGGTAAAGTGGGAACACTACCTTAGCATGGTATATCTCATGTTAGGGAATGTTGTCTCTCCACATAGCTGATGGACAGACATCTGAAAGGGGAAATTAAGAAAGAGGGACGAGAGGTGAGGATCGTATAGAGGGGAATGCCATGCTAGGGGGTTAAGTCTCCCAAGGGGAATAATGTGCTTTAAAGGGGTGGATATGCCAAGTTGGTACAGTCAGTAGCGAACCACAGAATGTACCCTATATGTTGACCCGCGGTGGAAGAGGGAGGAGTTCTCTATAGAGAGTGGTCAGGAGTCGGGTTAGTAAGTTTAATTAGTCTTACTGCACTTAAATGTCAAGGACCGAATTGCTTTAACAGTTGAAGCAAGTGACAGTTACTTATTACGCAGATTGTAACGTGCTGATATGCAGTGGTGCTTGTCTGTAGGGCATGGTGGGTGGAAATAGTCAATTATATTTGTGGGAGTATAGAGTGCAAATATTCTTAATGCTAATTTCTACTGGTCAATGCTTGGTTAAATGCCTGTTGCAATATTTATACAAGGCCTTTATTTAGTGTTCTACAGCTGATGATGCCAGGGTCTTTTTGTGGACACTCCATTTCTTTTTACCTCGAATAACGGCTGAGAGAAGTGATGTATGTTTCATGGTCTGCGTGCCTGGTTGACATTAATATTGGAGAAGCAGGGGCTAAAATAAACTCCTGGGTATTCTGAATTAACCAGCACATTGAATGTTTTGTCCATTTATTTACGATCCCTTATTCTTTATATGTCAGTCAGATGTGTCCTAATGATTATTTATAGATTGTCGCAGAAGCAGAGTTAATGTCACATAGATATATTTGTTCGCCATCAGTTGGCCTGGGGAGCCAAAGGGAGCTCCTGGTAGCTGTTGGTGTCAAGCTAACCAGGCTCTAGTAAGCTACAAGCAGGTGCGAAAAAGCTCCCAGTCCCCCTCAATTTCAACCCCTGTGTCTGCATAGTATATTCTTGCAACTTAAGCCACACGACTCTGCCAGTGATTTCACAATCCTGGCAGAGTCGGGGTATCTCAACCACAAATACACATGCTAAGCCAGCATGGCACACCTCATGCTGCAAACTCTGTACCAGAACCCAGGCCAGATGATACTTCAAGCTCAGGAAATAAAAAGTGTACTTCAACTCAGACAGATTCCACGTCTGGAGCAATTTTCTGCACACATTTAGTGACCCCAAGATCTGGCTAGCCAAAAACATATTTGTTTCATGGCCGTCTGTGATGGGATGGATAATCCAAGCTATATTGGCCCTCATTACGACCCAGGCGGTAAGTATCGAACATTACCGCCATTGCGTAATTTACGTTTACGCCCTGGTCCCATGTCGTAAAGTGCGGGACATTCTGACCCATCGCGCACGAGCATTACGCCATGGCGGTAATGTAAGGAACGCGATGGTATATGACCCCAAAACGGCCCCTACCGGCATCGTACGCCGCGCAAGGTGCACTTCCGCCACCCATCATAGAGGTCACTGTAATTAGCGGTCACCGTAATTAGCGGTGACCGTAAATAAGCGGAACCGGAAGTAGCGTCATCGTGGCGGAACGGGAAAGAGCACGGCGGCCATCTTTAAAAACACAATCCATTGCCATCCTCCCCAACCACTCCACATCCGACCCTGAGACCTGTCATAACCCATTACCCACCCATTTACCAACTTGAAAATGCCAAAAGCTGTCAAAAAAGCCTGCGATCGGCAGCGCCAGGACCGCTTCTCTCGTGAGGAACTCACCATGCTTGCAGAGACACTCCGGGACAATGCTGCAGTGGTCTTCTCCACGCAAATGACCACGCCGGCAATTGCCAAGAAGAAGGCCATATGGGCCCTGGTGGGAGAGCGGGTCAGTGCGGTGGGAACCGTACCCCGCAACGCACAGCAGTGTAGAAAGCGGTGGGACGACCTGAGGCTCCGCGTCAGGAGCATCCTCTCGGGGAACAGGAACCTGGCCACGGCAACCGGTGGAGGATCTGAATCACCCATCAAATTGCAAGCATGGGAGGAAATATGTGCCTCCACTATCGGAATGGAGAGCATAGAAGGAGTAGGAGGGATGGAGAGAGGAGTCCCGACATCAGGTAGGTGATGCAGGTAGGTGGCTCAAATCAAGCCATGCAAAATCCACCAAAGTCCAATCATGTGAAGTACAATGTTGCCCCATAGTGCAAATGCAACACAGCAGCAGGAGACTGCCCACAGACACATCCGATCTCCACCCTGTACACATGCAGCATGCACACCCTAACTGCCGGCACCCACATACCTCCATGCTACTTCCACACAAAAGGCAAACAACCTGTATGCCCCTGCCTCAAATGTGCTGCATGTACTAACTGATAAGATGCCATTCGTCACAATGCAGGCCCAATGTCCGCTGACCCATCAATAACACTATCCCTCCTTTGCTCCACCACAGGCTCAGATTCAGACCCTCAGGATGAGGACACCACTGCCTCCACAGCCACCAAGAGGGCCAGGACAACTGTGCCAAGACCGCAAGCCTCCACCTCTGCCGTCCCGAGGAAAACACCACAGCTGCCACAATCCCTGCCAGGGAAAGAGGACAGGGCACTGACAGCCACCACAACTGTCACCACAGAATCAGCAGCAGCAGCGCACATTACACAAATCGTGCCCACCGAAGGGACAGGCTCTGCTGCAAGCAGCACTCTTGGCGAAATCGCTGCCATTGCAGCCTCCTCCGATAGTGAAGCTGGGATCATTGAGGAGATTGAGGATGCAAGCCCCACTGCCCACCTACATTCCCCCTACATATCCCTAAGTAGCCTGCATGCGGATGCCACACAGGGGCAGTTAGAGGACGAGGATTGGCCAGCCACCCCATCCCGCTGCCGGAGGTGAGCAGCCCAATGGGTATGCCAATGCCATCAGTCATGAGCCAGAGGAATGAACAGACCCTGGATGAGATTGTCACCCGGCAGCAGCAACTATCCTTGCTCCTCAATGAGCACGTTGCAGAGTGTGGGGGGGCAAGGGATGCAATGGAGAGATGTGCAGACAGAGTCACGGCTGCCATTGAGTCCTCCACGAAGGACATCTGCACAGAACTCGCCGCTGTGCGGCACGTAATCTCAGAACTGGTGCAGACCATTCGGGACATGCGTCCAAATGTGCATGCAGGAACCTCCTCGTCAACCAGCTCGGCACAGAGCAGCCCCATCCGACGATCAGGGAGGAACCTGCGCAGCACGGGCAGGGGTGCCCCTGGGGCCAGGGGAGGGGACTGTCATTAGTGGCTGGACAGTGGAGAATTACTGCATCACACACTGCTGCACAGACTCACACCTTCGTAGGTATTCCAGGGGGGAGGGGGGAGTGGGTGTGTTGGGGTATTCAGGGGGGAGGGGGGAGTGGGTGTGTTGGGGTGTTCAGGGGGGAGGGGGGAGTGGGTGTGTTGGGGTGTTCAGGGGGGAGGCGGGAGGGGGGAGTGGGTGTGTTGGGGTGTTCAGTGGGGAGGGGGAGGGGGAGTGGGTGTGTCATACCTTTTCACAATCATAATACACTTTTTCGTTTAGCACAAATCAAATGTGTGGACATTGCTCATTGCGTATGTGTGCTTTATTGTTGTACAGTCCACAGTGTGCATGTCCCAGTCACACACAGTGCCCCAAGTGCCGTCTCCATGTTACACGCACACGCCGTGTGTGCTAGAAGCATTGGTCAATGAGATTCTGACGCATTTCACGCCCCTCCTGTGCATCGCTGCCTCCTTGAGGTGCTGCCCCATCCCCACCCTCATCATCCTCATTGTCAGGTGCTTGCAGTTCTGCATCAGGGGGCAGGGGCACATTTCGTCTGACGCACATATTGTGTAGCATGACACATGCCATGACGATCTTCGCAACCTTCTCATGGCGGTACAGGAGTGCCCCGCCAGACCTGCTGAGGCTGCGGAAACGTGCCTTCAGTAGGCAAATGCCTGCTCAATCACCACACGGGTACGTGCATGGGCACGGTTGAAGTCCTCCTCATGCTGGTTCTGTGGGTTCCGGACTGGTGTAAGGAGCCACCTCTTCAGGGGATAGCCTGCATCACCTGTAAGTGGGCAACAATGTATGTGTCAGGGATGAGATTGATTTCTGTACATGACGTGCCACCATGCCTTGCATTCAACTGTTACTTTGCACCACTTTTAGTTGCGCTAATGGATTCACACTATGCAACCGGTATATGTTCATGGCTCTCATGTACAGTTTTGCATGCCAAGACACAATGCATGGGGGACAAGTGCCTTGTGAGTGCCCATCCACTGTGTCCGTTCAGGCCGTTTCTTTAGGTGACCTGGCACGTGTCCTGTGAGGTCAATGCTCACATGATTTCAACATTTGTGTCTGCCTCATTATGACCCCAGTGAACAATACTGATGTCAATAGGGACAGTTAGTGGGCCTTGCTGTCTGTGTTGTGGTGTATTGATGTTCCTTTCCGTCATGTGCCTCCTTTGTGCGCAGTTATGTGGGACAGGCCTTTCAGTTGATGGTGTTTGGTGACGTGCATGTAGGTGCTTTTCGTTGGAGTCAATGTGGTCACATTTTGTACAATGCACTTGCAGATGGTTGTGTCATGGTTGGGAGACACCTTCATTCCCATGTTAGGGCTGCTTAGGTCAGGCATCATGTATACAGTTGTCAGATGACGTAAGTGCTGCCTCAGGGTATGATCTGGCTACTGCTAGTCGCAGCCAGGTGAAGTATGCATCACCCCCCCCCCCCCCCCTTTCTGCCAGGTGAAGTATGCATCATCCCCCCTCCTTTCTGCCAGGTGAAGTATGCATCATTCCCCCCCGCCCCCTTTCTGCCAGGTGAAGTATGCATCATTCCCCCCCCTTTTCTGCCAGGTGAAGTATGCATCATTCCCCCCCCTTTCTGCCAGGCGAAGTATGCATCATTCCCCCCCCCTTCTGCCAGGTGAAGTATGCATCACTCCCCTCCCCTTCTGCCAGGTGAAGTATGCATTATTCCCCCCCCCCTTTCTGCCAGGTGAAGTATGCATCATTCCCCCCCCTTTCTGCCAGGTGAAGTATGCATCATCCCCCCCCCTTTCTGCCAGGTGAAGTATGCATCATTCCCCCCCCTTTCTGCCAGGTGAAGTATGCATCATTCCCCCCCACTTTCTGCCAGGTGAAGTATGCATCATTCCCCCCCTTTCTGCCAGGTGAAGTATGCATTGGTACGTCGATCACCTACCCACTTCACATTTCCATGCTCATGACATTAGACTCACCGAGTAGCCAGGATCTTGGGCCTGCATGTCGCTCCATGTAGCGTGGTATTGTGGAGTTCCTCAGGACCATTGAATCATGGGTTGATCCGGGGAATCGGGCACAACAATGTGTGAAGATCCTGTTGGAGTCACAGACCATTTGCACGTTGATTGAGTGAAATAGTTTACGGTTGCGGTACGCTACCTCCATGGCATGTGGGACCACCAATTCCACATGGGTGCAGTCGATGGCACCAATGCAACCAGGTATGCCAGCTAGTGCATGGAAACCCACTTTGGTGTTAGCAATCTCCTGGGCAGACCGTGGCAATGAGATGTGGTCGTCTGTGTGCTTGAGGAGGGCATCGAGCACTTGGATCAGTGTACGTGAGAATAATGGTTGTGATATGCCATGCAAGTGCCCCACTGTGTGCTGGTAGGTGCCTGTGGCCAGGAAGTGGAGCACAGTCACCACCTTCAGTAGGGGGGGGGGGGATGGCGGTGGGTGTTTCAATCATGCTGACGATGTCGTTGTGTATCATGTCCACAATGGTGGTGATGGTGTCCCAGTCCAGTCGGTACAGGGTGTGGACTGGCTCTGATGCGTGGGATTGGGGGCTGCCTGCGTGGTGCCACTGGCTGTGCTGGTGGGGCTTGCTGGCCCTGCCTTGCCCTCCTTCTCCTCCTGGGTCTTCTCTGTGCAGCCTGTTGTTGTTGTTGTTGTTGTTGTTGTTGTAGTTGAAGTGGTAGCACTTGCATTGCTATCAGGTCCTCCAGCCCCAACATTGCTAGTCCTATTGGTATCATTGTGGAGTGTGACTGGGTCTGGGAAGGGGTTGGGTGTGCTCTTTTTCTACTTCCTGAGTCTGTATTGCCTGCACCTGTGCTGATTCTGTGCACCTGTGGCAGCTGGATTCACTGCACAAGGCCCTTTACGGTTGGTTCGCGATGGCGTAATTAGCACCATGGCGGTAAGGTACTTAACGGGCTGGGTGATGGCGTTAGGTGCATGTCCGCTTGGGTCGGCATTCGCGTACCTTTGCGCCATGCCGGTAATTACGGTGTGGGAGGGCACGTGCGCGCGTCCTTGGTGCAGTTAGCGGCAGCGTTAACTACGATGCCGCTAATGGCATCGTAGTTAACGGTCACGGGTCATGATCAGACCTAGCGGAAAACGATGGCGGTAAAAATTTACCGCCATCGTTTTTCACTTAGCGCCAGGGTCGTAATGATGGAGCAATTTCAGCCTTGATATTCCGCCTTAATCAGAAAAATACTTCCCCTTTCGTTCTCTTATGGGTGTGCTGAGAGATCCAGTGATGTTGAGGAAGAAGGGAGACCAAGCAGTGTTTTCTTGCTCAAAAACATGAGAGCCGTTCTGAAAGCTTTAATATACCAAAGGAGTGCGTTGTACCGTTTTTATTTCACTTCCTTTAGGAAAGAGGAAACTACTGACTCTGATCATTTTCTCCCTACACTTCATGTAAATAAGTGCCAGGTAGCAACCCTGCTTTCTGACCTGGCTTGGGCCCTCTACCCTCCTCCCAGGTTCTACTGCACTCCGTTCCTTTATGCCACTCCCCATCGCACCCTATTTTTGCTGATAGAATACTTTCTTCTGCTGGCACGATGCTTTGTATGAGGGCCTTGTATCATGCTTTTATGGGTTGGTGCATTCTGCGCCATGAATGCTAATTGCATCATTAGAGATGTTTATGCTAACGTGCAGTTTTTAAATTGCTTTTAGGTTAAAGATTCCTTACGGTTATGTTATCTCCTTCCTGACCTTTATTGAGGGATCTGATGTGTTCAGTAAATTCAGGAGTGGAGCAATGCGCGTGGCTGCCCAAGCCTTCAAATATCAACTAAAACTCCCTCCAGCTCAGTTTATAGTCTAATGGCCTGGATAGAAAATGTGATTCGAAAATGCAGAAACCATTATATGTAATTGCATTTTATATTCCATTACTTGCAGACGATATATGCTACTCGAAATAGCTTAGCACGCACTGGTGGAAATCCTTAAATGTGAGTACACTTTTGATTGCTGCACAGGGAACATTGTCCTTTCATGCAATCTTAGAATTCTACAAATGAATTGATTCGCCTTTGTGAAGGCCAAGGAGAAGTCTTTGAAATGTAATTCTGGCCTTTACATTACAGCCGGGCCCAAAAATACAAAACATTAAAATTGTTGACAGCGAAGAAGCTAATTAAATCTTTCTTGATTAATATGCAGAATCTAAGTCATTGCCTTGTCTGCAATTATTTGTTCATCAGATTACATGTTCAGTGATTAAGCGATTTTGAGGTTATTAAAAACTAATTTATATCTGGGCTTATCTGCTGGATCGCTTCAGAAGGTGGACCGTTGATGAATTTGGTTCAAGCTTGAATGCTACCAATCTACATTTATCCTGCCCAAGACATTTTCGTTTTGAAAGTGGGACACTTTTTACCCCCACATAATGCCCAGAGAATGGGTTCTCTAACTGCTTAAGAAAGTTAGCCTTTCTTTTGTGCTACCTACTATTATGATCCCATGACGCTAATAAACACATTTAGACACTTAATGCCATTCTTAAGAAAAGATAATTCATTCAAGTAAATTAGGAGTAGGGATTTTTACACAAAATGTTTCTTTATTTAAAGAGCCCTAGCGGACTTGTGACGAGTCAGTCATATGTCCAGCGTGGGACTTGAATGTGTTACATAGATAAATAACAACAGTTCAGATGTTTTTGTCCTTTTATTGACAGTGGATCAGCATGATTTATTTAGAGTGGATCATTACACAGAGCTTAGAAACTTCATATCCTGTTCTCTAAAGCTTGTAACAATGGTATGTGTCACACCTGATTGTTGACTATCGTGAGTTTTGGCCCCAGAATGCACGGTGCTCTAAAAGATTTCCCAAATAATAAAGAAAAAGCCTTTTATTTAAACCTATGTACTCATATGTCCCTCCCGTTTTCCTCCATATTTCTGTGACATTCTGTCATATGGGACGGGATCAGATAATGTTTTGTAGCACCACACAAATTGATTCTCTTTTTTTTATTTCTGCGTAGTTCCAGCTCATATGTGACCACAGGCTCTGCCTCCCCAAGCCCTGCCTCCATGCCCGCCCTTCAGTCCTTTTCTCTGTGTGGTCGGGATCAGACATGTATGGTACCGGCAGAGTTTTCTCCCACCCTTTTTCTCCCGTCCTCTTGGGCCTCGCTGTGGGTTTCTCACTGTCTATGCTGGGACAAAAAGACTTTGCTTTTTGTCTTTCTTGTAGGCACAATTCTGCTGCACTGGACTTCCATTCACACTCTTTATCGTACCTGTGGCCTGACCACAGGTGGTACGCATCCTGCTTTTGTGACACACGTTCTACCTATGCTCTCAATCAATGGCGTCTATGCTGGTAGGAGGTCTTTTGATGCTGGGCAACGAAGCATATTCAGCACTTTGTCAACAAGAAGAAGCCATGACTGGTAAGTGACCTTCTTTATAGGATACCCTGGTTCGGAGGGCTCTCTGGTCATGGGAGGTGCCGTTTTGGTACTAGCATTACCAGGACTGGTCCTAAAGCCTTCAAATTGGAGGTTGTTTCGGATTCTGCAGCGTGCTCAGAGGTTCCCCGTACACAGGCTAATGCACCTAAGGCACCTACACCTAGGCTTGCCGGTGTGTGAATTAGCTGCTGAGCGGGAATTATCAGAGCACGCTTCAGTGTCACATTAACAGGGTAATTCATGGATTATTTGCGCCGAAAAAAACGGGATTTGAGCGCCATTCTTCCCGCAAATCCCCATTTGTTAAACAGGGATTTGCGGGCAGAATGGCGCACACATCCCGTTTTTTTCAGCGCATATAATCCATGAATTACCCTGTTAATGTGACACTGAAGCGTGCTCTGATAATTCCCGCTCAGCAGCTAATTCACACACCGGCAAGCCTAGGTTCCCCCATTCAGGGCTAAAATCATTGGCGTCACCTCTGAGGTTCCCTCTGTGAGGGCTAATTGCATTACCGACATTACCAAGGATCCCTGCCAAGGGGCTAAAACTGCTGGGCTCTGTGAGGGCTAAATCTCTCAACACCACAGCCAAGGTTCTCCCGACCAGGTCTAAGTTGACTAAGGTTCTTTCACAGAAACATCTGGACAAGTCGAAGGCGTCAAAGTCGCACATCCTTACTTCCAGTGTTATGCAGATGACCCGCAGCTCTCCTTCAGACTTCCCTCTACTTCCTCCTCTTCTTCCACTCTCTTCGCTGACTGTCTGACTGCTATCCATGTATGGTGTCCTGCTAGTGATCTCTGCCTTAATGCCAGTAAGACAGAGATCCTGCTCATTGGGACCCCAGCTCCCTCCTTGCCTCCTGCCCTGTGGCCGCACCCTATGGGTCTCATCCCCTCACCCTCTTGTGTGGCATAAAACCTCAGTGTCACCTTTGACACCTCTCTCTCCTTCTCTCCTCACATTGTGGACCTTCCCAAGAAGTCCCACTATCAGCTGCACCTCCGTAGAGGAATTCTTCCTTTCCTCACCTTCCCCCAGAAACTCAAGGTCTCCAGAGCTCTGGTTCTCTCTAGGCTGGACTACTGCAATAGCCTCTTCCTCAATCCTCCTTTATCCTCCCTTTGCCCCCTTCAACTAATCCAGAATAGGACTGCAAGACTTATCCTTGGCCTCAAGCCCAGGGACCACATCTCTCTCCAGCCCTAAAATCTCTCCACTGGCTCCCAGTTGCTGCTAGGATCAAGTTCAAGATCCTCTGCATCATCCAGAAGGCTTTCTGGGACCCTGGACTACGCTACATCCAACTCTTGCTTCCTTAACACCTCCCTGCTAGAGCTCTTCGGTCTTCTAGCACAAACTCTCTGCAGATAAGACGCTTCACTAAGCAGAGAGTGGGTGGGTAGATCGCTGTCCTCCTCGGAAGAGCCTCCCTCTGGAATGGTCTTCCTACCCCTCTCAAGCTTGAGCTGGATCTCCTTAAATTCCGGAAGCTCCTCAAGACCATCCTTTTCTCTTCTTCCTTCTCTCTCCCTCTACCCTTCTAACACCCCTTCTGCCTTAGTGAGTGACTGCCTGGCTCCCTCTGAGTTCCACTGGGCTTCAGGTCCCCCCGCCTAGTCCACAACCACCCCTCATCGCACTTGCATGTGGACCATCTCCCCCTGCACCCATGCAATCCCTTTTCTCTTCTTCCTTCCCTCTCCCACTGCCCTGCTAACACCCCACCTGCCTTAGTGACTGACTGCCTGGTTGAGTTCAACAGGACTCCAGGCCCCCCACCCAGTCCACCCCCTCCTTGCACTTAGCATATGGACCCTCTCCCCCATTACCCCATGCAATCCCTCGCACTTGCCCTCATGGCCTCCCCTCAGCACTTGCCTAGCCCTTGTGGCTTCTTCCCCCCTCACCTCCTTCACCCACCCCCCTTTTGTCTATTTCACTCTTTACCTTGCACTTCCTGTCCCACCCACACATATCACTTTCACACTTTGCCCTGGACTGATCATCATCTGATCTCATTCGCCCTTGAAACCACAGCTCCCCATTCTACTATCAGTATAGCCCCTGCTATTCCTACAAGGAACAAAAAGAACATTACAGCTGACAAACTCATTCCTCTGATCATCCCTACTTTGAATTCTCTCCCTGACTCTGCAGACCCATCTACCTTGGTCGAAGAATACAATAAGGTAATGTTATCCGCCTTAGACACCATAGCACCTTTGAAAATTAGAAAATGCAAACAGAAAAAACATGTTAATTCATGGTTCTCTCCCCACCTAAAAGCCAGACGACTCGAAAAACGTAAATGTGAACAGACATGGAGATTAAACCCTTCTGAAACTAACAAAAGCAACCTCCCCAAATTAGCCTCGCTATACAAAAAAGAAATAATCCTTGCTAAACAAGAATCCTACAACTTGCGCATCACTCAAGCTAAGTCCAACACTAAAGAACTATTCACAATCCTCAAAGAACTGGAAACACCTATCCAAACCCCTGACACTTGCCTTAAGGACAAAACCCGGTGCACTAGTATTCAGAGCTCTCCAGCTAACAATATAACGACTTTGCAGGCAAAGATTAACAACAAAAAGAATCCCTCCTCCTCGCCTGCAACTCCAACAACACTACGGCACTTGTGCCCTCAAACACCTCCTCACCTCTCACCCTGTCCGAAATATCTAAAACCCTTTTTAACTTTAAGAAAGTGTCCACTCTAGAAGTTGAAAAGGTTATCTTAACTCTCAAACCGTCCAACTGCCATGGCGACCCTTGCCCCACACAAATTATAAAGGATGCCGCAAGGGACCTTTCCCCTTTTATATCCAAACTCATAAACGCCTCATTCTCTTCTGGTACCATTCCCAACAACTTGAAACAATCATGGGTCCTCCCACTTCTAAAAAAACAAACACTTGACCCGACCATTCCCATAAATTATCGTCCCATTACGACTGTACCATTCCTGCTTAAAATTCTGGACAAGGTAGCGTACCTCCAAATTCAACAATACTTGGAATGCAACCACCTCCTAGGAGTACGTCAGCCAGGTTTTAGACCGCAACACGGAACGGAAACTGCACTGATTGACCTTAAAGCACAAATAGACACCCTGAGAGACAATGGTAACACAGCACTACTTCTGCTGCTCGACCTCTCAGCGGCGTATGACTTGGTTGACCATAAGACTCTCTGCCACCACTTAGACTCGGCCACCCACTTCTCACAAGAAGCCATAGGCTGGATTCAATCCTTCTTAGACAATAGAACTATGCGGGTCTTCGCACCTTCAGCAGCCGCAGACCCTATTCCTATCACTTGCGGTGTGCCTCAGGGCTCATGTGCTTCACCCACTCTGTACAACATCTTCACAAAGCCCCTTTTTGATGATCTAGACGGCCTGGGTATCACCTACACTAACTATGCAGATGATAAGCAGATCCTCATCCCGTTGACGGGAGATTATGACAAGGATTTGGCCTTTTTGAACAGAGTATATCTCATCATCCAGGCATGGATGGCCTCTCATGGACTATGCCTGAATGATGACAAAACGGAACTCCTCATTTTGGGTACTACGACGAATATCAATAAATTAGGCCATCTATATTCTAACTTCACCATAGACAATAACAATATCCCAGAAGCCAAGGAAGTGAAAACTCTTGGCTTCTACCTTGACTCTACTCTCACCTTCAAAAAACAAGTGAACTCCATGACCTCGACCACCACCTACACGTGTAAGCTAATTAGAGCAGCTAAGCCTTTCCTTACACCCAACAATTGAATCACTCTAGCAAGAGCCTTGGTATTATCTAAACTAGATTATTGTAACGCCCTATACATAGGTTGCAACAAATACATTACCAATAAGATACAGATTTTACAAAACAATGCTTTAAGAGCAGCCCTCAACATTCCCAAGAGAGCTCACATATCTGACTTCAGAATATCTAACAACTGGCTCTCCACCAAAGATAAAATCTTCCCCAAATCTGCCTCCCTAATTCATAAATGCTTACACATGGCCGCCCCCCAGTCCCTTACTTCCAGATTCCGGAGACAATCCACTAATCGACCCTCTAGAACAGCTAATACTAATCTACTTCTTGTGCCTAGATACAAACGTATAAAGACTGGTGGTAGTAGCTTCCCAGTCAAAGCTGCCCAAAACTGGAACTCACTCCCACCTTCCTTAAGAGAAGACATGCCCTACTCACGCTTCAGATCTAACCTCACCCAATGGATTAAGGAGCATGACATCTGACCTTCCACCACACCGCCACACCACTGTCCACTACTGCGTATAACTGTATATATATATCTGTAACTGTATAATTGTATATATTGTATATAACTGTGGCGTGATGCTCTTCATTAGCCCTTGCCCTCTTTTATGATACAAGCCAACACTGTTTATTATTATTTTGTACTGTAACGCACAGCAATGTAACCTAAGCTGAACAACCCTCTTTTCCTTCTTCTGCGCCCTAATACCTTCGGGTCTGGTGCGCATAATAAATAAATAAACAAACAAACAAATCACACTGACTGGCAGTCCCCCAGTCTCCCCCAACTGCACTTCTTGTTACTGGATTTGCACGATCCGAATGCTACAAGGCCTAGTAGGACCGTTTTTTTATCTTTCTCTCTTGTCCCCCTCCCCATTTCGTGACTTGTGGCACCTTGAAACACCGTTTGTTGCATTGGCCCCTTACAAATGCACAATAAAATAAATAAATAAATACAAATATAACATGCAAATTCCTCTTCCTGCAAGGAAGGATTCCATGAGAATCCAATATAAAAGTATGTAGCTCAGATTTTGCCACTGTAGTTTAAACAATCACAATAACCCTCTTTTCTTTATTGCAAGCCTCACAGCCTCTGGTTATAAAGTATAAACCTACAGAAGATATCTATCAGTGCTAGGCACATACTTCAGTTTGGGTGACCAATATTTCTCCATCTCTAATACAGCGCTTAAAATGTTATGGCTTATGTTGCCTGTTTCCCATGGTCAAACCCCAACATTCCAAATGGAATCTGAATGTGGTTCTTGACGCACTTTTATCACAAAATATTTGAACTAATGCTGATATCGGCTCTGAGATTGGTTTCCTGGAAAGTTGCCTTCCTGGTGGACGATCACATCCACCAGAGGGATAAGTGGCACACAAACCGTTTACTGTCTTCCATAGAGACAAGGTGGTTCTTCTCACTCATCCATCTTTCCTCTGGAAAGTGATATATCTTCCTGTATCTTTTCCAAACCCGGACTCTGAGCCTGAAAGAGTCATTCATTCATTGGATGTTAGAAAGGCCCTAACATTCTATTTGGATAGGACCAAACATGTCATAAAGTCCTCATAACTATTGTTTGGGGGAGCAAATAAGGATTTTCCTGCTTCTACAGCAACTATTTCTAGATAGATTGTGGTCTGTATGTTGGAGACCTACACAGTACAGAAATTATCTCAAACTAAAGGCCTTCATGCACATTTAGTAACAGCCAACACTGCTTCGGTCACTTTTCAAAGACACGTTCCCTGGGACTCCTTTGCAAAAACGGCAAACTGGGCGTCCCTGTTAGCCTTCTGCAAGCATTATTGTACTGACATGAGTTTGAGGGAGGATGCTCAATTTGGACATGCAGTCCTTAGAAACCTCATCAGTTAGGACGAAAATAGGACCTTCCACCGGCAGGGAAACATATGCTTCTGAATCTCCCAGAACTATGGATGAAATGGGATGGGACATAGGAATAAGTGAAAGCAACCCACCATAGTGGTTGCTATACACCCAGTCCATAGTCCCCTTTCCTCCATATGCTCACACTCATCCCCCAAAAATGCCTAAGCTTTCAGTCAGGACACGCCCTTTAAGCTTCGAAAAGGACTTAAGGTCAGGGCCCAGAGGTGGGGCTTGTGAAGGCAAAGCTTGTGGTTGCACATGCACCAGGCCAGCGCAGAAAATAAAAGAAAGATTTTTGTGGTGCTACGAAAAAAGGCTCTGGTCACAGGATAGAATGTCCCAGAAGTATGCAAGAAATAGGACTATAGACTCGGTGGACAGTAGTCACTATGGTGAGTAACTTTTTCTTTTTTATGCACATTGCTTAGATGGCAAGTAAAATATATTTTGTTAATCTGATTGACCCAAAATGCTCACTGACCAGAGGTCGCATTTCAAAGGAAGTATGCATAAGATGTGAACGGATTATGATCACCTAAAATCAAATGCAATTTATTACTTGTGGAACATTATTAGCTCAAGTCTGCCTAATCATATTTCCTAATTATGACATGTACTACTTATAACTGTCTATTTGCTTTTTTAGGATAAATATTTGTAGGATCAATTATTCAGAGATTCTTAACAATATTATCCTACTTATTAGTTGTTTAATATGTAAATTGCCTATGCTAAAGAGCTGATGTTTGATCATTTATTAAATGTATTTGATTATTGTGTGGAACTATGTAGTTATGATGTTGAAAGATTGTCTAACCAAATAACACAATAACAAATACCTAAAATCAATTTAGCAAGAGTTAATTCTTGCTTTGTCCTTGATTGTTCACATGGGGGCTTGGTAAGTTTAAATATTTGTTAGAGGCACATCTCACTCCATTTCTTATATTATGGCTTTCACACTCTGGCTGGGGGCAGACACAGGGTTTAACGGCCCGCCAGCCCCCGCTTTGCAGGCCCGAGCGAAGTGAGGGTCTCAGCTTAGCCTGCAGGCCGTTAAACCCTGTGTCTGCCCCCCAGTCGGGGCGTGAAAGCCATTCGCACCCTGGGATTTACCAGGGTGCAAGTAGTTTTCATTTTTTGCTCTTCCGATGGGAGATGAGCTCTGCGCAAGCCCTTCTCCTGTCAGATTTTTTTTTAAAATGGACAAAAAAATGGCTGCCGACATTAAAATAGAAAAGGGACTAGGTCCCTTTTTGGATGACGGAAGCCATTTTGGAACAGGATTTTCATGGCTGCCGCGGGCAGTGAATGCAGAATTGCGCCCAGCAAAAGCAAATTCTGATTGGTCAGACTGCCTTTCCGGGTGTGAATTCTCAGTTTGCCACGAATATGAGATAAGTGTCAATTAAACATTTAAAAGTGCATATGACGATCTCAAGATAGACGCTTTCCCATCTTTTAATAGTTCGCAAAGCACTTCTCTTTTGCACATCTCATGTTGGGTTGGCTTTAGGTGTACAGATATGTTGCGTAAGAAAACTCATGAACCATTCATTGTAACGTAGTGCTTGAACAATTGTCCTTGGTGACTGATTTTCTGAGGGAAAAGGTGTATAAAGTACCTTTGACATCGTTATTTGCGTTACATCATGTTCTTTAAATTAAGCTAGTTATTTTGTACAGCTTGAAATAACCATAGAGGCTGTTCCACCTTTGAATGGGATGGGACAAGGTATGATGGGATACAGAGAATCATTTGCTGAATAGCTATGCATTAAGTTTCTTTCCGGTTATAGGTATTTCAGTGGTTAAACATAGTACAGTCATAAAAGTCAAGGGCTGGGGGGAATAAGCTCATGACTTTTCTGGACTGAAGTGAGGTTTGAACAGTCATAAGCAGATACGGGCTCATAGTTTTAATACCTCTGATCCGTTTATCATTCAGGGTGGTTATATTGTTTGGTAAAGAGCTTGATCATGTGAACTTTTGAATGTTTACGCTCTTGCTATTGATCTGGGGAGTCTTATAAATGAATCATAGCTGTAAAATATTGTATCATTCTTTTGCTCCCTAATTGTACATCTTTTTTGCTATTTTTGCTTTTTTATATATAAATATAGCCCACTATGAGAACATCTATTTATTTTAAAAATCCATTTGTTTTTTCAGATATGGACTGAAACGTATTTCCTTTTCTTTTGCTTGTAATTTGGGGTGGCCTAGCATAAATTCTTTTTTATGGATGATTTCTGAATGCCAAAACCCAAATGGTTAGCAAGTGTATATTCGTCCTTTAGGTATGGGCACAGATGTTGATAGGAAGCAAACAGAAAAACAATTAAAGTCTTCAGAGCGTTACTTTCTAGATTATTTACATCTATGATTATTACATAGTAAATTGTGTAGAAATATGATTATAATTTGTTTGGATAAACTTGGCTTATTGTAGTACAACTCTAGGCTTTTCAAGGTCTACGATTGTGGAATATTATAGTACGTGTTTAGATGTATAACATGCTTTCCCAACATATGTTAACCTTTCTTGCAGCACACATGGGTGGCTCCATTCAGCATTAACTGGATTTTGATTATGAGTGACTGTTTTGATGTAGGTAGGTGCTCCTTCAGGGGTTTTGTATTTATGTTTCTGAAGTTTTGTTAGGGACCCTTATAACGACTTTAGATTTTAACCATGCTTTAGATCATGGTATTTGGGGTAGGATTAACTTCTTAATTGCAGGAGAACTAGACATCCATGTCTTTCTGGAGAGGAAGTGGACAGCAGAATTGCATAGGAAGTGGCGGCCACAGAAGTTAAAAGGTTAAGCTGTCTTGTTTCCCGGAACAGTTTTATCCCCATATCATAAGATGTAAATAGTGTTTGTAGCTTTGGTATCCAGCTGTGTAAGCAACCTAACACACCTACATATATCTGTACCTTTTCTTGCACCCCAAGGTCTTTGTACATTGTTCTCCAAATACTTACAACAATGTTTCTTTTTGTGTAAGCTTAATGCTCACAGTAAGGTTTTGCAAATCTATAAGTTACTGTTCATATGAATCGACATTTGACACATCATTTCAACACAGTTGGGGGTATATAACTACAAATACTTTCCTTTAGAAAAGGCTCTTTTTTCAAAGCCAAATGAAGGTGTGCACACCCTGCGAAACACATTTCAAAAGCTTAGTGTGCGTTGTACTTTTCAGTGAACTGAGTTACTGGTCCTCCTTTCAGTGAACATTCCATGAATATTACTAGATGTATAGGTACAAATATTCTGTTTCCTCTGTTGGCACAAGCATAATCCTCTGTTGCAACTCCGGAAGTTCACTATCACTAACATGCAACCCTGCGCCCCCAAACCCTCGAGCATCCGAATGTCCTTTTGCCATCTCCTCAGTGCCAGGTGGTCCCTTTTCCAACTGGAACAGATGACCACCTTCCCAGTAAATCCCCAGTGCAACAAGGATTTTTTTTGACACAATTGTGTAGGAACATTGTGTTTTTCGGGCTATTTACTCCCCACTTGTTTTGATGCGTGTTTTTGTTTACTCAAGTTTTCTACCCTTTGGGATGCCAGGGTCCCTCACCCCATTCTCCCTGCAGCAAGCACCACTACCCCAATGTCTAAAGACCTGTACTATAGCCTGGACTATGAAGGCATAGTACGACTGCCCTCTCACCTTAGAATAAAAAAATACATTTTAGGTTGGATTACCTACATATATTGAAGTAAGTCTGTGGGCAAGTATAGTCTTCATTACTTGAGGAGAGAAAAAATAGTTAATGCGTCTTTCTATTTTGAGGAACAACCTAATTAATTGGTTGTTTAGCCTCTTCTGAATAAACATGTAAAATGCACTTTGCGCAGAATCGTAGTTCTTTTTTTATAATTGCTAAGGTCTCTTTAATAATATATGCACTGCTAATTTGCGCAAGAACGTTTCTCGTCATCGCCTGGAAAATGGGAGTGAGCAGTGTAGTGCGCCTGACGAAGTGCAGGCCAGCACAGCTGTATACAAACTGGCTTTCACTGTTTCAAGGAGTGCATCCTCAGGTAACCGCTGCACTCTGATGCAGATGTTCGTGAATAGTTCACCTCTGTGTGACGCAATGGATGATTTTGTTGCAGGCAAAAAAGAAGTCCTTTCCTGCAACTTATTAAACGAATATTTGCACTCGTAAAATCAGACCTGAGCCAAAAAGGCACACACTGTGTGGCTACAGATCTCCACACTCCACAAAAAACAAACCATGCATCCCTCTGCATGACTTCTGCCCAGTGGTCTAATGCCTAGTTGTCTCACACATCAACGGGGAAAGCACTCTACTTACTGGGCTTTCAGCTTCACTCCTACCCCGCCTCAAAGCAACCCATCATGCTACAGCCCACCTCTTTACAGGTGCTCACAAATTCGCCAGCATCTTTCCAACACCGTGCAAGCTTCACTGGCTTCACATCCCGCTCGGTCTATATTTAAAACTGCATATATCACCTACAAATCAGTCTCTAACGGAGCACAAACATACTTTCCAACAAGCTCCACCCCCCTGCAGGCTCAAGCATCCTCAAGAAGCAAAACTACCAAACGGTTGGGGTCTATGCTAGCCTGTAAAGAGAATCCTCAGAAGCAGTCCTTCTCCTGCCAAGCCGCGACCATCTGGAACTCAATCCCGATAGAGGCTCAAAATGCCCTCCACCATCCTCCAGTTCCACAAAACACTAAAAACATGTTTTTTTCAACAATACCTGCTGGACAAATAAAGATCCCTCTGTCTCTCCACCAAGAGCACTGTGCTACTGTATAAAATGCCAAGCCCACTGCTCGCACCATCCCGTTGTAAAGCGCTTCTGCTCTTGCTCTAAAGAAACCGTTCCGGAGTGGTTTCGTTTTAAAATGAAAGTGTAGGAAGAAGTTGAAACTTGCACTGTCAGTGCACTGCAGTGGACGTTCTCTTAAGCAGCAGGCACATGTGTTTTGGGATTTGTATTGTGCATGGGAGGGCCGTAGCGATGGGGTTTGTGGAAGCGGTGCAGACCAGTAGGTAACATAGTTCCACTACTTCTTTTTGTACACTTTGAGCACTGTCTAGGACACGTGGCGATTGAGCCCTCCTCTTGTAATGACCATTGACTGACCGTGCTCTGAAACAGCCAAATATACCTAACTGCGAGTTAGACACCACTCATCTATCCTTCAGAACGTCACCCTATCGATCCTGAAGTGTGACCCTTCTTTGGGCATGCAGGACAAGCATACCAAATAAGAAGCTTGGACGTCGCTACCACTATTTTCTGTAAAACGCTAGCAAACAGTTGTGTGAATACAAGTCCTGCGATACTCCTGGGACACCATTTTATAACAATGTATGCCTAAATCACTGGATGACCTTTCACTATACAGCCACTTCTGCCTAAAATGCTAAACCTTTAGAACAGTTCCATTGAAGTATATTTTGATAAATAGCATGCACATATATTTAGTCAAGGTATTGTTGGCTTACCCTGTATTCTTGTCTATGCTGCTCCCCTTCTTAAAGTTGGCCTTGTTTACTCAACCACAGGTACCTCTAGATGAGACCAAGGAAAAGTCTGTTAGCCTGTGTTTGGGAAGGCAACACCCGCTAATTACCCTAGGCCTGGAAGATTGAACCTAACAGTAAACTATACACATGTCTAGAAAAAGATCTGCAGTTCATTTTCAGAAGAAATATGGATGTATCAGATTCATAATTCTTATTTCTGATGTTTGTCAATCTGCTTAGAATCGCATGCTGTGCATAGTCCGACATCCAGTGGTAACCGCGGAGTATTGCATCTTGTCTTTCGAGAATCGAAAGGGGACGTCGACATGGGCGTGCCTTTAACACTATCCCTATGTGACGTGTGGTGTACCCAAGATCCCTCACGCGTCGAGGTCCCTCCGATTGTTTTTTTCCGCCCGGATAACTGGTCGCCCTTATGCAGAGTTCGTAAAGAACATTGCTATTGTCCAACGACTTTTGGTTGAATTATTCTATAAAAAATATTCACCCCTTCCGTCCCTTGTCTCGACGGCTGATCCAGTTTCTGCCGAAGACCTGCGAGATTCGACGGAAGGTGATCCTGTCGGCGTTGCCGACCACGTGGCCGGGCCTTCGCCGGCCTATAGAGTAGGGAGAGTGGGGTCAGGGAGGACATTTCTTTTTAAACTGAAAATGCCTTTCCCTTTCTTCCCTCTTTTCCAGTTGGTCTTAGTCACTCTGTATAACCTCAGCTATGTAGAGGACTCAAAAGGACAAGCACAGACGGTGTAACCGGTGCTTGCCGCTCGATCATAAAGAGGAAGGGTGTGCGGCCTGTAAGCTCCTCCACCCCAAGACTTTGAAGGAGCATAGAGTAAAACGGTGGGCGGCCTACGGTATGTCCAAGGCCGGGACTTCTCCCACTGCCGCTACCACTGAATGTGACGACGGCGAGAGTGACTATCAGGCCTCTGAACCGGAGGTTGTTGACCTTTTGACGGAACGCTCTCGTTCCGTATCGTCTGTCCCGGCCCCGATAAGCACGGCGTAAGCCCTACTATGGGGAAGTCACATCCCGGCGACAAAGAAAGACACGTGCATGACACTAAGCACACAACCCCTAGCCTTATTTCGACTACGTCCAAAAAGACTTTGGTGCCAACGGGTGCACTGGTACTTCCGGTGATACCTGCCGAACTACGAGTTCGGCAGCCCTCCCCGCAGCCGCTTGCGCGCCTAGCGACTGGGCAGTCCAAGACAAAGGGCGCTACTCCCCAAACACATAGTTCCATCGACACGCATCATGGGAAGGCATACGGCGATGACAAGCATAAAAAAGTTAAGACCTTACCACCGCCGAAAGTTACAGCACTGCCGGAAAAGGTGGCAGATAAAGGCAAGCAGACTCCCTTACAACCGTGAGATGTACCTATGTGCCTCCCGACGGGTGAGGACGTCGAGGTCAGCCAGGCAAGGATTGTGGCTGCCGATTCCCATAAATGGCAGGCTAGGGGCTCTCAGAAAGTCTTAGAAAGACCCAAAGATCTGCAGAGATCTAAGGATAGTGTTCAGAAGTCGAGGGAAGGGCACAGGGATACCTCACCTTTGTCGGCCCCGCCAGAGGATTTCTCTGAGGGAGAGGAAGGACTTTCTTTGATGTTAAGGCACAGAGCTCTATGTTTTTCGACGGAAGAGGGTGCAAGGGACACTTTTTCGATGGAAGACTATGAGAGTGACACCTTTCCACCCCTAGACCATTGTAGATCGTCAGTCTGGATTAGGGAAAAGTTTGAGGACTGCATGGAGAGGCTGGACAAGTTTGTTTTACAGGCAGAACAACCTAAACCACGCAGGCCAAGGGATGAAAGCCCTGCTAACCCTAGATCTACATTTCAAGGCTTTTTGACCACTCTTTAGAAGAGGACATTTACAATTATGACCTCATTGAAGAAAACATTCTACCAGTTAGGGTACAGGAGAATCCTTTTTATAGCGAGGAGGAACATGAGCCCATTGGAGATGAGCCCATTGAGGATGATCCTACTGAAGGCTGGGGGGAGGAGCCAGATGTGGATGACCCTCAACCTTGGCAGTTCCCAGAGCCACAGGACCCAGACCCAGATGTTCTGGCCTTGGTCTCTCTTCAGAATACCCCGACAAGAAATCCTTCTCCTATTGATGATCAACTAACATTTAATGTAATGCTACGTAAAGAAGCTGATCACTTTAAAATTGTCACTGTAGAGACAGCACCTGAAGCCGACTTTGTTAAGGATATACTCAAAGAGAAGCCGCCAACCAGCCAAGCCATCCCTCTACTCAATTCAATTAAAAAACACCTTGCTCCATCTTTATCTACACCGGCTCTTACGAGGGGGGTAAACCCAAGAATTGAAAAACTTGTCTGCCCCTCTCCATCAGACCCTCTATATATTTGAGGTCATCCCATCCCGGATTCTTTGGTAGTCACTACCACAAGAAAAAGAGCAGGGGTCCCTTTATCAACAGGCAAGGCTCCCCCTGACAAAGAAGGGAAAAGACTTTATGCCCTGGGTAAGAGGATTACCACAGCAGCAGCGTACTCCACGTGTATCGCCAATAACACTACTCTATTGGCTAGTTACGCAGATGCGCAATGGGCTTTAATTTAAGAAGGTCTACTAGATGCTCTGGAACCTCTACAGACCCATCTACTTTCCACAGTCTCTGAAGGTAGGCAAGTTAACCAAAGTATTTTAAAGAACACTTTGGATTCTGCCGAGACAGCCAGCCGAGCCTTCGCTCAAGGCATTCTCCTCAAAAGACATGCGTGGCTTCGTAATTCAGGGTTAAACCTGAAACACAAGCATCTCTTATAAACAAACCAGTGGAGGAATCCAACTTGTTTGGGAAGGCGGTCGGTGAGGCCTCAGAGACCGCGAAAAAAGAACATGAAACCCTAAAGAGTTTGGACCAAATGACTCAGAGACCTTCCACAAGGCGAGGATTTGGAAACAGAAGGTTTTTTCGTGGCCAATGCTCCACTCACCAACAATACTCTTCAGGAAACAACTTGAACTCTATACAGGGAACCAATACTTACAATACCCCGTACCCCAAAGGAGACAGCGGCGTGGTAAGAGAAGAGGCAGGAACCCGATCCCCAGAGGTTCTACTGCCTCAGGCTCCAAATGACTCGAAGATTTGGGTCCCCTCCCATGCCTCTCTGGTCGGGGGCCGGCTGATATCATTCCTGAAAGCATGGGAGGGAATAACCACGGACCAGTAGGTACTAAAAACCTTAGCTCACGGGTACTGTGTAGAGTTCAACTAATCCCCAAAGTACAGACCTCCACGTCAACGAAGACAAACACCATAACATCTTTGTATACTTCTTCAAGAAGTCGAGATACTGGAACAAAAAGGAGCCATAGAGTGCGTACCTCTATCACAGGTAAAGGAGGGTATTTATTCAGTGTACTTCCTTGTACCCAAAACGGATCTAAACATGTGCCCTGTTCTAGATCTGTTTCCTCTCCCACTCCCAGTGAGATGCAGGGCGACACTTAAAATTCTCTTGTTGGTTTTTAAATGCAATCATGGAATTGCCCATTCCAGCTTCTCAGAGAAACCTACAGCATGTATACTTGGATGCTATCTGCGGTCCACCAACCAATCAGTGGCTCCCAAGTCAAAATGTAAGACCAGAGGTGATAGTTTTGCTGTCCATGACTGGTGCCCGTGGAGCACTTTCGTCCTGGGTATATGGATCTTAAGTATCTTTTTACGTCTCATTAATGCTGTCAAAACTTTACTTTTGGATCTTTAACCTCCTGTTCCTTCCTTTTTGTCCCATTGGTCCCTGGTTCATTGATTATTTTAGTTCTCTTTTGCACGAAGGTTCAATTTGTTTCATGGTTTCATGCGCATAGTAAATGTATACATCAAATCAAGTAAAATTACATAGTAATAAATACAACAAGACTAGTTTGAACGATATTTAAGACACATATTGTTTCTGTCTGTTGGAATGTCTCTTTGGTCCTTCTTAGCAAAATAATAAAGGTTATGCATGATCAGTTTTGGGCAGGAGGCCCGTAAAACGTTGCCTAAAGATAAAACCAACAGCGAAATGTTACAATAGTTGTCTCATGGTGTGGGTGGATACGACACGAGCTAAGAGCTCGCTTCTGACATTGGGCATGCTTGCAAGCTTCACAAGCTCGAATCCCGAAGCGGACTAAGATCTTCATCCTTCCAAGGTCAAACAATTGAGTATCATTAATAACAGTTATTGCTAGAAAACTGACACAAAGCACTATATAAAATTCGGATATTATTGTAACCGTAATGAAAGCGAAGAATTAGGAAGATTGCAAAAATGGTATGTAGTGGCCATTTGTAAACATGAGACAATTTAGAAATTCTATAATTGGTCTATGTTCACAAAGATCACCCCCTTATTCGCAGTAGAAAGTGGATGTTCATCTTCTCCATTCTAAATGAAAAAGGAGAAGGGACTATATGTTCTTCATTTCATCGAGGAGCAGGATATACTTGGTATATGTTTCTGCACAATCTATAGAAACATCCGTAGGTGTCTTTATTACATGCCTGTTTTGAAAGCACATCTGCCCTGCAGTAAGAACATTAAAATACTGTTTGTTTGATAATATTACTATTGACGAAAAGACAATTTCGAAATCCTCTAAAGGCCACTCATTCACCCACTTTTTACAGTGAAATGCTGGAAGGTGGGGGTGAGACACAATTTGATGGGGCCTGATTCATAAAGACGGGCGCACCACTTGCGACCATTGATTGCCTTGCCTGCTCCATATGGTGCTGCACCATTTCTTGAATGTATATGTAAGGATATTTAGCACTGGTGTATTGTGTTTTGCGGGAGCACAGCTGCACATAACCTGCTAAGGCCAGCTAACACTCAATAAAACCCCCAATCAATCAGTGGACCTTATTTCGGGAACAGTTTCCTATAAATGCACATAAAACAAAGCTACAAAATGTTACCAGTCATAACTATAAAAATATGTCACAAAAAGAAATATAACATACTTGTTTCATTTTCATTTAGCCATTATGTCCGATGCAGCCCCTAACATAATACATGAAATAATGCCCTGTCAGATTTCATGATTGTCCATTGTAGGAAAAGAAAAGCTTGTCTACAGTTGTTCATTGTAGGAAAGGAAAAGCTTGTCTAAAGTGCCCAAAGGTAGCAACATGTAGGAGTGGCACAGTGGTCCTGTTTCTTACCTTTGCCTAATACGGGCAACGTGGCATAACATGGCTTAAGGTTAAATACAATCTGAACAAAAGGGGCAAAAGCAATTTGACACTAAAGTGTTTCAAAGTGATCATCTGCTCCATTGAGCTTGATGGAATTAAAGCAAGCTTGAGTGATTAAGCTTTTATGTTTCTATTGCAAATGTGGCTGCATCGTTGTTATCAATAGAAATTATCTCTAGGTGCCTGTTCAATGTTTTATTTAAGTCTACATCTTCTCTCTCCCTCTTATACAATGTTAATAAAACATGTTTAATCTTGGATACCTCTGATTTAGTTCACATAGAATGGCAAAGGCTATACATAGGTGTTTAATTTATCTTATTCAGTAATAACATGACTCAGGCAAAGTACCTCTCTTCCTCTCTGAGGCTGGATGATCTCCTTTAGTAGTTTATAGGATAGTTGTCAACCCTCTTTACAAATCCTTAGGTATAAAACTGCAGGATTTACTCTAAATATATCCCCTAAATATGTACACCTAATTACATAAGTACTGAATAATTGGGAGCCGAAGGGCCGATTCATGGAATTTATTCACGGTTCAAAGTGACTTTGCACTGCTGAAAAGTGACTTTGAACTGCCGACACAAACCCTGTTCATGGAACTGCGAAAAGTGTTATTTTTACAGCGCAAAGTCTGTGCAAAGTAATTTTGTACTGCAAAAACAACTATGCACTGACTTTGCACAGACTTTGCACTGCAAAAATACACTTTGCACAGTTCCATGAATCATGGTTTGTGTTGGCAGTGCAAAGTCACTTTTCAGCCGTGCAAAGTCACTTGGAACCGTGCAAAAAATGCCATGAATCGGCCCCTAGTTGGTAGGCGTAATATCCTCTTTCTAACTGAATTCTCATTTCTCTGTAAGCCCTTTGCTTCCTTAAATTCCAAAACACCAGAACCATGAATACCCACTGTTCTAGCTTTGGCATCATAGGCTCCTAAGATATTGTGTATGGGTTGGCTCACATTATGTAAAGCAAACCTACCCTCCCAACTCCCCTAGACCCCAATTGCTTGGTGCACCCTACAGGATTCTTTTGATGCATGTAGTTGGGGAGAAAATGTAATTTGGAAGAGCATACCTAGGAAGTCCTAATGTTTAGTCACTGCGATAGTTTCCTGGTTAGTACAGTGAATCCGAGATGTGGTTTTCCCTGTATATGTACATGTCATAATCAGAGATTTTCACACTTTAATTTCTAGCCCCAATTCCTCAATATATTTAGTGTAGCCACCAAGTAAACTCTGAGGGGCACACGGAATACAGTCCAAACGAACAATACTGTCCCGAGATAACATTCAACATTTGTAAAATTAAGTGAGATTCATAAATGGCGGTAGTCAGAAGAAGCATCTAGGTTAGAGGTGAAATTAGTCATGCTGAAAGATGGCAGGATCCCTGGGTGGGATAGAATGGCCTTTCAATGGCAGGGTGTCCATGCTGCAGGTGCAACAAAGCGATTCAGAAATGGAACAGAAGTGTCCTTTATGGTGGAAACTCCAGAGGAGCGTTCAGTTGACTCCACTGGTATGGTATCATGACCCATGAAGTGGGACAGACCTACCTTTGGGTTCATTCAATTTTCTGTTGAGGTGAAATAAGTAAGTGTGAGCTTTGAAATGAGTTGAGATGTTGTGGCCCATGGGGTGGAGCAATGGTGTGTGTTTCCTGAGACAAGGGAGCATGACCCCTGAGGGGAAGGTAGTGGCCATTTGCGATTTGGTGGGCGGTTATGAGTTTTAACTGCGTTTCTGTTAAAGACAACAAGGTGTACAGATTTTGATTTTCACATAGTCCTGTAGTTCTTTATTTAAAATATTTTGGTGTCTTGCCTGTTTGAACCTTTTTGGACTTTTGCATGTTCTGTGTTTCACAAAAGAAAGGGACTCTGCAATGTCCAGCACTATAGTTGTGAAAGTTGCTGAAAAGCAGGTGCATTTAATAGACGAAGATGTCTATATTCCTTCTAAACTGCAGTATATTTCCGATAAAAGAAGTTGCATGGCTGCATTTTAGCTGTCACTCATTATTACCTAATCAAAATGTCAGTAATGCTCTTGTGAATAAATGTATAGTTGCTGTTTCTGACAGATGGGCGGGGGCGTTAATTGTGAATCCCATGTGCCTGTGTGTCCCTTCTCAGTTATGTTAGTGACAAAACTCAGCTCTTTGTTCTTCTATGCACACCTGGCAGTCCAAATACAAGGTGGCTGCCATTCCAGAGACAATTGTGTGTTGCTCTGATTGTACTTTTGCTATCCCATACCTTTCTTGCCCATCACCTTCCAGATGTTGAGATATATTAAACAACATGGGCTATTAATGCCTAGTACACATTTGGGTGCCCCAAACGTGTGTTTTAATGTTTATGTTAATTTTTTTGATAAATGGCTAAGGGAGCTCTGTGTAGAGTATATCATAATGTAGCATGTTTATGTTCTATCACGTGTGTACATCAAGGCTCAGCATTTCAACTTGCCACTAGACATTGACAATAGATAATTATTGTCTCTGGTCAAATAATAAAGGGTTTGGTGTGTGTATATTTAGAATTGTGAGGGGGAGAGGCATTCTAGTAGCTTGCAAACTTGACATTTTTACAACTTGACATTTTTACTCCTATGTACGTGTCTCCTCGCCCCCAATAAGATTGAGGTTGTTTGATGTTAACTGCTTGATGCAAACATTGGACGAATAGTGCCATGTGGCCCATCCAACCTCCAGGATTCTGTAACTGCCATTAAGAACATCTAATGCTTAATTTTATGGCATTGCTACCATCTGACAATATTCCTGGACCCACTGTAATTTAGTCACAATGTTCAGAGTGATGGTTGCATCTGCCTCAATTTAATTGACATTTAATGGTCTTGTGTCACATTCGGTGCAACAGGACTGCCTTGACCTCAGCGACATACCTGCATCAGAAATTCCCCCTACATTACAGGGCCGCAAACTGAGTTGGTGACAAAGGGACGTAAACATCCATGCCAATTGCAAGGTGGGCTTTTAATCGCTGATGCATGCTACTACGGTCCATCACACTACTTTTTCCTGCAATATGTATGCCCACTTTTGCTTGTTTCTTCTCGCTACTCACCTTTGCCATTTTTTCTAGCTGTGTGAGGCCTTGTTTTGTGCTTGTAGTCATCAACGGCGTAGTTATGATATGACATTTATAACGCGCCTACACAGTATTTCAAGTTATTGCATATGTTTTCGTTTTCTGCAGGGCTTGTTTTGATTTACTCAGTAGTTTCAGAATTAATCCTGTGTAACCAGTTGCTGTGCTTTTAAATTCCCATTAGCTTCGACACCTGCTAGCCCTTCATATTGGCGATCCAGGTGATCAATGGGTGCTTGCAACCAGACTTTGACCCTTGAGGTTCGTCGAGCGTCGGGCTTCGTTGTAGGTGCTAAGTGTTTTCAGTTACCTAGGAAAGCCCAGAAGGGGTGCAAGAAATGTGCAACACTTACACATTTCTTGTTACTGAGCTCTGAACCCACGCCCTGTTCATTTTTATAAAGTGTAATGGTAATAACAGCCCCATTTCATGTTATTTTTAATAAATTCTTTTGTGTGGTGTGAATACATGGCGCCAGTGTCTGATTTCCGAGGCCCTGGATTCCAATGAACCAAATTGGGCGCTTGAGCTTCTGCTGGATGAAGAGCACACAGTTACTGAAAGGTTTCATTCAGTAGTATGTGTTTGTCTTCATTGATTTCGCTGAAAGTGCCTTCCACATACTGTTGTATGGACTTACTCAACCCCTTTCCATTCCCGTCTACCCCAACTCAATACCCCCATTCGCTTGGCCCTCACTCAACCCTCTTCTGTTATAGTTGATAATAATAGCAGTTTCATTTTTATATAACTCCTTAGAATTTACACCTCTTGTATCTAAGAGCGCCACAAAAAGTGGCATTATTAGCCCACTTGTGTGTTATGCAATTTATCGACCTCGGAAGTAGGCTGCAAAAACTGTGATTGCCAGCTCGTCAAATTGAGTACCTTTTATAGCTTAGTGAGTAAATTATTTCCCACTTTAAGTTGGATAATAAACAAATGTCACCAGGCCAGACAGCAAAGGCTTACCTGCTTTCTCGAAGCCACGTCTACCTTTTTCACTTCGCATACCGAAAAGGGAAAGCCAAAATCTCAATATCCTTTGTAAGGCTGAACCAAACTGTTAACATAAATAAACTGTCATGGTATATTATGCAGCACAAGCAAGTCAGGGACCTTTTTAACCCTGCAATGGGTGTGCGCAAAATTAAACTGCTTTTTATTTTTACAATCCCCAAATAGTTTTTAAGGAGGCCTCCATCCCGCCTCGCACCCAACCTCCACCAGCGCCCTTTGTCCCAATAGACCAGGAACCAGACCGGTGTGTTGTCAATGAACACTTTATTAATTTATTATTGTGATATCAAATCAGAACAAATAGATGACAGCATCCACTATTGATGTGGCAACACAAATGCACAGACTTCTAGAAAGTAACCAGGTTAACAGAGGCTGCAATGCCACTCCTATTTTGTTTCATGAAAAGCAATGCCAAACAATTCCACTCAAATGATTGCAGGAAGGTTAAGCACTCCACCTGTGACAATGGAAAATAGGTTTTCAGGGATTGAATACCACTGCTATGGGACAGCACACAGGATACTTCAGGCTGCTTACACTAGGAGACAAATAGGGCTTCAAAACCGACTAGCTATCACACATTGGAAATTCGATTTTACTACAGGCAAAACATGACAAAAAATAAAAATAAAATAAAAGGGAATGCAATTCAAAATCCGGGATCAGGGTACAGTAGGGGAAGAGAAATAAACTAGGAAAAACGGGTTTAAACAGGTGAAGTGAAATATTTTGAAAAACGAAAAATGGAAATCACACTATTTCTTGCTAGGTCTGGAAAGGTCAGACAAGCTCCCAACCATGATAAACAAAGCAAATGCAATTCAAAATCTGCGCTCAGTATATGATAGGGGAAGAAGGATAGAGTAGGAAAAACGAGTTTTCAAAAGATAAAATACATTTTTAGAAAAACAAAAATGGAAGTCACCCTTATTCTTGCTGAGGCTGCAAATGTCACACACGCTCCAAACAATGGGAAACTTACATATGAGCTCGGTTTTTAGTTAAAATGACAGAGGCACATAACAGGGAGACTTTGGGCAAAGGGATTACTCACAATAAAAAATCGGTTTGGGTTCAAAATGTCTGATACAAATGGGAATTTGTTTTGAAACCCTCTTAATCACATGAAAAAATTGGGTTTTAGCTCTTAATGAAAGGGCTTCTTGGGGAATACTTTATATTTATAATGACTCGCAAGACACAGAGAAGGGAGAGATAGTTTCGAATGCTACCTTTCCGTATCACGTGAAGTAATGTGGGAACTATTTGATTTAATAAGCCAAATATACTAAGGATATACACACGCACTGGAAATTCTTAAATGGAAATGGCGAAAATGCTCAGACGTACAACGGATTCTTCCACAAGAAAATAACTATGCAGGCAAACAAAGGACTTTTCAGGGGGAAAAGGACTATAATGAACAGGCAAACAAGGGGTGGTTTTGTTCCATAGGAAAAATGTCTTAAATGCACAGCTGAACAAAGGATTTGTCAATGGAAGAGTTACCACAATGCACAGCCAAATATAATACTTTTCAATGGAAATGACTGAATTTCACAAACAGATAAAATAGGGGATTTTTCTCTCTAGGGTAGTGCTTAAGAAGATAGGACTTGTTTAATCTATGGCTGGGGAGATCTATAAATACAAGAGAAAAAGGGATTTATTGTCATCAAGGGACACCAGGGCTTCTCTGCTGGGACCATCTAGTGGTCAGTCAAGGCCGCTCTCTGTCCTCCAAATCAGCTTCTGCAGCTCCCTGCTTCACTCCCAAACTAGAACCACTTCTGCAAAGATAGCTCCAGATTTTTGGTCAGCTGCTTGCCTTCGATTCTGCAGAGAGAATCCTCATTTAAGGTGGAGCAACCTATTTATAAGGCATATGATATCACAGAGATGTCATCCCTCTCGCACAACTGATAGGGCAGTGGTCAAGGGTTCCCTCCCCTCTGCGATCCGGTAGGTCCAGAGAATGGGGGAATGATTTGAGACGCCAGGGGAGGATACCCCATTCATCATCTGACTGAGACAGGGGGTTGGATCTGGATTTTGTACATGGAAATCTCACATTTTGACAAATGCCCTTTATCATCAGATTGTGCCACATATGCCAGCATTTTTCGGACACTATATTTGTGAATCAAATGATCCCACGTAGAAGTTTGTAGGTTATTCTATGGCCGTGTTATCGTTTTTCCTCATTTGCTCCCCACCGATATTCATGAAAAATCTTGCATTCGGTGGGCGGGATATTGATTATCTTTTTCACGTTTCCCCTATTCTCCAGCATTGGATCTTTCATGGATTCACATGCTTAGAATATTCCCCGTCGTCAGACTGGGACCCCTCGGTACACATATATAGCCTTTTCCAATAGGAAAACTTCCGACACTTTTGTGTCCTATCTACGTCCTTTTAGGACCCGCCTACGCACGCTCCGTAGGCCGTCCCCGTATAAGAGGCCCGCCCCCCCGGTTCCCCCTCAGATTTCAACCATCTCCAAAGTAGTGGGATCTCCTCGTGTTGTCTTACTATTTTGTACAAGGTTGCATTACTGGAATTTGAGTACAGAAAATGTCATCCGTGTCAGGAAAAGCGCTGTTCCGCCCATGCGCGACGTGCGGAAGTTTACGAGGGGGACGGACATATGGATTGTATATATTGCCTCCACCCTCATCATTCGGTGGATAACTGCGACATATGCAAAGGGTTTTCTCAAAAAACCCTCAAAGACCGCAGTCGACGACTGGTGGAATGGAGGTAGGCTCCACACAATCGGCGAAAACATCACGCCGCGCTACCTTGTCGGAACCACCGGCGAAGAAATCTCGACCGACGGAAAAAGAGTGGTCTGGAAGTCACTCAACTAGAGACTCCTCGTCAAAGAAATCATCTTCATCAAAAAAGCATGAAAAGGAAAGGAGATCCTCCTCGGGCGATCATCATAGATCGACCACGAGTCGAGAGTCGAGTAAAAGCAAGCCAAGTGTGGAAAAGGCGGGACCGCCAAAACCACCTGCTAAGTCACCGTCGTCAACGGCGGCCAAGTCATCGGCCTCCACCCTGCCACTTACGCAGGTGGCATCCACCGTCCCACCGACAACGACATCGACGATGGCCTCGTCGACGGGGGTTCTACAGGAGGCCTGGAGGCCTGAAGTTTTTCATCCGATCCCCCCGGATACTTTACTACAAGAACAGGCTGTGTTGCTGTCCTCGGAGGACGAGAATGAGAGAATAGCTGGCCCAGCAGACCTAGGGCTACAAGTGGCTGACAAGTCGTCCACGAGGGGATCCGTTATACCGGTATCTGCCCCTCTTCTTAATCCTCAATCTGTTTTGTCGTTGGAAATTCTGTCCACGCTTCAGTCGTTGTTACAGTCGTTGGACCAGAGACTACCTCAGGCAAACCTGCCACAGTCACCCGTTCACGAGCCGGGCCCGTCCCGTCAACCGACGCACCTACGCACGCCAATCTCAGCACTGGCACAAGTTGGAAGGTGAGCTGCCAGATTCAGAGTCTGACAGGGAAGCCATGTCGGATATCTCATCATCCCCCTCCAGGGATCCAACCTGGGAGTCAGAGGTGGAGTTGGAAACCCCTAGAAGCCCAGCTCACCCGTCCCCTCCGGACGACATTGCATCATTCCATTCTATGATGGAGAAGGCATGCAAAGAATTTGGTTTGTCCCAGGAAGAACAGAAAAAGGACTGTTTTTTGTTCGACCACATGGGTAAGAGAAGGAGGTCTGTGTTCTCGATACCAATACTAGACCATGTATGGAAGGAGGGGTTGCAGACAAAAAAGTGCTATCCGTGGGAGCGACCACAGTAAAGGCCGCAAACTCTCTGGCAATTGTTGCCAGATACGATAGGGAGATGTGGCACAGGCTAGCTCCGTTGCTTGATCATCTTCCGGAAGAGCATAGGAAGGCAGCGATGTTTCTCGTCCGAGAAGGTGAGGAAGCCTCAAATCACGCAATAAACATCGCGGTGGACCTCGCTGAGTCAGGCTTCAAGCAATTCAATAATGGGGTCATATTACGTCGACAGTCATGGCTTAAGTGTACCTACTTCAGGCCAGAAGTACAATACAAAGTTTTAGATATGCCCTTTGAGGGAGACCTTCTTTTCGGTGAGAAGGTGGACGAAGCCCTAAAGGGAATGAAAGAGGACTCGGACACGGCACGTTCATTGGGTGCCCTCCAGAGTGGCAGAAACTATAAGTCTTTTCGTCCCTTTAGAGGGGCTTCAGGTAATTCAAGATTCTCTGCATCTGGAGACAGATCCTTTGGCAGATCAGCTTACCCCTCCCAGGGATACAGACGTGCCTCCCAAACCGTCGCCGGAACTTCCAGACTTCCAGGAAAAGACCATCATATCCGTCGTCGTCGAGAGACAAGCAAAATAAAGATCAGCAGTGACATACAACACACCGTTCTGGGGGGAAGAGTTTCAGCATATGTCGACGAATGGGAACGAATAACGACGGATCAATGGGTGCTGGATACTATAAGAAACGGACACTCTCTACAATTCAAACACAGCCCTCCGCAAATTCCACCTGCGTTCACCGCTCATTCCCACCTGAAGATGCTGCAACAAGAGGTAACACTCATGTTAGCAAAGGGCGTGATAGAATTAGTTCCAACATCACAGAGAGGTCAAGGAGTCTACTCAAGATATTTCGTCGTAAAAAAGCCGAACGCAAATGGCGTCCCATTTTAGACTTACGCAATCTCAACAAGTCTTTAAAGAGCCTAAAATTCAAGATGCTCACTCTGCAGGAAGTGATCCGCGCCGTTCAAGAGGGGGATTTTCTAGCGTCCCTGGATTTACAGGACGCGTATTTCCATATTCCAATGTGTCGGAAACACAGGAAATTCCTAAGATTTGTAATAGGGCGGACTCACTACCAATTCACGGTTCTTCCTTTTGGGCTCAAGACCTCCCCCAGAACGTTCACGAAATGCCTGGCTCCAGTAGCGGCCTGGCTAAAGAAGCAAGGCCACCATGTATACCCATACCTCGACGACTGGCTGGTAAGGGGATCCTCCCCAGCGTCGACCAACACAAGTTTACAAGCCACCATGCAGCTTCTACAACAGCTGGGATTCGCCATAAACTTCGAAAAATCCTCTCTGCAGCCATCGAGATCGCTGGTATTCCTGGGGGCACAGTTCGAGACCCAGTTAGGGCTAGTGAAACCTTCTCTCGACAGAACCTCAAGACTCAATCAACAAGCATGCCGACTATGGCGAAACACCAAGATCTCAGTGAGAAAATACGTTTCGGTCCTAGGGGCCATGGCATCCTGCATCCATCTGGTGGAAAACTGTCGCCTATTCATGAGGCCAGTCCAGGAATTCCTCGCGGATCGATGGACGCAGGCTCAAGGATCGTGGTCAGACAAGATAACCATCGACGACGACAAGCTGCTTCGGACCCTTCAGTGGTGGCAGAGTTTCCACAATCTGAACAACGGCGTACCCCTACAGGAGCCGGAGTTTCAGCAAACCATAGTCACGGATGCGTCGCTAACCGGATGGGGAGCTCACATGGGTGCTCTCCAAACGCAAGGTCGCTGGTCTCCAACGGAGTCACTCCTACACATAAACGTGTTAGAGCTCAGAGCATTACGATGGGCCTTGAAAGCATTCCTACCACACATCAAGGGCTCGCGAGTACGAATACTGACCGACAATACAACGGCCATGTTTTATCTGAGGAAACAAGGAGGGACGCGATCAAGAACTCTTTCCATAGAAGCCCAGAAAACATGGCATTGGGCATTAAAGCACGAAATTTCCATCGTGGCTCATCACCTTCCAGGAGTGAGGAACTCCCAAGCAGACTCCCTCAGCAGAAGCATGGCCCAGTTACACGAGTGGGAAATGGACACAGTTCACCTGATGAAAGTGTTTGAGAAATGGGGTCACCCCCCTCTGGACGCCTTCGCGACCAAAGACAACAAGAAATGCGAGCAATTCGCAAGCAGATGGCCTCAAGAGGGCTCCAGGGGGGAGGCATTCTCCTTCCCATGGACGGACATGTTCCTCTATGCTTTTCCCCCGTTCCCCCTCATACGGAGGACAATACAGTGGATACGCAGATACAATTGCCGGGTAATTCTAGTGACACCATACTGGCCAAGGCAACCGTGGTTCTCCGACCTGCTTCACCTGTCGCTGGAACATCCCATAGGGTTTCCAAAAGTCCCGAACCTACTATCCCGGGACAAAGGCACGGTGTGGCATCACGACCCGGACAGTCTCAACCTTACAGCCTGGCTCCTGACTTTTCGGTGTTCGGTGCTTTAGACGTTTCGGAGGATTGTCAAAAAATTCTGCAGGCGGCTAGAGCCCCTTCTACAAACAAATCCTACTCCTATAAGTGGCGGAGGTTCTGTGAATGGTGTAGGGGACAACAGGGCCTACAACCGTTGTCGGTGACGCCGGAACAAGTTCTACCTTACCTGCTCCTCTTGGCGGAGTGGGGATTATCCTTCACATCCATAAAGGTGCACCTGGCGGCCATCTCGAGGTTCACAAGGAAAAGGCAGTCGTCTCCTCTATTTAGCGACAGACTTGTAAAACACTTCATGAGGGGTTTATTTCGAGCTTTTCCCCCTGAAAAACGTTTCCCCCCGACTTGGAGTCTCAACACAGTGTTGGCAGGCTTAATGAAACCGCCTTTTGAGCCTATGGCCACGTCCGACATAAAATTAATTTTGTGGAAGTTGGCATTCTTGATTGCTATCACATCAGCTAGAAGAATCTCGGAACTGCAAGCGCTGGTCGTAGACCCGCCATACCTAAGATTCTTTAAGGACAAAGTAGTCCTGGCAACTAATCCTATGTTCGTCCCAAAAGTTCCGACAGTGTATCACAAACACTCGTCCATTGTTCTCCCTACTTTCTTCGCCACACCATCATCGGCAGCAGAAAAAGCTCTTCATACCCTGGACGTTAAGAGGGTTCTGAAATTTTACCTACATCGTACACAGGAATTCAGGTCTACTAGACAACTGTTCGTCGCATATGGTCCGTCGACGAGAGGAAAAGCAATCTCTAAACATGGATTGGCTCGATGGGTCTCATCGACGATTGCGTTTTGTCACTCTAAGGCCGGAAGGCCACTGCAAGGACATCCTAGAGCCCATTCTACAAGATCGATGTCCTCCTCAACAGCTTTATGGGCAGGAATTCCGTTGACGGACATATGCCAAGCTGCGGCATGGTCAGTGCCCCACACGTTTACCCACCACTACTGCCTTGCCAGGCAGCATGCGGACGAGGTGCAGATGGGAAGAGCTGTCCTGCGCCATCTGTTTCAGTAAGGTAAGCTCCACGCTGTGGAGAATCTGTTGTCTACCTTTTTAATGACAGTTTGTTTTATGTGGGTAAGGTCATATGAGGTAGCTTATTCCTACTGTACATATGCATTGTGTAGTATGTTGAGGGTATATTACATTACATTCTCACCGCCGTCTCAAGTGTTACTGCTATACAATTTATTCTAAGCATGTGAATCCATGAAAGATCCAATGCTGGAGAAGGGAATAGTTTCTTACCTGTAACTCCATTTCTCCAGCATTGGTATCTTTCATGGATTCACATGCGCCCGCCAACCTCCCCGGAATGTAATGTATTTGATTGATAAATTTAACCCTTCCTACTTTGGAGGGGCCGAAATCTGAGGGGGAACCGCAGGGGCGGGCCTCTTATACGGGGACGGCCTACGGAGCATGCGTAGGCGGGTCCTAAAAGGACGTAGATAGGACACAAAAGTGTCGGAAGTTTTCCTATTGGAAAAGGCTATATATGTGTACCGAGGGGTCCCAGTCTGACGACGGAATATTCTAAGCATGTGAATCCATGAAAGATACCAATGCTGGAGAAATGGAGTTACAGGTAAGAAACTATTCCCTTTTTCATATTTCTCAGTCACACCAGGAATGCCCTATAATATTTTCCTAAAGAACTTGGGTTGTGTAGGGGCCACAAAAATAATTTTCACTCCACCAGAAGCAGCAGCTCACTAACAGTTTTTCATAAATCCGCACATGGATAGTGTACGGCATATCTCACATTCTGTGCAATGGCTTGTGAAACCCCTCATTATCCAGCACCGTCCTTTAGGATCTGATTCCTGTGCTCTGACATCAATAGGGAGGCATTTGTTTAGGATAGACTCGAGCTTCAAAGGCTAAATGACCATGTTTATGACGGCTCAAGTGCTTTTGGTCATAACATATGGGGATCCAGAGAATTCCTCAACCCAGCTTTGAAATCCAGGTTCGCTCTTGGCGATTCACTGCCAGGAATTGAAACTTACTGGCGATGAATTCCCCTCAACCTTTCCTTCAGCCGAAATTGCCTTTTTAGCTTGAAATTTAAATTCGACATGAACGCTGAAATGCAACCTATTAATATATTGAAATATCACTGCAATGTTGTTCCCTGCATACCGTGGTTACATGTGAGCAACATGATTACACTTTTCAAGACTTTGATGCACATCTGGTTTTACAAAGTGTTACTTAAGGCAAAATCGAAAAGTCTTTTGTAGTCCGAGTGGGGGAAAAGGCCTTCATTTGACGGCAGCTTTTTAACCCAGTTCAGGCTCCCAACTTGACAGAAACCAACTCTTTTGTTGAAAGCTCTGCATACATTTTGAGGAGCATGTCTTTAACTGAAAAGGAAAAACTGCTTTTGGAGGCTATGATTTTGGTCATAGTGAAAAACTCCATTGTGCAGTGCAAGTATCCACACAAATTTACACGCTGGATGCCACTGTTTTTGCCAATATAGTCTCAGCTGTTGCAGACCTTTTTCCAAAGTATCATGAGGTCTTCCCCTGTGTGGCAAGGAACATTTTCAGGCATGACCAGGCTTAGATGCCTACATTTGCTCCTTTTCATTTAGTCGTTGCAGGGCCTTATTTTCATGTGGATTCACAGTGGGCCTTTCATTATGTGGAGCCCTCATACTGACGGCCACCTTTCGTTATGGTATTCAGGGTTATTTGACCCCACAAAACATTCATACAAACGTGGGGACATGGATTGAACAGGACAAACAATTGATTCCAATGTGATATATTTGAAGAGAGTACCAATTTGCTCTATTAATACATAATAAAGGATGTTGTCACAGTTTTATTCCACAGCTTGGGATCTCCTTGCTTGGCAATGAATGTGGCGCACAATGAAAACGCTTAGATTTTTTTAATACTACGGATCCTTTGGAGAAGGCCTCCAACCCGTCTCGCACACACCCTCCACAAACACCCCATGTCACAATGGACTAGGAACCAGGGCGGTGTCTATCAATAAGATATTTTTTAATTTATTATTTAATGACCAATTAGAATAAGCAAATTACAAAAACCACCAGTTTTGTGGCAACACAAAGGCAATATCCTTTATAAAATGACCAGGTTAAGATATACTGTCACAATTACTTCCTTTTTTTATGGCAGAACAGAAGCAGAACAATTTACACACAATGATAGCACCAGTGTTAAGCACTCCCCCTGCAACCCTCAACCCCCAAGCATCACTTGGACTTGATTCCTTTGAATGGAAGGCAGTGGCAGGGAGTAAGAATACAGGTGGGAAATCGATTTTGGTCTGGTGCCCACAGAAACAAGATGGGGAGCCAGAAAAGCAGGGTGAAATCAGTTTTTGGAGCACCAATGGAAGAATGTTTTTTTATTATTCACCACAACTGCTATGGGAAAGAGATGGAAAAAACAGGGAATTTGTCTGCTTATGTTTAGAACGACAGGCAGAGCTTTTAGAGAATACTAGTAAACACACATGGAGGAAATCGCTTTTTAGGATATGCAACAACTGGGCAATGGAAAGGGAATGCAAATGGGAATTCGTTTTGACCACACAATAGGGAAAGAGGAACAGAAGAGGAAAATTGTTTTTTGGGATGTTAAGCTCAATTTCAATGGAAAGGCAAATGCAAATGGAATTCGTTTTTTTACTGAGGATGCAATTGACAGGTACGCTCTGGGAAAAGGGTTAGCGCACAAAAGGACAATCGGTTTTGGGTTAGGATCACACATGCAAAGAGAAATTACTGTGGCAAATGGAAATTCATTTAGCAGTGTACAATTTAAACACAGTGACAAATGTGTTTCTCATCTCAACATAGGATTAATTCCTTTGGGCAACACTTTATAACTATACCATTTCCCAAGGCACTGGGATGAGATGGCGGGGTTTGAATTCCCACTAGCCAAATCCCATGAAATAAATGTGCAAATTAATTGATTTACTTACAAAAATACACTAAGGATTTACACAATCAAATGAGGGTTTTTTCAAAAAGGATTTGCTAACATACACAGGCAAACAAGAGATTCTTCAATGGGGAGATGACTGCAATACAGTGGCAAATAAAGGATTCTTCAACGGGGAGATGAATAAAATGCACTGGCAATTGAGGGGTTTTCAATGGGGAATTTTCAATGGGGAAAATATTGAATGCAACATCAGAGCACCGCTGCTGGGACAGTCAATGGGGTCAGCCAAGGAATTCCTCTTTTCTCCAAGGGGTCCCAAGGCAGCTACTAAGTCTCCTGGTTCCTCTGCTTGACTGTTGCTCCAGATTTTGGCATGTAGATCACCTTTGGGGTTATTGGCAAGTGTCCTGATTTGAGATGGAGTTACCTAGTTATAGGGTAAATGACAACACAAATGTGTCAGAGTTCCAGCAGAAGGGATTGGATAATGTCCAATCCTCCACATCCCTCTGTGTGCTGATAGGTTACAGCAAATATGGGAGTGCTTTGGACTGGCCAGGGGAGGGAACCACTCCATCATCTTCCTTCGACAGGAGGATTGGTCTGATTCAGGGACATAGAAGTCTCACTTCATGGCAAGTGCCCTTAATCTTCATATTTTAACATATGACAGCATTCTTTAAACCTATATTTTTTGGTGAATCACAAAAGCTTCATCAAGTGTCTGTGCGATAAAATTGTGCAAAGATACAGTTTTTCTGCATTAACTTATATCAGTGAAAAATATGGCGCTCGGTGGGCGGGATATGCATCATATTTTACATATGTTCTCCAATTTATATAGTTCTCAAATATACATGGAGGGTCACATGAGGTTTTCCTAAATAACTTGGGTTGTGTAGGTCCCACCAAAATCGTTTTTGGTTGGGGAAAAGCCGATAACGTTCACCTTTTCAAAAATCCTACCATGATTGTTGTGCGACAAATATTCCCAATGTTATACAATAAAAAGCATTTCTCCCATTTTACACAATGGGAGTCAAAACCGCTCCTTGAACCTGGCCCCCATCCTGGCCATGTGCCTGTTTCCTGGCTGTGACGTCAAGAGGGGCTCTGTGTTGAGATTCGATCACATTCCAAGTGCTAATGGGAAGCTAATGCAAGGTTTTATGGCTGCTTGGGGGCCTACGATCTTAAAACTGGAGAGCAGAACTTTTCCTTATCTTGCCCACACCACAAATCTGATCTGTAGCAGTATTTAGTTTGTATTTTGAAAAGAAGAGGCCCTCATGTCTGCAGTGAGCCAAGCCTACATCCCCATGACAACCTTAAAGAAGGAATTTAGTTTCACTTCTAAGGAAACCGAACCCCGTCCAAAGCCTTTCACACTCAGTTGAATTTTACTTTTTAGCTCGCATTTCAAATTGACATAAATGCATTGATATGTTGAAATATCACTGTAACGTTGTTCCCCGCACATAGTAGTTGAAGAAAGGCAACATAATTATATTTTTAGAGACTTTAGTTGTACATCTGGATGCTCACAGTGCCACTTTAAAGGCACAATTGAAAAGTGACTTTGTTCATAGCAGCCGTGAAAAGGCTTTCATTTTCTGCAGCAGTCTAACCCAGTTCAGGCTCCAAACATGACAGAAACCAAACTCTTACGTTGAAAGATTTGCACACATTTTGAGGAGCATATCTTTCGTTTAAAGAGAAAAACTGATTTTACATGCATTTGTTTCTTTCACACTAAATATGCTCCATTCTGCTACAAAGCCTTAAGACCCATCTTTGGCATTTTCATTTAAAATTCGGAGCACTGCAGTTTCTGAAAATGTTGCTTCAGCTCCCCAGAATGTGGGCAAATCTTGCCATGTGTCTTTCCCTTATGCCAGGCAATAGGCGTCTTTCAATACATTTACATTTTGGGGCCCAGTTTCAATCCTTTTCACTTTGATGCCATAGGCCTTATGTTTCACATTAGTTCAGGGTAGGCATTTCATTTTTGGGGATCCCTCATAACTGACTCCGGCCTTTAATTATGGCACCCGGGGGCCATTTCACCACAGAATGGTATGTTTAAGAAGCCAAGTAATACATGCATGTAAAATGCAAGCTCTTAAGGCCTCAGCATAGTGAGGGCATTTAATAATCCAAATGATCAGCATCCCTTAGTTTAACTTAATAGTTTCTCCGTAACCCTATTGGATTTAACCAGCAGTGTGTGTAATTTCCATGGAAAGCTTAAACTATGAGCTGTAAAATTATGAGGCGCTGTCTGTAATATGTGTTAAAAATTCAATTCAATGTAAATCTTACAACTGTAACTGCTATAAGTGTTTACTGAAATTCCAAGATCTTAGTTTCTGAGCAGTTGAGACAATTTCTTTCAGATTAACTAACAGGTCTGTGCTTTCGGTTTGTACAGGTCCATTCTTTTTTCCAGCACTCCCTAAAGCACCGTGGTGTCGACCATCTACAATGGCCTTCCAAAGAAATCTTAATGTTTTGTTTGTCAACGGCCAGAGTGACTAATATGTGCCTGTCTTGTGTGGTGCTTTCTCCTTTCCTGCCTTACCTGCTTGCATGGTGATGTCATAAGAGTTCTGAGTGTGGAACTTGGCCGTAATTTTAGCGGGGGCAAGGGTATTTGTCCCCTCTCCCCCAGCTTCGTGGAATACTATTTTGTCCCACTCATTTGGTAGGGGCCCCTTTCATTTAGATGTCATGTCTCCACCAACATGTTAAGTATACTTACTCCACTGGTGTGAATGTGGTGTAAGTTCTGACTTTTGAGTGTGTTATGCATGAGCTGGATAGAGGCTGGCTGAGTGAGAGGGTGTGCTAGTGGATGTTTTCCCCTTACCCAAGTCTGGTGCCCAAGGCATCACTGGGTCTACACTATCCTGTTGGTGTAACCCAGGCCCGGCTCCAGCAGGGGCCCAGGGGGGCCAGGCCGCCCCCCAGAGCCAGCCTCTGCACCCCCCTAGAAAGGAGGCGGTTTTGTGTTCGTTGGGAAGCTGAGATCCTAAGCTTTCAGAGGAAAGTTAAACCAAGTTCCTAGGACGAACGGTTCTAGAGATATGAACGATTTTGTAAGGGTTGTTTTTCGGATTTAAAGTAACTCAAATTGACAGGTGACAGCTATGCAGCTTCAGAATGGACAGGTGACAGTTGTGCAGCTTTAAAAATGACAGATGACACGATTTCTAGGATTTCTAGGAGGCTGTTCTACTTAGGTTAAAATAGTTTGGATTAGATTATTTTAAACTAAGATCTTATTTCTTTCACAATCTGACCTAAGTACTCACAATATACTTTGGAAGGACTGGACCTCGTCACGGATCTGATCAATCAGGCTAGCGGCACTTCACAGCGATCTGGTCTCTCCGGATACAGCGGTCTCTGCACGGCTCCTGGATCTCTGCACTGGTCCTGGCAAAAGTTCTTGGCAAGGGATTCAAGCAGCTCGCCCTGCTGTGAGTAGCTTGCAATGATTTGAGGCCTGCTGCAGAGAACTCAGCTTGTGGTTTTAGGCCTCTGATTTAGGTTCTAAAGTATAAGTTCTAGGTTCTGGAGTATGTAGCTGGAGTCAGTCTGGAACTGGTATCTTCTGGATGTTGTGTGGTCCGGCAAAACGCTCCGCAGCAACTGGATTTGAATGTCCTCTCTAGCTTCCAGTGGCTCTTTTTATGTCTTTTGAAAATGGGTGTGTACCTGGGCCTAGCTAAGCCTGCCCCTCTCTACTTGTCATTGGCCCAATTCTCCCCTCTCCCATGATTGGGGGAAGGAAATGTGAGTCAGAGTGATGCTGTAGGTTTTATGGGTCAGAGGATCCTCCCCTGGTCAGTTTGCCCACATATCTATATTTGATTCAAATACATCCTTCCCAGATATACAATTTGTTGAAATTACATGTGCACATTATATATTCCTTATGGTCCATGCTTGTCCGCCTCTGATCTTCCTGGGGGCTTGCATTCAAAAATGACAACATTTTGCGCTTTTTAACTGGTTTTGCAATATCAGACATTTACCCAAATTTACGCACATGTGCGCAAGGAGTATGGACATTAATTGATGAAGTGTCAGATTTTTAACATGCAGACATTTGGAGTGAGACCCTATTTTCCGCTAGCAACCCCCCAGAATACACCACAGGGTCCTAACGCATCTCAAAATGTTCACAGAAAAATCACAAAAATAATGATATTACTTATATAATTCTGACAAGTCCGCACTTTGAGTTATCTATCTTTTTAAAATTATGCCCTGGTCAAAAAGGGGTGTGGCTTCCCACATCACAGGGTGAAATAACTGGTTTATCCACTTCCCCCAAGCTCAGCTGCTAGCAGAGGCACTGCCCCTCCCAGTTTCCCCTAAGAGGAAGCCACTTTACGGACCCCCAATATAACATTTACCTGAGTCCAGGACAGCCTTTTGTTCAACTCCCTGTAGTCCCCAGCTGCTCCACCCCTAATCTAATCAACAGGGCCATGTGACCTCAGGATGCAGCCAGGCCTGGCAGCCAGGCCTGGGAACACAGCTGTTGATCCAGTATCAACTCCTGTCGGGGGTAGTTGTCAGGCAGAATTCAGTTTCATTAAGCCAGGTTTCAGCTAAATGTCACTTTTTGTTCCCAGTTTTCTACATTCAAATCAAACTGACAATTTTTACATATACATTAAATAATGACTTCCTTCAAGTCATTTCAGAATATAGTTTTACATTGTATCCACCTCTTAGCAAGTCTTTCCTTGGTCTGGTTTTGTTTAATTTGTTCAGTTTTACACAAAAGTCTGGTGGTTTTAAAACGCCGGCTTTCTGATAGTGGTGAGTACTGGTAATGCAACCATTTTTGGGATTAAGAAAATGAATTCCCCACAAGAAGGTTGTATCTTTGGAGTGGTCTTGTGCCAACTGCGCAGTTCTCCTATTCTGGCGTGAATGTGGGCGGCGATAGCTCATCCCCACATCCACCCAGTCTATTGATTTAGTTTGTTCTGGTATAGAATAATGGGCGGCGACAGCTCATCCCCACATCTACCCGGTCTATTGATTCAACATGGGTCAAAACCCATGGCAGGGGTGTGTGCAGGGGAGTATCCAGCATTGCAACAGGGTGTCGGGTGAAGCGCAAAAAAAGTCCTGCTACTCCCCCCCCCCCAAAAGCAGTGTGCGCAATTCCATACATACTGCCTCATTCACGCAGCTTCCCCTCCCATCAACTTTTTTTTGGTAACATTAGTGGCAGATGGCATTTTAACACCTACACTTGCATATGGATTGCACCAACAGAAGGGGCCTCAGAGAAAAGGACTTTGCAAGGAGCATCATCAGTTTTTAGTACTTGCAGGTACAATGGAAGTGACTTTAGAAAAGGTTGCCATAAGTAAGCCAAGTGGCATATAACTTTGTGGTGCAAAATGCCTAAATTGCACTGTTATTATATAACAACTTTATAGTCATTAGGATTTGTTTTTCTTAATGACTTTATAACAGCATGATATGCTAACATAAACTATGAAGTGAATCACTGCAGATAAGGCACAGTGCGATTACATGATTTGCCCAGGATCACACACTTTGGTTCGTAGTGAAACCGGGATGCAGACAGAGTCATTTGTTGATGCCAATTCTATTTAGCTCACTGTCTTTGTGAAAAGGCTCTTGCGCTGATGCAATCCACTGGTCACTCTGTTGTTTGGGGGTGTGTGGGCATAGTGTTTGGTTGGGGGTGGTGGCCATGGGGCATAGTGTGGGGGTGCAGGTCATGGGACACAGTTTTTATTTGTGGGATTGTGGCCATGAGGCATAGTGTTCAGTTGGGGGTGGGGCCATGGGGCATAGTGTTTGGTTGGGGATTGGGGGCCATTGGGCATAATGTTTGGTTGGGGTGGGGCCATGGGGCATAGTGTTTGGTTGGGGGTGGGACCAATGTGGCAAAGTTTGGTTGGAGTGGTAGTGGCCATGGGGCATAGTGTGGGGGTGCGGGCCATGGGGCACAGTTTTTAATTGTGGGATTGTGGCCATGGGGCATAGTGTTTGTTTGGGGATGGGGGTCATGGGGCATAGAGTCTGGTTGGGGGTGGTAGCCATGGGGCATAGTGTTTGGTTGTGGGTGGTGGCCATGGGGCATAGTGTGGGGGTGCTGGTCATGGCGCACCGTTTTTAGTTGTGGGATTGTGGCATGGGGCATAGTGTTTGGTTGGGGGCCATGGGACATAGTGTGTGTTTGGGGGGTGGTTGCCATGGGGCATAGTGTCTGGTTGGAGGGTGGGAGTCATGGGGCATAGTGTTGGTTGGGGGTGGGGGCCATGTAGCAGAGTTTGGTTGGAGGGGTGGTGGCCATGGAGCATAGTGTGGGGGTGCGAGCCATTGGGCACAGTTTTTAATTGTGGGATTGTGGCCATGAGGCATAGTGTTCAGTTGGGGGTGGGGCCATGGGGCATAGTGTTTGGTTGGGGGGTGGTGGCCATGGGGCATAGTGTCTGGTTGCGGTGTGGGGGCCATTGGGCATAGTGTTTGGTTGGAAGGTGGGGGCCATGGGGCATAGTGTCACATGCAAGAGTGAACCCAATCATAAAGCTAAATTAGGCACAGTTAAGAGATGTACCTCTTTTGCCTTTTGTGGCAACCTGACACAACGAAGGCCATACTCCCAAGAGTATGACCAACCCAAACAGCAAAGTATAGCAGTCCAAATAGCAGTCCAAAATGATGAGCTTGTGCCTTGCAAATCTAAAGCAGCATAATGCGTGAAATGTTTGAGCACAGTGTTTTTTTCTCCTGAATGATTTGTCTACTTTGTCCACTATTGCCAATATATCCTTATGAAAGAAATGAATTATAAAAATGGAAAATCTGTATTACAAAATGTACGTTTGAAATACACAAAGACCGGCACACCTAAAAATGTATTTTTTCCATGTGTTTAATAATAATTGAGGGTTGAAGAACACTCCTGCCACTCCTTCGCCTGCCGCTCCTCCCGCATTTAGTTTTCAACCCATTATAGGCAGCATGTAGGGTACATTCGGCCTCTGGCAAAATCAGTTGTACACCCCTGCTCTAAACATTCAGCAGCAACCTCAGAGACATCATTCTGAGAGGCTGAATTGCAGGAGGCCTGGGCAGGATTTGTTTTCTTACCCTAGACAATGATTTATGCCCCACAGCCATGAAAGTACAAATGACCTGGGAGATGGAGGGCCATTCACACCTCTAAGTTAGGTAGCACACTTATTCAAGCAGGCTGCCTGCAACCATTTTCTGAAACCTAAAATCACAATTTTGGTTCCGTAATTTAAAGTATGTTTTTTTTTGTGGGAATATAGTGGTTTTTCACATCATGCTCAATAAAATGGTTAACTATATCAAACAATAAATGACAGGTAACGTTGCTTTAACACAGATCTCTGCAGAAGGTGCGTCAACTGACGGGGGGGCCTTACAAATTACATTCAAAGTATATATTCTGCTGCATTAACTACTTGAGTATAAGTGAAAAGATAAGGTTGGTAGTAACAAAAATGTAATTCTGGAGGGGAGTGTAGTAAAAACAAAAATTGACAGGTGCAAATCAATGTTTGAATTAAACTTTATCACTACCGTTGCTCTGCACAACATTCCATTCCATCATTCTGTAGTATGTCTGTGTGATTAGAGAAGGGGACAAGCCATTAGCAAATGACCTTTGGTGCTGCCACCGAAAGGTGCAGTTCAATCTCAATTGCTAGGTAGTGTTGCATCTGCACTGGAACACAAGCAACCACATGAATTTTTAGGCCCTGTGGTTTAGCAGTTTTGGAAGGGCTTCTGACATTAGTAACAGGGCCAAGGCTGATATATAAAAAATGCAATGGAAGGCTGGCCAGAGCAATGACAGTGGTTCTAATTGATTCAGAGATGTTTTACCTATTAGGTACAAACAGAACTCATGCTGTGGAACACAGATTCAATGGCAATAAACTGTCAGGAGAAACACACATTCTATGGGCGTGTCTGGTCATTTACCCACATAATGACTAACCATGGCAATGTTAATGCCTCACCACCAAAACATAACCTTTGCAGAGCTCTTTGAGCACGCTCTATCACAAAGTAAAAACAAACGTACTACTGTACAGGGCCTGCCAGTGTTATATCTAAGCATTCTTTTGAGTGCTTAATTACTTAATTGCTTCTGTAAATGAGCTCATGTTGTAGTAAAATTCTCTTAATGTGTGTCTTCAGCAAGTTGATTTTATAAGCAATATATTTGCCAATGCCTCTGACTTGCACTGAAGTCCTGTCTTAAACAAGCAATCACAAAGCCAGCAGTTTTGCCTTGCTTATAGGTATTAGCAGACATTTGCCAGGCAGTGCCATCATATGCCCAGTTACTGGCAGCATTTTCCAGCTGTTCCCATTTTATGGTCAGGTGGTACCCTTATGGCAGTACCTGGCAAATGCTTATCCATGCCTAATCAAAAGCCCAAGCTGTTGGCTAAGCCAATGCATGTTGCCTTGAGTTAGTCTCCCTAAGTGAACGTGTATATGCCCAGATGTAGGTGTCTTGCTTGCTATGCCTAGGGAATCAAGCTGCACCTCACTGAGCTGGTCCAACAAGGCCCTACCTGAACATGATAAGGCTAGGTTGGCAAGTATTGACCAATTTCAGATCTTCTCATGCATACTTACCAGTGGGGCTCTGACCTAAATACAAACAGAACAGGTCATGTGTTTTGTGGGATTTGTTTGGAAAGTATGATGTAAATCTTGGGTGCTGGGTGTTTAGGCAGTGCCAGAAATGAAACATGAACACCCCTAAAATAACAAAAAAGAAGAGTTTTCTATAATGTTACGGACAAATAATAAAAAGTGTACATCTTTTATACCTAAAAAGCAGTTTTTAAATATTTTCTGAAGAGTGCAATCAGAGGTGGATTTAACATTTGGAGAAGGGACAAATGGCAATGCCAAACCCCCGCGCCCCTGCTCTACTCCCTCACCTCGAATAAGAACAGCAGTGCTAAACAGGCCCTACCAGTGAGATCTTATCTTTTTAACGTGTCTCAGAGGCAGATTATTTGCAACAGGAAGTGATTAGAGATGCGAAAAGGTAAAACGATAGTGAGCATTGCTGTGGCACTTTTAAAAAGTTATATAGGATTTTAAGAAGGTATTTAAGTGTGATTGTTGGGTGATTAGTAATTAAGGGGATACAGAACAAGCGGTGTGAAACAATAACTTTTTTCATGCATTTCATTTCACTTTGTGTCTGTATGAGATTTTGTGTAGGTTCTCATTAATTGCTATGCTGTAGCTTGTAGGCTTCCATTTAGGATGGGGAAAATAAACTTACAGTCATAGGGGATAATTTTCCAGGTCAAGCGGTGTGGAAGAAGTGGCGCTAAATGCATTTAGCTCCACTTTTTATGAGCTATAGGATTTTGTGTGATTTGACAGGCGAAGTTGGAGAGCAGATCGGACTTAACAATGTCCCCCTGCCAAAACCGATTGGTGTTCCACCAGCATTTATTTTTATGTTGGCGGAAAACCAATGGATTCCTATGTGATCTGCCTGACGTTTACACCTGGTATAAGCGGGCAGAGTCCAAAGGGTTACAATGTGGATGGCTTCCACAATCTTTAATTGTGGAAGTGATTTACACTTTCTAGACACGTAGTGGTAAAGTAAGGAGCAAAGGCAATTTTTGCCTGTGTTTTACTCTTTACTTTTCCAGTACTTGGTGGAAACAATTAAAATTAATGAATGTGCAAACAGGAGAATAACGCTCTGTGCAATAAAGGATTCAAAACAAAATGCCTCCCTTAATCTTTTCATCAACATGTTTCTACAATGATGATTGTATTGTGAGGTTGGTTTATCATGTGACGTGTGCATTTCTAAAGTAATCTGTATAACATTTAGTATTATTTTAGGTATACAAAGCCAAACTTCAACACATATTTGTACCAACTTGAGCTCGGAAGATGTGTGATCAAGTATCTAAATTTCAGGCAAGACTCAAATTATGGCTTTACTACTTGATCAAAGTGTGTGATCCTTGGCATATTTTTAATTTCACTATGCCTTACCTGTTAAAATTAGGTGCCCCTAGAAGTGATTCAGTTCGCATTATAAGCTATTCCAAAAAGCCTCACTCATGGTTTAATAGATGGACAGCAAAGGCATTAGGACACACACACGCACATTTAACTTTGAAAATGTCTGGGCCCCATTTATTGAACAAAATTGTGTCATTCAATAGCAAATCAAAGTAAACACATCAAACAAAGAGTCATCATGGACAATTGCATTTATAACCAGTGTGTAAACAGTATGTACCAGACAATGATGTACAGGGGCACGCCCCACCCGGAGCGATACCAGGAGGCCTAGCACCCACTTGCACTCTCAACTCAATTAAATAACATTTTGTGTTTAAAATGTAATTTTGGACATGGACCATTGATAGAAGACATTCAGAATGGGACTACTGTAGTGTTTCAGTTGGAAAGGAGGGGCAGGGAGGTTGTGGAATGGGTGGGTGAAAGGAGGATTGTATATACATGTGTTTGTTATTGGAGGATATGTAGTTGTGCTCGAAAAATTCTTAAGATCAAAAGACTACCTGTGTTGATTGGACATGGTATGTTCTGTTCTTGAAATTAAAAGAAGTTTAAAAAAAATATAATTTTGCAGGAAACAAAATCTCCTATTCCTTGCTTCAGTATTCTGGGGGGGAACTCTATCTTTCACAACATGATGGAGGGAGCACAAGCATCTACTCCGGGGACTGCTGGGAGTAGCCACAGTTCTCAGGAAGGTATTGTTGGGCAGACACCATCTGAGATGGTACAAAGACTGGGGGCCTCACTGCTCAGCCCTCTCAGAGGAGGAAAAGGAGGCATCACCCTCAATTCTCCGAAGCCAGGCAAGGAAAGGCATGCTGGGTGCTGGTGTGAATAGGTGGTAGGGGAGGTAAATGGGAACGGTGGTTAGGGCAGCTAAGGGAAGGTGACTGGATGGTGAAAGGTGAAGGAGGATCAGATATAACAAAAAGGGGAGAGCAGATGGGAAGGGAAGATCGGTAGATTGATGTTGCAACGCTATTTTGCTTGCTTCTCTTTTGCTATGTACTGTTTTTTATAGAGGGGTGCAAACATTTTTGCAGATCTGGGAAGAAATGTTTTGCTGGATCATGGATCTAGGAAATCTGGATGAACGCCAGCACTTTGTTTAGGGTACACCTAGACCCACACCCAATGGAATGTGGGCCCCCCTGATCACAAACCTGGCCCACCCAGAGGAAAATTCCTGGAGCCGGGCCTGGTGTAACCACATAGAGAAGCTTCCTTTTTTTACAACTGCGTTCTGGTCATTTTATAAGGAACAGCACATAACAGTGCCCTTGATTTCTTCAAAATGCTGTCCTGTTAAACGACTGTCATCCCCTTATTTCTCACTTATTCTTACAGACGCTGTCTAGGGGAGAATCACTGTAAAACAAATGAGTCAAATAAAATGCTAAATGTGTTACTTTACAGTGACTATGGCCCTCATTAGGACCTTGGCGGAGGACCATGGTGCAATTTGCACCATGGTCCATGGCGCAAAGCTGCCAACTCCGCCAAGGTGGTTGGCGGACTTACCGCCCCATGCCGACCTTGGCGGGGCGGTAAGTCCCCAATCCCCATTTTACCCTTCCCCATTCCCATTCTTGCCCCATAGGGTATAATGGGAGTGGGGAAGGCGTTAATTACGCCACCGTAAATTACGGTGGCGTAATTAACAACAAGTCCCGTAGCGCCATGGATTTTTCCGCCTGCAAAAAGCAGGCGTAAAAATCCTTCCATGGCGCTACGGAACTCGTAGTCTGGCGGAGAGGTACGCCATGCACTACGCCGGCGTAAAACCCTCTCCGCCAGGGTCCTAATGAGGGCCATATGTATTTTCACATTATTTGTATCTTGATTTATCTATTTGAGGGAACATTGTGCTATTAGCCAGTCAGCTAGTCAAACATACTTTAGTCAGCAATAAGCCTTAAAGTTTTACATCACAAAGTGCCAAAACAGTGCAGATATTAGAGTGCACAATAAAACCACATCACAATACACAATACAGATCTAAATCATAGGCTGGCACACGGAATATACATGTAATAAATTACACTTCCCCGCCCAATCATTATACTTGAATATATTCCATTCATAGAACAATCACATCAGCAACCTCGCAGGTTAAAATACAAGTACAGTAAAAAGATAAGAATCCCAAGGTCCTACTAAGCAAATCTACAATTTCCATTCATTATAAATTGGTCTCAATAATAAATATATTTAACAAACAATTAATGTATTGCAACGCCATGAACAAAAATTGCTAAAATATGTATAATAGAGACATAGAAGTTAAAAAGAAAAATAAATCTTAACTAAGATGGAGGAGGGGAGAGCAACCTCGCAGCCCCTTACATACCCAACAGACTTCATCATGTCATGCTTGTGTAACACTAATAAATCAATAGGAATTGAGCGAGATGGAATGCAACAGGCTGGCTAAATATAATCTTGTGTCTAGCCCAAAAAAATCGGAATCAGGGGAATAAATATTAATGGCCCAAAATTCCGCCTCCATGGATTTTATCATCTTAATCCTGTGCACCATGTCTGTTGGATATACCTGGCCACGCAATAGACTACCTATAAGCGGAAATGTGTACATAAAACACAGTACACCAAGCAATCCCGGGACCAGGTGCCTTACATAATTATATGGGAATTATTAACTGGTATTTAGATAAGGAAAGGCGGACATAGAGCAGGAAAAGACTGATAATATTCTAGGGGGAATACATTGAGTTTTTGTGGATAGTTTTTCAAAATGCACCTGCTCCTCTGAATACCTATTGTGTCCTCTGTCACTGTCTTCAGATTTGAATGCTGCTTCCATGGGGCATCTGTGACCATGAAGTTATGTGATTAAGGCACAGGTACTGGACTGGGATGAACGACACCACCTGGAATTGTTTTTGACAGCGCAAACGGCCACTTATGGCGACCCTGGGATTCCTGTGCAGTCTTCAGGCAGGAATAAGGGAGACCAAGTCTAGCAACTCATGACTCTCGCAAGAATTACCACTACAGCATCTGCTTGCTTCACAGATTACACAGCGAGTTGTGCTGATAGCTTTGTGTGTCAGGTCTGACGCAGGAGCAGACTGAAGATGGCTAAGCTACATTGCGCTAGCATTCTAGACACTCACGCTTTATTTTCATATATCACTGAGTACTTTAGGCTTTGCCTTTAAGAAAACGTAGGACACAATGTCATCAGCAAGGTGTACTCTCCTGGGTTTGTTCGAATTCATAAGCACAAAGTGAAAGCAGGTTCTGCAAGAACATGTGCTTGACAAACAAAAGACTTGTTCGCCATATGTTCTGTGGTTAAACAGCGGTGCCAGTAGTTACACATAGGCTGGCTTCTGGCCCAAGGAATAAATAACGTAATCTCGGAAACCAATATAGTGGCGACATGTAGACTTCTGCTGTATACAACTTAAAGCCACTACAGCAGCTGGGACACAAAAGGGAACCTTCCAGAAACAAAGCTCCATGCAGGCTGAAAGTGTTCTTTAGGGAAACTATATCACAGTTTCTCATATGAACTTTTTAAAGAGCCCATTGGAATTTGGAAAGTGGTTATATTATACCAGTGTCTACTGGCACCACTGACCTTACCAATACCAAAAGATACTGGCCAGGGATGGTGTACTATCAATCAAAAAAGTCTGCTGGGCCTAAAACGAGTGCAGCAGTGAGGCTTTATTGCAATTAAGAAGCCTCTTTTTAAAACGCCAATCGCTATATTCAATATTCCATCATACTTGGGGGCATTGCGTGAGCTACCTACAGATGGTATGCTGGTGCACATAAATATAAAGCAACATATTGCTCAATGAATACGTTGTAGTATGACGCACAACAATGTCATATTCAAATTAGTTTTAAGCAAAATAAATGCAGTGCACTTGCCATTTACTGATTGGTACTGAAAAAAAGAGCACAGTTTGAGGGCACACCTCCTCTCTTAGAGATGATACCAGATGGCTTCTGTCCAACCTAGAACGGTCTTTGGGCTCTCTCAGGTCATTTACTCACTATCTCTTTAGGAAGAGGGGAACCATAAACGATTGGCTGAACCCATAGCAAACTATTGAAGCCTGGACCACAGGCAGTGATTAGGGCAATGAGTAATACAGGCAGAGTGCTTTGTTATTGAGTAGGTACATAATTGGCAGTGATAAGGCAGACTGAAAATTTAGAGCCAGGGAGGATACTTTCACTATTTAGGAACACTGATAATACTCATCATCTGCCATCAAGCCATTCCACTAGCAACAAATAACCATGTTCTGCAAAAAAGGCAAGAAACTCCACAAGGGAGACTTTGCTACTGGACCCTGGGGTGGGGGGCTTGGAAGTCATAGTATAGATTAAGGTATAAATACGGTGGAAAAGACCAGTCTGTTGTGGATCTGTTTGAGGTATTCAGGGCTTAATGCTTCCTTCCATAGGAGTGAAGACTGGCCAAGAAGGGAGCGAGACCTTTCCTTCAATGTCCCTGGACAACACATGGACTTTTTCTGGCTGAAATAGGAGCATACCTGCTGCCGAGAACAAGAGACCCGAATGCCTAGCAAGATATAGAGTGTCTGGAGGTGTCCCAGAGTACTTCAGTTTGCAGGGACGAGAGTGCTAATTCAGGTGGTTCTCAGGAGGAGAACCACCAGCATCCTCTAAGTCTAGAAATGCTACTTGTGGCAGTTGCTGCTCCTCAGCAGAACCAAGGATCTTCAAGTCAATTTCAAGCTCTCAATCTGCCTTAAAACCACCATTGACTGCAGCGTGAGCTACCGAAACTGCTTTGCATTGTTGAACTGCCAGATCAAGCCTGCCTAGCCAACTGTTTCACAGACCTCACCACCTAATTGAGCACGATGGGCAACCTTGCATTCTGTGAGACAACCATAACGATTCCCAGCTTTGTACTACGAACCAGTCTATACTATTAAGCCTCCTGGCTCAAAAGACATCACAGCAGTGCCCGAGCAACATCAAGCTTATCAATAACCCTGCTTGAAGACAACGCTCCAGTAAGTGAGTGTCATCAAGCCAGCACAAACAAAAATCAAATTCTACTTCAAACCTGTGCAATCATCCCAAAGGCTCAAAGGCTGGCTCGATAAAGTTGAGCCATGCAGATCTAAAGGAGAGAACTAGTGGACTAGTTGCCACTACATGTAGTGACCCCATCCATTAACTTGGGCCCTTGAGACTGATAACCTCCCTCCCCCAGAGGCATGCTACTTTCCCTATTTTGCCTTAACTCCATGGAACTTCTCAATGACAATTTTTTGTGTTCCCCTTTTTCCATAAAATTGCTTAACATTCCCATTTAAGCATAGTGGCATACCACCTACCAGGAGTGAACAATGTACAGGAAGACTTTCTCAGCAGAGAGATGAACCAACTCCACGAGTGGGATCTGAATGATCAACAAGTGTCGAGCATCTTCAGGAAATGGGGTCGTCCTTCTCTGGATCTTTTCGCAACCTGGGAGAACAAGAAATGCAAGCAATTTGCCAGCATATGGCCACAGCCCGACACACTGGGGGATGCGTTCTCCTTCCCGTGGGCGGGCAGGTTCGCGTATGCGTTCCCTCCGTTTCTGCTCATTCTGCTCATTCGGCAGACCCTCCAGTGGATTCACAAATATCCATTCTGTGTGATTCTAATTGCTCCTCACTGGGCGAGACAGTCGTGGTTTTTGGATCTGCTCCAGCTATCTGTGGCAGAGCCAGTGAGGTTCCAAGAGACGCCGGAGCTTCTATTCCAGGACATGGGAGCAATTTGGCATCTTGACACGGGCTCCCTTAGCCTGACGGCTTGGCTCCTGACTTCTCCGAGTTTGGGGCTCTGAACATTTCTTCAGATTGTCGCCGAATTTTAGAGGCGGCGAGAGCTCCGTCCACGAATATTTCATATGCATGTAAGTGGAAGAGATTCTGTGTATGATGTAGGGATCAATCGGGAGTGGACCCGTGAAACATCTCGTCAGAGCAAATTCTGCCTTATTTGCTACACTTGGTGAAAAAAGGGTTGTCTTTCTCCTCCATAAAGGTTCACTTGGCAGCCATTTCAAGGTTTACTCACAAAAGGCACTCGACTCCATTGTTCAGTGATCGACTAGTCAAGCATTTCCTTAGAGGGTTATTTCGGAATTTTCCTCCGGCCAAAAAGTTCTCTCCTAGTTCGAGTCTCAATCTGGTGCTGTCAGGACTAATGAAAGCTCCTTTCGAGCCTATGTCATCGTCACCCCTCAAATTTTTGTCGTGGAAAATTGATTTTTTGGTAGTTATTACTTCAGCAAGAAGACTGTCAGAGCTGCAAGCGCTGGTGATTGACCCCCCCATACTTGCATTTCTTCATGGACAAGGTGGTGATGGCAACTAACCCTCATTTTATACCAAAGGTTCCAACTACATTCCACAAGCACTCTTCGATTTTACTACCAGCATTCTTTGCTGCGGCTTCTTCTTTCGCAGAAAAATACATTGGATATCAAAAGAGCATTGAAGTTTTATCTGAGTCGTACTCAAGATTTCAGGCGTACAAGACAACTGTTTGTAGCCTATGGACCCTCTGTAAAGGGAAGACCAATCTCCAAACAAGGACTGGCCCGCTGGGTGTCGTCAACTATTGCCTTCTGCCACTCTAAAGCGGGAAAGCCTCTGCAGAGATGTCCAAAGGCTCACTCAACAAGATCCACCTCGCTCGTCATCGGCGGCATTGTGGTCTGGAATCCTGCTGGTGGACATCTGTCAGGCGGCCTCTTGGTCGGTGCCGCATACATTTACTCAGCATTATTGCCTAGAGCAACAGCATGCAGCGGATTTGCAGATGGGACGGGCAGTCCTGCGACACTTGTTTCAGTAAGCTAAGCCCCATAGAGGGTAGTAACCTCCTTTCAATGTACCATCATTATGGGTTTTCTTGCTACCTGCATGTGGTGTTCTTGTAGTATTGGTTTGTATTGTACACCTCCAGATTAGGAGTACTGCTATATAATCTATTCTAAGCATGTGAATCCGTGAAATATCCAATGCTGGAGAAGGGAGTAGTTTCTTACCTGTAACTCCATTTCTCCAGCATTGGTATCTTTCATGGATTCACATGCGCCCGCCGGCCTCCCCTGAATGCAAACTTGATATTCCCCTACTACTTTGGGGGTTAAAATCCTATTGGGTCAGGTGTAAGCGGCCCAAAAGGACGTCGATAGGACACAAAAGTGTCAGATTATTTCCGAGGATAAAAAGTTTTCATAAATATACCGAGGTTCCCGGCCTGACGACGGGGAATATTCTAAGCATGTGAATCCATGAAAGATACCAACGCTGGAGAAATGGAGTTACAGGTAAGAAACTACTCCCTTACTATTCTGCTGTCCTAGCCAAACACATAGCAGTTCCCGCCTGACACATAACTGTGAAAGATAGTGCTTCACTTTTAGTCATCTCAAATATTATTTTTCTGTACAATTTACAATTCTAATGTGCCGTTTATCATGTAATTTGCCTGAAATGTATTGTACTGTTGATCATGTAATGTCCACAAAATGTTAGGGTGACCAGACATCGTAGTTTGCTGAAATTGGTCCCCCTGTCCCGAGAATGTTTCTTAGTTTAAACTCTGTCTCGGTTTTGGGGAAAGGGAGCGCAATGCCAGGCAGAAAACATCACATTTCACTCGTTTACCTACAATTATAAACCAAGTAAACATTATTATAGTTTGGCAATTCTACAGTAACAGTTAAGCCATCCAGTGGATGGGCCTGAACCCCCACCCTTTCAGTTAACATTAACATGCTTTACCTGATTGTGCCGCAGAGAATACCTTGCAGGGGGCTTCATAGCATGGAGTAAAATATCAATCAGAGCAAAAGTTCATTTTTTGTAAACATGCTTCCAGTCACATCTAAATCCGCACAGTTTGCATCCAGGGGAATGGCTGAACCACTCCACACTTTCTTTCTCACTAGTCATGGTAGTCACTGTCAAATTGAAGTCCTACGTTTATCTCTTTGGCCTGTTCCTTTTTTATGTTTATAACCTGATTACCCTAGACAATGGACTATCAAATTTCTAAACAGCCTACAGCGCCTTGAGGATATGGCAGGGGCAATTAGGGGCTGGAAAATATTGGATAACATGTACATTAATGCACAGAACGTTCTGTGAATCATGTCTGAAGGCAATGTAGACATCAGAGAAGCCCATTGGTTTAGTCCCCCAGTGGTCCACTCTCCCCACCTACTTTTCTCCCTTATTAAAGGGATGTGCATGAGGGTAAAATAGTTATTCTGTAGTGGGTTTACAATGTTTACCTCCACATTTTTGCGTGGAGGTACACTGTTTGGAAGTCTTGTGTAGATTTACAACTCCTAATCATACAGGGGCAAATTATCAGGAACTTGCCCAAATAAAGGATGCGCTTTTTTAAATTTGCTTTCGTTATAGAAATGGGCAACTCATCTTATTCACAAAGGTGACATGCATATTTCAGGGGGGCTGAATAACATCAAAAAGAATGTGCCCGGCAGCCCCCTTGCACACATTAGTGTATGTATGACCGGATCCCAACACCCATGTTGTTGGCTGTTAGTGTGAAACGCTAAAAAGATAAATCAGACATGTCTCTCTTTTTGGGGATAGAAATACAAGTGGAACAGTAGCGGGCCCTGTCATATAATGTGCTCCCCCTATGCCAGTTCCAAACAGGTACAGGGGAATGTTTTTGTTTTCTGAGCATTTTAAAAAACAGCTCATTTTGTTACAAGGGATTGGCTTTAAAGTGTGAAGAAAAGCCCCCTGGCTTGCACACATGCATAACGAGGACGAAAGAGGGCCTCTGTACGTGTGTTCCTATGATGCACAAATTCAGATGCCCCTTTACAATGCTGTACATTTGTAGCTCTCTGTAATGCGGGTGACTATGCAGCGAGCAATAGTCAACTTGGAGGCCAAACTTAAGAGCTCTTTGTACGTCTAAGCAATGAAGAGGCCATTCCACCTCCAAAAATGGGTTGTGAAAAAAGTTGGATGTAAAATCTCCTGCTTCAGGTGGATTTCGGAAACAAACTTAAGCAAAAAAGAAGGGTGTATCCAGAGGACATCTTTATCCCTGTAGAATACTGTGCCTGGTTCAGATGACGAAAGTGCTTCTAACTCCCCCACCCGATGGGCCGTGGTAACTGCTACCAAGAAAGCCATGCTCCACAACACAAGGCTGAGTTCAGTAGAAACCATGGGCTCAAATGGGTTATGGCCCAAGGTGGTAGCATATTTAGATTCCATGTAGGACGCGAGGGCCTCATGGGTGGGAAAAGCCTTGACATGCCCACAAAATGCCACTTAACCGCAGGGTTTCCCCAAGAGAAAGAGATGTCAAATTGGTTTTTCAATAGCCAACAAATAAATTGCACAAATATCCAGTGATACACCTTCTGCTGCTAGTTCTATAATAAAAGAGACGACCAAAGCCAGTTCACTGGAAAGAGGGTTATGCTACCTAGCTACACTCCAAAGGTGGATGCAAGCCCATTTCATCTCATGCTGGTTCTGTGTGGTCTGTTTTCCAGCTGCCATGATGACCTGGATTTTCTTCTCCAAAACCCCCAAATGGCCAAACCTCTGCTTCTTAGCTACCAGAATGATAATTACTTAACTGAGGGCTGGATCCAGGACAACAAACCTTCTGAGACAAGATGTTGTCGTCTGACGCAGGTGCCAGGGTGGAGCCGAAGCAAAGGTTCTTGGGGCCACGAACCAGAACCTTGCTGACCAACACAAAACCAACAGAATCAATGACCCCGCAAAAAAAACTCCTGCCAACTCCAGAGCACTTTGTGAATTAAGAGGAAGTGGGGAAAGCTGTACATATCCAGCCAGTCACGAGATAGGCAGGGCATCTCCTAGGAATGTTGGCCCCATTCGCTGCTACTAGTGGTTGTCATAAGAACATCTGCTGAGGGATTCTGTCTCCTTCTTCTTCTTCCTGGGACCTACTGCTCCTGTAGAGTAATATTGTTCTCCAGTATCCCTTTCTGCATTTCCAGTGCAAGGAGCGCCAGCTGCAGAGATTTTGTCCTGCCTGGTTGTTTATGAAAACATAGCAGTCATGTGATCGGTCAAGATGTGTTCTTCCAGGTTCGCAGTGCATAGAAGATGCCTGCAGCTCTAGACGATAGGTGTGCCAAATTGCTCAAAGGGAAAATTCATTCCATTCAATGTTGCAGTTCGGCCTGGTGGGCAGAAATGCATTGTGGTTGTCACTGAGTGAGAGGGGTCTGTAAATAACACCCCAGCCACAAGGTTCTTGGGATTATTCCACCACCAAAGGTCCTGCCTCAGATTCTTCATAATCAGAAGGACCTAATTGGCAATATTGAGCACGTGCAGAGGAGAGATAGATCTGGGTGCATCTCATTTTTTTTCATCCAGGCTTACCATGACACCATGATCCCAAAAGTCTCTCTAACCACAATGTGGTTGCTTTTTTATAACTGAGGACGAACTCATAGGTTTGAGGAAAAGCCCTGGATTCTTTCCTGCATCAGAAGATCTCTGCTACTTTCTATATCTTGGTTTGGTTCAGAGACTCTCTGGCACTTCCTACCTAGGAAGCTTGTTTGCAGAGCCTCGCAGGACACCCTGTGTGATGGCTGTGTACCGGTACTGAAGCTGCTGGAGGGTCCTCTGGATTCAGTATCTCCCTCTGTTCCGTGGGAGATGTGTAGGTGAGGGATATTGCTTCCCTCTTTGGAAATCCTGGCCTTCCTTCACTGGTGGAAGCTGTAAGGCAGACTGTACCTTCAGCCAGGCTCCAAATGAGTTATTCGAAGGGGATTGTGTCCTCCGACGTATTCCTTATCTTGATAGATTACTTCCCAGCATGCTGGCCTCGGAAATTTTTTCAGTAGAGGGCGCTGCGCGTCAACGTCCCTCGAGATGGTGTCCCTCGACAGCCACCGTCTCGGCGCCGACGTCACTGTGCGTATAAATAGACTCACGCATCGTCCGTTGTTCAGTTCCGTTTTTCCGCGCTTTGTGGGCCTCGGAATCGTGTTGCTTGGTTCTTTCTTCAAGTAGTTTCTACTTATTCATCGAATATATCATCTTTAATCGATGGCTTCCTCATCCGAACCGTCGACCCCAAGGTCCGGCTTCAAAAAGTGTTGTGATTGTGGGAAGAAAATGTCGTTGACAGATCCTCACAGGATCTGTTTGTGGTGCCTGGGATCGGAGCATCACTGTTCAGAATGCGAAAACTGCATGTCCATGACGTTGAAAGCCTTGAAGGAGCGTAAGGGGAAGCTAGAAAGAGGTAAGACTCTTAAAACTTCTACTCCTTCGTCGACTTTCATCTCCTCGCCGTTACAGTTAACATTCCCGTTCAAGGTCTCGAAGCAGTTCCCATCAGTCTTCGAGATCTAAAAACTCGAAAAAGAGGCGTCGTAGATCTCCCTCTTCTTCGTCTTCTTCCACTTCCCCGGAAAGGGTCACCTGCCCCACGAAACACAGCTCTCCAGCTAAGTTGGAGGAATTCCGTAAAAAAATGCTTAGCGTCTTCGAGAAAGCGGCCTCGACCCCCTCGGAGACGGCTAAAGGTGATACCCTGGGGGAAAGACCCGTAAAATCAAAACGCTGCGAGTCGTTGCACCCGGCGAAAGAAACTGCCCGAGAGCGTCATGGAACCTCGAGCAAAGGTAGTAAGACCGCGTCATCGACGCTATCGTCGAAGGTTCCTTCGACTCATAAATCTGCGTCATCGACGCCTCTATCGAAGGGCCCGTCGACACATAAATCAGTCGAATCGATGCCGTCTTCGACGTCGACACCGATAAAGGACAGACCTACTGCTGTTACCACATCTCAGTCAGTAGAAGTACCGTGGGCTTCGACCATGACCTCGAGAATGTCGCCGATAACCTCGATGACTCCGAGTAGGATCCCGATCCTCTCGGGTTCTTCGAGGCCCCTTCATACTTTTTCGATGCCTTTTTCAGTTTCATCCAAGCCTTTGACTTCTGCGTCAACAACTTCGACGTTTTCTCAATCTGTGACGACAAGCTTGGCACCCTCTGCTCTAGAAATGGGTTTTAAACCATACCCTAGTTCTGATTATTTTAGAGCTTTATCCTCTATATATGAGGAAGGGGAGGATTCCAATCATGAGAGACCTTTTGGGTTGCAAAGGACCACAACATCCATTCCTGAGGAATTTATCTCAGAAGAGAACAGGTTAAAGGTTCATGACTCCTTACATGAGGCAAGTGGTTTAGATACTTCTCCTGAAGTAGAATTTGCTAAACCAGACCCTGGGGAAAATGCTGAGACCCCTTATAGGGTTCTGATGGCCAGAATAATAGAGTTCATGGGGTGGTCTACACCTTCACCTTCATTTCAGCAGGATGACCTTACTGACATCCTAGTTAAAGGTCCACAGGAAGATCCTGTTGTTCCCTTTCATTCTGCACTACAGAGAAAAATCTCTGCTAATTCCGAAACTCCTGAAGTAATCCCGGCAGTTAACAAAAAACTATCTGCCAAATTCAGAGTATCTGTCTCAGACCCTGAATATTTAAGCAAGCATCCAACTCCAGAGAGTTTGGTTGTACAAGCAGTAACTTCATCGAACAGTAGATCTGCATACCCTACTATTCCACAGGACAGGGATGATAAAAGGTTTGACGCTATGTCAAAAAAAGTCTTTTCGGCATGTAGCATGGCGCTTAAATCTATTAACGCCACTTCCACGCTTGCAAGATTCAGCCATACACTTTGGGAGTGTGCTTCATCTGCGGCTGACTGTCTCCCAGAAGGAGAGGAAAGGGAAGCATTTTTAAACATCATTAAAGATGGGAAATATGCAATGTGCGAGTCCCGTCAAACTGGCATTGATTCTGCCGACAGTATCAGCAGGGCCATGGCGGCTAGTACTACAATCCGCAGATATGCGTGGTTGCGAAAGTCTGGATTTGCCCCAGATGTACAGGCCAGACTTTTGAATATGCCCTTTGACGGCAAGTCTTTGTTTGGTAAAAAAGCTGATGACAGCCTGGAGAAGTTACAGACATCTAAGGCAGCAGCGAAATCTCTTGGAGCTGCCATCCGTCAGACCCCGAATCGCCCCTCAGGAACCTCATGGAGGGGTAGGACCTTTCGCTTTTACTCCGCATTCGGAAAAGGCAGAGGACAGCCAGCTCAAAGGGGCCAAAAACGATTCACCCGTGGTGGACGGGTTAAAGGTACAAAAGCTGTAGCAGCAGGTGCCTCTTTACCCTCACCATCTGTGTCAGCCGCCTCTAAACCCCTCTGAGATCTCTCCCCACAAGACACCAGTAGGGGGCAGGTTAACTCAATATCTGGCGGAATGGCAGGCTATTACGTCAGATGCTTGGGCATTGGAGACAGTTGCCCAAGGTTACTGCCTGCCTTTCCTACACACCCCTCAGAGTCATCCACCGGGGAACAACTCTTTGAAGTTTCCAGATCTGCTCCTTCTGCAGGAGATTCTAGACCTGCTAGCGAAAGGTGCCTTAGAACCGATGCCAGTAGCGGAGAGGAACAAGGGTTGGTATTCCCCATACTTCCTAGTACCGAAGAAGGACGGAGGACTGAGACCCATCTTGGACTTGCGAGAATTGAACAAATTCCTCAGGAAAGACAAGTTCAAGATGGTAACTCTTTCTCAGATCCTTCAGGTCCTCCACCTTCAGGACTGGTTGGTATCTCTAGATCTTCAGGATGCTTATTTCCATGTGCCAATCCATCTCAAACACAGGAAATACCTGAGGTTCGCAATTGGCAACTCTCACTATCAATTTCGGGTTCTGCCATTTGGGCTGACCTCCGCCCCGGGGGTCTTCAAGCTAATGTTGGTAGTGGCTGCAAGTCTAAGGAGGGAAGGGATCCACGTCTACCCTTATCTGGATGATTGGTTGATCAGAGCAGTATCTTCGGAACAAGCTCGGATCCAACTAGATCATGGGCTTCTCTCTCAATTTGAAGAAGTCACAGATGATACCGTCACAGAGACTCCAGTTCATTGGAGCAGTCCTGGACACTTCCCTGGGAAAAGCCTTGCCACCAGAGGTGAGGGCTCAAGACATTCTACAGATGGTCACCAAGTTTCAAAATGCCCAACGTCTACCAGCCTTCGACTTTTTGAGGTTGCTCGGCCTCATGGCATCCTTCATCTTCCTAGTGCCAGAGGCTCGCCTGAGAATGAGATCGCTCCAGTGGGCTGTAAGAACCCAATGGTCGCAGTTCTCAGGGAGAATGTCAGATCTCCTACAAACCCCAGACAGAATAGCTCGAGACCTTCAGTGATGGGCCTGTCGGGAGAACATCTTGAAAGGGGAACAGTTTTGGCAACCATGGCCGGAGATAACAGTAGTCTCGGATGCCTCACTCACGGGGTGGGGAGCCCATACCAACGACTTGACCATCAGTGGTCGTTGGTCTCCATCGGAGTCCAGACTCCACATCAACCTATTGGAGCTGAGAGCAATCAGACTAGCGCTGAAAGCTTTTCTGCCATCAGTACAGGGAAAGAATGTCCTGATAATGACGGACAATACAGGGGCCATGCACTACCTCAACAAAAGAGGAGGCGTAGGGTCACTGCCACTGTGCAGAGAGGCAATGCAGGTCTGGTTTTGGGCAATTCAGGAAGGAATCTCTCTATCAGCAGTTCACCTAGCCGTAGAGAAGAACTTGTCAGCGGACGCTGTGAGCAGGCAGAGCACAGTCTCCCACGAGTGGGAGCTATCTCAGGAAGTCCTTCAGGAGATCTTCACCCTTTGGGGAACCCCTCAAGTGGATCTGTTCGCCACCAGCATCAACAGGATGTGCGATCAGTTTTGTTCAAGGGAATTTCCCCCGAGACGAGCTCTAGGGGACGCGTTCGTAGTGGAGTGGGAGTTTCCACTTCTGTATGCGTTTCCTCCACTCCCTGTCATTCTTCAAATGATCAGAAGGTTGAGAAGATTCTGGAAATCCATGATCCTAATTGCTCTGGATTAGGCCAGGAGAACGTGGTACCCGGACCTTCTGGACATGTCCATCTGTCCTCCGATTCGTCTTCCACAAAGAGAGGACCTTCTCTCGCAGAAGGGAGGTCAGGTTCTCCATCCAGACATCAGAACGCTCAACCTTCACGCTTGGTTTCTGAAAGGTTGAGATATAAGGATTGGGACCTTCCAGATGACGTCATGGAGGTGTTGCTTTCGGCTTGGAGGCCGGCAACAAAGACTTTATACCGCTGCCGTTGGATCAGATTTTGCAGCTGGTGTAGAAAAGAGAATATCGATCCCTTTTCATGCGGTACACCAATTGTGTTATCTTTTTTGCTCTATTTGGCAAATTCAGGTCTCCAAGTTGGTACGATCAAAGGCTACCTCACAGCGTTGTCAATCTTCAAGCGCACTGCGGAGGAGCCACCATATTTCAAACTACCCCTAGTGATTCAATTCCTGAAGGGATTAACTAATGTTTATCCCCCAAAGCCTTTCCAAGTTCCCTTATGGGATTTAAATCTAGTCTTAAACTTCCTAATGGGTACTTCTTTTGAACCACTCCATTCTTGTTCATTAAGATTTCTCACCCTTAAAACTGTCTTACTATTGGTTTTAACATCTGCCAGAAGAGTGAGCGAATTACAAGCTCTATCTTGCAAACCTCCTCATACTATTTTTCACAAAGACAAGGTTGTCTTATAAGTGAAGCCTAATTTCCTCCCAAAGGTGGTCTCTGAATTCCACATCACTCAGAAGATAACCTTACCTTCATTCTTTCCTCCTCCCCATCCAGGGAAAGAGGAAGAGAGGCTGCATAGGCTGGATCCAAGGCGTGCCTTGAGCTTTTATATCAGCAGACTCGCTAGGATAAGGCAAGCAGACCAGCTGTTTATAGGTTATGCAGTACACAAATTAGGACTACCAATCACAAAACAGACCATTTCAAGATGGATTATATTGGCCATTCTAGAATGCTACAAATCGGCAGGGAAAGAGCCCCCTCGCCATCTTAGGCTCATTCAACCAGGGGTATCACCGCCTCTTCGGCCCTCCAAAGAGGGGTACCGATTCGGGACATATGTGGAGCTGCCACATGGTCGTCCGCACCTACCTTTACAAAATTCTACAATCTGGATTCCTCCTCTAGCCAGGAGACAAGATTTGGCAAATCTTGTACATTCTTGTAGGGAAATATTCCAATTTTACTCCCGCCTCCGTTTGTACACGACTGCTATGGGAGTCTATCAAGATAAGGAATACGTCGGAGGCCACAATCCTTTCGAAGAACAAGTTACTTCTTACCTTGTAACGTTCTTTCGATGGGATGTTCCTCCGACGTATTCCTTATTGCCCCTCCCATCCATCCCCTCAGTAAAACTTCCCTTGTAGTTGCAGTTTACGCTCCTTCAAGGTCAATAACCATTTCATGCACAGAAAAATTTTCAAGCTTCAAAACGGAACTGAGCAACGGACGCTGCGCGAGTCTATTTATGCGCACGGTGACGTCGACACCGAGACGGTGGCTGTCGAGGGACACCAGCTCGAGGGACGTCGATGCGCAGCGCCCTCTACTGAAAAAAATTCTGAGGCCAGCAAGCTGGGAAGTAATCTATTAAGATAAGGAATACGTCGGAGTAACATCCCATCGAAAGAACGTTACAAGGTAAGAAGTACCTTGTTCTTCCTGTTACTCCTTGCAAAATCTTCAGATGATCTCCCAAAAGAGTGGCTCAACCGTTTTTTAAAGCCGAATGGGCTTCAGTGATTGGTGTAGGCTAAGCCTACCTTAACAAACCAATCCTGAGTCCCCACCAACAGTCTCCTGTATACATGAGGTCATAACCAGTGTGCTTTGCAACAGAAAAGGTAAAGGGGTGAAAACATGTAATACTAAGTCCAACCCATCTTCCTGTCTGTTGTGGATCAAAGGGTCTCTCTGGTTAATTGAGCTCCCTGTTGTTCCTGATTAAAGCGACAGGTCTCCCTTGAACCTTTGGCAAGACCAGACTTTTGGTTGCCGCCAAACCACATACTCGTGCCTTCTGAATGGGATCCCCCTATGGGGTGACTTCTGTAAATACATATTCCCAGTATGACAGGTCACTGCTCTTGATACTGAGAGTGGGAGCTGTCAAAGGTTGGTGAAGTGCATATCAAAGCTTATTGGGGTTTCCTGTCTCCCTTTTTCCCCTATACAGCTAGGCCCCATATGGGCCTGCTTGAAGTATACTCTATCAGTATGCTAATTATGTTAATTGCTGCCACCATTCTGCAGTGCTTACACAAAATGGACAGCGCGGATCCATGGAGCCTTTGATGGTCAATTAGGCTGGCCATGGGAGGACAAAGGCTTTGCCTTCCCCATTCTGAGATGCCTTGATGTACTCTTGGCTGTCATATTCCAACTAAATATGATAGGGGGGATGGTTCCTGTATGCTGTGTCCACCCACCTATGGGTCTATGGGTCTATGTGTATGTCATGCAGTGAGCATAGGAAAATGTGTGCGGATTAGCCCCACACATTTTCAGGTCAATTTCATTTAAAATTTTAAAAAAGCCCAGGCGAGCGCACACCCACCATGTGGAGGGTCTAATTCCTCACAGGGTCGATGGATGAGGGAGATGAAATTTCCACCTTATTAAAGAGAAGTACCAGGGAGATAGTGTTGCTTTTGCCACCATGAAAGCAGCTGTGGGTGTGAAGTGAGGCCACCCTTTTTGGAAGGCAACAGCCTATACCGTATGTCTTCCCTTCTGCTGACCACTCAAGTTGTCTGGGGCTTTTGCCAATCCTTCTGTGCCTCTGCCAGAAAGTCTTTCTACATAGGGACATCTACACTTTTGCCCCTTGTAGCCTGGAATGATGAAAGTACCCCATCTCTGTTTATGGGGTTTCTGGCAAGTGTAAACCTGAGTCCCGACACCTTTTCATGAAAAGCCCTGGCTGAGGAAGGTAGTTGCTCCTCAGAACTTTCCATGTTGTCATCCTTATCACAGTGGTCAACTGCAACTGGATCCGCCAGAGATGGGGATGGGGAGGAGAAGGCACAGTCACTCGTGCCAATGGTAAGGATGGTGCTGTCACAGGCAGCAGGGGTATTACGGTATAGAAGGCAGAAGCGTGGGGGGCGGGAAAAATAGTGGAAGTCCTCACCGGCTCCAAGTTGATGGTCTTCCAAGCCCTGGGCTCAGTCTGGACCGTCGGCCCGCCAGAGGAGGCTGCAGCAGCATTTCCCGGCTTGTGTTATAGACGTAGCTTTTTATTGAAGGCAATTGAATTATGGTCTGGAACTTTGCCAAAAATGTGTCCTTAGGCTGAGGTGGGCCCGAACCCACAAGGTCATGGAACCGGTCACCCATGACAGTCCATCTGTGAGCCAAAGGTCAGAGTAGACCAGCAGTAATGATATTTGTGGGAAGTTCAGCTTAGGCACTCATCTTGATGAGCCCCTTGAGTTGTGCATGTAGGGTCTGGATGCTTTGTGGAGCCCATGACATGCCTTCTTTCTCTTTTTCCATTCCCAGGGAGCCTCAAACTCCTGCTTGTATTATAGCCTAACTGGGGATCCACATATCTCAGCCCGGCAGTATCCACCTGAGGGGATACTCGGATGACAGTCTGGAGTTAGACCCTTCATGGGAATCCTCAGGCCTTGGCTTGGATGTGCTGGCTTTAGCTCTGTTAACGGGATAATCAGACTAATGTCCAGATTTAGACCCAAAAGCGTTTCACCTCAGATATAGCCCTGACAACACAGGACCACAGGGATTGCTCCTGGGAAAGAATTCCCATGGCTAGGCTGTCCTAAAAGAAGGAAGGTCACTTCCCTGCTCTCGGCACTTGCAGTCCAAGAAATCCTGGAGGTGCTGGGGAGGCTTGGAGAAGACGTCTTTCCATTGTTGCAGACGCCTGGTCTGGGACCTCGCCTAAAGGGCATTGCACCTTTCCCACTCCAACCCACTCCAAGTAGTGAGGGTTTGCCATGGGGATTTGGCATCTTATGCATGTGCTGAAACTGCTTTTGTCCTGCATAAATGGATGGTGCAAACTGTGCGATCCTGGGCACCAGAGGGAAAAAAGAAAATATGATAAAAAATTGTTAAAAAACACAAGGGCAAAAACAAAAGTATCAATAAAGAGTACGGATCCACAACATGTTGGAGGTTCCTGTCCGTCAGTCTGGTGGGACTAGAGGCAAAGCCTGGAGGGCTGTGGCTTCATGTGTGCATCATGTAACACACTAAATTTAATATTGAGGATTTTCAGCTGGAAAATGTCTCTAGTTCAGTCCTGCCGTGGACGGGTAGTCCCAAGAGTATGGAAGATAGTGTACAGAGCGTAGGAGTACTGCCATTTTGGCAAGGAGCAGATTTACTAGTCTGATGACTACCTTATACTGCAGTATTGTCCAACTCCGGGCCTTGAGGGCTGGAAACATGTCCGATTTTCAGGCTACCCTTCATTAATAGACATGAGATAAATTTGCTTACAATGAATCTAAATTTAAGCACATTTTTTCTCATGAATATTAATGAGGGATATCCTGAAAACCCGTCAGGATTCTGGCCCTCGAAGCCCTGAGTTGGACACCCCTAGAATAGTGGCACAGGCATTCAAATGAAGTTGAGCCAGTAACTAAACCTCCAAACTTTATGAGCACACTTTAGAAAAGCAATAAAAAACACTTGTTCCAATTTCGGTTTTTATTCCTCTTATTTTTCTCAATGTAGCAAATGGAACTGAAGCCCTGTAACCCGAAAAACAGCTAGTAATCAATGAGAAATTGTTGGTTCACACTTACTAAAATACCAATTTCAAAATTAAAGCATTTGTTCAGTATTGATTAGAAGCCGAACTTTAGCACACCCCTACTTTTAAGTTTTGGCTCATGGGTGTCGATTTACAACTAGTGTAGCAAACACTGTATGGGGAGCGCTAGATAGAAATGTTTGCAAATACAAGTTTGTCTTAGTGGTTTGTCATTGTGTATCCTTGTGTATGTTTCTGCAATGGTTTGCTGGAAGAGGAACCCTTGTGTGTGCCTTAGTTTTAGTTTCAGCTTTCAATTTAATGGAAACAGACGTGGCATGAAGCTTGTTTGCGGTATTTGAAGTTTTACTTGATATGACAGTGTAAACGCGTTGACTTTGTTAATGCTTGTTCACCTTTGACTTTTGTGTTTTACTGTGGGTGAAATGATTTTAGCAGTAACCTTGGACGCAGAATTATTGATTGTTTTTACAATAAAATAATGGCAATGTCCTCTTACCACTCCAGCCTGTCGTCCACACTTGGCTGAGTTTGAGGGGGTCTTCTTTGTTCGCAAGTGCGTAACCATGGCAATCAAAGTTATTTACTTGGCCAGGTACAAGTCTTGTGTAATCTGTTGATGCTCGCTAACATGCCGGCAGACAGAAAACATCACGACACACTGTCTTCTTTTGAGACTAGAAATAAACCAGCAATAAACATGTTGAAAATAATAACATGCAGGTGCTGTGCGCGTGTCCTTTGCATGTTTGTAAATCTTTGCAAGCTGGTCAGGGCCGAGCTTCGCTGAGCGAGGCTACCTGAATAAATTTGCATTTACGGATATGTGAGCTAAAGTTTTATAAACATATATAAACACAGGCATTCAATTGTGGTAACTCTTTCGCCTATCAGTCAAAAACGCAGTCACTAGATGCACACGTAAATTTTCCTAATGGATCTCATATTCCGGCGTTACCGGGAGGTACGTATATTCCAGCTGAGACAACAAGCAAGGCGTCCATGGTTTGGCGGGTGGCCTGGGTGACAGCATCTTGGCTCTGAGCTGCCAACTTTGGGCTAGTACTTGCATAGGTGGAGACAGCATCATAAGCCAAGCAGGCATCCTTCCAGTTGTTGAAGTGCCTCCTGAGATAAGTAAATGCTGAGAAGCCGAGAGAAGACTTCTATAGCATTCCCCGAACTGTATGAATCCACTTCACACACCAGACTCGGGCAAAATATGCATCAAGTAGTTTATATCGCTAGACGTTATAGTAATATCGCTTATAATCTTATGTGTCGTATCCACGTTTAAAGCCAGGCATCGAATACTGCGATTGTATAAGCAAGACACAGTATGCACACGACATAACAACGGTTTACATGACTGGGAGATATTCAGCAATATACAGGAGGCATAATATAGCTGTACCAAACGCAGAGAGAGACAGGGCAATGTGCAGGATAGACATTGGGCAACATCAGACCTGTTTCAAATAAGGAAACAGCAGGCTATCAGCAGGCGAGACCAAAAATGGACTGCAACATAGCAAGGGTAGATAGGAAGATGAGAGAGAGAGAGAGAGACTACCCCTGATAGAGATGCACATCTCTGGCTTCTTACTAGGTACGGATGACTGCCAGAGTTCACATGCAAATAATGAGCACAGACCTTCTGGACGCGCAGTTCCCTGGGATATGGGAAGAACGGGTCTGTTGTACCACAGGGTGACTTAAAGTAATGTGAAGGCTAGCTATGGCACCTATGGACAGTGTATTAAAAGTGGCAGGCAGTAGTCCTTTCTTCCTAGGTACTCTTCCTCACAATTGGACCTCTCGCTCATGACCTAGTGTCCCCTACATCTCTTTACCCTCATTATACCACTCTTACCTAAACTACTCTCTCCGCATTCACCTTGCTCACTCCCCTCTGCAATCCACGCACATTTACCATGCACAACTCTCGTCCCATGCACCTCTCAACCCGTGTCCCCTGCACTAAACTGCACCCCCATCTACCTTTCTAGATACCTATCTCTCAAAGCACATTTGTATCTCCCTAGCCAATTTCTATCTCTCCCACCACTTCACTCACATGCACAGTTTACCACTCACTTACCAAACCCCTCTTCCTCACTACTCTCTCTCTCTCTAACTCCCCCTGCATAGTACAGGAAGTAGCATCTCACAAGTATACATTTGAACATGTTCTACTCGCTCCACCCATTTAACCGGAAATGCAGTATTTCCCTAATGAGTCACCACTGTCTCTCTTTGCCTGATCCTTCTCCATATGCAAACATTCTAAGGCCAGACGGGGTCCCATGTCCTCACCGATATGCAAACATTCTAAGGCCAGAGGGGGTCCAATGTCCCCACGTGTGCGCATCTGAGCTATCATGGGCTCTAGGAGGTCTGTGTTCTCGCTCTTAACAACCTCTCATCCCTCCTTGTCAGTCAGAGCACATAGTTCATCCCGGAATGTCTGAATGAGTAGGGTGATGGATAGGTGAATGATTGACACTGCTGCCAGTCGCTGAGTGGCAAGTTCTCATACTCCTACGTCCCGTCAACTTTCCTCCATACTTATGGGACATCTCTCCGTCCTGTGGGACGGGACCGGAGCACTTTGTAAAAAGCATCCCACATTTTTTTTCAAACATTTGTCCTTCCGCCCATCAGTCCTTTTTTCCGCTCGTTCGGGACTGGACGCACTTGCATCCTCGGAAGATATTCTTCCCTTTTTTCCTCTCTGGCTCTCGCTAGCGATCGTTTACTAGTCTGTCTATGTCGTTCAAACTAGACTTTCCAGATTGCTCTTTTTGTCACCGTCGATTCGCAAGGGCGGATCCCCATCCTCTTTGCCTAGAGTGTTTGGGTCCGGATCACCGTTGGGATGCCTGTTTTTACTGCGACTCCCTCTCGGTCCAGGAACTTCAACGTCGGTTGGAACGGTGGGAGGAGGTGTTCCGGCGAACTCCTCCTTCGCATTTTCAGGCGTTCATCGACAAAAAGAAGAAACGGCCGGTAAGTTCTTTACTTTTCAGAGCCCCCCAGCTGGGGGATACCTTTCCGGGTTCCTCCCGGGCCGGGAGGGTCGTTGATCTCTCTGTCACCGGGGTTTGCCCTGAGGTGCCCGTTGGGCCTATTAATTGTACCAGAGTTTTCTCCGAGGGTCTCTGTAAGGGGCCTGTGAATATTGGAGCACGCTCCGAGGCCCCTCCTGTGCAGTTTGGGCTGTTTGTGGACCCAGTTCTACTGAGTCGTGGGTACCGGAGCTAGCTCTGAGGCCTCTCTATCGGCTTCCCTCAAAAATAAGACCGGGGTGCGCCCCGAGGCTTTGGGTGGGCTTGCTGTCACCGAACAGATGTTCGAGGCCTGCGCAGATAAGGCCGTTACCGGACCTGGGTCCGAGGTCCCTCATACAGAGGCTAAAGCTACCAACAGTTCTGAGAGGCCTAGCAAGGCCTTGTCGGTGAAAGCTGTTTCTCACCGTTTCCGCTCTTGTGGCGACACCAGACCTGTTGAGGGGGCAAAGAAGCAAAGTTCTTCTTTTACCGGCAGTGCTGAGGTCCTTCCTTCGAAGGCTAATTTGGCAGTTGGTATGTCACAGAAACATTGCAAGCCTCACAGTACCGGCTCTGCCGAGGTCCCTTATGTTAAGGCTAAAGTTAAGACCCCTGATCCATCGACAGGGACCCCTGCCTCACTTCCTCACGTGCCGCAGTTCCCCTCAGGTGATGACAAAATGGCACCCATTCCCGCCATGACCGTGGCGGCTATTTTGGGTGCTGCCCCTACAACTACGCCATCGTCCTCAGGTGTAGGACTTAGTTCTGTGGGTGAACACAGAGTCCCTTGTGCGCATCCTTATCGGCCAGTTTATGATTGGACCGCCCGGATGCCCCTTCCGAACTCTGTTTCGTTGCCTGTGGGGTCGGCACCGTTGATTTATGTGGATTTGTCGGTGGAGGGGCCAGTGTGGATCCCTTCCGCGTTACGTCCCTGGAATTATCCTCCTCATGAGAGGCCGCCTCAGGTTCCAAAGCACTCCCGGGAGGAAGCCTTTTTTGATAAATTTCAGACGCTCATGCGTACCGACCCCATGAGGGAATATTTTAAAGGGCTTTTTAGGGAGATATGTCTGCCCGCACCTCCAGCTCCATCTGTTCCTCCGGTGGTTCCGCCGGTGCCTCCCTTGCCCACGGTGCCTTCCCCGACTCTTCCGCCTTTGCCACCATTGTCCCCCGTGGACAAGGCAGTGCCCGACGCAGCTCAGCAAGATCCTGACCTGTCGGATGACGCGCAAGGCGATCAGGACAACAAGGACCTGCCCCGCTCTATCAGAGCTTTCCATGACCGGGTACTGGACATGATGGCTTTGTTGGATGTTCCGGTGGCCGAGGCACCCGCGCTGCAGGAGGGTGTGCTTTCTGGGGCGTTCACCCTGTCTCCCTTGGAGCGTACCGGCCTGTTCTTGCAGAAGGACGTTCTGGCCGAGGTCCGTAGGTTCTGGGAGAAGCCACATTCTGGACTGTTCGTCAATTAGAAAATTGACGCGCGATACAGGCTGCATTCTTCGGAAGAGGTGGCCCTGTCGTCTTGTCCGCCCCCTCCTCCACAGTAGTGGCTGCGGCCACTTTGCAGTCCAGGCCTGCAGCATCCTCTTCCACGATGGCTACTCAGGTTCTGGGAAAGGAGGATAAGCTCCTTGACTCCCTTGGGAGGAAGATTTTCGCCAACTCGGCCTTGCAGCTCAGGCAGACCAATGCCGAACTGGTGTTAGCGGGGGCTAATATGCGGATGTGGAAAGGTCTGTCGGAGCTTGAGGAGTTCATCCCGGTCAAGAAGCTGGAAGACTTTAAGGGGGGATTGTCTGATGCCAGGGTCCTGGCCCAGGATCTCCTGGAGGCTGCGGCTCATCACGTGGACACCTCGGCTCGGGGCCTTATGCTGGGGGTTGATACCTCACGGCAGGCGTGGTTGCATGCAACTAAATTCTCAAAAGAAGTGCACGACAAGGTGTTGGACCTTCCTTTCGATGGTAAGGAGCTCTTTCATTCCTCAACAGATGTAGAGCTCACCAAGACGAAAGATAGCACTCAAACGGCTAAGTCTTTGTCGGTCCTTGTTAAGACCCCCTTCAAAACCCAGAGGCCGCTGTCGCAAAGCCGACCCTCCTCTGGCTTTAGGGGCTTCCTTGACCGGAAATCTCGCAGAGCGGATACCCCCTTGGGGAATAACCACCGCAGACAACAACAGACTCGGTTTTTCTCCCGCTCCTCAGCCTCCTCTTCAGGTTCAGTTGGCAACACCACAGAAAAACCTGCAAAATGAGGGTTTTATGCGCTTGCACGAGACCCCGGTGGGAGGACGCATCGCGTCTCATTGGGAGGCGTGGCAGGCCATTACCAAAAAACAGATGGGTCTTGTCAGTCGCTCGGGCGGGCTTCCGCTTACCCCTACCCCACACTTCAACCCTCATTTTCGGGCTCGCCCTCCCTTAAAGCCTAGGTTCCGAAACTTCTGCACCTCAGAGCTGTGGAACCCGTTCCCCTCGGGGAATGAGGGGAGGACTTCTACTCCCAGCTGTTTACGGTGCCCAAAACCAACCAGGCTGGCCTGCGCACCATCCTAGACCTTTCCCAGTTCAATCTTTCCTACCCCAAGAGAAATTCAAGATGATCACGCCCGGCCAGATACGGTCCTCCTTGCAGATGGGCGATTGGCTCAGTGTGGTGGATCTTCAGGATGCATACATGCATATTCTGATTTGGAATCCACACAGGAGATATCTCCGTTTCTCTTTGGGAGAGGAGCACTTCCAGTTTCGAGTGCTTCCTTTTGGCCTCAGTTCAGGGGCGCGTGTCTTCACGAAGATGATGTTGGTGATTGCGGCCTATCTTCGTCTGCAGGGTATCCATGTGTATCCGTATTTGGACGACTGGCTCTTACGCAGCCCTTGTCCGTTGAAAGCAGCGGGCAATCTTCAGTCTCGCCTTCAGCTCCTGTTTCATCTTGGGCTGTCGGTGAACTGGCGGAAATCTTCCATGACGGTCTTGCAGGACTTGATTTTCCTGGGTTTTTGCTGGAACACGATCGACTGCAGAGTGTACCTGACCGGGGACAGGATGGCGGATCTGTTAGCCACGTGTCAGATGTTTGCACAGTCGGAGAGCATGTTGGCCTGGTGGTTCCAGAGGCTTCTGGGCCCCATGGTCTCGTGTGTGTTGGCTCTTCCTCTTGCTCGCCTCAAGATGAGGCGGACCCAGATGGCTCTTCGGAGTTCTTGGTGTCAGACTGTGGACCCGGATTCCAAGCTGATAATGATCCCGGCTTCCATGAGAATGGACCTGGAATGGTGGTCCTCTCTCAGCAACCTGTCGGTGGGTGCGGGGTTTCAGGACCCAGTCCCTACGGTGATGATCACAACAGACTGCTCCCTCCTGGGGTGGGGTGTGACGTTAGATCTTCTTCAGGTCTCGGATCTCTGGTCGCGTCAGGAAAATCTCCTCCACATAAATCATTTAGAGCTTCTGGTGATCTTCCTAGCGCTCAGGGCGTTCAGACCGGTCATAGCCAACAAAGTGGTCCGCATACGCACGGACAATGTGGTGTCGATGTATTACATCAACAAGCAAGGCGGAACCAAGTCTCCTCCTCTCGTGGATCTGTCCATCCAGATTTGGGAGTGGGATGTGCTTCATGGTGTTTGGCTGCTTGCAGTGCACATCCTGGGCCAGCAGAACGTCACAGCAGATGCCCTCAGCCGGCGGACAGTGGTCAGCTACGAGTGGGAGTTTGAAGGCAGAGGTCCTGTCATGGATTTTCTTTTGTTGGGGCACACCGGAGGTGGGCCTCTTCTCTACAGCGGTAAGCAAGATGCTTCCGCAGCATGCCTCCAGAGGGGGGCTGTGAGCCTCCTCTCTGGGGGATGCACTCGAGATTCCATGGCACAACATGAGAGCTTACGCCTTCCCGCCTCTGCCTCAAGTCCATCAAGCGATGTGGAAGCTGAAGAACTCGGTAAACTGTTCCCTTCTGCTCATAGCCCTGTGGTGGCAGGCCAGGTTTTGGTTCTCAGAACTTCAACACCTGTCGGTGTATCCGCCGATCAGGTTACCAGTGACGCCCGATCTTCTTTACCAAGGGGAACAGCAGATGTGGCACCCCTCCACACATTCGCTCAGCTTGGCGGCATGGTGCCTGAGTTCAAGTCTTTAGAACATCTTAACTTGTCTGCGGATAACATGCGTATTATCCAGGCAGCCAGGAAACCCTCGACTAGATCCCAATACAGAAGCAAATGGCTCAGGTTCTGTCATTGGTGTTTGGAAAAACAGTTGGACCCAAGGGGCGCTTCGATTGACACGGTGCTGTCCTTTGTATCCATCCTAGCAGAGTCGAGTGTTCACGTTCTGTCATGCAGAACTTACCTTTCAGCGCTCTCCGCTTATCTTTCTACGGACCAATGCTCTTACGCTCTGGGTAATCCAGTGGTTAGGAGGCATTTTGCAGGCTTGACACGCCTCTACCCTCCAATTCATAGTCCGCACCCGCCGTGGGACCTAAATGTAGTCCTGACGGCGTTGTGCCACAAGCCTTTTGAACCAATGGCTACGGTGGACTCAAGTACCTATCCTGGAAAGTGTCCTTTTTGGTCGCCGTTACGTCTGCGAGGCGGGTGAGTGAGCTCCAGGCCTTGTCGGTGGAGCATCCCTTTTTGGTTTTTCACAAGGATAAGGTGGTAACTGAATTCCATCTGAATCAGTCAATCTCCCTGCCGGTCTTTTTTCCGAACCCTCCCTCAGAGGCAGAAAGGGTTCTGCATTGCATTGATGTCAGAAGGGCTCTTAAGTTCTATCTGGACAGAACTTCCGTGCTTCGGAGTTCTTCTCAACTGTTTGTGACTTTTGGTAACCCTCAGGGTAAGCAGGCGTCTAAGGCAACTATTCCTCAGTGGATCGCCGCCTGCATCACGGAGTCTTTCACCGTCCAAGGGTTGAAACCTCCTAAGGGTATTCATGCACACTTGGTGAGGGGCAAAGCAGCCGCGGTTGCTTTTCAGAAATATGTCCCCTGGGAGTCCATCGCTAGTGCAGCTACTTGGGACTCCCCATCTGCTTTTTGTAAGCATTATTGTCTTGACATGAGGTCAAGAGCTGATGCTCAGTTTGGTCAGGCTGTGCTGAAGAACCTTTTTCATTAAGGGGGATTTCCATCCACCCGTAGTTCCTGTTAGGCGTGCTTGGGACTCTCCCATAAGTATGGAGGAAAGGGGACGGGAAGTAGGAGTATAACCAGGTTACTCACCGTAGTGACCACCTTACTCCTAGTCCATAGTCCCCTTTGCTCCATACACCCGCCCGCCGTCCCCTCTAATAAGGTTCCTCTGTTATTGCTAATAGGTCTTTGACCTGGCGATAGAAAAGGACTGATGGGTGATGCGCTGGGCAGAGCCGAGGTGGGCGGGTTACGGCCGCGTGCCGGGCCCCGCGCAAGAAAGAGAGGAAGGGCACATTTTTGAAAAAAAATTTTGGATGCTTTTTACACAATGCTCCGGTCCCGTCCCACAGGACGGAGAGATGTCCTGTAAGTATGGAGGCAAGGAGACTATGGACTAGGAGTAAGGTGGTCACTACGGTGAGCAACCTGGTTAATTTTCTGTCACACAGACACGCGCACGTGCACACACACACACACACACACACACAAACACACACACCCTACCCTGAGGAAGGCCACCAATAATACAAATTCTGCAGTTACTTTTCAAGCCTCTTCTGTTGCAAGGCGGCACATGCTGTTTTTGGTCCGCTCTGCTGAACTCTGGTTCTGAGTACAGCCAAGCTCTGCCTTGAGAAGGCTGCGGGCCAGGCTGAAGGAAGGAACACTATGCCGGGCCAGGCTTCCTGCCGACTGCGTTGTGAAACTGCAACGATATGCAGAGGCAGAGCGTCCTGTGGTCTTGTGAAAAAGGCACAACCACAGCAGAATTAAACGTTGTGCAATGCATTTTATCCATTAAACACACAGCACCACTTTCAAACACAAATTGCAATAAAGGTACACAAATATATTTTAACACCCAGTCAGGTTGTTAAAATGCATTTTTGCAGTCCACTAAACAGATCACAGCTGCATAATGAAAAGTGCAAATTATCTGTTCCTTTTGCACTGTCCTTGCGACCAAAGGTCACAAAGACAATGGCACCCATGCAAACTCTGGCAACCCCAATTTGATGTCCCTGCTATTGCCCCGTCTCTGAAGCCCACCCCTCCCAAATTACTCAACCTGAGCATGGTGTTGCTGTGTTTGCACAACAGTATGCGCTTGCTTCTTGATAAGCTGTTTTGCCACAGTGCCACCTACTGTGTAATTGATACGAAAGGGAACATTAAATGTGGCATAAGTACAGGATTAACTTTCATAAAATGGCTCAGTGCGCGCCTTATCTGGCGTGCCGGTTCCCCCTCTTCTGGGCGGTAGACAGAACACACCTCTGGACCCTAGCTGACACCAATGGACTTCTTCGACTCGAGATGTCTGGCACTCCTCTTCAGGACTCACGAAGACCCCTTTTCCAGGATGGCAAGCACACAATAATGGCTTCCAGGGCACTTCAGATGAAGAGTAGCAGTTTGCACGATGGTCCCTCGTAGCTCAGGGAGAGGCCTCTTTTTCAGGTCCTCTCTGGATCACTCCTTGGAAGAACATGGCAGCTCTTGGATTGCACGAAGAAATACAGCATCAGACTTATCTTCTAGCTGGGCTTCAAGGAACAACTTCTTCTTGCTTCAGCTTCGACTTCAGCTTCTGAATAAATTGGTGAGAGGTCCCCAGATATACACATCTGTTCCCCATTCACTCTGACTGAGCCAAGCTCAGTCAACCAATCACGCAGAAGGGCATTCATGCAGGCAGGCAGCCAATCAGGCTCATAGGCATTTAGGCCATTCACTCCACGCAGATAGCCATAACAAAGAATGTGGATTCGGGTAAGTACCCAGCCTTTCCGCACACTCCACTGCATTCATGTTGATTTCAGTCAGGGCTGTCTCATTCATTGGGTCACGCATGCAGAAACCAGACACCCATAACACAGAATGTAAGTTCACTTCAGACTCCATTCATACAGGTATCACCCTTAGGGTGTACCTACAACACAGAGCCCCTGGGAAGGCTCCAGACAGTCTGATAGGAGGCAGCCCCAGAGCCACGTATGATATTTCCACCCAACAGCCAGTCAGGAGGAAAGGGAACAGACACATATATGGTGTTTCCACCCAACAGCCACTCAGGAGGAAGAGAACAGAGACAGGGCTTCCCAGGACTTTGGGAAACAAGGTAAAAGGCAATAGAAACCAAGAGGCCACAGGGGCCATCTTGCCTTCTGTCAGGAATCCACTGATTCCTATGCCAAGGCCTGGGTGTCCCAAAATGGAGGACACTCAGAGCCACTTCCAAGTCAGCATGTAGCTGCCACCAGCCAATACCCTGCTCTGTAGGCAACACACAAGTGCCCAAAAACACACATTAGGGGTACAGGGGTGTACCCCCAACCATGGGTGTCATAAAGGTATCCCATGGGTGTTGTTCACCAAAAGTAAAACATGAGATGCACTGCCAGAGGTGCAGGCTAGACCTCAGTGGCGGAGAACATAGAGAAAACACACTCAGAGAAGTGGGAGGACAAGGACTACGAGGCCCTGTCCCTCCATAAGGCATTTCTAGCATCACACACTCTATCACCGTTTTCTTCAGGTTTCTGCTAGCAACTGTCATTTCTCTTACAAGGTCCTTCCATCCAACCTGAACTCAGCTCCACATGTTTTCAGCAAAATGATGGCAGTTGTGGCAGGTCACCATAAATACTGAGGAGCCCAGGCATACCCCTACCGTAATCACTGCTTGGTGAAAGCACTGAGAACTCTCAAGCATCCAAGGATTATCGACATCTGCTGCTGGATTTCCTCTTAGGCCTCTGTCTTTTTGTGAACCTCAAGAATTGTTCCTTGACAGCCTTGGCCCCGTCTTCCCTGAAACAGATAGGAGTTTAGATACACTGGCCTCAATAGCTCTTTCTGAATGAAACTTCATTATTTACACCGTGCTTCGAGAGGCTCCTAGATGTCATGGCTTCCTGCATCTTAGTGGTTGCCTTGGTCTGACTCCAAACGCAGCTTTCGAAGGGATTGTGTCCTCTGACGTATTCCTTATCTTTGATAATACGTTTCCAGCTTGCTGGCCTCGGAAATTATTTCTGTAGAGGGCGCTGCGCGTCGACGTCCGCCGAGTCGATGTCCCTCGACGGCCACCGTATCGGCGCCGACGTCACCATGCCCATAAATAGCCACGCGCGGCGTCCGTTGCTCAGTTCCGTTTTTCCGCGCTTCGTGGGGCCTCGGAACATCGTTGCTCAGTTCAGTCAGATAATCTAATCTACATCTACTCGAAATATACCAACTCGTTCTCGATGGCATCTTCATCGGAACCGACAACACCGCGATCCGGCTTCAAAAAATGTTGAGGCTGCGGTAAAAAAATTTCGATAACGGATCCACACAGGATCTGCTTGTGGTGCTTGGGATCCGAGCACCATTGTTCGGAGTGTGAGGACTGCATGTCCATGACGGCGAAAGCCTTGAAGGAGCGCAAGGGGAAGCTCGAGAGAGGTAAGTCAGTCAAAACCTCCTTGAAAGTTTCTTCGGCCGAGGCATTCGTCTCCTCGCCGTCAAAAACATTCCCATTCTAGATCTAGAAGAAGCTCCCACCATTCGTCGAGTTCAAGACACTCAAAGAAGAGACATCGAAGATCCCCTTCCTCATCGTCTTCTGTTTCCCCAGAAAGGGTCTCCTGCCCCACAAAACACAGCTCTCAGGCTGAGTGGGAGGAATTCAGGAAGAAAATGTTAAGCGTCTTTGAGAAAGCGGCCTCGTCCCCCTCGAAGATAGCTGAGGGTGATACCCCGGGTGAAAAACCCAAAAAATCAAAACGCTGCGAGTCGCAGCACCCGGCGAAACATTCCACCTGAGAGCGCCACGGGCCATCGGGTAAGAAGGCACCGTCTTCGACGCCGTTGTCGAAGATCCCTTCGACGCATGGATCGGCGCCATCGACGACGTTGTCGAAAGGGTTCATCAAAGCATCTGTAGATCGACTCGATGCCATCATCGACGCCGACATCGACGCCGATGAAAGAGACGACCACGGCTACTCCACAGCCAACGGTGATTCCAAGAGCCTCCGGCACGACGCCGAGACCGTCGTCGATGTCCTCGAGTAGGATCCCGATCCTCTCGATTTCTTCGAGGCCTCTTCCGGTTTTCTCGATGCCGTTTTCGGCGCCTTCGAAGCCTGTCACATCGGCGTCGACGACATCGACGTTTTCTCGCCCAATAATGATGAATTTGGCTCCTTCTGCCTTAGAAATGGGTTTTATACCATTTCAGAGGTCAGAGTACCCTGGATTATCTTCAATTTATGAAGAAGGGGAAGATTCTGACCAGGAAACCTTCGAGTTGCAGAGGACCACACTACCTGTTTCAGAGGATTTCACCTCTGAGGAAAGAAGGTTGAAAGACCTACAGGAGTCATTACATAAGGCAAGTGGGCTGGACACTTCCCCAGAAGTGAATTTTGTTAAGCCAGACCCAGGGGAACGTGCCGAAACACCCTATAGAACCCTGATGGCAAGAATTATTGAATTCATGGGTTGGTCTGCGCCTTCGCCTGTTTTTCAACAGGATGACCTGACAGACATATTAGACAAAGGTCAACAGGAGGATCCTGTGGTCCCCTTCCATACAGCCTTACAAAGAAAAATTGCATCTATCTGGGAAACTCCTGAAGTTATCCCTACTGTCAACAAAAGATTATCATCCAAGTATAGGGTAGCTGCTGCTGACCCTGAATACTTATCGAAACACCCGTCCCCAGAGAGCCTGGTGGTCCAAGCAGCAACTTCATCAAGCAGCAGGACCGCTTACCCTACTGTCCCACAGGATAGAGATGACAAGAGGTACGATTCTATGGCAAAGAAAGTCTTCTCTGCTTGTAGTATGGCGTTGAAGGCCATCAACTCCACCTGTACGCTCGCCAGGTTCAGTCACACACTGTGGGAGTGTGCTTCATCAGCGGCTGACTGCATACCCGAAGGAAAGGAAAAGGAAGCCTTCCTTAACATTATTAAAGATGGCAAGGATGCCATGTGCGAGTCACTTCAAACTGGCATTGATTCCGCTGACAGTATCAGCAGGGCCATGGCGGCAAGTACAACAATCCGCAGGCATGCGTGGTTGCGAAAGTCTGGCTTTGCTCCAGATGTACAGGCCAGACTTTTGAATATGCCCTTTGACGGCTCTTCATTATTCGGAAAAAAGGATGATGACAGTCTGGAAAAGTTGCAGACATCTAAAGCAGCAGCAAAAGCTTTAGGAGCTGCTATCTGCCAAACTCCTTTTCGCCCCTCAGGAACCTCTGGGAGAGGAAAGTCCTTTCGCTATTATTCCGCATTCGGGAAAGGCAGAGGACAGCCGGCTCAAAGAGGCCAAAGGAGATCCACCCGACTGGACGGGTCAAAGGTACTAAGGCCACAGCAGCAGCAGGTGCCTCTTTACCCTCGGCATCTGCATCAGCCGCCCCCAAACCACTCTGAGGCCTTTCCACACAAGACACCTGTAGGGGGCAGGTTACCTCACCATCTGACGGAATGGCACGCTATAACGTCAGATGCTTGGGCATTGGAGACAGTTGCCCAGGGTTACTGCCTACCCTTTCTACACATCCCTCAGAGTCATCCACCGTGGGAACAGCTCTCTAAAAGTTCCATATCCGCTCCTCTTGCAGGAAATTATAGACCTGCTAGAGAAAGGTGCCATAGAACCGGTACCTGTAGCGGACAGGAACAAGGGCTGCTACTCCCCCTACTTTCTCATACCAAAGAAGAACGGAGGACTGAGACCCATCCTGGACTTACGAGAATTGAACAAGTTCCTCAGGAAGGACAAGTTCAAGATGGTAACTCTCTCTCAGATCCTTCAGGCCCTCCAGCTCCAGGACTGGCTGGTATCTCTGGACCTTCAGGATGCTTATTTCCATGTGCCAATCCATCCCAAACACAGGAAATACCTGAGGTTCGCAATTGGCGACTCTCATTATCAATTTCGAGTTTTGCCATTTGGGCTGACCTCTGCCCGAGAGTCTTCACCAAGCTAATGTCGGTAGTGGCTGCGAGTCTAAGGAGGGAAGGGATCCACGTCTACCCCTACCTACACGATTGGCTGATCAGGGCTGTATCTTCGGAACAAGCTCAGACCCAGCTAGATTATGTCTGCCACTTCCTTCACAAACTGGGTTTCTCCCTCAATTTAAAGAAGTCACAGATTATACCATCACAGAGACTCCAGTTCATTGGAGCGGTCCTGGACACTTCCATGGGAAAAGCCTTGCCACCAGAGGTGAGAGCTCAAGATATTCTGCAGATGGTCAACAAGTTTCAAAATGCCCAACGTCTCCCAGCCTTCGACTTTTTGAGGTTGCTAGGCCCCATGGCATCCTGCATCTTCCTTGTGCTAGAGGCTCGCCTGAGAATGAGATCTCTTCAGTGGGCACTGAGAACTCACTGGTCGCAATTCTCAGGGAGAATGACAGATCTCCTCCGGATTCCGGACAAAGTAGCCTGCGACCTTCAATGGTGGGCCTATCCAGAGAACATCTTGAAAGGAGAACTGTTTTGGCAACCATGGCCGGAGATAACAGTAGTCACAGATGCCTCACTCACGGGGTGGGGAGCCCATGCCAACGACTTGACCATCAGCGGTCGATGGTCTCCATCGGAGTCCAAACTACACATCAACCTATTGGAGCTGAGAGCAATCAGACTAGCGCTGAAAGCTTTCCTGCCATCAGTACAGGGGAGAAATGTCCTGATAATGGCGGACAACACAGTGGCCATGCACTACCTCAACAAAAGAGGAGGCCTAGGGTCACTGCCACTGTGCAGAGAGGCAATGCATCTCTGGTTTTGGGCAATTCGGGAAGGAATCTCTCTAGCGGCAGTCCACCTAGCCGGAGAGAAGAACTTGACAGCGGACGCTCTGAGCAGGCAGAGCACAGTCTCCCACGAGTGGGAGCTAGCTCAGGAAGTCCTTCAAGAGATCTTTGCCCTTTGGGGAACCCCTCAGGTGGATCTGTTCGCCACAAGCACCAACAAGAAGTGCGATCTGTTCTGTTCAAGGGAATTTCCCCCGAGAGGAGCTCTAGGAGATGCGTTCGTAGTGGACTGGGAGTTTCCACTCCTTTACGTGTTTCCGCCAGTCCCTGTTCTCCAGCATGGGGTCTGGCATGGATTCACATGCTCATGAATATTCCCCGTCGTCAGGCTGGGAATCCTCGGTAAAGAAAAAACCAGTATCAGTTTCGTTTCTGATCTGTCTTTCGTAGTAATAACCAATCACTGGTCTCTGCGTCATACTGACCACAGCCAATGACTGCCCTCTACCTAAGCACCGCCTCTGGCAGCCATCTTCAGATTTTTACCGCACGTTCATGTGTTGGGATCCTCGTGCTATTGCTCTCGAGCGTTAGTGCTATTTTTTCGCGCTTTTTCACAAAAACTTCGATTCTTTCGGTCAAAAGAGCCTCAAGCTCCACCGATCCTACATCCGATCAACGGGGACCCGTGTCGGATTCATCTGTGCCCCTCAAGGGTGAAGATTTCGTCGAGCTACACTTCGGAGGACTCCAGAAGCTTCTCAGGCCCGGTCTCGGAGATGGCCCAGGAGAAGGGAAGCTCGACGCCCGGAAAGCTGTTCAGGGCCTGCCCTGGATGCCAGCTGCAGAACGTCTTCAAGGAGGACGAACACTCTTTCTGCCTTTACTGCCTTCATGGGGACAAGACGCACGTGGAGAAGGACTGTGCGTTTTGCGGCAACATGTCGGAACGGACCATGAAGGACCGCCATCAACGTCTCGCCAGCTGGCTGGAGGGTAAGAGCCCGTCTGGCGAGAAGAAGAAGAAATCTGAGCGGTCTTCTAAGACCTTTGAGGGCGCCCCGGCGACGGGGGCCCAACATAAGGCCAAGCACCGCGAGTCCGCTGGCACCGGGAGCGCCGAACGGTCGGGCTCTACGGGCGCCAGGCAGGGCGCACCCTCCCCGGCACCATCAACCACGAGCCAACGCTCTGGGTCGGGTAAGAGGAAGGCCGAGCACCCGGCGAAGCTCCTGGAGAGACCCCGGTCGAGCTCTAAGGCAGAGGAGGAGCGTGGCAGTGCCCCCTCCCTCAAGGATAAGGCGGTGAGCGCACCTAAGGTGGTGAAGGCCTTGATCCATTCGACCAAGCCCTCTATCGAAACGGTCGCGGCGGCCCTGGCCCAGCCTGTGGAGGATGCACCAGTGGTGGCGGCCTCGGGGCCCAGAATCTCCCTGCCTCCTCGGAGGGAGTCTTCTTTCGTGCCCATCGATAGGACCCCCGTGAAACCCTCCGTGGGGAAGAAGGGGGGGCAGGGCGTCGTCGTAGATTCGGCCTCAACCTCAGAAGAGGAACTGATCGAGGTCTTAAGCCACGGCCTAGGCGGGGAACAAGACCAGCCCGTCGGAATGGGCCCCGATGCAGGTGACGACGACGACATCGTCGAGGATACCGACGGGGCCCCTGCTCGCCCGTCGGATTCCCCTCTGCCAGCGCCGCAAGACAACTCAGCGGCCATTTTGTTGGCTATACAGTCCTTATGCTCCGAGATAAGGACGAGACTACCGTTACCGACGGAGGAACCTCTCCCGTCGGGGGATCCAGAACCGGGACCTTCTGGTGTTCCCCCTACCAAGAAAAGAAGGATCCATCCACCGCCTCCTTTTCAACCGTCGCGCCCCGTCCAGCCCTCCTCCCCGTCCACCCGAGGGGATGATACGGGGACTGACACGGCAGCGACGGGTACGGACGACGAGGCATACGACGAGGATTTTCCGTCGTCGCCTCCCACCAGGGCTTCTCCGCCCGACGAGATTGGATCGTTCCACTCAATGATCGCCAGGGCATCCGAGCTTTTCCAACTCTGCCCTGAGGAGAAGAAAAAGGAAGGCTTCCTTTACCAACGGCGCGAGACCAAGAGGAAGACGGTCCTCGCAGTGCCTCTGTTGGACGACATTTGGGATGAGGGCCTTTCCCTCCTCAAGAACCCTTCCACGACGCCAGCGAAAAGAGACCGGTACGAGAAAAAGTACCGGGTCCCGGACTCGGCCCCCCTATGCCTCCGGGCGCAGCCTACCCCGGACTCCGTCGTCTCCGCGGCAGCCAGGAAGAAAGCGGGGGGGGTGCGGCCTCCACGTCGACTTCCCCGCCGGACGGCGAGGGAAAGAAATTGGATGCCATGGGACGCAGAGTCATCTCGTCGGCGGCGACGACGATTAAAGCGGCCAACGCCTTGGCTATCGTGGCCCGCTACGACAGGGAACTCTGGTACAAGATAGCTCCCCTGCTGGATTTTCTGCCGGACGACAAGAGGGCGGAGGCCCTTGAGATCCTGCAGGAAGGTGAGGTGGCCTCGGACCACGCCATCACCGTGGCGACGGACATCGCCGACACTGGGTTCCGCCAGATGGGCAACGGCGTTTGCCTTCGACGTCGCGGATGGCTCAAGGCTACGGACTTTCGGCAGGACGTCCAGACCAGGGTCCTGGACATGCCCTTCGACGGGAACAACCTGTTTGGGAAGACAGTGGACGATTCCCTTCAGGCCATCAAGGCGGATACTGAGACGGCCCGGGCCCTTGGAGTACTGCAGCAACGGCGGACGCCCTTTCGGAGCGGCGGAGGCAAGGGCGCCTCCAAAGGTTCCGGCGGCGGTTTCGCTTCCTACCGTCAAGCGGCCCGCTCGTCGTCGCAAGAGGCCTACAGAGGACGAGGCAAGTCTGGCGGACCCCGCCGTCGTCGCCAAGGAGGCCAAGGCGGCAAGGCCGCGTCCAAGCAGGATTGAACCGGCCGTGGGGTCGGGCCCCCACCGAAGCACCCCGGTGGGAGGCCGGCTGGCGGGCTTCGTCAGCGTGTGGGAGTCCATCTCCACCGACCGTTGGGTGCTGGACGCCCTGGCCCGGGGCCACGCGCTCGAGTTTCAAAGAAGGTGCCCGCGCGTCCCCCCCGTGGCCAGGAAAGAACTTCACGTCCCTCAACTTCTCCTGGAGGTAAAGGCGATGCTCAGAAAGGGCGCCATCGAACTCGTCCCAAAGAGGCTTCGGGGCTCCGGAGTCTACTCGCGTTACTTCCTCGTGAAGAAGAAGACGGGAGGATGGCGCCCCATCCTGGACCTGCGACGCCTGAACAAGTTCATCAAGGCGCAGAAGTTCCGGATGGTCACCCTCCAGCACGTCCTGGGTCAGCTGGAGGAAGGAGACTTCCTATCGTCGTTGGATTTGGAGGATGCCTACTTCCACATTCCCATCCTAAAGGGGCACCGAAAATTCCTCAGATTCGTGGTCCAAGGGCGTCATTACCAGTTCAAAGCCCTTCCCTTCGGACTGCGGTCGGCACCCAGGGTTTTCACCAAGTGCCTCGCACCGGTGGCGGCGCAGCTGCGCCGCGAGGGGATTCACGTCTACCCCTACCTGGACGACTGGCTCATCCGCGCCAAGACGAGGGAGCTCGCCGTGGTCCACACGGCAAGGACCGTCCAACTCCTCACGGACCTGGGATTCTCCGTGAACTACGCCAAATCCCACCTGGTGCCCGCGCAAGTCGCACTGTTTCTGGGAGCGAGGCTCGACACAGTGTCCCTTCTGGCCTCCCCGTCGGAGGAGAGGACCAGGACCATCTTGGGCAAGGTGCAACGGATGTTGGTGGCCGACGCGGCCAAGGTGAGGTCCATCAAGTCCCTCCTCGGGATGATGTCTTCCTGCATCTACCTCATTCCCATGTGCAGGCTCCGGATGCGCCCGTTGCAAGAGTTCCTGGATGCGCGCTGGATCCAGACGACGGGCAGCTTCGAGGAAAGGATCAAGCTCGACGAGAGTTTCCGACGAGCGATACGGTGGTGGGGCACCCGCGCGCATCTGACGGCGGACATGGACTTCCAGACCCCAGCCCACCAGGTGACTGTGACCACGGATGCCTCCCTAGAAGGGTGGGGAGCGCACACCGAAAATCTGCACGCAAGGGGACTCTGGCTCCCGACGGAGAAGTCCCTGCATATCAACGTCCTGGAGCTCCGTGCAGTGTTTTGGGCCCTCAGGTCCTTCCTTCCGTCCCTCAAGGGCAAGGTGGTGAGGATCTTCACCGACAACACCACCACCATGTTTTACATCAGGAAACAGGGCGGAACCAGGTCCCCAGCGCTGTCCAAGGAGGCGCAGGACCTGTGGCATTGGGCCGTCGCCCAAGGGATTCTTCTGGTGCCGTTTCATCTGGCAGGGATAAAAAACACCATCGCCGACTCACTCAGCAGGGAGCTGCGCTCGTGCCACGAGTGGGAACTACGGCAGGATCTGGTGGATCGCCTCTTCCGACGGTGGGGCACACCCCAGATCGACCTGTTCGCGACGGCGACGAACACCAAGTGCCGGAGGTTCGCCAGCAGGTTTCCCCAGACGAGGAGCATGGGCGATGCTTTCTCGTTCCCCTGGGAGGGCCTGTTCCTCTACGCGTTCCCTCCCTTGCCTCTGCTAATCCGGCTCGTCAACCAGCTCAAGAGGTCACGGTGCAGGATGATCCTCGTCGCACCTGCGTGGCCGAGGCAGATATGGTTCCCGGACCTTCTGGACTTGTCGGCGTCCCCGCCAATCAAGCTGCCGGCGGACGCGGATCTACTCTCCAGGGAAGGAGGCGCCATCCTCCACCACGACCCGAAGTCGCTGAACTTGCAGGCCTGGCTCCTGCAGCGCTAGAGTTTGGAGGATACGACATACCGGCCGATTGCAGAGAGGTTCTTGCAAAGGCCAGGGCGTCCTCGACTCTTAAATGCTACGGACACAAATGGAAGAGGTTCTCTGTCTGGTGCCACGCACAGAAGATTAACCCTCTACGGATTACGGCTCCCCAAGTGCTGCCGTACCTGCTGACGCTGGCCAAAGCTGGTCTGGCACACGCGTCCATCAAGATTCATCTTGCTGCGATCTCCCGATACACCAGAACCACGGGCCGGACGTCCTTGTGGTCTCATCGTCTGGTGAAAGAGTTCATGAAGGGACTGTTCAGATCGTTCCCGCCGGTGAAGGCTCCGGCCCCGGCGTGGGAGCTCAACGTGGTGCTGACCAAACTCATGGGACCTCCGTTCGAGCCTCTGCACTCGGCCCCGTTGAAGTTTCTATCGTGGAAAACAGCTTTTCTCGTGGCCATCACCTCCGCACGACGAGTGGGAGAGATCCAGGCCCTTTCCTGCAAGGCCCCGTACTTGACTTTCCACGACACGAGGGTAGTGCTCAGGACGCACCCCTCCTTCATGCCCAAGGTACCGTCGGACTTTCATCTCAACGAACCCTTGGTGTTACCTGTGTTCTTCCCGTCGCCTTCGTCGCCGGCTGAGAGGACTTTGCACTCGCTGGATGTAGCTAGAGCGCTGAAGTTCTACGTGGACCGCACGAAAGGTTTTCGGAAGACGTCACAACTCTTTGTGAACTTTGGACCTGTCAATCAGGGGAAGGCTCTCTCGAAGGCTTCCATCTCCAGATGGCTCTCCGGCTGTATCATGTACTGTCACCGGTTGGCAAACCGACCGCTGCCTGGCCGTCCGAGAGCCCATTCCACCAGAGCGATCGCAGCTACCACGGCGTTCCTATCTGGTGTGCCCCTGCTGGACATATGCAGGGCTGCTACGTGGAGGTCGACGCACACCTTCACGAAATTCTACTGCGTCGACCGGGATTCCAGGGAGGAGTCCAGGGTCGGCCAAGCAGTGCTGCGCAACCTGTTCGCCTGAGGTGAGCCTGGTGAGGAGGTAAGATGCTTAATGTTGAGTTGATGTGATGCTTAATGTTGAGCCTTTGCCACCTCCCGTGGTTGTGCATGTGTGTACTGCTATGTATTCTTTATTCATGAGCATGTGAATCCATGCCAGACCCCATGCTGGAGAAGGAACAAGTTACTTACCTGTAACTGTTGTTCTCCAGCATGGGTCTGGCATGGATTCACATGCGAACCCTCCCGCCTACCCCTCTGCGGCTCTTCACTTGGTCATACTGCCACTTCACGTGCTTCCAAATCTGAAGATGGCTGCCAGAGGCGGTGCTTAGGTAGAGGGCAGTCATTGGCTGTGGTCAGTATGACGCAGAGACCAGTGATTGGTTATTACTACGAAAGACAGATCAGAAACGAAACTGATACTGGTTTTTTCTTTACCGAGGATTCCCAGCCTGACGACGGGGAATATTCATGAGCATGTGAATCCATGCCAGACCCATGCTGGAGAACAACAGTTACAGGTAAGTAACTTGTTCCTTATTCCTCAAATGATCAGGAGGTTGAGAAGATTCTGGAAAACCATGATCCTAATTTCCCCGGACTGGGCCAGGAGAACATGGTACCCGGACCTTCTAGATATGTCCATCTGCCCTCCAATCCGTCTTCCACTCAAAGAGAATCTTCTCTCGCAGAAGTGAGGTCAGGTTCTCCATCCAGACATCAGAACCCTCAACCTTCATGCTTGGCTTCTGAAAGGGTGAAGTACAAGGATTGGGATCTCCCTGATGACGTCATGGAGGTGTTGCTTTCGGCCAGAAGGCCAGCAACAAAGCCTTTATACCGCTGCCGTTGCAACAAATTTTGCAGCTGGTGTAGAGAAGGGAATATCGACCCTTTTTCATGTGGTACACCAACGGTGTTATCCTTTCTACTCTACTTGGCAAACTCAGGCCTTCAAGTTGGCACTGTAAAAGGCTATCTCGCAGCGCTTTCAATCTTCAAGCGCACTGCGGAGGAACCATCGTATTTAAAACCACCTCTAGTGATACAATTTCTCAAGGGATTAACTGATGTTTATCCTCCAAAACCATTCCAAGTTCACTTATGGGACTTAAATTTAGTCTTAACCTTCCTAATGGGCCCTCCATTCGAACCACTTCACTCTTGTTCGCTGAGATTTCTCACGCTTAAAACTGTCCTATTGGTAGCACTAACATCTGCTAGGAGGGTGAGCGAGCTACAAGCTCTCTCCTGTAAACCCCCACATACAATTTTCCACAAGGACAAAGTTGTCCTACAGGTGAAGCCTAATTTCCTCCCAAAGGTGGTTTCTGTATTTCATATTACCCAGAAAATTACCTTACCTTTGTTCTACCCTCCTCCCCATCCGGGGAAAGAGGAAGAAAGGCTACATAGGCTGGACCCAAGGCGAGCTCTAAGCTTTTACATCAGCAGACTGGCTAGGATTAGGCAAGCAGACCAACTGTTTGTAGGATACTCAGGTCACAAGTTGGGACTACCCATAACAAAACAAACCATTTCCAGGTGGATTATTTTGGCCATTCTGGAATGTTACAAACTGGCAGGGAAAGAGCCACCCCAAATTCTTAGGGCTCATTCAACCAGGAGTATCACAGCCTCTTCGGCTCTCCAAAGAGGGGTACCGGTCAGAGACATATGTGCGGCTGCCACATGGTCGTCCGCACATACATTCACAACATTTTACAACCTGGATTCCTCCACTAGTCAAGAGACCAGATTTGGCAAGGCCATATTACATTCGGTCCATCCCTAAAGGGATACATAACATTCTTACTCCCACCTCCAATTGCATGCCACTGCTATGGGAGTCTATCAAAGATAAGGAATACGTAGGAGGACACAATCCCTTCGAAGAACAAGTTACTTCTTACTTTGTAACGTTCTTTCGTCGGGATGTTCCTCCGACGTATTCCTTATCGCCCCTCCCATCCATCCCCGCAGTAATACTTCCCTTGTGGTTGCAGCTTACGCTCCTTCAAGGTCAATAACCAATTCAGGCATGACTTTTCTTATGCTACAAAACGGAACTGAGCAATGGACGCCGCGCGTGGCTATTTATGGGCATGGTGATGTCGGCGCCGATACGCTGGCCGTCGAGGGACATCGACTCGGCGGACGTCGACGCGCAGCGCCCTCTACAGAAATAAATTCCGAGGCCAGCAAGCTGGAAACGTATTATCAAAGATAAGGAATACGTCGGAGGAACATCCCGTCGAAAGAACGTTAGAAGGTAAGAAGTAACTTGTTCTTTTCTTTGAGACTGCTGGTTGTAGGCTGCAGACCCTCAGTCTAAAATCTGGACTTTCTGTGATTGTCTAGCAGGAGACATTTTATCGTGGGGGCCTTTTTGCAATGAGCCCACCTCACCAGTGACCTTTTCCACTAACATATCCCTCCTGTGGTGGGTTGACACTTTGGGAAATATCCAGATCCCCAACCATAGGTCCCTTCCAGCACTGCAAAGACTACATAAATGTCCTGGAGTTATGACAAATAATTATAGTGATCATGGCCTTCCTTCCCAATATCAGGAACAGCTCACAACTCCACCATGATGTTCTATGTGAACAAACCACTCTCCCTCTTACAGGCATATAAAAATTAGCATACTCCTTGGGCACTCTTTCATCAGTGAATCATGAGTGTCAGCTCCACAAATGGGTCAGTCAGAACAGGGTTTTCCCATCTATGTGGGCTCCTGAGATGGGCCTGTGTCGCATACAAAAACAGTGTCCCTATTATGCCTCATGAAGGGGTCAGGGTCCAGACTCTCCTGTGGGTGCCTTGGAGAATGAGTGGGTGGGGCTGTTGGCCTTTGCTGTTCCCCTCTCTTTCATACTGTCACTGTACAATCCAGAAGTTACAGAAAACAGCATTGTCCCACCATTCTCATAGCTAATTGATGTTTGAACAGGTTCTGGTTTTCAGACTTGGTGAATCTGGCAGAAGTTCATCCAACTCACCTCCTTTTGAGGAAGCATCTCCTGTTCCACATAGGTTCCTGGTCCTGCCTGCTCCTCTGAATGGATGTCCTTAGTGGCCTAGTTCCTGAGCAGATTTCTCTAATCTACCCGGGATTGTCAGAAGAAAACATGCAAATCACCCAGCTTGCTAGAAAAGGTTCCACTCACTCTCAATACAAAAGGAAATGGGCCAACTTCTGCTATTGTTGTCTTGAGATGGATTATAATGTTCTGGGTAATTATTTGGATGCTGAGTTCTCTTTTTTTTCACAGTGTTCCTCTTTAGGTCTCCAGATCATTTAATTTAGTACATATTTGTCAGCCATAGGAGCTTACTTCAATTCTGAAGCTTGTTGCTTCTCTGTTTCAAATCTAGTGGTTAAGCAGCATTTCGACAGCCTTTTTCATCTCTTCCTTAATGGCATCTCACAGTGGTTATTTTTGTCATAAGCCATAAACCTTTTCATCTAATGGCCACAACGGTTATCAAGTTGGTGACCTGGAAGACCGCCTTACTTGTATCAATCACTTCTGCACGTTGGATAGAGGAATTGTAGGTGCTCTTTCCTGGAAAGCCTTTTCCGGTATTCCACAGAGACAAGGTAGTGCTTCTATGCACCCTTTATTTTTTCATAAGGTGGTATCCTATTTTCACTTAAACTGGGAGATCTCTGCCTACTTTTTTACCACACCTTCGTTTAGAGGTAGACAGGGTCCTGAACTGTTGGGATGGCCATCGCAGCCTCAAGTTTCATCAGGGCAAGTTTAAGGATTTTTGGACTAAGACATTTTTTAAATGTTATCCTCTCTACTATACTGAGTATTTGGGAATTTCCCAAAAGAAGGAAGAAATGGGGACGAGATGTAGGAGTAAGTCAAAGTTTATCACTATAGTAACTACTATATACCTAGTCCATAGTGTCCTTTTGTCCTCTCTAAGATGTAGGCATAAGTCAAGCAAGACCTCAGTAAAAAAAAAAGACCAAGATGGCAAAACATTGTGGAGGTGCACCGAGGCTGCATACCTACCCGGCTTCACTCACAAATAAGAAAAGGCTACATATGATGTTGTTGGGCTGCAAAAAATGACCTAGTCCCATCCTATCGGTCGGAATGTCCCAAAGAATAGAGAAAAGTGGACTTAGGTGTATGTAGTCATTATATTGAGTAACTGTTCCCTTCTACTTTCGTAATTTCATTCAGTGGAAGTTATACAACTTGCAGTATGTAATTGGTGCAGAAAGTAAAGCTCAGAGCTGGGACATGGAGTCATGCAGTAACCTTGCCTATGAAGCAGGGTGTGCTGGCCATCGGACGCGAGTTCTCCAGTTCTCCATTACTCCATTGATCACAATTATTTAGCCATAACACGATTGTGTTCATTACATCAAGTTTTTAGGATTAACTTTTTACTCACACCAGCTAATAGAAATGGCAATCACAGATATTCATTGAGCCTTTTTCAAAATATCTATAATAGAAAGACATTAGTTTTAGAGGCACAGTGGTTTTCAGAGAAGACCCCTCCTTCCCACTAAAACTCACAAATATACCTTCTACGTTATGAAAAGTAATCCTGCAATAACTCATAATTGAACTGTTAAATTCAAAACGTGTAACACTGGCTAAATATACAACTGATTTGTATTCAGATATATGTAAAACACCATCTAAACTGTTCGCGAAAGATGTTAATGTATGATGTGTGGAGTAATTAAGGATATTGCAAGGCAAAATAGTCTCACCTTCAAGAGCTCTGCTTTCAGCTAATTCCCTGCCATCAGTAACATTTGTGCACTTAAGGAGATGCAGAATTACACACGCCGTCAACAAACAGTTGCATGGGGTTTAACCACAGTTTTTATATGTCTGTGTGCTTGACTCAAATGTCTTTCGTGCCCCATTGCCTTCAGCTTCTACCTAATTTATTACAATCACATTTTTCATTTTGCCTCTTTATTTATTTATTTTTGTATTGGATACTTGTAAGACACCTATTCAAGAAATTGTGTTTCAATGCGCCACAAGGCAAAAAGGGGGGGTGGGGTGAGGTAAGGGAGTGAGATAACATTCAGATTGTGCAAGTGCAGTAACAAGAAGTGTGAGGGAGGAGGAGAAAGTGCCGATCTGCTCAAATGTGAAGTGCTAGGGTGGGAAAGGAAGTGCAGGGCGAGAGTGCAAGTGAAAAGGGGAAGTAGATGGGGGAAGAGGGCAACAGGGGCTAGGCGAGTGCTAAGGGGAGCTCAGGTGGGCCAAGAGCTAGGGATTGCATGGGATGTTGGGGGTGAGGTTCTGCATGTTGCTAAGTGCGAAGAAGGGGGTGGACTGGGCTGGGCGGGCCTGTGCCCTGTAGAACTCAGAGGGAAACCAGGCAGCCAGTCACTGCAGCAGACAGGGGCATTAGCAGGGGAGGGAGAGTGGGAAGGGAGAAGCGAAAAGGAGGGTATTGAGGATCTTAAGGAACTTAAGGACATCCGGCTCAAGCCTCAGAGGGGCAGAGAGATCTTTCCAGAGGGGGGCTCCTGCAGAGGAGAGAGATCTACTCTCGCCCCACTCTCTGCTTAGCGGAGCAACTGATCTGCATAGAGTTGAAGCTAGAAAACTGAAGGGATCTAGCAGGGAGGTATTTAGGGAGAGAGACTTAGATGTAGCAGCATCCCAGGCCCAATAAAGCCTTATGGATGATGCAGAAGGTCTTGAACTTGATCCTATAAGCAACCAGGATCCAGTGGAGAGATTTTAGGGGTGCAGAGATTAGGCCCCCAGGCTTGAGGCCAAAGGTAAGTCTTGCAGTCCTATTATGAATTAGTTGGAGGGGGCAAAGGGAGTATAAAGGAAGATTGAGGAAGAGGCTGTTGCAGTAGTCCAGCCTAGAGAAGACCAGAGCTCTGGAGACATTGAGTTTTTGAGGGAAGATGAGGGAAGGGAGAATTCCTCTGAGGAGGTCATCTGACAGTGGGCCTTCTTGGCAAGGTCCGCGATGTGAGGTGATAATGAGAGAGCAGATTCAAAGATGACACCAAGGTTTTCTGCTTCACAAGAGGGTGAGGGGAAGGGACCCATAGAGGGCGGCCAGAGTCTAGTAGGGAAGGAGGGAGCTGGGTTCCCAATGAGAAGGCTCTCAGTCTTGCTGGCATTAAGGCAGAGATCATTGGCAGCACCCCATACCTGACTAGCAGTCAGACAGTCGGGCATGAGAGAGGAGGAAGTGGAGGGCAGCTTGAAGGAGAACTGTGTGTCATTTGCATAGCACTGGAAGTGAGGAGAGAAGGAGGAGTTCAGGTGGGCCAGAGAGGCAAGATAGATATCGAAGGGCCACTGCATCAGGATGGAGCCGTGAGGGGTGCCGCAGGTCGAGAGTGTGATAGGGGAGAGGAAAGGGCCCAGTTGAACCTAGGGAGGTCGGTCAGAGAGGAAAGCCGTCAACCAGTCCAGTACCAGGCCCATGATGCCAAGGATGCCAGAGAACTGATTAGTCAGGGTCGCACAAGCCACCACGTCGAAGGCAGAGGAAAGATATAACAGGGGACCTCACACCCACCTCCTTGTCAGAAGCTGAAACAAGAATATTGAAGCAAGAAGCTGAAGTCATCTTAAGCTTGTATCCTGGGTCCAGCTGGAGGAAGAAGTCTGCTACTGCAACTCTTCACCAAAGTCCAAAGGCTGCTTTGGTGACTGAAAGACTGAACCAGAGAGGATCTGCATAGGCGACCCCTACCTGTAGCTATGGGGGAACATCGTACAACTGCTGCTCTTCACCGAAAGTGTCCTGGAAGCCAGTCCTGTGTGCCTGCCGTCCGGAGAAGGGATCTTTGTGGGTCCAGAAGAGGAGGGCCTGGACATCTTGAAGCCAAGAAATCCACCTGTGTGACCGCTGGAAGCCAAGCTGCTAAGTATTACCCGGAAGACGGGATACCCGGGCCTAGTGCTTCCTGACATTCAGAGCTGCAAAAGCTCCATCCATCCAAAGGAATCTTCAGTGGGCACTTGTGCCACATCTATCTACTTTCCCACGCCGGTGAACATCCAGGATCGCTGTCTGCAGAGGAGTGTCCACCTTTGGGTTTCCCATCACCAATCCAAGAAGAAAGTGTCCCGAGGGTCCAGACTTGGCGAGGGTCCACAATCTAGTCCAGTGGTCATTTCAGGTTGCCAGAAACCATCCTGAGGTCCGTGCTGCGGCCTCAGTACCAAAGAACCGAAATGCGATGAACCCAAAATATCGAAACCCGACACCTACTTCTGCCACTGCACCCATTGCCATTGAAATCCATTGACGATGACCAAAGGACTTATCTTATTCAGCCAAGCCTTATCGAGATCCACAGCAAGTGTCATCTTCGTGGGACAGCCATAGCCGGCGTAACAACCCGACATTGGAGACCACCGCAAGATACCTGCATTGCTGCTTTTCCAATGCTGCGTGGTTCCCTTCTCCTGCTCAACCCCGATGTCCCAGTGGCTCCTTCTTCCAAGGCAGGGGCCCATACTCAAGGGGCATTATCGAGTGAAACCGAGAAACTCCATCACCTTGCCTTCCAAGGCACCCAAGGTACTGTGATGAGGAAGAGCATCCTGTTCTCCTATGGCCTCCCAGGTTCTCTGGGGGTAATGGGATCTGTAAAAAGAGGAGCAGACTATTTCTGAACATATTTGTACTGGGATATAATATACAACATGAAGTACACCTTAACTTTTCCTTACAGGTTGCCCAGGTGGGGGATCCTCAAACAGTATTGCATTTTTATTTTAAAGAAAACATTGTGTCTACGTTCTAATTATTACCTGCCTTTCTACAGTAATGTTTTATGAAGTTAGCCCTTGCCTAAAAAGGTAAATGCATTTTAATAACTGTCAGCAGTTGGTGCATTACAATTGAATTTAAAGATAACAGTGGTACCACATATAACTGTATCTATATCTTAAGTTACCTGTTTAGATGTCTAGTACAAAGTGGGTCGTATATATTTGTGTATCCCTACCTGCCTTTTTAACGTTTAATAAAAGGACAGTGTTATCACCTAACATAGTGTGTGGACATTCCATTGTGGGGAGCTTGGGCATTCATTGTACTTAAGAACCAGCCTGTATCACCTCCTTTGAGTCTCACCCTTGGTTACTCGTCCATAGCTATCATTAGAGAACCTTGGCTGGGGTGCTCTTTGCCTCTACCCCAACTATATAGTAGAAGGAAATACATATACTCCCCTCCAGTCTTTACTTTGTCGAAGAGAACCTTGGGGAATCTCAAGGAAAGACTCATGAATAGTAGACCTCGCTGGAATTCCAGCGTCCCCCACATTATTGTAACTTAACACTATCATGAGGCTAATATTAAGTGGAGAATAATAGTATGAGAACAGAACAATAAAAATTATATAAAAATACAGCAATATAATTAGATAAAATGAACTGGATACAAATTCATAGTCACCAGTGTGATTACCGAGCTCAAAAGCCGTCCATATGGGTATCTGCTTTGTCTACTGTTATGGGATTAATTAGTGTTGTCACAGAGACACTCATGAAGAGCATTTGATCCACGTGCACCTTTAAGTTGCATCTATTTGGTGCAGAGGGCTTGGGAGTGGCATTTCCCGGAGAAGTCCCTCGTTTTACCGTAATTTTAGCACATGCTGGTCATTATTGACCTTCTCTCAGCCAATCAGAATGCTCGGAATGCAGACAATGGCTATTTATTTATTTGTATCCATGCATACATACAGGAAAACAAGCTCTGTTGGTCACAAAGAAGCATACCAAAGGTAATATAGCAGATAAACGGAAGGCAGCAAGTCTCTAGTAATGGGGAGAATTCAAGTGACATGATGACCGGGTATATTGGACAAATACGGTGGGCAAATTGAGGACTAAGAATGAGCTGTGACATCAAACTATTAAGTGCTAGTGCAGTGGGTAAAAAACAGTGAAGAGACCAGTTTGCGCTGAGGCAAGTAGTAAGGCTGAAGAGGTGAGCCAAGAGGATAGCTCAGAAGCGAGGAGGTGGTCTTTCAATTTGCTTATGAATACATTGATGTGGACCTGTTTCGAATTGTAGAGGGGTGGGGGTACCAAGTAAGTGGGGCAAGAAGAGTGAAAGGGCAGAAGTGAGAGGTAGCAGAGGGCTCGTATTGACTGCATTCCCAGCATTTTGAGTACAGAAGTTTGGAAGGAGATAACATCACATATTTCTCTCAATACTCTCTGAAATGGGTACACTTGACATACACAAAGATTCAGCATTACAACGGTAAAATAAATACAAATGATTACTTGCCTGCACACACACATTCCAGTCAGGTAGACACACAAGTATATCTTGTCACCAGTGCGCTACATACTGCTGCACAGAAGCCAGATAGCCTTACTTCAGAAAAAAAAGCACCATTATTTAACTCCCCCTCTTTGGAAGAATCTTTTTTTTACTGTACCTTCAGTCTGACATGCAACATCATATTTAACGCTCTAAAGCGGCAGCTAAAACACGGAAACATGATTTCTGTTTGCTACACTGAAATCCTTCAATTTTACATTACATATAATTTATGCTAATTTTAATAATAATTTGCATTTGTATAGCGCTACAAACCCTCAGGCATCTGATCTCTGCTTATTTTTACACATGGTGTATGGTGCTCATGTATTGACCTTGGAAGGATGAAAGGCTAAGTTTGGCCCTGCCGGGATTATGTCAAAAGCACGCGCTCTACTCGCTGTGCTATCTTACCGGAAAAAAATGTGGCACGTTTTAAAAATGTGCCAGTTCATCCAAATGTACATTACAATACCGAATATTACACTACCGAATATATAAACACATCCTAGTCATTTAAAATAAAAAAAAAATAATTCATGAACACATTTTGTATATGTACTTAATACACAAGTTAAATACTGAACACCACAAGACTTAGGTTGTTATTAACACTGTGATAATATCCTTCTAGACTGTGGAGGTTGTCGTTTTTGCTTGGCATAGAGGCCCTTCCCCTTGGCTCATACCTTGGGAGCGGGTCCTTATTCCATCATACTGACCTCTCCCTGAGTATCTCGGGCTATATAACACTGGATCAGAGGGGGAAGAGTTGGCTCATACCTTGGGAGCGGGTCCTTATTCCATCATACTGACCTCTCCCTGAGTATCTCGGGCTATATAACACTGGATCAGAGGGGGAAGAGTTGGCTCATACCTTGGGAGCGGGTCCTTATTCCATCATACTGACCTCTCCCTGAGTATCTCGGGCTATATAACACTGGATCAGAGGGGGAAGAGTTGGGAAGACGTGTCCTCAAAATGATAGATACTGCCACCAAATGCTCCAGGCGCAGTGTTGTGTCTTAGTATTATCTAGCCATCCCATTTTTCTTACTGTTTTCCAAAACAATGGTGTTGGGACCTGCGCCGGGTAAAAACCTCTGTGCACTCCCAAAATACATAATACAAAACGGTGACCCGAGGAGCCGGAGAACTCCTATCAACCATCAATGCCAAATTGTCTATACTGTAAGGAATCGCCTCTTCCAAACCTTGAATTGCATTGCCTCCACCCTTTATTTTCCTCATCCAGGGGTACATGATGACCCTGTTTCGTACACCTCCTGCACTCCTTGTCAAGATCATCATGCGCCATGATGAAATGCATCGGAAATAACTTCTCTTATGGAATAACTTAGAATTTCTATATTTAGCTTTGTTATCCCGGTCGTTTTCCCGTTTCTCCTCCCGCTCTCCTTTTATACGACACCATACATCTTCATTACTACCACTCAGTTGTATGAAACTGTTATTTAATTCCACTGACTGAGCAACATGTTTAGAAATTGCTAATTACTGTTGAAGCACAACAATTTTGCAGCACAATAGTCTTTCCTGAACTTTGCAGTTAATAAAGTGCCATGGCTGGTGATGGCTGTTGATTGTTGCCGATAGTTGAACATGGTCGACAGAGGTTGGCATTGTTCAGGGACCAGCAGCTGTTTTTAGCAATGGTCAACCAAAGTTGCCTATGTTTGGAGATGTCTGACTATGGCTGGGCACTGTCAGCAATGGTCAACAACAGTTGGTGTTGGTCGTCAATGGTTGGCCATGGTTGGCAATAGTCAACTTTGTTTTGGTGATGAGCCAGACAGAGTGCATGCAATCTGTCTACCCTCAAAAACACCTAGGCCAATGTGAAGAATGCGAAATTCCTGTCCCTAAAATGGCTGCTTACTTTAGACAGAAGCATGTACAGCAAGCAACACTAATGAGCTATATCTGCTGTCACCATGTAAACATTCACATATGCATAAAGTTTGTCACACATATAGATTACATAAAGGAAACAACCTAGATAAGCCAAAACTAAAAATATATTGCTTCCAACATTTGCAAGCTAAATGCAAAACTTCAAGGGAAAATCAGTCTACAGGGATTAGGGTACAATGGCACAAAATAGGACTCGGAAGTTTGTAGTGCTGTGTAGGCATCAATCAGTTTTCTTAACATAGCCACTCATCCATGTGACTATATATACCATACACTGAAGCATGTGAGAATTAACATTCATAGAAAAGTATCAGTGTCCTTCACCCACAGCCCATAGGCAAGCCAAGGTAACTCATGCCATAATATTCATTACAGGAGGATCCTGAGACCACAGAAGTATAAGCACACGACACGTGGGAACTGCAGTCCACCTCGTCAGTGGCTGCTCAACCTCAGTCATTCCACCACCATCCCTCATGACCTTCTAAAAGACCTTCTAGAAGACGCTGCAACTTCCCGAAGGACTGTTATTTAGGTTGCTCATCCCTTTTTTTAACACCCTTTCCTTCCTGCAGCCTCTCCTTTATGTCTACTGTACACCTCTGTTTCCCGCCACCACACGTTATTTCTTGCTGTGTTGTTATGCTGACTGTTTAGTTGAGAGGGTTGAACTGAAACCAGTTTCACTACTGTTCTTCGTTCTGTGCGTTGGCACTTCTTGAGTTGGTGCTGTGCTCTAGAGAAGAAGTAAAGCAAACAAGCCAGTCTTGAATTCCTTCCCCACCACAGCAATGTCTTACTACCAGTACTACAGAAGGTGTCCCTAGAACTCTCTGTACTACTGATTGAATGCCTCTTCAGGGTCTGGGTCCTTCGGGGGGGGGGAGTGGTCGTGGCGGCGGGCGGTGCATACGGTTGCTGCAAGTCACGCATTGTACAGTGGCATTAACGTACAATACTCCAGGTGTGTCATGCGTTCAGGTTGGAGGAACTCCTTGAAAGCTGCTGCTCAACTATTATTCCACCCAGCAAAGTATTGACAGGACACACCTCTTCTCCTGGGAGCTTTCCAAATTGTTTCAATAAAAACAGCTGGTTCCCTATGAATATACACAGAAACCAAAAGCTACACAAGGTTTATACAGAGTGTCCCTAATGGCTAAGCTTACTGCAACGCTAGATAATTAATTCCTCATTGAAACTGAGGCAATGAAGAGATCATGGTTCTATAGAAAGTATTCGAGATGAGGTCACCATAGTTTGGGGGAGAGGGAGGTTGACTTGGCAGAAACATCCTCAGAGTGCCAGAAACAAAAGCTAATTTAGGAGTCAGCCACATCTGTTGTATTGTTGCTGCGAAAGGTCCAACCTGAGACAAATGGCCTTTGAAAAGTACAAAAAATACCATACTTGTTAATCTTCAACAGGCCAGATGTTTTCCTGTTGCGTAACTCATAGCAGATGTAATGTGGCTTCAGGGTTAAAACATGTTAACCGAGTTACCTTTACATATTATTTTTGGAAATTGCATTTGGGAAATCTTTTAATTGGCCAGCACCCCCTGTTATGGCACACTGCTATCTGGTTCCTGGATCCCTGTGTTCTGTGAAATCAGGTGTGCCACACAGGAACACACAACTTCAGTTGGCAGGTTTACTGCACAGCGTGTTTTTCATGAGTGTAAACTTCCGATGCTGTATAAAGACCACATGTGTTCTACAGGATGAGCGGGCATGGGGAGGACTTCGTGGACAGGCACGGTGGTGGGCCGATGCTGTTTTTCAACACTCTCATGGTCAATAAGTACAGTTTCTGTACAGTTGTGTGAGGTCTACTAACACTATGCCCAGAATTCACGATTAAACAATCATGATGGTTGCCCCTAGATGTATTCTTCACTTCCTTTCTGCAGCTCTTGTCCAATTCACTGTTTCCTAAAGGAGAATGCGTTCTGCGTGCTGCCTGCCTAGGAACGTGGGCAGTTTGCAAGTTTCCACGATGACCTCCTATTTCCTTTGTGCTTGTCCTTTTTTGGTGATCCATACAATTCAGCTTATTTCTGCAGTTGTTTCGGCCTATGAGACTTTCGCACACTAGGCGGCTTATCCACGCCCAGTGCTGCCAGCGCTGTTTTTTTTTCGAGATGGCCGTTTCTCATTACTGTGCATACATTGTATACGTCTACTGTTGTTGCAGTCTGCATGCAATAAAAGGACTTTGAAACTGGAGGCTTTATGAAGTTTTCCTCATTCCTGTCTTCTTCCGTTCTGTGTGATATCCAGTGCTGAACATGGGCAGAATTTTCTTAGGGGCAGGGGATGTTTGGGTGGGTAGGACGGTTTCACAGATTGTCAGAGTGGTGTGGGTGAGCTTGAGGGGCTGAGCTAGGTGGCGAATAATGCGGGTGCGCTGACTGTCAGTTGCCGGCGGCTTTGCATACAAACAAAGTGCATTTTGGGAACATAAGAATGACAGCCAATTTATCAAACATGCCTGTGAAAGTCATTGAAGCATGCATTCCTTCCGAGCATGTAGTGCAAACTGAATATTGTGCTCATTTAATTTACTTCAGAAAACTCACCCTAACAGTAAAATGTGTGCATAGTACAAGACATAAATCCAACTTTGGACTCTTTTACTTTTTGGGTTTGTACTGCTTAGATGAGCAAAGGATGACTGTCACATACAGCTTATGAATCAGTTCAGTGGTGGAAATTGGTAAAAAGTACTATCTAGCATGGGTGAGGGGGTAGAAGATGGGAGGGTGGATTGTCAGTGGTGTGGGTGGGACTGAGGGGTGAAGCTAGTGCTGAATAATGTAGGTGCCACAAGTATAGGATGCAAGCTGTTTCGCATAGAAAGAAAGTGCATTTTTGGAATATAAAAATGACTACCAATGTATTGTCTGTCAACATAATTCAAACCTGCATTCCTAAAGAGCATGGGATGCACACTGACATAGTGCTCATTTCATATGTCACAATAGTTTACATGACAGTAGCAAGATAGCTTTTGCCGGAGCACAGCTCCATCTTGTTCTGGCCCAATTCCTTCCTTGAGTCAGTTGCATACATTGGTGAACGCCTCGCGATTTCACCAGCACAGCGTTGCTCCTCGAGTCTCGATTTTGTCCTGTTCCTGTTCAATTCCTTCCCTGGTGGCATCCCTTCACTTAGGCCCTAATTTCTTTTATTGTATTCAGACATCACACTCGCTTCATGGACACGATGCTGTACGAGGTAACTTTCTAGTTCCTTTGCCAGTGGTGGAGGCCCAGGCTTCTCTCTCTTCTGCACTTTTTACAACTTTCAGCTCCCTTTTTTGTGAGGACTCGTGCTTTGCTGATGAGGATGTCTCCTTTGACAGTGTATTGGATTGTGCTTATGTTGTCTAACTGTGGGGTGGCAATAGGTTGTGCGGTGCCTGACACCAATAGCGGGTGCTGCATCCATGGATGTTCACGAGGACTCCAACAATCCTTTATCACAAGTCGAGTAACTGCAGAAGAGGTGAACCTGTTGCGTCAGAACGTGCGAACGATCGCGGAGCGCACTGGGGAACTGGAGAAGGAGTTGGCCCCGACCACGGAGGCGTGCAATGCACATGCTAAGGAGCTTTATGCCCTCGTGCAACGAGTGGGCAATCTGGAGGACAGAGCAGAGCAGGCAGAGGGGCGCGCCAGGCGCAACAACATTCGCATAGTGGGTGTTCCGCAAGGAATGGAAGGATCGAACCCCACGGAATACGTTGAAACCATGCTCTTGCAGGTAATTACAGGCGGGGAGCTGACCCAGGGGTTCGCGTTTGAAAGGGCGCATAGGGCCCTGACCAGGAGACCGGCCCCAGGAGCTCCCACGCAGCCGTTGATCGCGAAGATCTTGAACTATCGTGACCGCGAAAAGATCCTCGAATTTTTCCGGAAAGGAGGTACGATAGAAAGGGGGTCAGTGTAAATAACGGCGTATCCGGACTATACGCTGCTCGTACGGTGGAGTCGAATGAACTTTGGAACGGTGAAAAGGAGGCTTAGAGAAGCAGGCCATCGCTACATGTTGCTCTACCCCGCTAGGTTAAAGGTGTTTTATAAGAATAGATCCCTCTTCTTTGAGACGCCGACCGAAGCGATGGAGTGGCTGGATATGCAGGGTCGACCTCAGGAATCGGATGCCCAGACAGAAGCGGCTGGAGATAAGTAGCACGCTGCAGAGGCACCCGTGAGGCCATAGTTACGACATTGGGACTGGAATATAGTACGAAATTGTGCTTGTGGGGACGAAGTCATGGTATCTGCCGGCGGGTCCTGTTAAATGCACTTCTCCTAAATAGATGACTGGGAGCTCCTGGGGAGCACCCTCTGTACCCAATAGTAGTACACTTAGTTAGGTCACTGTTAGATAGGTGACACCCCGCGGGGTCCTTGTCCTCGGATACGAGACAGGTCCATACGTGGGTAAGCCTGAGATCCGGGGATGGAGCTGGGCTATTGTTGGGGGTTGGCGGGGAGGGGGGAGGAGGGGGGAGTCGTGTGCAGTGGTGTGAAGTTGGGGAAGGGGTGAGGGGGGTGTTGATTGTGAATAGAAGGGAGAAAGCCAGGAAACGAACTAGCACGGGGAGCATTATGGGAAGGGATAGGATGGGGATAGTCCGACCAGATGGCATCGAGTAATCTCAGAAATGTGATCTGGAATGTACGGGGCCTTAACAGCTACCTGAAACGTAATAATGTGATGTTGTATTTAAGGAGGATGCGTGTAGACATAGCCCTGCTGCAGGAGACCCACCTTACTAGGGAAAGGCTGGAGGTGGTCAGGAGAAAATGGAAGGGCAAGGTTGTGGGGGCGGCGTGCTCGGCGTACGCTAGAGGGGTCATTACTTGGGTGGCGCCTCATGTGCCGTTTCGGGTGCTTGATTCTACGGTGGACCCGGAGGGTAGAATGGTGGTGGTGACGGGTCTCCTGGAAAACAGGGAAGTGCATATGATAAATTTGTACGCCCCCAATAACGACACAGCGGCTTACTTTAGGACCCTCTACAGTAAACTTGGCCCCCTGGCAGGGGGCACGGTAGTGTGGGGGGGGACTTTAACTGTACCGTGAATCCCAGAATGGACAGGTCCAAGGACAGGGTAGGGAAAACGGCACTGGCGGCCAAAGCGCTGGGTACCTTACTGAAAAACCTAGGCCTAGAGGATGCTTGGAGAAGGCTGCATCCCACGGATAGGCAGTATTCACACTTCGCAGTGCCACATGACTTGCACACAAGGTTGGACTACATGTTTGTGACAGCTGAGATAGTGAGAGACATAGAGGGAGCGGAATACAAGGCCCGAGTACTATCTGACCACTCGCTCTTGGTGGTGGACTGGAGACACCAGCCCCCGAGAACGCGGATCCCTACATGGAGACTCAGGACCGAGGCTCTGCAGGACGAGGGGTTTCGGGAGGGCCTGAGGGATGCCATCGAAGAATACTTTGATATAAATACGGGAAGCGTCAGCTCTGTGGGCACACTGTGGGATGAGTTTAAGGTGGTGGTGCGCGGGGTAGCCATTTCCAAAGCTAAGGGGCTACAGGGGGGTATCGAAAGGGAACTCCAAGAGGTGAAAAGGGAGCTAGAGGATGTCACGCGTTGCGAGAGCACCGCTCATGATAACAGAACCAAAGTAAAGGAGCTACAGTCGTCCTGCAGCGGACTCTCAGATAGGCTATGCAGACTCAAGTACAGGAAATATACGGAGAGGATACACGCAGGGGCGACAAGCCGGGCAGACTGCTGGCCTGGCTGTATAAGAGTGAGACCTCCCTCTCGGTGATCAGTGAGATCAAGGATGAGAGGGGTTGCATATGCAACACTCAAAAAGAGGTAAATGAGGAGTTCCTTAAGTTTTACAGACACTTGTATGAGGACAAGTGGGAGGATATATGTCAAGACATACTGGACACATTGGAGGACATAGAACTGCCCACCCTGGATGACCTAGAACGCGCTGAGTTAGACGCACCCGTCACCTCGGATGAGCTGGAGGTAGTGATTCAGAATTTGCCCACTTGCAAGGCGCCTGGTTCGGATGGGCTGCCTAGTGAGTTCTACAAAACATACAAGCAAGACCTGCTTCAGCCACTGCTTGCCACTTTCAACGAGGCCTATGAGCAGGGGGAACTCCCATTGTCCCTCCGCGAGGCTGTGATCATCCCACTCTTGAAACCAGGCAAGCCGGCCGTGGAGTGCGGGTCTTACAGACCGTTGTCCATGCTTAACCAGGACAGCAAAATACTTACGGCTGTGCTGGCCAATAGACTGAAGAAGGTGATTGGGAAACTGATACACCCATATCAGCCGGGATATGTCTGAACATATAGGCAGGAACATCACCGATAACCACAGGAGGCTACACCATATCATTGACCAAACTGAGGAGGACACGGGCGAGTTGGCTATAGTGTCATTAGACGTGGTCAAGGCCTTCGACTCGGTACGATGGCCCTGGCTGAAAGCGGTCCTGAAGGGGTACGGAATGGGACCTGGATACCTCAGATGGGTCCAGTTGTTTTACAGCACCCCGATGGCGAGAGTCAAAACAGGGTCCACAATCTCGGATACCTGGCAACTTTGCAGGGGGACCAGACAGGGATGCCCCTGGTCACCCATGCTATATATACTGGCATTAGAGCCGCTGGCAATATGCCTGCGACAACAATATGGGGAGGTGGGCATAAGCACTGTCAGTGGAGGGCATCTGATATCACTATATGCGCACGATATGCTCCTTTATTTGCGTTATCCAGAAGAAAACCTGCAGTATGTGCTGGAGGTAATAGAACGGTACGCCACCCTTTCTGGCATATCGGTGAACCCTAGAAAGTCTAGTCTGTTTCCTTTGGGCAGATACAGGAATGTCCCGGTACAGAGGCTGCCTGTCCTGCCAATACCATGGCAGCCCGTGACATTTAGGTATTTGGGAATAAATATTTACCACAAGGTCGAGGCAGAACACAAGCATAACATGGAAAAGGCAATAGAGGGGATCAAGAACAGCATGGTATTTTGGTCTAGATTGCCCCTGACCATGATGGTTAGGGCGGCCTTGCTCAAGATGGTGGTCCTGCCTAGGCTCTTGCACTTTTTCGTGAATGTCCCGTTTTTGATACCTAGGAGCCTATTCGTGAAACTTCACAGCGTGTGTAGGGGTTTCGTGTGGGGCAGCTCTAGGAATAGGGTGGCTCTGTGGAAGCTCCAGAACTCATGTGACAGGGGGGGGATATGCCTGCCTAATTTTGAACTCTATTACCTAGCAGGGCAGCTGCAGTACGTGTCCAGGTGGCTTTCGGCTGAAGACTCGGCGGAAGCTAGGCTTCTGCGTGGAGACTCAGCCCCATACTTTCTGATGGAAGTGGTGTGGTTGTGCAGAGACAAACTGGTGGGCAGGGGGCGGCTACTGAGGCTGGGCTGGGAGATCTGGCACAGGACATAGAAGATTGGGGGGGATTCGGAGCCGTACTCCCAGCAGGCCCCTTTGGCGGCGCTGTGCAGGAGCGACTCTCAACTACTTGAATCGGTCTGTAGATACTGGGAACAGGTAGGCCTGGCCACCCTTGGGGACATATGGCAGGAAGGGGAGGCATTGGACTTTCAGAGGTTGCAGGAAGAGACGGGGGTACATGGTGGCCAATACATAACCTACACTAGGCTTGTGAAAAAGACTAGAGAAAGATGGCTCGAGACAGTGCTAGCGGAAGACCCTGACGCCTCCCTGGAAACTATGTATGAGGTATCGGAGGGCGTGCACGAAATATCGAGGATATACGAGCTCCTGCGAGTAAGGGCAGGGAAGGAGTTGCTTCAATTGAGACAAGATTGGGAGGAAGAGGTGGGAGGACCCATGACAGACGGGCAATGGGAATGGGCCCAGAGGTACCATAAAAAGGAGTCCCGGAACGCGAGATTCCAACAGCTTCAATTGTACGTTACCCACAGGGCTTATTTAACTCCGGAGAAGATTGTAAAGTTTGGGGGACCAGCTACGCAGCAATGCCCCAGGTGTGGGGAGGTGAATGCGGGACTGCTACACATGTTTTGGGCTTGCCCGGAAGTGCACAGATTTTGGGACGAGGTTAAGATGAAACTGGCTGGTGGGGGGGTGGTGCTGGATGTGGAATCGGCCTGGTCATGCATGCTTGGGCTTTTTCCGAGACCCCGGCATTCAAAACACATAAGCAAGATGAAGGACCTGGCTTGTGTTTTGGCCAAGCGCAGATTGCCATGGACTGGATGGCGGCCCACAGACCCAGGGTGGAGCTATGGTGGGCGGACCTCTTGAGGTGGGCGGAAGCTGAATCTGTAGTCTGGTTTGAGGCGGTCACTAGGGGGGGCGAGGAGGAAGTAGGGCCCTTGCTGGCCTGGCGGCAATTGGTGGCCTCTATGGCAAACTCTCATCAGGGTAACAACGGTACAGAGGACCCGGACGATGACTGCCTAAGTACTGTGCTACCCAATGATGCTCCTGTAAATGACATGTGAGAACCGGCTCTAGTTTAAGGGGGGGGGGGGAGTTGGGGAGTTCTAATGAAAATGTGTTGGGCTATGATGCTTTCTATGCTTTGAAACAGTTGTAGTGTGTGTATTTGACTTCAAAATAAAATAAAAATATTTATTAAAAAAAAAAAACTCTGCATGCATGATGCCAACCTTAGTGATATCAAGGAGCAAGCTTTTGGGGACAAGGCAGATAAGACTGGGGACCAGTGCCACCGAACACTGGTTTTGCAGACCACCTTCCCAAAAGGACTCACATCATCCCCCACAGCCAGCTCCATTTGGAATTCTTCCTGTTTTTGTAACTTCTTTTTTTTTATTTTAACATTTAACAGGCCACCTTTTATAATGTGTTCACCTACTGGGGTAGAACTGCTTCAGCCTTCCACATCTTCACAGTAGCAATCCCATATGAGGTTTGCGTATTGACGAGCACAGGGATCAGAGATGTTTTCGTAACAACTATCAAATCATGCACAGATATCACTGATTATTGCAAGAAAGAGACGTGGGATAAATCTGCAATGCTTTTAACTGCAAATAATTGAGGAATTAGTTGCAACGTGGATTTTAGTATGGCTGTGATGTTAATATTGTGAGCTTTCTTTTATTGAAGTACTCTGGAAAGTTTTATAATAAACTATGCCATACATTAAAAATAGACGAGCTAATACCGACAGACTTAGTACCTCTTACTAACAATAACGGGACAGTATGTGCCACAGCCACGTTATATGTGATGTGTGGGCATCCGCCCTTTGCTGGTGCAGGCAAAACATTACCAACAAGTTTGTATTCCATTTCAAGAGGCAGTGTGCAACACAATGTGAGTGTGGCATGGCCTGCTATGAACCTTTACTCCCAGTCTGAATATATGGTCATTGCACCATTATTCAGAAGAACTTTGAGAATAACACCCTGATACATAACCTAATATATGATTGGATACATTACTGGACTCAAAATCAAACGCTCGCACACGTATAGTGCCTTGCCCTTTGTCTCTCCATGTCTCACGCTTACAGGGTGGGTCATGGCCAGCGGGCTGCTTTGTGGATACTGCCTAGCTTGAAGCCCTTCCAGATGCTAGTTCCTTCTAGGGGAGGGAATTCCCTGGTGGCAGGGACCTACGGCCTTCTTCAGGACTGGCGTGTGGTCCTCTACCTTTCCCCCTTGACTGCAAGGAGAGAGGCCAGTCCTCGGCTTCAAAGGACAAGCATTGCAATCCCCTTTTCCTCCTCGTCTTTCACATCCAAATCTGAAAATGTGATGCCCTCCTTTTGTCTCCCTCTGGCTCTACGATTAGTGTGTTGGGGAGTCCTCAAAGCATAGTGACTGACAAGTGGAGCTGGGAATGAGAAGAACACTGACGCAACATGGGGACATGTTGCTGGTAGGGGGCACATCAAACACCTGCCACTGGAGGGAAGGATTCCAATTCCTTCCACATGCAAGAAAACTGACAGATTGTAAACGGGAGGAAGTTTAATGGCAGATTGGAAGGCATAACAAAACATTGAAATCAGGTACCTAGTTATATACGTTGTATTTCTAATACTTCAGCACTAGTTCAAAGGACAGTTCTACAATCTGCAAACCCATGATCGATATAGTAATACTGTATTATCAGAGCTAACTAAATGGTCGAGAGGACGATGCGTCGCCATGGAAACCTCTGTCACAGAAGTTTCCAAGATGACGACGGATTGCTTAAATATGTATCTTAAGCTAGCGCGAGTGTTTAGGAAGCATTAAGGTAAGCGAACGTGCTTCCTATAAAGAGCTTAAATGACAGTTTTTACAATCGGAAAACTTGTGGTTACTGTAGCAATGCTGCAACAACAAAGTAAACAAAATGGTGGAGAGGACACAGCGTCGCCATGGAAACATATATAACAAGGGTTTCCAAGATGGCGACAGCGTTACAAACAACGCACCTCGAGCCAACGCGAGTGATTAAGGAGCGTTAAGGTAAGCGAACGCGCTCTCTCTATAGTGATAACAAAACTATATTCTTGACAACAATAATAAGTTAGCAATTTTGGGAATGATTTGTGAAACGACTGATGTATTCGGATTAATAATTTATACGCGATCGTGTGTTCATAGTAAAAGGAACTTCAGTAAGTTCGGAATGAGAATTTCAGGTTGCCAGAGCAACACGATAGTATTGTAAATCAATCAAGCAGAGGGACGCCACTTTATTATGGAAGCTTTTTTATCTAAGGCTGTCCGGATTTATGCAGGCAAATAAACGATTTATATAAATAACATTTACATTTAGTTGCGCCGGATAGCCTCTATGAGAAAGTTGAATTAGAATTGTTCCCTCTTGCATGTAGAAGTGTACCCAACGGCATTTAGAAGTCTACCCAATTGCATTTAGAAGCTGCACCCAATAGCCTCTCTGAGAAAGTCGAATTTAGAATTGTCCTCACCTGCATTAGAATTGTACCCAATTGCATTTAGAAGCTGCGCCCAATAGCCTTTCTGCGAAAGTTGAATTTAAATCCGTTACCACCCGCATTAGAACCGCTCCCACCTGCTCCTGGAAGTGTATCCAATTAGAGTTGGAAGTTGCGCCGGTTAGCCTCTGTGAGAAAGTTGATTTAGAACTGTTCTCTCTTACATGTAGAAATGTACCCAACGGCATTTAGAAGTGTACCCAATTGCATTCAGAAGCTGCACCCAATAGCCTCTCTGTGAAAGCTGAAATTTAGAACTGTTCCCACTTGCATTTTGAAGTGTACCCAGTTGCACCTGAAAGTTTGCACCCAATAGCCTCTCTGTGAAAGTTGAATTAAGAACTGTTCCCCCTCGCAACTAGAACTGTACCCCGCACCTCCTCAGAGAAAGTTGAATTAGAATCTTACCCTCTTGCAATTAGAAGTGTATCCAACAGCATTTTAGAAATATACCCAATTGCATTTAGAAGCTTCACCCAATAGCCTATCTGAAAGCTGATTGTAAAACGGTTCCCACCTGCATTTAGAAGTGTACCCAATAGCATTTTAGAAGTATACCCAGTTACACTTGAAAGTTGCACCCAATAGCCTCTCTGTGAAAGTTGAATTCAGAACTGTTCCCAGCAGCGTTTAGAAGTGTACGAGGGTGTGAACTAGACGATGATAATGACTGAACGAATGTGTGGAGCGGACGAATATGAGGAACGGACGAATATGTACAACAGACGATGCTTAATATGCTTTGGAATGAAGGAAACAATTGAAAACATACATCATTACCACACCCCACGCTTACTCTCCCTCTTACACCACCACTCATCTAGAACACAGAGATACTATGACACCATTCGGTATAACTGTTCTCATATCCACATCTCCCTCTTACTCCACATCACTCTAAGTAATCATTGCTGGATTCACACCCCCCAGCCAGGCGTTCTCCTCAGGCCTAACGCAGCCACACTCGTTCTGGGTAAAACCGACCAGAGCAAACACATACTCCTGACCTCTCAACCACCACACCTACAACTAAGAAGCAGCTACCACTCGATTTCCGCACCAGCTGCACACATACCTAGTGCGCACACGCACTTTTGGACTCCCTCTACTCTCTATACTGACCTGAACTTCGGTTCCCGAGGGCGTTCAACCTACCAGCGCCTTCAGACCATACCAATGGTATATAAGGCGCTATATAAATGCAAAATAACAATAACAATAACAATAACATAGAAGTAGTGGATAGACATTAACGAATCATGAATTTGAGTGATATAAGTAGGTTTATACGATCTAGAAACTGTAACTAGTGACCATGGAAAATATGGCATATTATTAACGCATTACAATATAGATTTATTCTTTCCTTGCTACATGAGAATGAAGGTGTAATCAATCTTCTCATATACAATAGGCAGGAATGAAGTTTGGGATTTAACCCAATTAAAATAAAAGACCATCACATTGAGCGAACATATTTTGAAATTCTGGGTAACTAACCCTCCACTGAAATGAACATATACCTAACTGACAGAGTTAGTATTTGACAATTATTACTAACAATGTTTTATCTTTCTCTCTCTCCATTTTTTGCTTATTTATTTTTCTTTATTTCCGTTTGTTTCACTTTCCTCTTACCCACATTACCTCTCCTATTTGCTAATGAATATTTGAATTGTAAACTTTTCTTTGTCTCACCACCATTATAATCCTCCCCATTACCCATCCTCAATTTCTGTCTAATTCACTCATGTCATTTATGATGTGTGATGAACAATGTATATATATGTTTGACTAATTGAAATATGTGGGAGAACCACGCAATGGGGGATTTTTTTTGATTTTTTGTATTTTGCAGAAAAGAGATATAATGTTGTTGTTCATTAAACAAGAATCTGTTCAACTAGCCCAGATTTGAGAAAGGCTCTGCTGAGCCGAAACACGTGTTATCCAGGGCTTTTTAACTCAATAAAATTCAACCAAGTCAGTCAAATTAACTGGCACAGAATCACAGAGTTGTTTCTACTTTCAATTATAATGAATTAAAAGTCCAACTTGACCAAGAGCTAGAGTTGGATCCCTCATGTCTGCTGGTTTTAGTTGTTGGAAACATGATTGGGTCTTCTTCTAGAGGAACAACAGAGACACAGTACTGGTTTATCAGAGCTGCTGCTGCACCTTTTCCCACTCCTGAGCTAAACAATTTCTTGCATTCATTTGACAACCAAAGTACCATCAGTTGGGCACAAAGCAACAACATGCTGCCTGTTAGTCCCTGCTGGCTTATTTATCATCTGCCCCATTCAACTTGTTCCATGAAACGTGTTTTGGATTTGCTGCTTTTTTTGTTGTTTCTCTCTTGCTGCAGTTTGTTTGCCTGTGCCAAACGCACATTTCGAAGGGATTGTATCCTCCGACGTATTCCTCATCTTAGATATCTCCTTCCAGCTCTGCTGGCCTCGGAAAATTTTTTCTCTAGAGGGCGCTGCGCGTCGACGTCCTCCGAGTCGATGTCCTTCGACAGCCGCCGTGTCGACGTCATCCTGCCTATAAAGGCTGCGCGCAGCGTCCGTTGCTCAGTTCCATTTTTCCGCGCTTACTCAGTGCCTCGGAATACCGTTGCTCAGTTCTTAGTCAGATTAATCCTATTTACCTCGAGTTATTCGATCCATACTCGATGGCTTCCTCGGAACCGACAACTCCTCGATCCGGCTTCAAGAAATGTTGAGATTGTGGGAAAAAGATGTCGTTGACCGATCCTCACAGAATTTGTCTGTGGTGTTTGGGAGCTGAACACCATTGTTCGGAGTGCGAGGACTGTATGTCCATGACAGCTAAGGCCCTGAAGGAGCGTAGGGGGAAGCTGGAGAAAGGTAAGACTTTTAAAGCTTCTTCTTCGTCGACGAAGTCGAGACATTCGTCTCCTCGTCACCATTCGCGCTCCAGGTCTCGGAGTGGGTCTCATCACTCCTCAAGATCGAAGCACTCGAAGAGGAGACGTCGAAGATCCCCTTCTCCGTCTTCCTCTTCCTCTGTTTCGCCAAAAAGAATCCCTTGCCCCACGAAACATAGTTCCCGGGCTGAATGGGAGGAATTCCGAAAAAATATGATGAGCGTCTTCGAGAAAGCGGCCTCGACCCCCTCGAAGACTGCCGAGAGCGATGCTCTGGTCGAAAGACCCGAAGGTCAAAAACGCTGTGAGTCGCAGTACCCGGCGAAAGAAACCTCTCGAGCGCGTCTCGAACCCTCGAGCAGGACTATGACCTCCAAACCTTCCTCGAAGGTTCCATCGACGCCGTCGACGAAGGTTCCGTCGACGTCGAGGTCGATGTCTTCGACGCCGTTGTCGAAGGGACCTTCGACACACGGGTCTGTCGACTCGACGCCGGCTTCGACACCGGCGTCGACGCCAAGAAAAGTCACGGTTACCACACATCCAGTGACTATCCCCAGGCCCTCGACGTCGATGGCTTCGATATTGTCGAGTAGAATTCCAATTCTGTCGAGGTCTTCGAGGCCTCCGCCTCTGTTTTCGACGCCACGCTCGAAGCCTTCGACGTCGGTGTCGACGACATCGACGTTTTCGAGGCCAATAATGACAAGTTCGGCACCCTCTGCCTTGGAAATGGGATTTACTCCCTTTATGAGTTCAGAACAATTGACAACTATATCCTCAATTTTACAAGAGGGTGATTTGTCTGAACAGGAAGACACATTTGAGTTACAGGGACCTGTAACCCCAGTTAGAGAGGAATTTTCCTCTGAAGAGCGCAGATTAAAGGATCTTCATGATTCTTTACATGAGGCAAGTGGGTTAGACACTTCCCCTGAGGTGGAGTTTGCTAAGCCAGACCCGGGGGAGCATGCTGAAACCCCCTACAGAGCCTTAATGGCCAGGATTACAGAGTTCATGGGGTGGTCTGCACCTTCACAATCTTTCCAACAAGATGACCTCACGGATATTCTTGACAAAGGCCCACAGGAGGATCCTGTGGTGCCTTTTCATAAAGCTCTTCAGAGAAAGATCATGACAAACTGGCAAACCCCAGATGTAGTACCAGCAGTAAATAAAAAACTGTCTACAAAGTACAGGGTATCTTCTACAGACCCTGAGTTTTTGTCTAAACACCCATCCCCAGAAAGTCTGGTGGTACAGGCAGCATCCTCTACCGATGTCAAGACGGCTTATCCTACCGTCCCACAGGACAGGGACGATAAAAAATATGATGCTATGGCAAAGAAAGTCTTTTCAGCATGTAGCATGGCGTTAAAATCTGTTAATGCTACTTGCGCCCTTGCTAGGTTCAGCCATACACTTTGGGAGTGTGCTTCTACAGTGGCTGACTGCATCCCGGAGGGAGAAGAAAGCAATGCGTTCCTGAATATTATACAGGACGGTAAAGACGCTATGTGCGAATCCCTCCAGACGGGCATTGATTCGGCTGACAGTATCAGCAGAGCAATGGCGGCAAGTACATCAACCAGGAGATTCGCTTGGTTGAGAAAGTCGGGTTTTGCCCCAGATGTGCAAGCCAGGCTCTTGAACATGCCATTCGATGGCTCTTCTTTGTTCGGGAAAAAGGCGGATGACAGTTTAGAGAAACTGCAAACTTCAAAAGCAGCAGCAAAATCCCTAGGAGCTGCAATCCGTCAGACTCCTTTTCGTCCCACAGGAACCTCTGCGAGGGGCAAGTCCTTTCGCTTCTACTCCGCATTCGGAAGAGGCAGAGGACGACCGGCTCAAAGGGGTCAAAGAAGAACTACCCGAGGTGGACGGGGAAGATATTCAAAAGCCGCAGCAACAGCAGGTGCCTCTTTACCATCGGCATCTGCATCAGCCGCCCCAAAACCACTCTGAGGACTTCCCTCACAGGACACCTGTAGGAGGCAGGTTGACTCAACATCTGACGGTATGGCAGGCTATCACGTCAGATGCTTGGGCATTGGAAACAGTTGCCCAAGGTTACTGCCTGCCTTTCCTACGTATACCTCAGAGTCATCCACCGGGGATCAGCTCTCAGAAAGCTCCAGATCCGCTCCTCTTGCAGGAAATTTGGGACCTGCTAGAGAAAGGTGCCATAGAACCGGTACCTGTAGCAGAGAGGAACAAGGGCTGGTACTCCCCTTACTTTCTCATTCCAAAGAAAGACGGAGGAATGAGACCCATCTTGGACTTGCGAGAATTCAACAAATTCCTCAGAAAAGACAAATTCAAGATGGTCACTCTTTCTCACATCCTCCAGGCCCTTCAGTTCCAGGACTGGTTGGTATCTCTGGACCTTCAGGACGCTTATTTCCATGTGCCTATCCATCTCAAACACAGGAAATACCTGAGGTTCGCAATTGGCAACTCTCACTATCAATTTCGAGTGCTGCCATTTGGGCTGACCTCCGCCCCGAGGGTCTTCACCAAGTTAATGTCGGTAGTGGCTGCAAGTCTAAGGAGGGAAGGGATTCACGTCTGCCCCTACCTGGACGATTGGTTGATCAGGGCTGTTTCTCCGGAACAAGCTCAGATCCAGCTAAATCACGTGTGCCACTTCCTTCACAGACTGGGCTTCTCCCTCAATTTAAAGAAGTCACAAATTATACCATCGCAGAGACTCCAGTTCATAGGTGCGATTCTGGATACTTCCCTGGGAAAAGCTTCGCCACCAGAGGTGAGGGCTCAAGATATTCTACAGATGGTTACCAAGTTCCAGCATGCCCAACGTCTCTCAGCCTTCGACTTTTTGAGGTTGCTAGGCCTCATGGAATCCTGCATTTTCCTAGTGCCAGAGGCTCGCCTGAGAATGAGATCCCTCCAGTGGGCACTGAGGACTCAGTGGTCACAATTCTCAGGGAGAATGACAGATCTTCTTCAGGTTCCCGGCATGGTGGCTCGAGACCTTCAGTGGTGGGCCTGTCAGGAGAACATTCTGAAAGGAGAACAGTTTTGGCAACCCTGGCCGGAGATAACAGTAGTCACGGATGCCTCACTCACGGGGTGGGGAGCCCACGCCAACGACTTGACCATCAGCGGTCGTTGGTCTCCATCGGAGTCCAGACTACACATCAACCTGTTAGAGCTGAGAGCCATCAGACTTGCGCTGAAGGCGTTCCTGCCAGCTGTACAAGGGAAGAACGTCCTGATAATGACGGACAACACGGTGGCCATGCATTACCTCAACAAAAGAGGAGGCGTAGGATCACTACCCCTGTGCAGAGAGGCGATGCAGCTCTGGTTTTGGGCAATCCAAGAAGGAATCTCTCTATCGGCAGTTCACCTAGCCGGAGAGAAGAACTTGACAGCGGACGCTCTGAGCAGGCATAACACAGTCTCCCACGAGTGGGAGCTAGCTCAGGAAGTCCTTCAAGAGATCTTCGCCCTTTGGGGAACCCCTCAGGTAGATCTGTTCGCCACCAGCCTAAACAGGAAATGCGACCTGTTCTGCTCAAGGGAATTTCCCCCGAGAGGAGCTCTGGGAGACGCGTTCATAGTGGACTGGGAGTTTCCGCTTCTGTACGCGTTCCCACCGGTCCCTGTCATTCCTCAAATGATCAGGAGGTTGAGAAGATTCCGGTGAACCATGATCCTAATTGCCCCGGATTGGGCCAGGAGAACGTGGTACCCGGACCGTCTAGACTTGTCCATCTGCCCTCCAATTCGACTTCCACTCAGAGAGAACCTACTCTCACAGAAGGGAGGTCAGGTTCTCCATCCAGACATCAAAACTCTCAACCTTCACGCTTGGCTTCTGAAAGGCTGAAGTACAAGGATTGGGACCTCCCTGATGATGTTATGGAGGTGTTGCTTTTGGCAAGGAGGCCAGCAACAAAGTCTTTATACCGCTGCCGTTGGAACAGATTTTGCAGCTGGTGTAGAGAACAGAATATCGACCCTTTTTCATGTGGTACACCAATGGTTTTGTCCTTCCTACTATATTTGGCAAATTCAGGCCTTCAAGTTGGCACCATTAAGGGCTATCTCGCAGCGCTATCCATCTTCAAGCGTACTGCGGAAGAACCATCCTATTTCAAATTACCCTTGGTAATACAGTTTTTAAAGGGGTTAACCAAAGTTTATCCCCCAAGACCATTCCAAGTTCCCCTATGGGATTTAAACTTAGTACTAACTTTCCTGATGGGTACACCTTTCAAACCTCTCCATTCTTGTTCGTTAAGATTCCTTACCCTTAAAACTGTTTTATTAATAGCACTTACATCTGCTAGAAGGGTGAGCGAATTACAAGCTCTTTCTTGTAAACCCCCTCATACTATATTTCACAAAGACAAAGTTGTCCTGCAAGTGAAGCCTAATTTCCTCCCAAAGGTGGTTTCTGAATTCCATATCACTCAGAAGATTACCCTACCATCTTTCTATCCTCCTCCTCACCCAGGGAAAGAGGAAGAGAGGTTACACAGGCTAGACCCTAGGAGGGCTTTAAGTTTTTACATTAGTAGACTAGCCAGAATAAGACAGGCAGACCAGCTGTTTGTAGGTTACACAGGTCACAAGCTGGGGTTACCAATAACTAAGCAGACCATTTCCAGATGGATCATTCTAGCCATTCTGGAATGTTATAAACTGGCAGGGAAGGAGCCCCCTCAAAACCTTAGGGCTCACTCGACCAGAGGTATTGCAGCTTCATCGGCCCTCAAAAGAGGCGTGCCGGTTAAAGACATATGTGCGGCCGCTACATGGTCGTCTGTCCATACCTTTACACGTTTTTACAATCTGGATTCCTCCTCCAGTCAAGAGACTAGGTTTGGAAGGGCTGTACTGCATTCTATTCATCAATAGAAGACAGCGTGAAGTCAGTACTCCCTCCTCCGATAATAGAATACTGCTATGGGAGCCTATCTAAGATGAGGAATACGTCGGAGGACACAATCCCTTCGAAGAACAAGTTACTTCTTACCTTGTAACTTTCTTTCGACGGGATGTTCCTCCGACGTATTCCTCATCGACCCTCCCATCCATCCCCGCAGTTCTACTTCCCTTGTTGTTGCAACTTACGCTCCTTCAGGGTGATTAGTTAGTCCAGAAAGTATTATTGTGGGCTACAAAACGGAACTGAGCAACGGACGCTGCGCGCGACCTTTATAGGCAGGATGACGTCGACGTCGATACGGCGGCTGTCGAAGGACATCGACTCGGAGGATGTCGACGCGCAGCGCCCGCTAGAGAAAAAATTTTCCGAGGCCAGCAGAGCTGGAAGGAGATATCTAAGATGAGGAATACGTCGGAGGAACATCCCGTCGAAAGAACGTTACAAGGTAAGAAGTAACTTGTTCTTCTGCACAAGTTTCAACAGGATGGATGTTACTTTGCAGAATTATGCTGTTGTACTCCCAGCACATTCTAGGGGAAGTCAAGGGAGGGTGTTCATTTCTGTATCTTTACAAGGTCCCTTTCTTTCTTCCTCATAATGTAGCAGTGCCTGCTCTTCCCACTCTTGACCTGTTTGGAGAGATCTTAACTCATGTCTTCAGAAATGGAGAACTATCCAGAAGGGAAGGCTATGCAGGGTTTGTTTTTAGACACTAGGGCAGGATGGGAATAGTGCATGTTCTAGTATTTGCGAGGCCCAGTGAAGCAGATGTGCTTGGCCCTCTTATTTGGATATGTACTGATTTAAGAACACCGGACGTGACATCACAGAAATGTACGTCTTAAGGGATTACTTCAATCTCTGATACTCGTGGGCAACAAAGTCAGACCCATTCATTAAAAGAAGTTACCCCGAGTAAAGAATGAAATAACTTTGTGGTGTGATAATAGGAATGCTTGCTATTATTATATCTGGAGAAATACTAAAGTATAATAACCGTGTATTAGGCTTTTTTGCTCAATGTTGGTAGATAAGGCCCAATGAGATAAAACAATTGCAGAGGATCACACTCTTTGGATAAATGGTGAAGCTGGGATTTGAACACAAACGTCAGCGTAGGTACTTATCCACACATCTCAGCTGCAGTTGTTGTTAGAAAAATGTGTTAATATTTGGCTTTCAAGAACACCCTGCTTCGTATAAAACACCTAAAAAGTGCACAAGTTACATAGTAAACCAACTGGACAAATATGTAAACCCGTACAGAAATATATTGAGTAAATAGAATATGACTGTTTTATTTTCCCCATCCTGAATGGAAACATGCAAGTACCCAAATGTAAAATCACGTGAACCTAAAAAAGATCCACTGCCTTTCCCAAATGTGAGTTAAAGACTTAAGGACACATGACAAAATAACTCCTTTGACATGTCAACCTGCTCGCATGCAGTTTGTTAGATATATATGAGGGGAAGAAAATGTGATGTTCTGCAAAAAATTATTTGGCTTATAAAACAAGAACTAATAAATAAGGTAGGTTAAAACTTGTTTGTTGGTGAGTCACTTTGACTTGATAGTAGACACAGACTTGGGTAACTAACTGGAGCTTGGTGACAGCTTTCTGGTGAGATTACACTTATCTCAATCATTGCCTCCCAACATATATAGTTGTTAGGTGACATGTCAGAGACAATGATTACTCCAAAGGTTCAACAATTAAAACATGTTTCCCATTACTGCTAACAACAAATATTTGCTATAAAAGTGGGAGTGTATACTGTATTTGCCGGGGGTGGTGGTTTCAGAGTCGAGCAAGCTGTTTATCAGAGTCCTCCTCTCAACATAGCTCTCAGGGTGTGCAAGGGAGGTTCTATGTGGCCCACATTATCCTGAGGCCCTGTCCCACTGCAACGGTGGCCCATGCCTTCTGTGGCCCTGGAGAGGAGTTTGGCTTCATGCGCTGACCCACCACTTCAAATGCTGCAAGCAGCAGCCAGTGTGCCACCAAGTTGCTGTTCCTTTTCAACAGGCAGCATGTGTCACTCATTGTGTGTGGCGTGACCTGCTGTGAACCTCTACCCCCCAAGTCGTCTTATGCAGAAGAAGAGAGTGAGTCATTGTTTACTGGACCATCAAGTCTGTATTTGTCCCATATTACTGATTTGATACAGAAAGACAACTGTGCCGCCCGTAATGGACTCACAACTAACACACGCATACATCATTTCTCTCTCTCTCTCTCTAGCTGTCCCTCTTTTCTTTCACTGTCTCTTTCCCCTTGTCTCTCCCTCCCTTTCTCTCTCTCTCTCACACACACCCACACGCACACACTCCGTTATACCCTTGTACAAAGTCAGCCATACACAGACAAGTTCCTGTAATAATGTACGGAATATTCATTTAGCTGTGCTGTGCAGGTGGAGGAACACATTGTGCTATCAATGACCAAAATGTCACGATCTTATGCCAATTTCTGCTAATGTTTTGATGTGTCTATGTTTAGAGTTGAGGTTTAATACCAAACAGGGCAAACAATAGGTCCGTTTTTGAGGATGTTGACCAGCCTGTCTTTCATCGTCTTGCCTTCCTTTCTATAGCTTGTATGTTCCCTTCCACGATTCTCTCTTTTTTTGCTGTGTTTAAATATGGCGTGCATTGCAACTCGACTGCAGATGATGAAATCTGCATCCCCATTCCCCGGATTTTCTCACCTCCCTTCCAAGCTGTACTGACTGTCGACACTGTTCTCAGCGCCATCGGTCACGGGAGGCCAAGCTCAAACATTTGACTGTCTGCTTTACCGTCCTCGTGGCTTCTGGGTAGGTTGGCAACTGCAGACTCGAACAGAATAAATATTAACCAAGAGTAAGACCTCTCTGTCTGTTTTGAAACATTGTGTCATGTAGAATACGTTTAACTCAATGCTTAGTTTTAATGTTTCTCATATGAGTGGTGTGGAGAAAAGGGGCACATTAATTTGTGTTGGGTATTCTTTTGTAGAATTTATTCGACCAATTCCTTCGTGAACCTGCGTTTTCTTGAAGAGAATATTTTAGTTAGCAAAGGATTCTTATCATTCCCGTGATATAACCTGCAAACACCACTCGAGCACAAAAAAGATGGACAATTTGTTTCCAAAGTCCCTCAATTCTTTCCTTTTCCACCATCAGTTAAAAATCCTTCATCATTTTAATGTAAATAGGTGATTTGGGAGGGAAATGTTCTAATAAAGTAAGTAGTCGTCTTAGAATGTTTTGCGAAGTAGAGGGTTTGGTTACAAAGATATGCTTTCTTTTAGGTGTACTCTCTTTTTCTGGGGTATTGTCTGGTGGTGGTGCTGTCTTTTTGAGGTGGGGGTGGTCTAGTTATGGAGGCAGCGGTCTTGTGATGGAGATGCAGTCTAGTAGAGGAATTATAGCATGGCTAGCAAATTTAGCAATCCATGATCACTACACTCCATATCATTGTCTTTTTCCTGCTCGAGATGTTTTCATCTTTTGTGACTGAAATGATCACCACAAGATGAGCCCCGTCATGCTGTGAATCGAGATAGGAATGGTCCCAGGCTTATCAGTGCTGCTTACCAAGGGCAATAACTCACACACCTCTGCAGATCTCTACAATGTATTATTCACCATGCAACGGCCCGACAGCTCTGTGGTACTGGGCTTCTGTTTGCTCCTATTGAATACGCTTTCAGTGTCTTATAAGAGGCTAAGGCAGCAGATAACATCCCAATAGGACCGAAAACATCAGCAGGCCCTTGGAAGCATCCTGATGTGCAACGATCACGACAGAGCAAGGCATTGTGTAGAAAGGTCATTAAGCGCACTTGCAACAGGGTGCTTACTTTCCTGGACAAGGAGAAAATCTGGTGCAGGCCAGGGGAACCATTTATTACGGCCCGAGAAGAAGCTTTCTCTAGCTCTTTCTTGTTATTTTAACACCAGAGGAAAGAGTTGGTGAAGCTGAGCTAGCTGGACACTTAAATCGTATGCATCCCAGGATAGTGAAGCAGATTAGGAGTTGAAGGTTACACCGCACACAGGTATTTCTGAATCTCTTTTGCCTGACCTGCTCCTATCAGCTTTAGTGCCAAGGATCAATTAAGGCCACATTGAAGGAGCGCCCGTTACATAACTGGGTAAGTGCCGGCCCTGGACAGAACATTTTGGACTCCTTCCTCTGCACTCTTTGTCTTCCAGGCACTGGAGAGAGAAGTGGATGCTTTGCCATCTACCTGCATCTGTCAGTGAAGAAAAGCATCTGTTAACGGCATACATGGCCTGTTACCATCACCCTTAATGTCAGGTAGGAACATAGGGCCAATTAGAAAAGCATCCATCACAATATTGTGCTGAGCAGGTAGATAATTTGCCTGGCCTATGCAAGTGTAGAAAAAACTGTCATTCATATTCTGCCTAACCTGCACCCATCAGCCTTCACTTTGGGCAGGAAAAAACGACTGGAGCAGCACTCTTCATGTGATAGGCCCCTCTCCCATACAGGATATTGCTCCCTTTAACAATGAAACTAAATGGACTAATTCTTCAGATAGTCACCTTGTGGATCTGCTCACTTTTCCTTGCCAAGAAAATATGCGATGCAATATCCACTACCTCTCTCCCACCTCATCACCCTACATCTGAGCTCCTCCCGGATCTGGAATGCGGCCTGCAGGGTTAACTGCGCATGCCCCATTTCGAATGGATTGTGTCCTCCCACGTATTTCTCATCTTGCGATATAATATCTTGGCAACTTTGCTGCTTTGGAAAATGTTTTCTCGGCAGAGGGTGCCGTATGCAATGCAGTTGCGTCGATGTCCCTCGAGGGCCTCTGTCAAGTGTCGATGTCATCGTCAGTATAAATAGCGCATGCAGGGTCCATTGGTTTCAGTTGCGTTTTTCCGAAAGCTTTTGCTATGAGTGTTTAATGATGCGCTTCAGTTTTCTTCATAGAAAATGTCTTCATCTTCCACTCTTTCGACCCCAAAGTCTGGTTTAAAAAAATGCTACGACTGCAGGTCGAAGATATCTATTAAGGATCCTCACTGCATCTGCCTGTGGTGTCTCAGCTCTGGAGAAAGCAGAGGTAAACTGGCAGTGAAGAGGGTGGCTTCGAAGTCTTCTTAGAAGAAAGAAAAAAATCTGGTGAGCCTAGAGAGCAGGAAACAGTTTCATAAGGCCTTTAAAGAAATCCTTCAACACAACTTGCAGAGACACTGGAGTCACAAACCCCAAACTGTCCCCTCCACAATGGACAATCACAATGTCTGGACTTTTAAATTATGCCACACTCTCACAAACGGAAAGCAAGCTTGCCCAGTTTGAGCCACAAACTGCATGCCAGGAAACTTCCACTTCTGGCAGCCCAATATTTCAAAGGATGACATGATTCTCAGCATGTACCTTCAATAAGTGAATTGACAAGTCCCCCAGAATCCAAACACTCTGCCTCCTAAAAGACATACCCATAGCCACAGCCATCTGCACTCCTCTCAGCAAACACAACTTTTCCCAAACTCTCTCCTTGCAACCCACACCCAGGAAACCATCTTGGCTAATCCTCTGGGCTGCACAGTCCCATTTCCAGTGCCTTGAATCCTCAAAAGACCCAAATGTGGCACGTACCATCTGCAGACTACGAACAAGTCGTTGAGAGTATCGTCTCGTGAAACGAGTCCTTCTTCGATACCGTTGAAGAAACACAAATCGTCGAAGAACTGAACGACTTTGTCGACTCCATCAGAGCCAAACTTCGAGTGGATTGTGTCCTCCAACGTATTCCTCATCTTAGATGTATTCCATCCAGCTTTTCTGCTCTTCGGAAATTTTTTCGGCAGAGGGCACGGTACGTTGATGTCGTCGAGGTGATGGTCCCTCGAAGGCCTCTGTCGAGGGTGACGTCATCGGGTGTAGAAGTAGCACGCACAGCGCCCGTTGGCCTCAGTTACGTTTTTCTGCAGTTACGTTGCTTCGGACATTCCGCACGCCTCAAGTTCTGTCACGAAATATAATATAACGTGAAGTAATTATGTCCTCGTCATCGATGACGACCACGACCCCGAGATCGGGTTTTAAGAAATGCAAGTCGTGCGGCTCAAAAATGTCGATCACGGACCCGCACTGCAAGTGTTTGTGTTGTCTCGGGGAAGGCCACGACATGGAGGCCTGTTGGAAGTGTCAGGCGATGACAGGGACGGCCTTGCGAGAAAGGAGAGGAAAGCTATAGGTAGGTCGGAAGGATCAAAAAGCCTCTAGCGTCGAGTCGAGACCCCATGGGGAAAAATCTCCTCGACGCGAAAGGCATCGATCTAGATCCCAAAGCGATTCTCATCGCTCGTCGTCTTCGTCGAAAAAGTCAAAGAAACGACGCCATAGGTCTCCCTCCACCCCGTCGTCAGACGAGTTTCCGAAAATGAAATGCCCCACAAAACATTTTTCTACCGAAGAGTGGGAAGCATTCAGGGTCAAAATGATGGAGGTGTTTGAGAAGTCGAAGCCTCGGACCGCGCCTTCTTCGGAAGCCGGCCGGGAGCGTCATCACTCCGACACTCGCGCGCCCTCGAGCCCGGGTGATCGTAAAAGGAAGGATAGGGAACCTTCCAGGACGTCGAGTGATAAACGCTCAAGTCGAGTCGACCGCTCGAGGTCACCGACGCCATCCGAGACCTATCACACCTCGAAGGGGAAACCGTCGAAGGCCGCCTCTACGCCCTCGAAGCAGACCCTGTCGATGACCACTATGTCATCGATGCCGTCGACGCCTTTATCGACATCGTCGCCGAAACCCTCGGCGCCAAAGGCTCCAACCAAGCCAGAGCAGCCAGAAAAAGAGGAGAAAGTTACAAAACATGTAATTTCTTCAGAGCCTGGTACTACACCTCTTCCTCCTCCTCTCCCAGAGAAGGTTTTCAAGCCTCTCCCTAGGAAGGAGTTTTTCAAATCCTTGACCTCAATTTTTGAGGAACAGGAGAGATCCGAGGAGGAAAATGTACCTTTTGGATTGGAATATGGCACCCCAAATGTCCCAGAATGCTTGTTCTCAGCGGAAAGCAGAATGAGGGATTTGGTGGAGTCTTTACACAATGCAAGTGGCATTGACACCTCTCCTGAGAATGACTTTGGTAGACCAGATCCAGGAGAGCATGCCAGTCCATCTTACCGTCAGTTAATGACCAAGGTGGTAGATTACTTGGGATGGGCTAGAACACCAGCCCAATTCGTCCAGGACGATTTAACATACATATTGGACCATGGTCCCACTGAAGAACCAGTACTACCTTTTCATGTAGCCTTACAAAACAGGGTGGCCAAGAATTGGGAAACTCTGGATTCTATTCCTCCGGTAAATAAATCCCTTGCATCAAAATACCGCCCAGCCAGTAGCGACCCTGGCTATCTGTCAAAACATCCAACTCCCGAGAGTTTGGTCATACAGGCAGCCACAGCTTCCAACAAACTTGCGTACCCATCTATCCCTCCAGACAGGGACGATAAGCGTGTGGATGGTTGGGCCCGGAAGGTATTTTCAGCCGGGAGCATGGCATTAAAATCTGCCAACTCCACATGTGCCTTGGCAACATTTTCATGCACTCTGTGGGAGTGCATCGCAATGGCAGCGGAGCACATACCAGAAGGGGAAGAAAGGGAAGGTTTCCTAGCCATCGTTAGAGATGGAAAGGAGGCCATGCAGGAATCCCTTCAATCTGGATTGGACACTGTGGATAGTGTAAGCAGGTCCATGGACACTAGCACAGTAATGCACAGGTTTGCGTGGTTATGGAAGTCGGGTTTTTCACCGGACGTACAGAACCGCCTCCTGAACATGCCTTTTGACGGGTCTCACCTTTTTGGCAAGAAGGCTGATGAGAGCCTTGAGAGGTTGCAGACCTCAAAAGCAGCGGCAAAATCTTTAGGAGCTGCTACTAGGCAACCTCAGCCTTTTTGTGCGCAAGGACAATCAAGGAGTGGACGATCCTATCGTTATTACACCTCAGACGGGAAGACAAGAGGAATGGCCAGTCAAAGGGGCCAAAGAAAGGCCAATCGTGGTGGACGAGGAAAACGTGCTAAGCCAGCTCCAGCTGCAGCCTCTTTGCCATCAGCGCTGCAACATCCGCCACAAAACCACTTTGAGGACTTGTACCACAAAACACCTGTAGGAGGCAGGCTGGCGCAGCATCTACAAGAATGGCGAGCCATTACTTCAGATTTTTGGGCTCTAGAAATAATAGCCCAAGTCTATTGCCTTCCTTTTCTAATGCAACCTCAAAGCAATCTACCAGGGAGACACCCGTTGAAACTTTCAAACCCGCTTCTACAGCAGGAAGTTCTAACCCTGCTGGAGAAAGGTTCTATAGAACCAGAACCTGCAGCGGAGAGGAACAAGGGTTGGTGCTCCCTGTATTTTTTGATCCCCAAAAAGGACGGAGGGCTGAGACCCATCTTGGACTTAAGAAACTTGAACAAGTTCCTCAGGAAGGACAAGTTCAAGATGGTTACCCTTTCTCAGATCCTTCAGGCCCTTCAACTCCAGGACTGGTTGGTGTCATTGAACCTCCATGATGCTTATTTTCATGCGCCGATTCATCTCAAACACAGAAAATACCTGAGGTTCGTAGTTGGCAACTCACACTATCAGTTTTGACTCCTGCCATTCGGGTTGACCTCCGCCCCGAGGGTCTTCACCAAGTTAATGGTAGTGGTGGCAGCGCACCTCAGGAGAGGGGGAATTCATGTCTACCCTTACCTGGACGATTGGTTGATTAGAGCGCGCTCTGCCGAGCAAGCACTGGATCATCTGAAAATCACCTGCCACTTCCTCCACAAACTGGGCTTCTCCCTCAATTTAAAGAAGTCTCAAATGACACCTTCCCAACAGCTTCAGTACATAGGAGCTGTATTAGACACATCCTTGGGAAAGAGCTTTCCTCCCAAGACGAGGGCTCAAGACATTTTTCAGATGGTTTCCAAATTCCAAAATGCCCAAAATCTCCAGGCTTACGACTTTTTAAGGTTGCTCAGCCTCATGGCATCCTGCATCTTTCTGGTGCCAGAGGCACGCTTGAGGATGAGATCCCTTCAATGGGCCCTAAAGACTCAGTGGTCCCAGTTCTCGGGTCAAATGACGGATCTTCTTCAGATTCCGAACAAGGTCAGACAAGACCTTCTTTGGTGGACCTGTGCAGAGAACATCCTAAAGGGAGAACCTTTTTGGCAACCATGGCCGGAGATCACAGTAGTGACGGAAGCCTCACTCCTGCGGTGGGGAGCACATCCCAACGATTTGACAATAAACGGTCGTTGGTCTCCATCGGAGTCCAAACTACATATCAACCTTTTGGAGCTGAGGGCAATCAGACTAGTGCTGAAGGCCTTCCTGCCATCTGTCAGGGGACAGAATGTCCTGATAATGACGGACACACAGTGGCCATGCACTACCTAAACAAAGGAGGAGGTGTGGGGTCACTACCCCTGTGCAGAGAGGCAATGCAGCTCTGGTATTGGGCGATTCAGGAAGGAATCTCTTTAATGGCAATTCATCTAGCCCGGGAAGAGAATATGACGGCAGATGCTCTGAGCAGGCAGAGCACGGTATCCCACAAATGGGAATTGGCTCAGGAAGTCATTCAAGAGATCTTTGCCCTTTGGGGAACCCCTCAGGTAGACCTATTCGCAACCAGTAACAACCGAAAATCCGAATTGTATTGCTCAAGGGAATTTCCCCCGAGAGGATCCCTGGGGGACGCGTTCGTGGTGGATTGGAATTTCCCACTATTGTACGCGTTCTGTCCGATTCCCGTCATTCCTCAGGTCATCAGGAGGCTGAGACGCTTCGGGAACCGCATGATCCTAATTGCTCCGGATTGGGCCAGGAGAACGTGGTATCCAGACCTTCCAGATATGTCCATCTGTCCTCCAGTACGTCTTCCTCAGAGAGAGAACCTTCTCTCTCAAATGGAAGGTCAGGTTCTCCACCCAGAGGTAAGGACACTCAACCTTCATGCTTGGTATCTGAAAGGCTGAGATACAGGGATTGGAACCTTCCAGATGATGTTATGGAGGTGTTGCTTTCGGCAAGAAGGCCAGCAACAAAGTCTCTGTACCGTTGCCATTGGAAAATGTTTTGCAACTGGTGCAGGGAAAAGAATGTCAATCCTTCTCTATGTTCTATTCCGGAAGTACTATCTTTCCTTCTGACCCTAGCACATATAGGTCTGAATATCGGAACAATAAAAGGTTACCTTGCAGCGCTTTCCATTTTCAAGCGCTCATCGGAAGAATGCTCCTACTTCAAAATTCCTTTGATAACATAATTCTTAAAAGGTCTCACTAATGTGTTTCCTCCTCACCCATTTCAAGTACCGATTTGGGATCTAAATTTAGTCTTAAAATTCTTAATGTGTGCCACTTTTGAGCCTATGCACACGTGTCCATTAAGATTATTAACATGGAAAACAGCTTTTTTAGTTGCTCTAACATCAGCAAGAAGAGTGAGCGAATTGCAGGCACTGTCTTCTGGGCCACCCTATACTGTGTTCCATAGGGACAGAGTTGTATTGAGGGTTAAACCATCATTTTTACCGAAGGTAATATCTGATTTTCATTTAAGTCTGAAAATTCTTTTACCCTCATTCTATCCTCCACCTCATCCTTCTAAGGAGGAAGAAAGATTACACAGACTGGATTCAAAAAGAGCTTTAAGCTTTTACATCTCTAGACTTTATAGGCTTAGAGTGGACAACCAGTTGTTTATAGGCTACACAGGAAGAAAACTGGGTCAATCAGTAACAAAACAGACAATTTCACGCTGGATCGTGCTTTGCATTTCAGAATGCTACAGACTGGCACAAAAAGACCCACCAGAAGGGTTAAGGGCTCATTCCACCAGAGGCATCGCCTCTTCTACAGCCCTTCAAAGAGGTGTCCCAATAAGGTCCATTTGCCAAGCAGCAACTTGGTCTTCACTTCACACCTTCTCAAAATTCTATAGCCTGGATGCTTCCCAGTCTAGGGAGCTGACCTTTGGAAAAACAGTGCTTTATTCCACCATCTAAAGGCATTGGTGGGAAAAAATCTGACCCCTCCTCCAGAGGAACAATCCAAAATACTGCTTTGGGAGCCTATCTAAGATGAGGAATATGTTGGAGGACACAATCCACTCGAAGAACAAGTTACTTACCAACTGTAACATTCTTTTGATTGGATGTTCCTCCAACATATTCCTCATCGCCCTCCCAACCTACCCCTCTGTAGATTTTTTCCGGGTTATTGCCATCTCAAATCTCGCAAGGCTGATACCTGTCTGCCGGCACAATCTACATAGTACATGATCACAGATACAAAAGAGGGGAAAAACAGAACTGAGGCCAACGGGCGCCGTGCGTGCTACTTATACACCCGATGATGTCACCCTCGACGGAGGCCTTCGAGGGACCATCGACTCGACGACATCGACGCACGGCGCCCTCTGCTGAAAAAATTTCCGAAGAGCAGCAAAGCTGGATGGAATACATCTAAGATGGGGAATACGTTGGAGGAACATCCAATCGAAAGAACCTTTACCAGTTGGTAAGTAACTTGTTTGTCTCGACGACGAAGTCGAAGGCGATACCGAGTAAACTGGTGCCATTTTCGAAGCCGTCTTCGACACCTTTGATGGCCACTTCGACCTTGTCGTAGCCTTTGCCCATTCTGGATAAGTTTTACAAACTTGTTCCGAAAAAATACTTTTTTAAGTCTGTTCTTAAGGAGCAACAGCCCTCTGAAGAGGATTCCCCTCCATTTGGATTACAATTTGGCACTAGGAATGCGCCTGAAGAGCTCATTCATCAAGAGTCCAAAATGAGAGACCCTTATGATTCTCTCCAGTCGGCTAGTGGTCTTGACACCTCGCCAGAACTGGAATTTGGTAGGCCTGACCCTTCGGAACATGCAGATTCCACCTATAGAAATCTCATGTATGGGGTCACAGAATATATGGGTTGGAGGAGAGCTTCCCCTACATATTAACAGGATGACATGACAGACATCCTAGACCAAGGACTTCAGAAGGACCCAATTTTGCCCTTCGACAAAGGCCTTCAATGGAAGGTTACTGCAAATTGGGAAGCCCCAGAATCTGGACCTGCTGTTAACAGAAACTTTGCTAGGAAGTACAGGCCTTCAAGCAGCGATCCAGAATACCTGACCAGGCACCCCACACCCGAGAGCTTGGTAGTTCAGGCTGCCACATCAACCAGGCAATCGGCCTACCCCTGTATCCCCCCAGATAGAGATGACAAGAAGGTAGATGCCTGGACACGTAAGGTTTTCACATCAGGCAGCATGACCTTGAAATTTACTAATGTCAATTGTACTCTCTCAAGATTCTCATATACCCTGTGGGACTGTGTTGCCATGGCAGCTGATCACCTCCCAGAAAGGAAATGAAAGAGACAGCTTCCTGGCTATAGTTAAGGATGGAAAGGAGGCAATGGGTGAATGTCTCCAGTCAGGATTGTATACTGCTGACAGCATCAGCAAATCCATGGCTGCTAGCAGTGTACTGCGCAGGTTTGCGTGGTTGTGGAAGTCGGGGTTTGCACCGGACGTGCAGGCCAAACTGCTCAATATGCCCTTTGACAGCTCGCGGTTGTTCTGCAACAAGGTGGATGAGTGTCTGGAGAAGCTGCAGACCTCCAAGGAGGCAGCTAAATCCCTTAGCACCGACATTCAACAACCTCAACAACCCTATTCAGGCTCATCTTCCTGGACGGGTCATTCTTTTTGCTTCTATTCCTCAATTGGTAGAGGAAGAGGACAGGCCGGACAAAGGGGACAAAGAGGATTCCCTCGTGGTGGACGAGGAAAGGATGTTAAATCAGCCCCAGCAGCGGCAACTTTACCCTCAGCCGCAACTGAAGCCATCTCTAAGCCACTCTGAGGCCTTGACCCAAAAGACCCTGATGGGAGGCAGAATTTCTCAGCATCTGAACGAATGGCGGGGCATTACTTCAGATGCTTGGGCACTGGAAACAGTAGCCCATGGTTACTGCCTTCCTTTTAAAAAAAGGCCTCAAGATCATCCACCTGGAACCAACTCTGTCAAAATTCCAGATCTACTCTTTGTGCAGGAAAGTTTAATCCTGCTAGACAAAGGCGCAATAGAACATGTACTTGTAGCAGAGAGAAACAAGAGTTGGTATTCCCCCTACTTTCTCATTCCCAAGAAGGACCGAAGATTGAGACCCATCTTGGACTTAAGAAACTTGAACAAGTTCCTCAGGAAGGGCAAGTTCAAGATGGTTACCCTTTTTCAGATCCTTCAGGCTCTCCAACTCCAGGACTGGTTGGTATCATTGGACCTTCGGGATACTTACTTTCATGTGCCAATCCATCTCAAACACAGAAAGTACCTGAGGTTTGTGGTTGGCGGTTCTCACTATCAGTTTCGAGTTCTGCCATTCGGGCTGACCTCCACCTGAGGGTTTTCACCAAGTGCATGGCGGTAGTGGCAGTAAGGCTCAGGAGAGGGGGGATTCACATCTACCCGTACCTGGGCGATTGACTGATCAGAGCTTGCTCACCCAAACAAGCCTTGGAACATCTCAGTATCACCTGCCACTCCCTTCACAGACTGGGCTTCTCCCTAAATTACAAGAAGTCCCATATGATACCGTTCCAAAGACTACAAATCATCAGAGAAGTCCTAGATACTTCCTCAGGGAAAGCCTCGCCACCCGAGGTGGGAGCTCATCACATTCATTCGATGGTAACAAAATTCCAGACTGCCCAGCATGTTCCGGCCTTTGATTTTCTTAGGTTGCTCGGTCTCATGGCATCCTACATTTTTCTGGTGCCAGAAGCCCGGTTGAGAATGAGATCCTTTCAATGGGCGTTCAGGACTCAGTGGCCCCAATTCTCAGGGAATATGTCAGACCACCTGCAAGTTCTGAGCAGAATTGCTCAGGACCTTCTATGGTGGGCTTGCAAAGACAACATTCTCAATGGAGAATCTTTTTGGCAATCATGGCCGGAGATAACAGTAGTGATGGACGCCTCACTCACAGGCTGGGAAGCCCACACCAACAAACTGACAATCAGCAGTCGTTGGTCTCCATCGTAGTCCAAACTACATATCAACCTGTTGGAGCTGAGGGCAATAAGACTAGAACTGAAGGCCTTTCTGGTATCTGTATGGGGAAATAACGTCCTGATTATGACGGACTACACAGTGGCCATGTACTACATCAACAAGAGAGGAGGTGTTGTGTCACTACCACTGTGCAGAGAGGCAATGCAGCTCTAGTTCTGGGCAATACAAGAATGAATCTCTATCAGCAGTTCACCCAGTCGGATAGCAGAACATGGCAGCGGATGCTCTGAGCAGGGAGGGCACAGTCTCCCACGAGTGGGAACTAGTTCAGGAAGTCCTTCAAGAGATCTTCACCCTTTAGGGAACCCCTCAAGTGGATCTGTTTGCGACCGGTACCAACTGGAAGTGCAAACTGTATTGCTCCAGGGAATTTCCCCAAAGAGGAGCTCTAGGGGACGTGTTCGTAGTCGACTGGGAATTTCCACTCCTGTATGCATTTCCTCCAGTCCCCGTCATTCCTAACATGATTAGGAGTTTGAGAAAAGTTCGGGAAATCCATTATCCTAATTGCTCCGGATTGGTCCAGGAGGACATGGTACTCAGACCTTCTGGGCATGTCCATCTGCTCTCCAATACATCTACCATAAAGAGATGATCTTCTCTCGCAAGAGGAAGTTTAGGTTCTCCATCCGAGGTCAAAACACTCAGCCTTTATGCATGGTTTCTTAGAGGCTGAGATACAAGGATTGGGACAACCCGGATGACGTAATTGAGATGTTGCTTTCGCCAGAAGGCCAGCAACCAAATCCTTGTACCGTTTTGTTGGAATAAATTCAGTAACTGCTGCAAGGATAAGAATGTGGATCCCTTCCAATGTGGCACACCTATGGTGCTTTCATTCCTGTTGCATTTAGCCAATCTCGGTCTCCAGATTTGAACCATAAAAGGATAATTGGCAGTTCTTTCAAAATCCCTTTGATTATACAATTTCTGAAGGGACTTACTAATGTGTACCCTCCATTCCCATTTCATGTACTTGTTTGGGACTTAAACCTTGTATTAACATTTCTGTCATGTATCCCATTCAAGCCTTTTCATTTGTGTTCTTTAAGGCTCCTAACATTGAAAACAGTACTACTTATCGCAATAACATCAGTCCGCAGGAAAAGTGAGTTGCAGGGACTTTCTTGCAAGACTCCTCATACTATTTTCTATAAAGATAAAGTCATCCTCAGGGTAAAACCATCATTCCTACCAAAGGCATTCTCCGACCTCCATCTGTCGGAGAAGATAACACTACCAACGTTCTATCCTCCTCCTCATTCAGGCAAAGACGAAGAGAGACTGCCTAGGATAAACCCGAAAAGGGCTCTAAGCTTTTACATTTCAAGGAAAGCTAAATTTCGCCAAGATGATCAACTTTTTATTGGGTATACTGGCCCCAAATTGGGCCTAACAGTAAGCACTTGTGTATAGGCGCGTTAGAAATGGCGTTACAAATTCCATATCGTATCATATCATATCCAGGTGGATCATACTGGCCATTGGAGAATGTTATAGACTTGCAGGAAAGGACCCGCCAGAAGGGCTAAGAGCCCATTCCACAATGGCATGGCAACTTCGGCAGCTCTCCAAAGAGGTGTCCCAATAAATGACATCTGTTCAGCGGCCACTTGGTCGTCCATTCACACATTCAACAAATATTACTGTTTGGATTCTTCCTCCACTCAATGAGGACTTTTTGCTAAGGCCGTCCTCCATTTGGTTCATGAGTAAATTGATTTATACTCCCACCTCCAAATTGTCACTGCTTTGGGAGTCTGTCACAAGATGAGGAATACGTGGGAGGACACAATCCATTCGAAGAACAAGTTACTTACCTCTGGTAACGTTCTTTCGATTGGATGTTCCTTCCATGTATTCTTCAGCCGGCTCAAGGGGCCAAAAACGATTCACCCACGGTGGACGGGTTAAAAGAACAAAAGTCGCAGCAGCAGCAGGTGCCTCCTTGCCCTCGGCATCTGCGTCAGCCGCCTCTAAACCACTCTGAGGTCTCTCCTCACAGGACACCAGTAGGGGGCAGGTTAACTTAACATCTGACGGAATGGCAGGCTATTACATCAGATGCTTGGGCATTGGAGACAGTTGCCCAAGGTTGCTGCCTGCCTTTTCTACGCACCCCTCAGTCATCCACCGGGGAACAACTCTTTGAAGTTTCCAGATCCGCTCCTTTCACAGGAGATTCTAGACCTGCTAGAGAAAGGTGCTATAGAACCGGTACCTGTAGCGGAGAGGAACAAGGGTTGGTATTCCCCCTACATTCTAGTACTGAAGAAGGACGTAGGACTGAGACCCATCTTTGACTTACGAGAATTGAACAAATTCCTCAGGAAGTACAAGTTCAAGATGGTAACTCTCTCGCAGATCCTTCAGGCCCTCCAGCTTCAGGACTGGCTGGTATCTCAGGATGCTTATTTCCATGTGCCAATCCATCTCAAACACAGGAAATACCTGAAGTTCGCAATTGGCAACTCTCACTATCAATTTTGAGTTCTGCCATTTGGGCTGACCTCTGCCCCGAGGGTCTTCACCAAGCTAATGTCAGTAGTGGCTGCAAGTCTAAGGAGGGAACGGATCCACGTCTACCCCTACCTAGACGATTGGTTGATGAGATCAGTATCTTCGGAACATGCTCAGATCCAACTAGATTATGTCTGCCACTTCCTGCACAAACTGGGCTTCTGCCTCAACTTAAAGAAGTCACAGAGTATACCATCACAGAGACTCCAGTTCATCAGAGCGGTCCTGGACACTTCCCTGGGGAAAGCCTCGCCACCATAGGTGAGGGCTCAAGATATTCTGCAGATGGTCACCAAGTTTCAAAATGCCCAACGTCTCCCAGCCTTCGACTTTTTGAGGTTGCTAGGCCCCATGGCATCCTGCATCTTCCTTGTGCCAGAGGCTCGCCTGAGAATGAGATCTCTTCAGTGGGCACTGAGAACTCAGTGGTCGCAATTCTCAGGGAGAATGACGGATCTCCTCCGGATTCCGGACAAAGTAGCCCGCGACCTTCAATGGTGGGCCTATCCAGAGAACATCTTGAAAGGAGAACTGTTTTAGCAACCATGGCCGGAGATAACAGTAGTCACAGACGCCTCACTCATGGGGTGGGGAGCCCATGCCAAGGACTTGACCATCAGCGGTCGTTGGTCTCCATCGGAGTCCAGACTACATATCAACCTGTTGGAGCTGAGAGCTATCAGACTAGCACTGAAGGCTTTTCTGCCATCTGTACAAGGGAAAAATTTCCTAATAATGACGGACAACACAGTGGCCATGCACTACGTCAATAAAAGAGGAGGCGTAGGATCACTGCCACTGTGCAGAGAGGCGATGCAGCTCTGGTTTTGGGCAATTCAAGAAGGAATCTCTCTATCGGCAGTTCACCTAACCGGAGAGAAGAACTTGACAGTGGACGCTCTGAGCAGGCAGAGCACAGTCTCCCACGAGTGGGAGATAGCTCAAGAAGTCCTTCAAGAGATCTTCACCGTTTGGGGAACCCCTCAAGTGGACCTGTTTTCCACCAGTATCAACAGGAAGTGTGATCAGTTTTGTTCAAGGGTATTTCCCCCGAGAGAAGCTCTAGGGGACGCGTTTGTAGTGGACTGGGAGTTTCCACTTCTGTACGCATTTCCTCCGGTCCCTGTCATTCCTCAGATGATCAGGAGGTTGAGAAGATTCCAGAAGACTATGATCCTAATTGCCCCAGACTGGGCCAGGAGAACGTTGTACCCGGACCTCCTGGGCATGTCCATCTGCCCTCCGATTCGTCTTCCGCACAGGGAGGATCTTCTCTCGCAGAAGGGAGGTCAGGTTCTCCATCCAGACATCAGAACCCTCAACCTTCACGCTTGTTTCTGAAAGGTTGAGATGCAAGGATTGGGACCTCCCAGATGACATCATGGAGGTGTTGCTTTGGGCTAGAAGGCCAGCAACAAAGACTTTATACCGCTGCCGTTGGAACATGTTTTGCAGCTGGTGTAGAGAAAAGAATATCGAACCCTTTTCATGCGATACACTAATGGTGTTATCTTTTTTGCTCTATTTGGCGAATTCAGGTCTTCAAGGTGGTACGATCAAGGGCTACCTTGCAGCGCTGTTGATCTTCAAGCACAGTGCGGAGGAGCCATCATATTTCAAACTACCCCTAGTAATCCAATTTCTGAAGGGGTTAATTAATGTCTACCCCCCAAAGCCGTTCCAAGTTCCCTTGTGGGACTTAAATCTAGTCTTAAATTTACTGATGGGTACTCCCTTTGAACCAATCCATTCTTGTTCATTAAGATTTCTCCCCTAGTGGCTCTAACATCTGCCGGAAGAGTGAGCGAATTAAAAGCTCTATCTTGCATACCTCCTCATACAATTTTTCACAAAGACAAAGTTGTCCTACAAGTGAAGCCTACTTTCCTCCCAAAGGTAGTCTCTGAATTCCACATCACTCAGAAGATAACCTTACCTTCATTCTATCCTCCACCCCATCCAGGGAAAGAGGAAGAGAGGCTACATAGGCTGGATCCAAGGCGAACCTTGAGTTTTTATATCAGCAGACTTGCCAGGATAAGGCAAACAGACCAACTGTTTATAGGTTATGCAGGCCACAAATTAGGATTGCCAATCACAAAACAGACCATTTCAAGATGAATTATTTTAGCCATTCTGGAATGCTACAAATTGGCAGGGAAAGAGCCCCCTCAACACCTTAGAGCTCATTCAACCAGGGGTATCGCAGCCTCTTCGGCCCTCCAAAGAGGGGTACCGATTCGAGACATATGTGCAGCTGCCACATGGTCGTCCACACATACCTTTACAAAATTATACAATCTGGATTTCTCCTCTAGCCAGGAGACAAGATTTGGCAAAGCTGTGTTACACTCTGTTCATTCTTAAAGGGAAATATTCCAATTTTACTCCCACCTCCGTTTACACACCACTGCTATGGGAGTCTATCAAGATAAGGAATACGTCAGAGGACACAATCCCTTCGAAGAACAAGTTACTTCTTACCTTGTCACGTTCTTTCGATGGGATGTTCCTCTGATGTATTCCTTATCACCCCTCCCATCCATCCCCTCAGTAAAACTACCCTTGTAGTTGCAGTTTACGCTCCTTCAAGGTCAATAACCTATTCATGCACAGCTACCCTTAAGCTTCAAAATGGAACTGAGCAACGGACGTGGTGCGAGTCCATTTATACACACGATGACATCAGCGCCGATACGGAGGCTGTCGAGGGACACCAATTCGAGGGACATCGAAGCGCAGCGCCCTCTACTGAAAAAAATTTCCGAGGCCAGCAAGCTGGAAGTGATCTATCAAGATAAGGAATACGTCGGAGGAACATCCCATTGAAAGAACGATACAAGGTAAGAAGTAACTTGTTCTACTCCTATGTCCCGTCCCCTTTCGTCCATAGTTATGGGACATCTCTCCGTCCTGTGGGACAGGACCGGAGCACTTTGTAAAAAGCATCAAAAAATGTTTTAAAAAAATGTGTCCTTCCACTCTTTCTTGCGTGGGGCCCGGCATGCGGCCGTAATCCCGCCCACCTTGGCTTCGCCCCACGCATCACCCATCAGTCATTTTCTCCGCTCGTTCGGGACTGGACGCACTTGCATCCGCTGAGGATTTTCTTCCCTTTTTTCCTCTCTGGCTCTCACTAGCGATCGTGTACTAGTCTGTCTATGTCGTTCAAACTAGACTTTCCAGATTGTTCATCGTGTCACTGACGCTTCGCGAGGGCGGATCCCCATCCTCTTTGTTTAGAGTGTTTGGGTCCGGATCACCGTTGGGACTCCTGTTTTTACTGCGACTCCCTTTCGGTCCGGACACTTCAACGTCGGTTGGAGTGGTGGGAGGAGGTGTTCCGAGGAACTCCTCCTCCACATTTTCAGGCGTTCATCGACGAAAAGAAGACACGCCCAGTAAGTTCTTTACTTTTCAGAGCACCCTGGCCGGGGGATACCTTTCCGGGTTCCTCCCGGGCCGGGAGGATCGTTGATCGCTCTGTCACCGGGGATTGCCCTGAGGTGCCCGTTGGGCCTAATAATTGTACCAGAGCTTACTCTGAGGGTCTCCATAAGGGGCCTGTGGATACCGGAACACGCTCCGAGGCCCCTCCTGTGGGGGCTGTTTGAAGACCCAGTTCTACTGAGTCGTGGGGTACCGGAGCTCGCTCTGAGGCCTCTCTATGTTCTTCCCTCAAGAATAAGACCGGGGTGCGCCCCGAGGCCTTGGTTGGGCTTGATGTCACCAAACGGATGTTCGAGGCACGCGCGAATAAGGCTGTTACCGGACCTGGGTCCGAGGTCCCTCGTACAGAGGCTAAACCTACCAACATTTCTGAGAGGCCTGATAAGGCCCTATCAGTGAAGGTTGTTTCTCACTGTTCCCGCTCTTGCAGCAACACCAGATCTGTTGAGGAGGCAAAGAAGGAAAGTTCTTCTTTTACCAGCAGTGCCGAGGTCCTTCTTGGGAAGGCTAATTTGGCAGTTGGTATGTCGCAGAAACATTCCAGACCTCATAGTACCGGCTCTGCCGAGGTTCCTTATGTTAAGGTTAAAGTTAAGACCCCTGATCCATCGACGGGGAACCCTGCCTCACTTCCTCACGTGCTGCAGTTCACCTCAGGTGATGACAAAATGGCACGCATTCCCGCCAAGACTGCGGTGGCCATTTTGGGTGCTACCCCTACAACTACGCCATCCCCCTCAGGTGTAGGGCTTGGTTCCGTGGGTGAATATAAAGTTCCTTGTGCGCATCCTTATCGGCCAGTTTATGCCTGGGGGTCGGCACCTTTGATTTATGTGGATACGTCGGTGGAGGGGCCGGTGTGGTACCCTTCCCCGTTACGTCCCTGGAATTATCCTCCTCATTGGAGGCCTCCTTTGGTTCCAAAACAGTCCCCGGAGGACGCTTGTTTCGGTAAATTTCAAACGCTCATGCGTACCGACCCCATGAGGGAATATTTCAAAGGGCTTTTAGGGAGATATGACCGCCCGTGCCGCTGGCTCCTCCAGTTCCCCCGGTGGTTCCACCGGTGCCTCCCTTGCCTACGGTGCCTTCCCTGACTCCTCCGCCTTTGCCCCCATTTTCCCCCGTGGACAAGGCAGCGCCCGACACGGCTCAGCAGGATCCTGACCTGTCGGATGATGCGCATGGCGATCAGGACAACGAGGACTTGCCCCGCTCTATTAGAGCTTTTCATGACCGGGTACTGGACATGATGTGCTTTTTAGATGTTCTGGTGCCCGAGGCACCCGTTCCGCAGGAGGGCGTGCTTTCTGGGGCGTTCACTCTGTCTCCTTTGGAGCGTACCGGCCTGTTCTTGCAGAAGGACGTTCTGGCCGAGGTCCGTAGGGTCTGGGAAAAGCCACACTCTGGACTTTTCGTCAATAAGAAAATAGATGCGCGATACAGGCTTCATTCTTCGGAAGATGTGGCCCTGTCGTCTTGTCCGCCCCCTCCTCCACAGTGGTGGCTGCGGCCACTTTGCAGTCCAGGCCTGCAGCATCCTCTTCCACGAAGGCTACTCAGGTTCTGGGAAATGAGGATAAGCTCCGTGACTCCCTTGGGAGAAAGATGTTCGCCAACTCGGCCTTGCAGCTCAGGTAGGCCAATGTTGAATGGTGTTAGCGGGGGCTAATATGCGGATGTGGAAAGGTCTGTCGGAGTTTGAGGAGTTCATCCCGGTCGAGAAGCTGGAAGACTTTAAAGCGGGATTATCCAACGCCAGGGTCTTGGCCCAGGATTTCATGGAGGCTGCGGCTCATCACGTAGACACCTCGGCTCAGGGCCTTATGCTGGGGGTTAATACCTCACGATAGGCGTGGCTGCATGCCACTAAATTCTCAAAAGAAGTGCAGGACAAGGTGTTGCACCTTCCATTCGATGGTAAGGAGCTCTTTCATTCTACAACAGATGTAGAGCTCACCAAGACGAAGGATAGCACTCAGACAGCTAAGTCCTTATCGGTCCTTGTTAAGACCCCTTTCAAAACCCAGAGACCATTGTCGCAAAGCCGACCCTCCTCTGGCTTTAGGGGCTACCTAGACCGGAAATGTCGCAGAGTGGATACCCTTTCGGGGAATAACCGCCATAGGCAACATCGGACTCGGTTTTTCTCCTGCTCCTCAGCCTCCTTCTCAGGTTCAGGTGGCAACACCACCGAAAAACCTACAAAATGAGGGTTCTCCGTGCTCGCACAAGACCCCGGTGGGAGGACGCATTGCGTCTCATTGGGAGGCGTGGCAGACCATCACCGAAGACAGATGGGTCTTGTCAGTCGCTCGGGCAGGCTTCTGCTTACCTCTACGCCACCCTTCAACCCTCCTTTTCAGCTGTCGAGCTCACCCACCCTCAAAGCCGAGGTTCAGAAACTTCTGGACCTCAGAGCTGTGGAACCCATTCCCCTCGGGGAACGAGGGGAGGGCTTCTACTCTCGGCTGTTTACGGTGCCCAAACCCAACTAGGCTGGCCTGCACACCATCCTAGACCTTTCCCAGTTCAATCTTTTCCTACCCCAAGAGAAATTCAAGATGATCACGCCCAGCCAGATATGGTCTTCCTTGCAGAGGGGCGATTGGCTCAGCCTGGTGGATCTTCAGGATGCGTACATGCATATTCTGATTTGGAATCCACACAGGAGATATCTCTGTTTCTCTTTGGGAGAGGAACACTTCCAGTTTCGAGTGCTTCCTTTTGGCCTCAGCTCTGCGCCACGTGTCTTCACGAAGATGATGTCGGTGATTGCGGCGTATCTTCGTCTGCAGGGTATCCATGTGTATCCGTATTTGGACGCAGTCCTTGCCCGTTGACAGCAGCGGGCAATCTTCAGTCTCTCCTTCAGCTCCTGTTCCATCTTGGGCTGTCGGTGAACTGGCGGAAATCTTCCATGATGGTCTCGCAGGACTTGATTGTCCTGGGTTTTCGCTGGAACATGATCGATTGCAGAGTGTACCTGACCGGGGACAGAATGGCAGATCTGTTAGCCACGTGTCAGATGTTTGCGCAGTCGGAGAGCATGTCGGCCTGGTGGTTCCAGAGGCTTCTGGGCCTCATGGCCTCGTGCGTGTCGGCTCTTCCTCTTGGTCGTCTCAAGATGAGGCGGACCCAAACGGCTCTTCGAAGTTCTTGGCGTCAGGCTGTGGATCCGGACTCCAAGTTGATAGTGATTCCGGCTTCCATGAGAGTGGACCTGGAGTGGTGGTCATCTCTCAACAACCTGTCAGTGGGTGCGGGGTTTCAGGACCCAGCCCCTATGGTGACGATCACAACGGACTCCTCCCTCCTGGGGTGGGGTGCGACGTTAGATCCTCTTCAGGTCTCGCATCTCTGGTCTCCTCAGGGCAGGCTCCTCCACATAAATCATTTAGAGCTTCTGGTGATCTTCCTAGCGCTTAGAGTGCTCAGACTGATCATAGCCAACAAGGTGGTTCGCATACGCACGGACAATGTGGTGTTCATGTATTACATCAACAAGCAAGGAAGAACCAAGTCTCCCCCTCTCGTGGATCTGTCCAGCCAGATTTGGGAGTGGGCTTTGCTTCATGGTGTTTGGCTGCTTGCAGTGCACATCCCAGGCCAGCTGAATGTCACAGCGGATGCCCTCAGCCGGCGGACAGTGGTCAGCTACGAGTGGGAGTTGAAGGCGGAGGTCCTCTCATGGATTTTCTCGCGTTGGGGCACCCCGGAGGTGGACCTCTTCGCTACGGTGGTAAACAAGAAGCTTCCTTTGTATGCCTCCAGAGGGGGGCTGGAAGTCTCCTCTCTGGGGGATGCTCTCGAGATCCCATGGCACAACATGAGAGCTTATGCCTTCCGGCCTCTGCCTCTAGTTCACCGAGCAATTTGCAAGCTGAAGAACTCGGTGAACTTTTCCCTTCTACCCATAGCCCTGTGGTGGCCGGCCAGGTTTTGGTTCTCAGAACTTCAACACATGTCGGTCTTTCCGCCAATCAGGTTGCCAATGACTCCCGATCTTCTTCACCAGGGGGAACAGCAGCTGTGGCACCCCTCCCCACAATCGCTGAGCTTGGCGGCATGGTGCCTGAGTTCAAGTCTTTAGAACATCTTAACTTGTCTGCGGATAACATGCGTGTTATCCAGGCAGCCAGGAAACCGTCGACTAGATCCCAATACAGAAGTAAATGGCTCAGGTTCTGTCATTGATGTTTGGAAAAACAGTTGGACCCAAGGGGGGCTACGATTGACACAGTGCTGTCCTTCGTATCCTTCTTAGCAGAGTCGGGTGTTCATGTTCTGTCATGCAGAACTTACCTTTTAGCGGTCTCCGCTTACCTTTCTACGGACCAATGCTCTTACTCTCTGTGTAATCCAGTGGTTAAGAGGCATTTTGCAGGCTTGACACTCCTCTACCCTCCAATTCGTAGTCCGCACCCGCCGTGGGATATAAATGTAGTCATGACGGCATTGTGCCATAAGCCTTTTGAACCAATGGCCCTGGCGGACCTCAAGTACCTATCCTGTAAAGTGTCCTTTTCGATCGCCGTTACGTCAGCGAGGCGGGTGAGTGAGCTCCAGGCCTTGTCGGTGGAGAACCCCTTTTTGGTCTTTCACAAGGATAAAGTAGTCCTAAGGACAAATCCTGCTTTCCTGCCGAAGGTGGTATCTGAGTTCCATCTAAATCAGTTGATCTCCCTGCCGGTCTTTTTTCCGAACCCTGACTCAGAGGCAGAAAGGGTTCTGCATTGTCTCGATGTCAGGAGGGCTCTTAAGTTCTATCTGGACAGAACATCGAAGTTTAGGAGTTCTTCTCAACTATTTGTTACTTTTGGTAACCCTCAGGGTAAGCAGGCATCTAAGGCGACTATTTCCCGGTGGATCGCCGCCTGCATTATGGAGTCTTTCACCCTCTAAGGGTGGAAGCATCTTAGAGGTATTCATGCACACCTGGTGCGGGGCAAGGCAGCCGCGGTTGCTTTTCAGAAATATGTCCGCTGGGAGTCCATCGTTAGGGCAGCTACTTGTGCCTCCCCATCTGCTCTTTGTAAGCATTACTGTCTTGACATGAGCTCAAGAGCTGATGCTCAGTTTGGTCAGGCTGTGCTGAAGAACCTTTTTCAGTAAGGGGTATTTCCATCCACCTGTAGTTCCTGTTAGGAGTGCTTGGGAATCTCCCATAAGTATGGAGGAAAGGGGACGGGACGTAGAAGTATAACCAGGTTACTCACCGTAGTGACCACCTTACTCCTAGTCCATAGTCCCCTTTCCTCCATACGCCCGCCCGCTGTCCCCTCTAATAAGGTTCCTCTGTTATTGCTAATGGGTCTCTGACCTGGCGATAGAAAAGGACTGATGGGCGATGCGCGGGGTGGAGCCAAGGTGGGCGGGGTTACGGTCGCGTGCAGGGCCCCGCGCAAGAAACAGAGGAAGGACACATTTTTGAAAAAAAGTTTTGGATGCTTTTTACAAAGTGCTCCGGTCCCGTCCCACAGGATAGAGAGATGTCTCATAAGTATGGAGGAAAGGGGACTATGGACTAGGAGTAAGGTGGTCACTACGGTGAGTAACCTGGTTATTCCAAAGCAGCAAAGCTGGCGAGATATTATATCACAAGATCAGGACGAGGGAGGAACATCCAATCGAAAGAACGTTACTAGGGGTAAGTAACTTGTTCATCTCAATCAATCATTTTATTCGGCATCACAAACCATAAGCTTCATAAAAACAGTTACAATACTTAAAAATATACCACAATGTGAAGTTCCTGAAAAACATAATACAAGCACATCATTCAAAACACAGTGAAAAAACATCATAGAAACAGCATAAATATTTGTGCAGCATAAATATCAGGATATAAAAATGGGAGAGCATCCTTGCAGGCCCTATAATGTAATAAAAATAACAAGGGAGAGAGTAGTCTGGTAACCCCTATAATAAAATAAAGACGAGAGGCACATGACTTTCTATGGTGCCCCTCACTAATTAGCCAGGCTTAAAAGCCGTTGAGGTTTCACTGTTGAGGTGTTTCAATAGCTTCATCCTCTGTGCTCCAGATAACGTTTTTACGTGGGAATGTATATCTCCCTATTTTTTAAAGTTGGGAGTAAAATATTTTTGTAGGGTGTCAAAACATAAGTCCAATTACCAGTGGGAGTATTTACTAAGCAAGTAAAAATATGCTTTACCTGTAAAACAAAAATGTTTCATAAGAAATATTTCTTTGAACCAAGTTATTCATGTACATTGAAAGGTAAATTTGTATCTCTTCAGCTCAGGCAGTAACAATAGGGGAGTTTCTTCCTGTGGCTCTACGCATACTACTCGTTCAAACATATCCATAGATCTGTATGGATGTAAGCAGGGGGGATATGCTCCATGTGTCTGTTTCCCATTTTTGTTGGGAGTATTTTTAATCCCTAATTTAATTTTTTGGGCATATTTCCCTATTTTTAAGGAGAAAAAGTAGCCGATACACCCCTTCTCTGTAGGACTGTTAATCCTACTCAACCATGCCCGGTGAAATTAAGCGGCAACACAAAAAAAACAGTATTTGGCTCCATATTCCCTTTGCAGTATACAGGTGCGTCTAAAGTTGAGCGGATGACTGCTGTCCTCAGCAAGAATTTCAAGAAGCGTACTCTCAGAGGTTTAAGCTCATCACAAAAGAACAGAAAATGAATGGCTGTTTCATTACCAAGACCACAACGGGGACAAAGACCAGAACCGTTCAGGCCCCAAGATTTTGTAGAAGGGGCTACTATGAGTGTATCCATCCTAAAGCTGAAGAACAGAGCTCGGGTGTATGGTGGTTTCATAATATACAAGTATATTTCAAACCCAAAGTCCTCCTTTATCATGAGGTACTTTGGGCCCTGCCTCGACCTGTGACCAGAGTCATCCATATTTTCCCTGGTCCATATCAGTGTGTTTTTTTTTATTCTCCTTTGTGTTGCCTTATTTGCTTTTACTGGGTCTTTCCACAAATTAAGCTCATTCAGAGCCAATAAAGATTTCTTTACGCGTACGACACCAGGTAAACCTCCCCCCGTTCTAAATCTACATCATGGTTAAACACGTCACAGTAATTACCAAGACCCTCTGTGCTCTATAGCCTAATCCAGTACACAACTGGATAAAAAGAGATTGCCTCCTCGATTTGGCATACATCGAGCTTTCGATACATTAATGCATTAGGTGAGCCCTGTGGTGGCATTAAAAGATCCTTTAACAACTTGTTAGCTTCTGAGCGTTTGCATAGCCACAGAGTTTGGTACCAAAGAGAGCATATGGAATTGGTTGTTTTTGCAGTTACTCAATAGCTGGCGACATTGCTGCCCTCCCATACCTACTAAAATAATCTAGCTGCTCACTGCATTTTCTAGGCTAATTCAAGCTTTGTGTAGTTGGTGGCCCACAGGCGATTCTCGTGGAATCTCATTAACAAATAGTCACAAAATGGCACGTGTTCCAGCCTGCAGGAAGCCACATCAATAGACAAAGCACAGTGTTAAGCGTTGGAAGATCAGTACTGGGCAATGCTGCAGGGCCGCCCACGGCGAGGCAGAGTAAATGATGTTACCAATCGGCAGGCTAAGAGAGGGGCTGCACCCGCCCCCACGCCTGCTCCTCTCCCCCACAAGCGCAGAGACACGCAGTCTCTGTCACACAAAGCCAAGGAAGGGTGAGGTGCGAACAAACACCTCACCCTTCCTCCAAACAACAAGGTGCTAAGCACCTACGGAAAACCAACAGGCACGCAGGGCCCAGGTTCAAAGACATGCCCCCTCCTCAGGGGTGGAGGGTAGTCTGGCTTGGCTTGGTTTGTCTGATCACCAACAACCTGAAGGATGGGAGGGGGCGGGGGAGCGGAAAACCAGGATGGGAGTGGGGGCAACCAGCACTATTATGTGAAAGAGTGCAAGAGGGGGATTAAATCTCGTATTCTTAAATCTAGACAGCTAGATATGACAAGTCCGCTCCCCTGCCCCCTCCCATCCTTCAGGTTGTTGGTGATCAGACAAACCAAACCAAGCCAGACTACCCTCCAGCCAGGTAGCACGCCCTACTTTGCTTGGGACCAGATATCCCACATGACACCTTCCTCCACCCAATAAAGCACCAGACCAGCTCCTTACCCTGTGTCCAACTGAATAGGACCACGGTCAATACCAATCTCATTAGTTGTTTTGTCTTGCCCTTCTCTTGCCCTTATCGGCACATTGATGAACCTTTTCCCCAGTAAACCGTTCCCTGTGTATCAGTGTCTCCCTACGGTTTGGGAAGGCAATTGCCACTCTGGCTCTTTGAGCTTTAATTTACCCTGTTGTTTTTCCCTCCTCAGGGGACCAGACATGTTGTATATCCAGCCGGGGGCTGGCGCACAGCCCCCACTACTATACACATCAAAGACCCAGGGCTTCCCCGGGTCTTATAAATAAGAGCAGATTGCTCTAAATGAACACAATCTGTTTGTGGAGCCTGAACGGGACCCAAACTGATAGGAGGTTCGCTGTTCACTCAGCGTCTTCCACACTTTGCTTCTTTAGCAGTATTTAAAAGTTCACTGCTTACGCAGCGTCTTTTCTCCCCTCCTTTGAACATTGTACTGTTCAGAAAATGTTCAACTACAGGCGAACGACGAGAAACCGCGCTGAAACAGAAGACACCCCGGGGAGAACGCGTGTAGAAGCAGGATCCAAGGCCGGCACGAACGAGCGCAGAGGAAAAACTAACAAAGCGCCCAGACGCAGGCATCCGTGTCTATTTCAGCTTTGCAGACCTAAAAAGAACGTCCAGCACCTTCCCAGAAACCGAAATCACCGCACTTGCTAGCAGCCATGGAGGCAGTGGAGCACTACGGCTGGGCCTGGGTCAGAGAAAATATGTAAGGCATACCAAAAGAAGGGGTCCCCATACCAACCAGTCATGGGGACGAGACGACACAGGCAAAAAGAAGGAAGTCTGCGGAAGGCATGGGAAAAGGTACCAAAAAACTGTCTAAATTGTACGAGAACATGAGTGAGATGCAGCAATTATTGCAAGAAATTAGGGGCAAACAAGCACTTCACACAGCCGAGTCCAGGAGTGCAGACCCCACCTCACCACTAGTACCGGACATCACAGTTACCACCCCCACACCAGCAGCAGCAGCACCAATGCCAGCAACACCAATAACGCAGGTGCCAACAACACCAACATTAGCAGTTTTAATTACGCCAACTACAACAGCTCCTGACACAACAGGTGCTTTAAAAGCATGGTCAATCCCCATTACGAATACCCCATGACAGTCAGGAGCAAGCAACAACAACCCACCAGAGTCGGTTATGATTAGTAGTTCCCAATTAGATCAAAAACTTAAATCTTTTCATGCAGAAATATTGAACAGATACAAAAGGTGTCTAGCATGGAACATTGACATAACAATCAAAGAAGCCATATGGGCGAAAGAGTTCATCAAGATCATTTCGCTGATAGAAGCCCAACGCAAAGGGAAAGATGCTTTTAGGGACCCCAAAAAGATAGAGGAGAAAGCCATAGCCGGAAACGCCCAGGTATAACAGAATTGGGACAACTGGCTACAGGCTTACGCCATCTTGGCAACTATTTATGAAGAAAAATTACCCCACGATGCAGAAAATTATGGGCATATGTGGACAAAATCAGAGAAGTAAAAATCTCTCAAAAAGGGAAAACCTGGCTAGCATATGACATTAGATTCAAGAGAAGCATGTCAGAGAGGCCAGCCATAGAATGGGACGAGGTCCAGAATAGCTTATACGTGTTAAACGCAGAGCCTCCTTCAGAAGAAGAGATTGCGCAGATAACCCCCAAAAATAGCAATAACTCACAGGGTCCCTGACCCCCCGACAATGGAAACCACAAAAAGGGGGAGCAGCCCTTTCGGAAGAACCAGCCATGGGGGGGCTAAAGCTAATACCCACAGGCAGAACAAAAACTATTCTCAGAAATCCACCACCCCTTGTAAACACTTTGGGAAAAACCAGTGCACATGGGGAAAAGAATGCTGATACAAACACACATGCACAAACTGCAACGGTGACCACGCAGCAAGTAACTGCATCAGACTACCAGCCAAAAATACAAAAGAGTAGCATCAGATGCATCCCGCCAACCCCATGCCTAACCCCAAGCTGCTCACCCATCAACCCAGACAATTTTAGAGAGGCCGTCAGGAATTATCCAGACAAAGTAACCAGCGAAACAATCCGGCAGGGTTTCACCAAGGGTTTTGTCATCCCGTTCAAGGGCATTGGGTCGCTAAATGTTCCAAACAACTTGAAGTCAGCCAGGGATAACCCACAAATGGTCGAAAGCAAAATTGAGAAGGAATTACTATTAGGCAGGATAGCGGGACCTTGGGACCACATGCCTCTCAAAGAGTACATAATATCGCCTCTAGGACTGGTCCCCAAAAAAGAACCTGGGAAAACGAGGCTAATTCATCACCTATCGTATCCCAAAGGCCAATCACTAAACGACGGCATTCCGCACACGGAATCCGCGGTATCATACACACACTTTCAAGAAGCGATTAGACTAATACAGGAATGCGGCACGAACGTCCTGATGGCCAAACACATCGAATCTGCTTTCAGATTACTGCCAGTTCATCCAGACTCACAGCGATGGCTAGGTTTCACTTTCAAAAACAAATTTTATGTAGACAGGTGCCTCCCCATGGGATGCGCAGTATCTTGAGCTCTATTTGAACAGTTCAGTTCCGTTTTTCAATGGGCCTTTCAAAGACAGAGACCAGGGTCCAGGATAGTACACTACCTCGATGATTTCATGGTAATGGGGCCAGCAAACTCTGAAGAATGCAACAGAGCTCTGGCGACGTTAGAAGAAATGGCTGCGCAATGGGGCATCCCCCTGGCATCCGAAAAAAACGACCAAGCCAGCCACCAACATAATCTTTCTAGGCACTGAAATAGACTCCGCAAAGGGCCTATGCAAAATTCCAGAAACACAAATAGCAGAACTCCTGGAAAAAATACAAAGTTTAACAACAAAAGACAATGGCACAGTGAAAGAAATCCAGTCCCTAGCTGGAAGCCTCAACTTCGCAGCCCGAATTATCCCTCAGGGGAGGGTATTCTCCAGAAGTCTGGAACTAAAAATCAAATTTTACACCAAACCCCACCTACACATCCGACTAGGCGCAGAGGTGAAACAAGAACTGGAAATTTGGGGAAATTTCCTTAAAGATTTTAACGGGACAAAACTTTGACGGACGCCATTGAACACATCGACAAAAAGGGTCCTTTTCACCAATGCAGCCGGGAGCAAGGGGTTTGGAGCCATACTAGACACAGAATGGGTGGCAGGACACTGGCCCATAACATGACAAGTGGCAGGGTGGACAAGAAACATCATCCTCCTAGAAATATTTCCCATCTGAATTACTTTACACATCTGGGGCAGGCAGCTAGCGAACATGGAAATCTTGGTCTGGTGCAACAACATGGCCATGGTAGGCTCCATAAATAGAAGATCCACTAAATGCCCTTTAGTGCTGAAAGTCCTACGAGCCATTACAGCGGTCACACTACAAGAAAACATTGTGGTCAAAGCAAAGCACATTGCAGGAGCAGACAATAATATTGCAGATGCTTTACCTCGCTTTCAGTGGCCAAGATTCCGGGAGCTAGCGGCGCACGCCCACTAGCAGATGACGCCAATACCAGCAGAATGCTGGGCAATAATGGAAACCAAAAAATAACGGCATCAACGCCAGCGCCAAAGAGCAATGACTGGGTTGCCCAACAAGAACCAGGCACCTCAAAATCGGGTGCCAACAAAATAACAGCATCAACGCCAGCGACAAAGAGCAATGGCCGGGTTGCCCAACAAGAACCAGGCAACTCAAAAACGGGTGCCAACAAAATAACGGCATCAACGCCAGCGCCAAAGAGCAATGGTCGGGGTGCTCAAAAAGAAACAGGCACCTCAAAAAGGGGTGCCAACAAATTACCGACATCAACGCCAGCGCCAGTGAGCCCAGGCCGGGATGTCCAACATGATACAGGCACCTTTAAAACGGGTGCCAACAACTCGCTGCCCACATGTCGAGTTAATAACGATTAAAGACATAGAAATATTCTTAAAATGGGTGCATGAGCAGGGCTTTAAAAGAGACTGGGCAAAAAGACACCTAGTAGCAATCTCATATTTCTCAAAATTACGTGGTGACTCAGATCCCACCCAGAACGCCCTCATTTCCTACACTATGAAAGGATGGGCCAGAGTGGAAGGGCCCCAGATAGACACTCGCCGCCCCCTCGATTTCCACAAACTGGTAAAAATAGCAGACCAGTTGGAAGCCATATGCTGACACCCATATGAGATCGTACTATTCAAAACAGCATTTTTTCTGGCCTACTTTGGGGCCTTCCAGGTGGGAGAGCTCATCGCCTCCAGCACCAAGGCCACAAAGGGTTTAGGCGTCATGGAAGTCAGGGTCAGACAAGACAGCGTCAACATAGAAATCCAAAAAACAAAAACTGGGGCCAAAAGAACCATTAACATTTGTTGCATCAACGATGCAACAAACTGCCCAGTATGTATCACCATCCTTTATTATGCACAAAGGCCCCAGGTTGGGGGGAGGTTTTTAATCCACCGAGATGCCTCGGCACTAAGCCGCTACCAATTTAAAGGGGTGCTGATGAAAGCGATCGGCAACGCGGGATGGGACCCAAAGGACTTTGGTACCCACTCCTTCAGAATAGGTGCGGCCACCTCAGCGTGGCAGGGAGGCCTGGCACCAGCACAGCTAAAAAACATAGGGGGATGGAAGTCAGATTGCTACAAAAGATACATCAGACCACAGCTAATGTAGTAATCCCTGTTTCGTTTTCTTCCCCCCCACCCCCGCAGAACCAACAGGCGACGGGAAGACCTCGCTCAACTCAGCATGGATTGTCGGCCACTCATTCTTCTTCAGGACAGGCCGATGGGCGGAAGAAACCAAAGAAGGTCCGCTGTTTAAAAATACTATCGCTTCATGGTGGGGGTTACAGGGGCCTACGGTGGACTGAAATCCACAAAACACTAGCAGAGCTGGTCGCATACAGAGACGCGCCTGAATTTCTCATAATACACTTGGGGGGCAATGACCGGGTGAACTCAGGAAGGAGAAACTTATGTGAGGAAATCTGCTCCTCCTTTGCGGGCATTTCCCACAACTAGAAGGAAACGGAAATATATTTTCCGGCCATCCTTCCCAGAAAGAAATGGCTGGGGGCCCAATGTTACAAATCCGTAGACATTGCTAGAAGAAAACTCAACAGGGGAATAGAGAAATTCTGTGCAGCAAGAGGGCTGGGTTTCATAAAACACCCCGCCATTACCCTGGGTGATCCGGATCTTTTTCACAAAGACAGCACCCACTTATCAATCCAAGGCATGGAACATTTCTTTCGGGAAATCTCTGCAACTCTCGCATCTAGAGGCTGTTACTAGGAGATACTTTCGGGGGAACACGGCCAGCCGGTAACCTGCCCGTGTATGGCGGCACGGGCCAGAGGGGGTAACCTCAGGACTCTGTGCCCAAAAAAGTATGATATTATTATAATATGTGATTATTTGTTTATCTGCATAACCATAACTGTACAATAAAATCCTATGGCCTTTTATTGACAACACTTGACAAAATGTTGTGAGACAAATCATTTCGGGTGAAGGTCGGGTTCGGCTTACAACGATGCATGCATATGGGTTCATTAGTTTTACTAATGTTTAGATTTAAGTGAAGGTCCTCACATTTCCTCAGAAGGGCTGCAAGAGTAATCTTAAGCCCCTGAGGGGAAGTGAACAGCAGGACAGCATCATCTGCATAGAATAATGCAAGATATTTATCCTGACCCATTTTCTGGCAATCTGAGCTTTCAGACAGCAGTTGTCAATAATCACTTCTATATTAATACAAAACAGAAGAGGGGCAAGCATACAGCCCTCTCTCACACCTTTAGATACATTGAATGGGGCTGTTCCATCACCATTTAGTGCATATCGGACAACTGCCTCATGTTTAGAATAAAGGGCTTGGATAACCGAGGTCAGGTGAGTAGGGATTTGCCTTTTTACTAAAACTTGCCAAAAGATATTTTTGAGGACCCCGTCAAAGGCTGTCTTAAGGTCCACAAATACAGTGTACGACTTCACATGCTCCATAACTGCACACCTCCCTACTCTTTGTCGCTCTTTCATCTCCCTCACTAACTGGAATGCACTCTGCAGGGTTATGTGTAAAAATTAACTTTGCCGCTCTTTCCCTTTATCTTTCTCTGCCATCTCGTCTCCTAATCATGATCTGGAATGCAAGGCTTTGATGCGGAGCTCCACCTTTCCACCCTCATTATCTCTCCATCTTTCAATGTATGGAATCTGGTGTGCAGGCTAAGGAGTGAATGTCCCTCAACTACCTTTAACACTCACTGACTCTCTCTCTCTTGTGTTCTTTCCCTCCATCTCATCTCGTCATACATAAACTGATGGACACATTATATCGAAATTGATCCGATCTTATTATTTTTGATTTTTTTTTATTTAAAGAAAATGTGTATATGACCTATTCATAAATGGGTTCTTCCAAATTCATGACAAGGTTACAAGGAACTAATTCTCTTATTAGTTAGCCCCTAGTGCAAAAGTGGCCTTTTTGTTATAGGGCCACATAACGAAGTGAATATGTGTATTAGACAGTAATTAAGTGTGGCCATAATATTGTAATAGGATTTCATGAATCATAGTGTCCAACCTTCTTTTATGGGAAAAGGGGCCATCCAAATTGTAACATACTGATGCCCACAGGATCATCATATGCATGTATGCACGTTTCTTGTATAAAACTTAATACCACTTTAAGGTTATTTGATAGCACTACAAGGGAAGAAGCCAAAGGAAGCCAATGAGGGGTGAGGGGTAAAGGAAGAAGAGGAAGGGTTTAGCCAGATAAATCCACGTATGACACTTGGAAGAAACAGACATGAGTGAATGTGCACTTATTCAGGGAACACGAGGAATTAGCATACATCTTTTTGGCATTCGATTCTTGCTCTTTTTTTATCAGACTGTCTGCAGAAAGACCCCCATATTCTTGGTCTCTCCTGCTAATGGATTTATTTACTTGGCCAGCCAGAGTAAGAATGAGAGAGAGGTGGGGACATGCCAGTATCACTGGCCTTTATTTCTCTGGATAGACTGGGCTTCTGGGAAGAGATGGATAGGTTTAAGGGAGGTCACCGTCAAATCTTTGTAAATGGCTGTTACCAACGGGGGCAGACTGCGACACTCTACTTGACCAGTGTGGCCATGAGCTTTGGTTGCTTGGATGGCTGCACTTCAGAGGCTCCACTGGACAGCAGAATGTGTCCAACGCGGGACACTGGTTGTTTCTAACCATTAGTAACACATGAATACAGGACACAACCCTCTACAAAAAATAAGTCCTGGACTTGACACAAGCATTAAAAGCATGGCCGAGGGGCAAGGAGAATAGGGCATCGGCAAAGAACGTATACTTACAACTAAAGGGGAAGGCAACACAGAATGTCTGTTCTGTTATATCTGTAGCTTTCCATACCACTAAGCAGCCATTGGTGTGGTATCTAGTAGACATTTGCTGCACTCCACTGGAATTCCTTTGGCTTGTTGTCTGGTATAGCAGGCAGAATAACAGTACAGTTACAACATGAAATAGCATGAATGAAGTCAGAGATGTCAAGGAAACAAAAATCTAAGTCTAAGTCACAGGTGACATGCCAGCATGTGTTGTGATGTGTGAGCAGCTAGCTCTGTAAATTGTGTTGGGGATGTGTGGGGTTTGTTATTGCCGTTAAGTCTGGAGAGGTGTTACATTTTACTATTGGTCTACAGTTATTCTTTTGTCTCCCATTTATCACTGAAGCACCCTCACTGTTATTTGACTGACCCACTAGAGGCTTCATAGCAAGTGGCACACATACATTTCCGCACCCCTAAATGCTTAGCACCTGGGCAGCGGTCTAAGGTCAGCAGGAGAGAACCTTCTCACCTCATCAAAGTTAAAAGGCTGTGCGAGGGCGGTAGGACCTTTGCAGCATCGGACTCAAAAACTGGAACAGGTGACCAAAACATTCAGAACGGAAGATACGTTTGCCAGATTTAAGCAAGCTTTAAAGGGCTCTGTGTCACTCAATGAAGGACTTCTACTACTCTTGCGTTACTTTGGCGCTCTCGCCCATGAACTGGCCACCTTCTCTGCGCGCTGTTAGGGTGGACAGAGAAGCGTTTTCTACTTTCCAAAACTAAGACATCTTTGCGTATCTTATAATCGTCTGCATTTATCATCCCCTGTTGTGACTTTTAGCCACATGAAAGGGCAAATAACCAATTGACCTTACACTTCACTTTCAAAAGGCCTGTAAACAGTGGAGAAACTTTGCTGAAAATGTTGGGGGGACATGACATCTAAAAGAAAGGGGCCCCTGCCAAATGAGGTGGACAAAATGGTGTGCCATGAAAGTTGGGGGACCAAAAACCCTTGTACCCTCATAAAATTACATTGATGCCTGTAACTGTATGTTTTGCATGTTGGCCCAACCAGGAAAAATAAATTCTCTTGGAAAGATCCTGCCTCCGCCCCAAGATGCCTCAACCGCCTTCCCATCCATTAAACTCACGTTGTGCGCTATTTACAACCATATCAAAGATAGCAGACCCTCAGCGGCCTCTTCCCTGTAGGGAAATGTAGCAATCTGGAGCTGTCAAGCTTAAAAAAAAAGTTGTGTGGAACAACATTTAGGTATGATTTCAGAACATGTGCTTTGTTAACGGCACAGTCCATGCTGGTCTCAGCCTATTGCATTCACGTATGGACAAAACAGCCTGTTTGTTTTTTTGGGATAAACGCAAGAGCAGTCTGCAGACAAGGCATCACTTTCATGTGTGGTTTAGAAGTTGTGGAAAGAAATGTCATTACTTTAATTTAAAAATGTTATACCGCGCACCTATGGACCCGGAGGCTTATGGGCTCACCCCAGATACATACATGACCTTTACGGTGACATTTTAAAGCAAATGCACCCATCCTTTGCTAGTGGGAGCTTTTGTCCATGTTTTGAAGCTACAAGACTGAACCCTCACCTTCACAATAATTTGACCCTTTGCATGGGTTTAAAATGTTTTCAGGTGGGCATTATGTGGGCTGTGGTGGTTCAGTTTGCCCCTGATAGCAATTGTGATAGATCCCTTCAAAGAGAGTACAGAACACATTGTTACAGAGCTGTGTGGGTCAAGCCATCCCGAGCTCTGCTTTCTTCTGGGTGATGTCAGAATATAGATCAGCTGAGTCACATGTTTCCACTTTGGGCCTCGACTTGGAAGCTCTCCTTTTTTATTAAGAATATTTTTTTGCGTGCAAATTCATGATTTTACATCGAAATTGACCCAATCATTGATTTTAACAGCAGCTGTTTATGTATACAACCATTTATTACATTGCAATTAAATAGAGTTACTTACTCCTTTTTAAGATTTTGGGGATTTCTTTGAGTGCCATGTGCAGATACAGTGGAAATGTTAATGTTGAGTTACATCATTTACAAATCCAAATTCGATATGTTGGCTGTAACAATGAATTGGCTGGTATCAGGATTTAAATGTACACACATTCTTGTTTCAATCACATAAAGATTAAAACGTGATACACAAGCAAACACTGGTGCAAACTGGCCTAGTGTGTGGGCAGTGTTCGCATTCTACTGTCCTTCTTCAGTCACGCCTGGCTGAATCAACAACTGTTTCCAGCACTCTCCATTGTGGACAAGGTCACGTGGCCCGTACCCTGGAACAGCACACACCATGTGTGCTTTCCAGCTGTGCTGTGGGCTATTCAGTCAAGGCCTTGCCATTAGGACAGAGGTATACTCCAATGCACAGTGATTCCCCTCCCCCATGCCATTTAGGAGGGGCTGCAAAACCTGAAATGAACTCTTTAGTTGTCACCCAATTTGACACCGCAGTTACCACCCCCCTAACTAAAAACAACTACCCAGTGAAGATAATCCATTAATTTAAGGCTGAGGCAGCTGTGAAAATTCTCTCCTGGTTCTCGCTGGGCTTTGCATCCCTGAGATGAACTAGAACCAGAAACGCACAACTGTCCAGTACAAAGCAGCTCTGTGTTTTGTTAAGCCATGAAAGACAAAGTAGCCGCATTCATACTTTCCGTGAGTGCTAACCACCCTCCCTGCCAGATCCACGAGGCCAAAATGCATCGAAAATGACGTAAGAATGCGATGCTGCAAGACTCCACACTCCAGATCCAGGCCCACCCCACAGCCTGCCGCTAGCCTGCCACACACTCGCGTGATACAACATGTTACACGCATTTGTGGATTCGGAATTTGTTATTGTGGTGTTATTGCATGTTTCCTCAAAGAACAAAACCAGTGTGTGCAAAGCAGCCAGAGTTCAGCTCAGTCTATGTTTATGGTTTAAATTAAAACTCTCGAGTGTGGTTTGACCCAGAGCTGATTTATTTGCTTGGCTTGGCGCCTTCCCAGCTTGGCTGTGTCTTTCCCATTGCTGTTTCCAGTAAAGACTTCGCAGTTCGCATGTTTCCCTCCTTGCTGCAGATGTCTGTCGCTAGCGGACTTGCTGCTGAAGCCTTTGGGGGAGTTGACAATGAGGCAGGCAGAAAGAAACGCAAGTACACAGCTGATTTGTTCATGTGCTAATTGAACAATGGCACGAGCAAACGGGCATGCGGGTGGCATACTCTTAGATGCCCCTCAACCAGCGTATAGTGACTGTACATTAGAAGCTGCCATGTTTGTAATTTTCAAATTGGTTAACAAAATGTCAGAAATGGTGCTGTTGTATTCATCTGACACCCATTTTAATTAGTCCCAGATCATGCTTTGTATATCGGATGCTCATACCACCTGCGCCCCGATAACGCACGCATCGTTTAAATGAAGCAGCTCACTGCATAGATATCACAAGGGGATATTGAACAGACCTGTTTACTCTGTGTTTTCTTAGCAATATACCCATGTTTAACTAAGGATAACTTTCGCATAACACCCATTTTGTGCAGCAGAATTGTATTGTTTGCCCAACTTATTTAAATCAATACCAGCCTGCCCTGTAGGTCTTCGTAGAATGCTGCAATGGACCCGCATGCATTCCTTGATACATCTTCGTGGAAATGGTTACATCCAGGAGATTTCAAGACGCGTCCCACAAGTGGAACTTAGTGTTTTCATTTGCTTCCAACACATTTTAGAGAAAGGTCTGTTGCTCTCGGTAGGAAACACAGTACAAGTTTTTATCAGCACGTTTCGTACACACATCCTTAAGGCTTTCTTCAGAAGGCATCTTTCCTATGGCCTAACATGTTGGCAGGTTTCTGCTCTATTTCTCTCTTCGTGGAACCAATGGATTGCTGGCCTCTAATCAAAGATTCCACTTTATCTTTGGCAAAAGCCTCCCAAATGGAGCCATTCTGCATGGTGCATGTGTTTGCAGCTGTTGTGCCCGTGAGTGATATTTTTGCTCTGCGGCAAATCCCATTTGGTCATACTCTCGAAAGACACTGTTAACTCACAAGGGTCCTGATTTACAAAAAGCGTTTTACAATGGGGAAAACGTTTTGTAAATCACGACCCTTGTCTCTTTGAAGCAGCTTGTCGCCCTTCACAGCATAAAAAAAAAATGAAATACATGAACACGTCTTCCAAAGTGTTTGACTTTAGACCGAGTGGTGTATATGTTTATATGTAATCTAAATGAATAAAAAGTGATCTTTCTATGATTTCTGTGTGGCATGCTACATGAGGTCATGTGGGGAGTACGACAAGAACATTCCATTACATCATTTTTGGGATATCCGATGCCCACATCTCCTGCATCCCAGGATAAACTCATGATTTAAATGAAGCAACTGACTCCATAAGAATGTATTTTTAATCCCCAAAGCACACGATGGGATAATGAACAGGCTTATTAATTACTTTGTGTTAATTGCAGTGGACATTCGACAAATGAGGTACATGCAAAATATATCTTCCCCTTATGCACATCATGAAAGGTGTCTTACATAACTTTATTTGCACAATTATGATATGGATTTGCTCTTTTAAACAGACTCACTGCTCACATTGATGAGAAAGCATTGTTATCATTGCCCGGGACCTAATAATTTTGTTTCGTCTATTAGGTGGCACTTCAGTACCACATGTAAAGCTAAACCTATTGGCATATGGGTACAGAGATGAGCAAGAGGTGATGTGTGGAGGGGCCCAAAGCATGTGGGTGTTGTTTGGCTTTTTTTACCCATTGATTGCCCACGGCCATAATACCTATAGCATTTCCACCCACTACGAGGATCTCTTTGAGCTACCACTATAGTCAATGACATCAAACTATAGATTTTTATGAGGCTGTCATTGTTATTGCTAAGAGGTCTTTTGGAAGGTAATGGTTTAGTTGCAGTTGTAAGTAAACATATGTTAACCATGTGCGAGTTAAGCAACTTAATAGTTAAGCAACAAGACTGTGCTAACATATGTTCCTGGAACTGAAGTCCTGTTAAAACAATCCAAATCCAATATTTTTGGCACTTCTAAAGCCCCAAGTTAGGCATTTACAGGCACTTCCATCATGTGGCCAGGTACGTACATCACTTGCCAGCTTTTTCCATCTTGTCAACTGGTAGTATCATTATGGTTTTGGCTTGCAAATGCCTATCCCATGCCTGCACACAAGCCAAACATTTTATCGATGTGTTTTTATTTTTTGTTTTATGTTACATTGCAAGGTCTATTTTACTTTAGACTGGTTAAGTGTAGGGCAAATGTAGTAGCACTTCTTGACCGCTCAATAAAAAGCAGCAAATGACAGATTTCCTGATAGAGACACAGGAGAGGGCTGGGCTAGAGGTAAGTCACTAACCTTCAATGTTATCATTAATTACCACTTTACCACCTGCATCCCTCAGGCAGGTACTCTCATGCCGACCTGAATATAGGCATCGTTAATACATGTGTTCAGCGAGGGTAAGGGCTGGAAAGAGGTCATTAACATATACCTCTATTGTTGTCATTAAGTATCACTTTCATGCGCAACTTGAAACACCATGTTGGCTTTATAGCCGCATAATAAATAACCAATAAATAAATGTGTTCTACACTCATTGCCATACGAGCGCTTGGAAACCAGAATTTTCCATCCCCATGTATGCACTCCACAAGCCCAACCACAGATTCTGAAGCTCTGCATCATTTCCAGTATCTCCACACATATACCCTTTGCCCTTTTTAGAAATGTGTAGCGCACACCAGGTTTGTGAGGCATAATCAGGCGTGGCACTGGAGAGGTTGGAAAGGGACTTCCACCTTCTCACTTCACCTCGCTTGCATAAAAGGCGGTCTGTATCCTTGAAGGAGTAGATAGGTGCTTTGTAGTGGGCCGTAGAGTAGTCCTCTGATTCTGCAGCCAGCACACTATTGAGGCATGGTTCCTGGGAGGCAGCTCCATCCCTGTTGTCCACCTTTCTCTACAGCTCATGGTTTGTGAATGATGTGGTTGTGACGGATTGCCAACTGGGAGGTATAAAAGCCCTAGCATTTTACATGACATGAAGTGGTGCATGTCATTATTTCTCTGACAGGGATGTCTGGTAATAAGACCTAGGGGGTCATTACAAGGTTGGCGGTAAGGGTTATCCGCGCCGGTAAAGGTGCCGGTGCCGTTAACCCCTTACCGCCGCATTACGAGGTCCTTTAGCGGGTCCAACTAAGGGCAGCTGGTTTTACCAGGCGCCCTTAGTGGGAGCCGCTAAAGGACCGGCAGGCTAACAACGTTGTTAGCATGGTCCCCATTCCCATTGAGCCGTATGGGGGCTCCAATGGGAATGGGGATGCGTTCCCTGAATGGGGAAATACCGGGACCTCCAAGGTTGGAATGGCCTGGTAATTCCCCATTCAGGGAACCCGGACCCAGTATGCGGTAAGGGGGTAGCCATGGCGCTGATAGCGCCATGGCTACCTCCAACCTTGTAATGACCCCCCTTGTCTTTCATAAATGTTCTATGCCAACATTATAGGGCAACCATGTGCCTTTGCTGAGATAATCTAATGGTGCCCCCAGCACCAGCCCTGCAGTGGCACAGGGTAGGTACAATGGTCACCGGTACATTCCTAATATCTGCTGGAAGTAAAGTGACAACAGGCAGAGGTGGTTTTTTAATCTTTTACACCTCCCTAATAACTATATGCCTTAGTAAGTGTGTTAGCAAATACATCTTAAACTATAAGCAATATCTTGCTGCAGCATGGTGACTACTAAGAGCCCACAAATATACAGCCAGAGCAATTTGATATCACACTAGGGTCAGCTCTGGTAGCAGGGCCCAGCTGTGACAGGACTGATGTTTATTGGTGTCTGGTCTGACTGTCTTCACAACTTCCATATGGGACAACGTCAGGATTCTGCCTCGCTAATCCCCTAGAGGAAGGCCAACACCTAGCTCCCAGGGCAGAGTATCCTCTCCCAGGAGGCCTCCTGGGAACCAATGCTTCCAATGCATTGTTGGCATAACAAAGCCACTTTCACACCAGGATACTGACTACTGGAGTCTCTTTGAAGTCAGCAGGCATGGGAATGGGGACGAATAGAGCAGCCGGAAAGGAGAGGTGGGCTAAGAGAAGGGTTACACCATCTTGGTTTTCGTTAGCTTTCTGCCTCTTTTGGCCTTCCCCTCCCATTTCTGGCAGGCAGGGCACTCTGGGTGTGATGTCAGAAGGCAAAAGGCAATTGTTGCAACAGCCTGTGTTAGACCCCTTACAGCAGGTTTGGTTTGAACCCCTGTGACATTTTACCTTTATAAGGAAGAGGCACCCCCTCTTTCTTTCATTCATGTTTGGACTCTTCCAAGGACAAGAAGGACTCATTCTACTGCTGCTGGGAATATAGCCTTCTTCAATGTCCTCTGCCTTAGAGATGAAGACAGACGACATTCAAGGCCAAGGAGATCTGTGTCTCCTAACCATCCCCAGAGAACAGCTTGACGTGACACTGCTGATGGACCAATGCCTCTCTCTGTGGAAGTGCAGAACTAAGAACCTAGCTTGTCCCTGGAGACCCTGCATTGGGCCTCCCATCTACCCAGAAGATCTCTTCTTACACTCTGTTCCCCCTCCCCCTTGTGCCTCTTCTCGCTTCTGCTCCTTTCAACTTCTTGCCCCTTACACTGCAACTCCCTACCTCTCTCTATCCGTTCCATCCCCACCTATACTTCCTTCTGCACCTCCTTGAAATCACTCCTTCATTCCCCTCCCTGACAACATTTTCACTATCACCTTTCTTTCTCTCCCTCCTTACCCTCGTCTTAGTTCTCTTTACCTTCCCTCTTCACTCCTAAGTCTTTCTTTCGTCCTACTGTATCACCTTTCTCCTTACTCTCTCTTACTCTTCCTTCCTCCTCCACTCCCTCTTCTTCTTCATCCTAGTATCTAAATTGTCCTACTTACTGTTTTAATCGTTTGACTCATACATATTGTTATTTGCTTCTCCTGTTTTATGTTCGATGTATTCTGTTGTTATACTGTAAAGCGCTTTGGATTAAAACGCTATATAAATAAAATAAATACAAATACAAGAAGCAGGCCTGGGCCCTAAATCCCACATTAAACCGGTTTTGATCTACAATGAGCCTGGGTATAGTCTGCCTGTCCCAAACTTGTCAGTGCCGGATTCGTGTTGAAACCAATTAAGCTACGTCAGAGATAGACTAGGTCTGCAGAGTCAGGAGATGCTGGAAAAACAGCTCTGTGTGAGGAACAAAGAAGAGTCTGTTGGCCTGGAATCAAGGATGCCACATCCAGGAATAATTGCAGGGCACAAAGGGAGTCAATAGGATAAGCCATACACATAAGAGATATTTCTCTTAGATTAAGCAAAGAAGAAAAAATCTGCAAAAGTATTGGAAAATCAAGGATGCAAACAGCATATGCAAGGTGGAGTGATCAAGTTTCCACAGTCCAAAAGTAGTAATAACACCCAGCACAATTAAATCGAATAGCAGTAAATAAAAGGTCGAAATGGACAAAATCGTGGTCTCCTCACACATGACTCAGAAGTGAAAAAAAGGGCTATTCATTAAGCTCCAGATGAAGATAATGGTGTGCCTACACAGGCCTGAAACATCCTAGAGCAGAAACAGGTAGCAAGGTCAACTATAAAGAAGAAGCCTTGGCTTGGGGTCTGACCAATGAGAGATGATGGACTAATTGGGCAAGTGGGTAGTAGTCTGATGTTGATCTCTGTACCTGGGTTTCGTTTTGGTACATGCTGCTAGCGAGCCAAAAGGCCAAGGTTGAGAGAGAATGCCAACCAATCATAGGGGTCTATGTAGCAACATGCTGTACAGTGTTGCACAGGCCAATTCACTGCTGTTATTCTGCTATAATCTGGATTATACATATTTAGAGGTGGTGGTTCAAAGCATGCCTAACAGATAAGGAGCATCCAGTAATATTACTAATACTTATATGATAAATAGGTACATATGTCCTCTTAACCAATCCCTCCCTTCAATAGGTTTTTAAGTTTGCCACGTAGTGTGACGTCATAGCTGACATACATTGAGGTATAAAACCTTTGTCCAACAACATTTAAGTGTGAGTGTGTGGACTGGGACTTGTTGTTCATCAGATTGCCCTGCTTTATTAAGATGATAATAAAGTAGTACGTTGCCATATTCTTTGAGTCTGTCCAGTTATTTGGGTCTGAGATCAGTATTGATCATTCTTTCGAGCACATGAGATGCTTCAAGGTGCTATTGCACACGCCTATGGTGATCAGCTGAGAGAGTGGGTGCTATGACAAATTATCAAGGAAGTAGGAGAGTCAAGAGTCAGATTATCTGAATGGCTGGACTAGATTTTGCGTGGGACTGACCTGTATTCTATTGGAGGTGGTGATGTGTGTTTGGGTGTGTGTAGTCGAGCAGTGTGTTGTAGATGTTATGGAGATGGGTGTGCCGTGCCCTGGGTGGGATACAGCTGTGTTCCAATGTGTTTGTTGTATATCATAGTTCCTGTATTTTTATAGACCCTTGATTGGACATCATTGTATTTTGGAACCATTGTATTAAAGATGTTTGTGTTTCTATTGTTAGAAGCTCACACCTCTCCTAAAGATATAGCGTGCCTTTGGCCCATGTTATAAAAAGAGGTGAAGGAGGAATACCTTTTGGGCTGTGGCTGTTTAACCTTTGATTGGGATCAGTGCTGGTTTAGTAGTTGTGTGGGGCTGGGTAGGTGTCATAGCCCCTACTCATCCCAGATACACCTGCAGAGCAATAGTCATTTCATCACAGTGGTCAACTCTCTTGTGTGCACTGTTGTAGTGACTACAGGCTAAGTAATTACTGTTTGGTTGATTCAAGGTATGGCAACTGTTCTTTGGATGCCTACTGGCACAGCATTGTTGAGCGGTTCTCTACTGACCAAGTAGCTGCTCCAAACGAACGGCAGGAATGCTACCTCTGCATGTATAATACTTACTATGGGTTCAGAGACTTTCATTTTGCAATTTCGTCCCTTTGAAGTCTTTCTTGCCCGAAAGCAATAATTGTGCTATCAAAAAGTAAACATATGAAATTGGAATTGATTGTACTCCAATAATGACAATGTTTCAATGCAGGAGTCAATGTGCGTAGAGCGAAAACAAGAGATTTTGCATAATCACAATCTGTATGTGCTGGAAAATATTAAATTAAGTGAAACCCCATTTTCTCCCATGAGATAAAAATCACCTAAACTATTTATTTCAAACTAGATGCAATGTAAAGAATGACTGTGGAGGGATACTTGTTTTGCTATCTATATATACTGAGTAGAGCATTCAGAATGTTAACAAATTTAAACAAGGTAGTGGTGTATAAAATGTAAGGCAAAATTAAGGTATTTAGAATAGCACACATTTTAGGAAGATAATACATTGTAAGGTTATAACCAAAAGTAAAACATTTCACAAGAGATCAAATCATTTTTCATCAAAATAAACCATAGAGTTTTCTTTAATTAGAAAAGGAAATTAAAGTTGAAATCGATGTAAACGTTTTCACATTACAATAAACCAATATTGATTTGTACCATCTTATATACGTATAAACTGACACATGGCCTGTGTTTTCACGTAAAGGCACGTGTTCAAAGCTGAATTTAAAGTATCTAAAAAATGCATATTTAACCGGATATTTAAGCCGGTTCAACGAAACAAGGACAATTGGGAAGCGGAAAGGATGCATCGGGAAAATAAATGTCAAAAATATGTTAAATGGCCTTTTTGTCATACAGTAGCAACTGTACAGTGGCTTTCCTAATATATATTGTTTGTTTGTTTATTATTTATAATGCACATCTTACCCTCGGGTAACAGGGCGCAGCAGTTACAAGTATATGCGAAACTTGGTTACACAACAAAGTATATACAGTTTTTCATACAGGTAAATAATTACAATAATTACATTACAGGGTGTATATGTAAGGGTGCATATATACAGGCATAGAATACAGATAGTTTAAGAGAAATGAGATCAGTGCAGGGAGGTTACCATAGTAGTTCAGGTATCATGTCATATGGTGGATACCGGAAATTGTCCAATCAATTCTAATTGTGGCCTGAGCAAGGTTATTAATGCTGGTTATTAGTTTTCAACCATAAGATAATGTTGGATCTAAACTTGTGGTAAGACTGGTCTATTCTTAGACTAGGAGGCAGCGAGTTCCATAGTTTGGCCGCTTTCACTGGGAAGCTATTGCCACCAATTGGTCCCCGTTTGAAGCCTGGTATGGAGAGACAGTCTCTGTTAGCTGGTCTTGCTGGTCTCAAAGAAGTTTGTTTGTGGAATCTCTCCCTTAAGTAAATAGGTGCGGCATTGTTGAGTGATTTGTAGGTAAGCGACAAGGTTTTTAGGAGTACTTTGTTGTGGGTTGGGAGCCAATTGTTCTGTCGACAGATATCTGAAATATGGTCTCTTCTAGAAATGCCTAGGGCCGCTCTAAGGGCATTATTTTGTAGGGTTTGAATTCTTTTAATAGTGGCTTTAGTCGATCCTAGATAGAGGGCATTACAGTAGTCCAGGTGCGACAGGATAAGGGCTCTGGACAGAGTGATGCAGCTACTATCAGAGAGGAATGGCTTACCAGTGCGTATCAATTTGCACGTGTAGGCCATAGAGGAAGCTAGTGAGTTGACCTGCTTGGTGAATGAGAGGTTTGAGTCAAGGTAAAAACCAAGTGTTTTTACCTCGCGTTCTACTTTAATAGTATTGCCATCGATTATGAATGAGGCATAGTTGGGACCTAGTTTTTTTAGGTTGGACGGTGTGCCCAGGATGATGAGCTCAGTTTTATCATCATTCAGGCACAGACCATTCTGGCCATCCATGCCTGGATGATGATATACACTCTATTTACCAAGGCCAAATCCTCTTCATAATCCCCTGAAAGCGGGAGGAGGATCTGAGTATCATCTGCATAGTTAGTGTAGGTGATACCAAGATGATCGAGATCATCGAAGAGGGGCTTAGTGAAAATATTGTAGAGTGTGGGCGAGACACAAGATCCCTGGGGTACGCCACAAGTGATAGGTATGGGGTCTGCAGCTGCTAGCGGTGAGAAAACCCTCATTGTTCTGCCGTTTAAGAAGGATCTGATCCATGTAATCGCATCATCAGAGAAATGTGCTGCTGTGTTTAGGTGGCTGCATAGAATAGTATGATCGACCAAGTCGAAAGCAGCTGACAGATCTAAGAGGAGGAGTAGTGCTGATTTGTCAGAGTCTTTAAGCTCATCGATTTGGGTCTTAAGATCGATAAGGGCAGTTTCCGTACCATGTTGGGGACGGAAGCCTGATTGTCTGGCTCCTAGCAGGTGGTGTAGTTCCAAGTGCTTTTGTATTTGCGTGTATGCTATCTTGTCCAGGATTTTTAAAAGGAAAGGCACAGTAGTGATAGGTCTGTAATTGGTGGGTATGGATGAGTCAAGAGTGGGTTTTTTTAAGAGTGGGAGTCCCCATGATTGTTTCAAGTTAGAAGGGATGATGCCAGTAGAGAAAGACGCGTTAATGAGTTTGGTGATGAAGGGGGATAGGTCTCGGGCAGCAGCCTTGATAAGATGCGCAGGGCATAGATCGCCATTGCAGTTAGACAGTTTGAGGGACAGAATAATTCTTTCCACTTCGGGAATGGAAACTTTGGTAAAGTTGAATCTGGTTGATTCATTGGTGTTGGTATCCATATTGCTATACTATACAAATAATGATCAACTCCTGAGTTTGAAGAATCATCATTGTCCAAAACGATATCCGTAGCTTCATCATTATATTATGGGCATAGCGCCTGTTGCATAATTAGTCCATCCGAGTGATAAAGGGAAATAAAATAACACGTTAAGGTTCAAAGTTAAGCATTATAGTGTAGTTCACCAAAACTTTTGAGTCCAGGATATACATAGTAAGCATAAAACGGATCAGAACATGAGTAAAGAAAGTTTGTTTCAAAAGTAAATACTAAATTATCCAAACCTTTGAAACACTATTGAAAACTTGTTTTGTAGATTGTTAAGTGTGGCTTAAAATAATACTCTGGCTGAATTTTCATTTGGCTGAATTTTCATTTGATTATCTATTAGTATTTACTTTTGAAACCTTTTGCGCAGCATCTCTTTGCATTTGCTACGTGTACGTTTGTGTTCTCATTTCACGTCATGATTGTGACTTTGTGATAATGCAAAACCCTGCTGGGCAATAGGTAAAGCCAGCAGTTCTGGCGGTGTTTGCTCATACATTCCTCATGTGTGCTGCTCTGGTCTGAGGTAATCCAGACTGCACTCTCAAGTATGTCTGCTGATGGCCGCCTTCCTCTTTCCAGGCGCATAATTACCTAATGGTTTTATGCAGTGCCATTTTTCTCAGCAGTCAGGTTGTGCGTGGCTGCCGAAGCAGCTTCCTGTCATTTGAAGCCGTTGGCCTCCGCTATACCTGTCCTGCTACGGCTTCATGTTATGCCCTGTCACTCGACATCAAAGGTGCCCCGCTAGGAGGGGCCACTCCTCCATAGCATGTACCATCTGTTTCTTCAATGCATATGGGTCTGTATTATTGTCTCTGTGTGGGTCGTCACTCTCACGTTTAGGGCCTTTGTTTTGTTTCTCCGGCTAGACGGTTTGGGAGTTGCTTTCAGGGAAGGGTGATGTGTAGTAGTGGTTGTGGGAACGTCATTTTTCTCCACATTTTATGCGGCAGCCTTGCCGTTTCATGCTTTCCCTCTGTGTATGTGCCTGATACTCCTCTTGCGTTTCAGATATGGCCTCTTCTCCTGGTATATAGCGGGCTCTAGGTTTGCTTGATGGACAATTTTAGAGCTTTTATTTTTGATATATTTTCCCCGCTTCCAGGTATTAATGGTCTGATCGCTTCATACAGGGAATGTTAACTGTCATATTACTGCAGTCTGTCTTTGTGGTTCATGTGTTTATGGCTTCCCATTTGGCTGGTCTTTTTTTTTGGGTGTTCACTCACACACACAAAGCAGAGTGTGCCTTTTGAGGAACAGACATGCAGGGTGCTATCTGTCTCCATTTTACAAGTGCTCTTGTGTAGGGCTGGGTGATAGTGTGAAACTCTATTTCGCCTGCTGCGTAAGCGAAATCTGAAACATTTTGATCAGTTTTGTCTAAATCCGCCATTCCGTCACCACTGCGTATCAAAAATAGCAGAGTGAAGTTTCTCATTCTCTCTCATGAACCGAAATGAGCCGCGCAAACTTTCTCATCCTGCGGTGCGAACCTTGCACAAATTGAAAAGAACAGAACAAAGTTTCTCGTGCCGCTGTGCGAACCTAGCATGGATCAAAAAGAGTGGAACCAAGTTTCGCATGCCGTTGCGCGAACCTAGTACGAATCGAACAAAAAGCTGCACCAAGTTCCTTGTGCTACTGCACAAACCTAGCGTGAATCGAAAACAGAGGAAAACACATTTTCTCATGCCGCTGTGCAAACCTACCATGAATCGAAAAAAAATATGTGCAGTTTCTCGTGCCTGTGCATGAAACTACCATGGACTGTGTAAAGAGCGCAAAGTTTCATGTGCCGCTGCATGAAAATCCCACGAATCAAAAAAGACCTGTCTGAAGTTTCTCGTGACGATGCATGAAACTAGTACGGATTGAATGAAGATTCGCACTAAGTGTCTCATGCTGCAAACCTAGTACGGATCAATAAAAGACCTGCGCAACATTTCTTGTGTTGCTGCACGAAAGTAACATGGATCGATAAAAAGAATACCAGTGCGAATGTTCTTACCGCGTGACACAAAACTAACATGGGAACAAAACACCACGCACTGTGCAAATCTGCACGAAACCGGGTGAAATTTCAGTGGCGGCGGGAAAAGTCATGATGATTTCGCAGATCGGGCAGAAGCGGAATCCCGTGCAGATTCTGCACTATTCGCTGCGCAGTCGAAAATTTCACTCATCTCTAGTCCTGAGTAGGGACTGGCTTCTGCACTAATGTTTTCTCTTACCCTGTTTTTTAATGACACCGGGCTTTCTCTGCGAGAGGTCGATCCTCTACTGTAGATCCGATTTTCTTTTCACAGTTTATAGAGTGCAAGTGTTTTCCTGTCCTTCTGTATTATTCCTTTACCTTGGTAGGTAGCCACCGGATGTATGCCCTATGTGACTGTCTGCAATGCTTTTTACTGATCCTGTCCTTTTTTTTTCCTTTGGTGGTATTGAGTTGCTGTATTCATAGTGAAATTGTTTGTGATTGTATTTGCCTTCAATGCCATTAAGGATAGCTGAGTGAGTAATCTTCTTTCCCTCTGTGAGTGTTCCTTTTCCCAAAATTGCTTCCTCTATTTTGTTCTTCGTTTCTTTTATTGAACCATTGTGTTTGTTTTCTGCTCATCCCGTTATTCCTATATGACTCCAAATGGGGTTTGTGAAATTTAAATTGAGCCAGTGGAATTTTCCAGAGGTCATAGAATCAATGTCGGGGGCACCAGTGTTCCAGGGATGAACATCCCTTTTTGTAATCCATCAATCAGCCGCACACCTGTATTACACCAGAAAGGATCCAAACAGATTGGAAACACAAGCAAATTATAAACCTCCTTGTCCCGTTTTGCTAACGTGGACGGTACAGCAGGCTTATCTTCGAAAGGACGATATCAATATTACTTAATGATAAACGGGACTGCCCAGTCAAGGTTGTGTACAAATATCTACTTTATTATTATCACAACAGACAGTTCTAGCACACTACAAAATACAACCCACTCTGTAAAGGAATGCAGAGGACAGAGTTGAAAAGAAGGAAAAGGGATGCACTCTGGATACTGACAGCAGGTTAGTCGATATAGTAATTAATCACAATAGTTCAAGGATACTTGGTTTCAACGCAAAGGGAGCAATGGGTCGTAAAATGTCACTAGGGGATCTTTGGAGAAGGACACGGGGTACAGAACCACAATGCTTCTTGTGCTGTAGGAGTCCTTGGGACTTAACAAAGTCTAGTCGGTTTCAGGGCACTTTGCAGCATCCGCGACAAAGTTCAAGATGGGAGACAGCTGTGGGTATCAGCCGGCAGGCAGTTTGACGAGCGAATCTGGATGGACGGCTTCAGGCTGTCCTACACAGCAGCTTGGGGTCAGGAATCATTGTCTCAGTGCTGGTAGGCGGTTCTGAAGCACTGGTTGAGGCATCTCGGATGGCTTTAGCGACTGCGCCGTAACAACAGTCAGCAGTGCAATCGGTTGCAGCTCGAGGGGCTCGAAAATGTCCTTTAAGGCAGATGTTGGTGGATGCTTGTCATTGCACCCCTCCTAGCTTCTTCACTGGGATTGTGCCGTCCTTTGAGGCGGACGGCCCAAAGCCGGGGAGAGTGTTGCAGGCAGCTGCCTTGTCCTTGGTTTGGTTCAGAGACTCTCTTGCACGTCCCTCCTAGGAAGCGTGCTGCAGAGCCTAGCAGGGCACTCTATTTGTTGACTGAGTACCGGTTCTGGAGCTTCTGGAGGGTCCTCTGGATTTGGCATCTCCCTCTGTTCCCTGGGAGATGTTTAGGGGAGGAATCTTGCCTCCCTCTTGGAGGTCCTGGACTTCCTTCACTGGCAGAAGATGTAAGGCAGACTCTACATTCAGCCAGGGTCCAATGCAGAGCCCTTCTTGTTACTCCTTGCAAAGTCTTCCGATAATCTGCCAAAAGAGGGGCTCAGCCCACTTTTAAAGCCAAATAGACCACAGGGACTGGTGTAGGCTAAGCCTACCTTAATGAACCAATCATGGGTCCCCACCAACAATCTCCTGTATACGTGAGGTCATAAACAGAGTACTTTGCAACAGAAGAGGTAAATGGGTGAAAACATCTAATACTAAGTCCTATCCAACTTTCTGTCTGTGTGCATCAAAGGGTCCCTCTGGTTAATGGAGCTCTCTGTGGTTCCTGATTAAAGCGTCAGGTCTCTCTTGGAGCTGCGGTGAGAACAGACTTTCTTGCTCTGCCAAACCACATCCTCCTATCTTCTGAATGTGGTCCCTCTGCGTGGTTGACTACTGTAAACATTCAGTCCCAGACATGACATTTCACTGTCAATCAACACTGAGGACGGGAGCTGGCATCAGGTTGACACAGTTGCATATGAACAGTGTTGGGGTTTCCTGTTTCCTTTGTTAGCATCTGCAGACAGGCCCCATGTGGGCCTGTTGAATTAAACTCTGATTATTATGCACATGTTGCCACCAGCTACAGGACTCTACAAAAGGGCGGGCAGATCCATTGAGCCTTTGTTAGTTAATCAGGCTGGTCATGACAGGGGAAGATTTACCCTCCCACTTAATCAGATGACATGGTGTACTCCTGGCTGTCATAGCCCCACTAAATATTTCAGGGGGTACTGCGTCTGTAGGCTTGTCCCTCCCAAGTACACACGTATATGCATATGTCATGCAGTGAGCATAGGTAAATGTGTGCGCATTAGCCACCCACATTTTCCTGAGGTTGATCTACCATCATTCAATTTCATTGAAACATTTTTTAAAAAGCCCAGTCGAGCGCACACACATTCCTCACCGTGATTGAGACCGTTTTTGAGACATTAAATATAAGGTGTACTGCTGGATTCTGTGCTCTCTGTAGCCGACTCAATTGTCGCCCCGGAATACCTGCAAGCAGGCGGTTTCTGTAATCCAGTCTGGAGTTGATCAGAGCTCCCACCACCAGCGCATGTGTGTCCAGAGTTGCCATTTAAGATGTCAAAGCTGCACTTGAGGCTGTGTATTAAAAAGCTGGAAAATGGGAAAGATGGAAGGAAGCAGACATTGTTCATGCTCTCCCTGGATACACAGAGAAACTCTCATATAAGAAGTAGTTTATTTACTGTCAGCTGTGCAGCAGTTGCTCTGACAAATTCATGCCAGAGGTCCTACCACAAAGGATAGTATTAGATTGAAGAGAGTATCTAACTAAGTTCATGTCCTACCCCCCAAACCTAATAGCAGCAGATAGGCCTAAAGGTGGGGCACTTTCTTTAAGAAGCCTGAACATAAGAACCCACCCCTGGCCGGGCGTGAGAATATCATCTGCCTGAACAGGACGACACATTAAGCTGGGGGAGAAATGTCTATTATTGTCAAGAGTCTTGTAGAAAAGTCTGAGAACCAAAGGTCATGGAGAGAACACTGAGAGAATCAGAGGTTGTGAAGAGCTTGCATAAGACTGATGTGCTAAATGAAGAAGTGGTTGCAGAGAGCCCTTTCAGATCAATCTTCACCAGAGAGCCTGCATATTGAAGAACCAGGAGTGTCTCCAGTTAGGCACTGCTTAGGAAGGGAGAAGCAGAGGTTATTAAAAGATCTAAAGGAATGGTGAGAGAGCCCAACGTCGCCGAGAGACTCAAAGTTCATAAGCAACCTTAAGCGGCTGAGGACAAGACCTCTTGAAGAGAATTGAGTGAGTTGGACTAAACTAAAGAAACAGAGCTGAAAACCTGACATAGTGGGAATAGACTTGGCTTAAGACATGAGGGTGTGTGTTCCCACTCCAGGTTGGGAAAGAAAAACAGGTATATGAGGACCAGACATTACAGAAATGTTTTTAACACAAGAGGCCCACGAGAGGCCTATATGAAGGATGGTGAGAATTGGAAGTGCTACTGAAAAGCCATAGAGTTCTGAAGATAACCGAGCTGTGAGTAGACATTTTGTGAGCATGCAATATTATAGTCAGTTTGCTGTAATCTCTCCTGTTAACCCAGCTGTGAGTACCTTTTGGGAGAGATTGATGAATGGGAACATAACCTGTATTTTTCTAGAATAGGGATGGGTGTTAAGAGGGTGGAGTTATGAACACTTTCGTTTTACAAATTCTAAGAGCTTGAGGTTGTAGATTAGGAGCCTGGAAACTAAAGAATGGGTTTGAACCTTATGTTGGCCATCACCTTTGGGCTTTGGTTATTGGAATAGGGCGCTCATGGATGGACAGAGACTTAAAAGTTAATATTATCCGCGCACTATCACCACTGGAGTGGTCCTCTGGCACTCTGGCGGATCTGAAAAGGAAAGGGGGTGGGGTGAGTTAGTGGGAACGAGCGGGATAAGTGCAAGAGAGCAGTGATGTGCTGTTGGCAGCTTCAGTTCGGTTAACACTATTCGCTGAGCTTGGGGGTGCTTTCCGGTTGGTGGCCTTCGTGTGCTGTTGTGCGAAGCTATGTGTGGTTTGTTTTGTTGTTGCAGTGTAGTGAAGTTTGTGTGGTTTGTTGTGCTTTAGGGTTGTGGTTGGTTAGGGTTTGAGAGGTGTATGCAGAGGGGTGAAATTGTTAGTGGGTTGGTTATTGGCCCCGCTATCTAGAAGTGATATGTGCTAAATGTCCATGTTCTTTCTAGATGTGGCACGTAAATATCTCTCCATTTCTATCTAGATCTGGCACTGGTTAATATTCACAATACTGTCTATATATGACGTACGCCAATATTCACAATTATATCCAAATGTGGCACTGGCCCACCTTCGAAAATCCTGTCTCGATGCAAAGCAAGCTAGCATTCACAATTCTATCTATATGTGGCATTGGTAATATTCCCAATGCAGTCTAGATGTGGCAATTGCTAATATTCACTATTCTATCTAGATGTGGCACTGGCTAATGTTCACAATTCTATCTAAGTATGGCACTTGCTAACATTCTCAATTCTATCTAAGTGTGGCACTTGCTGACATTCACAATCCAATCTATGCGACGCAGGCTAATGTTCAAAATTCTATGTAAATGTGGTACTTGCTATCATTCACAATTCTGTCTGGGGCCGGCGCAGGCTAATGTTCCCAATTCTATCTAAATGTGGCACTTGCTAACATTCACAATCCTATCTCTATGCGACGCAGCCTTATGTTCACAATTCTATCTAAGTGTGGCACTTGCTAACATTCACAAATCTATCTAAGTGTGGCGCTTGCTAACCTTCACAATTCTATCTAAGTGTGGCACTTGCTAACATTCACAATGTTATCCAAGTGGGGCAATTGCTATAATTCGCAGTTGTATCTAAGTGTGGCACTTGCCAACATTAATAATCCTGTCTCGATGCGACGAAGGCTAATGTTCACAATTCTATCTAAGTGTGGCACTTTCTAACTTTCACAAATCTATCTAAATGTGGCACTTGCTAACATTCACAAATCTATCTAAGGCTGGCACTTGCTAACCTTCACAATTCCATCCAAGTGTGGCACTTGCTAACATTCGCATTTCTATCTAAGTGTGGCACTTGCTAACATGAACAATCCTACTTAAGTGTGGCAATTGCTAACATTCGCAATTCTATCTAAGTGTGGCACTTACATTCACAATCCTATCTAAGTGTGGCACTTCCTAACATTTACAATCCTATCTCTATGCGACACAGCCTTATGTTCACAATTCTATTTAAGTGTGGCACTTTCTAACATTCACAAATCTATCTAAATGTGGCACCTGCTAACATTCACAAATCTATCTAAGGCTGGCACTTGCTAACCTTCACAATTCTATTTAAGTGTGGCACTTGCTAACATTCACAATTCCATCCAAGTGTGGCACTTGCTAACATGAACAATCCTATTTAAGTGTGGCAATTGCTAACATTCGCAATTCTATCTAAGTGTGGCACTTACATTCACAATCCTATCTAAGTGTGGCGCTTGCTAACATTCACAATCCTATCGAAGTGTGGCACTTGCGAACATTCACAGTCCAATCTAGATGCAACGCAGGCTAATGTTCACAATTCTATCTAAATTTGGTATTTGCTATCATTCACGATTCTGTCTGGGTCTGGCGCAGGTTAATGTTCACAATTATATTTAAATGTGGTACTTACTAACGTTCACAATTCTATCTAAGTGCGGCACTTGTTAACATTTACAAATCTATCTAAGTGTGGCACTTGCTTACATTGACAGTCCTATCTAGATGCAACGTAGGCTAATGTTCACAATTCTATCTAAATGTTGTACTTGCTAACATTCACAATGCTATCTAAGTGTGGCACTTGCTAACCTTCACAATTCTATCTAAGTGTGGCATTTGTTAACATTCACAAATCTATCCTAGTGTGGCACTTGCTAACCTTCACAATTCTATCTAAGTGTGGCACTTTCTATCCTTCAAAAATCTAAGTGTGGCACTTGCTAACATTCACAGTTCTAACTAGATGTGACGCAGGCTAATGATCGCAATTCTATCTAGTTGTTAAGCAGGTTAGTGTTAATATCCTGCTCCGCTATGGTCTGAGGGCAGGTAGAGTGGCAGGGCTTCTGGAGTAGAGTGATTGCTCTACTCCCCACCCAAGCCACACCTACCTTGGTGGTTGCTGCTGGTCGACGGCTGGCTGCTGGCCTCCCCTGCTGACACTTGCACACACAATCTGGAGCCGCCTCTGTGGGAGCCGCCCTTTGCCTTGGGGTCCTCAGCCGCAGGGGCTGCACGGAGAGAGGGCTGCCCTGGGAAGGTCAGTCATGACCAGGTGGACGTACCAATCAGGGGAGGTGGGCGGGCTGGGAGGGGCAGGGTGGGACTGGGAAAAGGCCAGACACAAACAAAGGACTACACCTCAGGGAGTGCACACTCTAGATGCAGGCCAGCACAGCAAAACAGGGTCAGAAGCCACAAAAACACTAGAGAAACCAACCACAATAGCACACACTGATCAACAAAAACTATTCAAAAAAATACTCAAACCCCTCCACTACAGTACATGAAAACAGGCCAATAACGGATTACAATCAATGTACAAGTCTTGAACTTATTCCTATATGTTAAACAATCTCAGGTTGTGAGTCAATGCATCCATGACACCAATTTGTTAATGGTTTCCCAAATATTTCTCTAGTACCCTACTAGAGGCGTCATCCAACCGTAAACATAGTTTTTCATTGCTTAATAAAGATGCAATAATAATTCACTCAACTCACTGTGGTCTTCATTTCTCTGCATTATCACAATCTGGCTCCTCGTCTGAAGCTCGGATGACTCTCATTATGCAATCTTTATTTGGCACCACAATTGATGTTGTGAAATTGCCACAGATTCTTAAGATTTAAGTGACTTTTTCCATAGTCCACTGTTCTGTTACAGATCTTCTCCATCTGGTAATCAGTTTTCCCTTTAAACCTCTGTAAAGTGTAAATGGTCCAATTATCTGTCTTCTGCTAAGTAATGTTATCATTGCTTCTCGAACGTCTTTGCGGCTGTTCCAGAGGTTTGACATGTTATCGTGCTGAATTTTGGAAAAAGAATGTGAGAAAACAAATCTTTTCTGATGCATCGCCTGTCTGTCTGCATTCCATGACATCATAAGGAAAGCATTTGAGAAAAAAAGTCCTGATCCACGAAAGCCCTAATTGAACAAAATACAGAAGTACTGGTTTTAGACGGAATGTCACTTTTGCCATGGAGTATTGTGATGTGAGTGGGAAGGATAGTTGTATTACTCTCCAGGGAGGTCACAGGAATTTGGAGGAGGGATGTGAAATGGTTCCAATACTCTTTGCCCATACTCGACTTCATTAAAGAGCTGCTGAGGTGGGTTCATGCTGCTTGCTTCTAAATAGGCCACACTAGAGTTAGGGAAGTAATTGTGGCTATTAAAGCACATTGGGCCTCCCCAGGAGTCCAAGCAATTTTAGCTATTCTCTGCCAGTGAAAGCATCTTAGAAGCGCTCATTCAGAGGCCCTTGTTCACCCCTTTGCATATTTGCGTATATTTAAAAACACATCACAAATTCACAACTGGAATTCACTTTTAAAAGCCCAGAAAGGAGCTCCCCATGCGCCAGTTAAAACAGGCGAAGGGGGAGTCACAAATCATGACAGCTGTCACACTTGCATTTGCATCCCCCAAACAGGGATAGAATGTTTTGTTTTCTTTTCAAGCTCTTCACAGACAGTGGCCTTAAAAAGCGCACCCAACAAACTGGTTACTGGGAACCATTCGTACATTTGTGTCGTGACCCCTCAAGGGGACTGGAAGCCGTATCTTTGTGCCACTGTCCAGTCCCTCCTGAAATACTCAGGTAATTTTTGAGAATAAGGAGACCTACATATTTCTGAAAGTAGCACATACGAAACAAGTGCATTCTCTGCGCTTCTTCCATTTGCGCTACTTCATGAGATTCTGGCCCATAGATCTTTAGGATACGTTTGTTCAAGATTTTTGTAAAACAAGATGTGTTTGATTTCAGTGGGATCTGTGAAGCTGTGTAATTCCATATCCTAGCACTTATTACTGGAAATGGTAATCACCTAGAGTAGCTGTAGTTTCTTTAAGGGCAGTGTTGTCAGCAGAGGTTTCCATTACATTTACACGCTGTATAGCTGCTTACTATTTTGACGAATTTGAGCTACTTCAATGTGAATTGCCTCGTACATCATGAGAGCTGTTTAAGTTTAAAGGATGATTTTGGATTCTGCTTGTCTTTTGGTATGTATTGTTTTTGAGTGGAAATATGGGCACAATTGTAACATGGAGGTGCTGAATTTCTGGAGTCTAATCAGGGTTTTCGTTGACATGGTGCTTAATTTGTAAAAGAATAAGTGCCAGGGCTAAAATATTTTCTAGCAAACCCATGACACATCAGGATGGGTAGCTTTACGCTCACTGTTGCCACCAACCACGGCTGCTCCCCTCAGTGTCAACATGTATGGGTTTAAAGCTGCAACTCCCACTGGCTCATTGGAGTTTATGGATGTACTGACTATGACAGATGTGCGATGTACACATTCCAATCAGGAAAACATAGCATACATGTTTTTTGATATGAGGAAAATGTTTAAGTACGTCTTTAAACACAATCCTTGTTAACATTTTATTATGATTTTATAGGTGTTTCTTAGGCGACTAACAGTTAAAATTATAAGGTTGCCAAAACAACAAATATTAATTTAACTGAGTCTGAGAAAATAAGTTCTGGGACTCAGAAAATGTAGAGACTGTACATCAAACTGTTTGCTTGGGTTATCACAATGCGCTTCTCTCCCAGCAATCCCTACCCCCAGGCATCAGTTATATATGACCCCTTCATTTGAAGACAAGGCACAGGGAGTGGGAATACAGTAGCAACATAATTTGTTTAATTATACGGCAGGGTTTGACAAATAGACACAATGAAAGCACATTTTTGTATTTTTTTATTTGAAAGGCAAAGTCAAGAAGGGAACTCAATGGGAAAATCGTTTTGGGGTTTTTATTTGAAAGGCAAAGTCAGAAAAGGACTCAATGCGATAAATTGTTTTGGGCTTTATATTTAGATGAAATACAAGACTTTGGGGAAATCGTTTTGGGATGCAAGTAAATAAATGGAATATTTCGTTTTGTACGCTTTATATTCACTTGAATGGCAGTGTTTTAGGGTTCCTTTTTTTGTGATTATGGACACCCCCCTTCTGTACAGAAGACAAGGTTTTCAGAAAGGGAGAGTTACTCAAATACTTTGTCTATACCGGCTCTAACACACTGGGCATGAACTTTGTTAGTTTCGAACTCTAACAACACTCATCCCGTGATTTTCTATATGGAAATTCGTTGATTTAACTTCAATTCAGTGCACTAAGGGTCTACACAGTTTCCCCCTCCCCACAATTTAATGGAAAGGATTAAGACAGGAAGTTCCCACCTTTAAATGGATGGGATGATTTTCTATAATGGAATTTATTTGAGTTGGATTTAATAAAATGTGCCATGTTTCTCCCCAGTTCCACCCCCCTAACCACTATGAGAGGTGGGGATTAAGGCTGGCAGATTCCCCCCCAAACATTTGTTGGTATTTGGATTAAGCTACTTACATGGGGGTCTTGGTTATGGGGCATCCAGGGAAACAGCAAACTTCCTCTGGCTCCTCAAATGGCAAGCCCAGCTAGCTTCTAGATTGTCCAGTCTCTGCCTCCCACACAATGTTTAAGGCCCAGCAATGGAGTGGGAAAGTCAAGTGAAAAATCAAAAGTCTAAAGAATGGTCCCAAGAGTCTAAAAGTCAAAGAAGGATCCCTCTCGGATTAAAAACGGATCTCTTTTAGGGCTGGTGGCAATATATTCTTATCATAATTCCCACGCAGCAGATTGGCCAGCTCCGTCCCTCTAACTCTCCCTCCCACAATACACCCACTGCCTGCTAATAGGCAAGGAGTTAGGGGGTGTGAGTGATGGAGGCTGAGGGGGGAGAAAGATTCATCATCCCAAAATGACAAGTGGGTTTAACTTTTCAAGTGACCTTAAAATCTAACGACAGGGCAGCTACCCTAGTTTTTCAGATAACTGCAGGCAGATATATATTTTTGAGTTCTTTATTTTATGGCGAGTCGGAAAATATGAATCATACGAAAAATACGAATCATATCTCGGGACGCCCTTCCTGGGAGGAGCTACTGTTTTTATTGATTTACTCCTGAGTTTAAATAGTCACACATCTGCCCCTCCCTGATTCAAACCTTACTTCCATAACCTATCAGCCCGCCAACTTTGTATTCCCTCAGAATTATGTGAAGGCCAGAATCATAATTGTCTTCATAACATAAATTGTATTCATCACACAGGATTCATATTTACATGATGCCGACAGGCTTTCTCTCCCTTTCAATATGAGTCCGGGATGGGGTCACTGGGACATACGATTTTCTTTTTATTAAAGAAAAGGTGGTCCAATTTTAATCATGGCAAGACATCACATGGCCCCACCTATTATTTCTCCATTGCCACCTGACCTGAACATCTGCTTATCAGCAATCTGTTTCATACACAATGTTTGATCATCCATTAGTGGCTCTGAAGCCATTTCTTGAGGTCGATTTAGCCCTGAAAAGGTCATTTCTGTTGGCCACCATTCGACAGTTAATGGGGAGGCTTGGCCTGAAAGGTTGTTTCTGCTGGCTGTGTTATCTGCAACTTCCAGAATTCTGATCTAATTCTCTGTTAATTCTTTGTATTTATAACTGAACCAGGACTGCTTTTCCTGGTGGGCCTAGCCCACAGGTCTTGAGATCAAAGTTTCATAGGCAAAGAACTTTCAGTTCAGTGGGGAAAACACCTGCTGCATCTATACTTCAAAAAATATAGCTTTAAATTGACAAGATATGCTTACATGTAACATTTTAGCATTATGTCTGGGCATGTTGTTTGAATTACAATATTTCTTGACAGACAGTTTGGACAGATGTAAATTCACTGTATGTATTATTCATACATAGGCCACAGTTACATAGAAAAATCCAACAAGTGGGCCTTTCCATTTGAATGTCAGTTTATTTGTGAAAAGTGTCTTTCTCCAAAGTGTCACTTGGCTCCACTTTTCAAATGTAAGGCCTTGGTATTTTTCACATGCCCATCCTTTCTATGTATATTTCCCATGTGTACTGCTGCAGTTTTGAATCTGACAAAAAGTACCTTTTCACAGTTCACACGAAATCGGCATCTGCAGCACCACATGTTAGAACATTCATTTGGCATATCCATCAGTTTTAAGCTCTCAGGTAGATTTCCCTTCACTTGCTCACCTGTCCGTTTTAGTACAGTTGGCTAGGCCCATTTCTTTCCATTTCACTAGGCCTTAGGTCGAAAATCACTGTTTTGTACTGGCTTTTATATTTTAATGGAACTGCACATTAGCCAGCTTCACTCTGACAACAGGGTCAAGCATGACCTCTCCATCTCTGTCACTCTGGGACTGTCTTTTTACCCTGCAGGCCACACATACAGGACCTAGCTATAGCCATGCCTCTGTCCCCATGCTCCTTGCGCTTAGATGAATCCTACTCCTGGCGCAGCTCTTCTTACTTTTTATTTACCACTTCCTAGTGGTACCTTTTAGTAAATGTTTCCCCCTCTTTCATCAGCTTTCTCATGTGCATGCCTATTCTATTTCTCTGACTGCTCCATGTGTTGTAGGGCATTTTGTTATCACATCCGTATGCTGTTTTTAGAGTATTTGTGTCGGCTTGCTTCTGTACGACCTGCGCACTCTGCTCCTCTGGATAACCTGAAGAACTTTGTGGCTTTTAGAAATCTCTTGACACCCCAACCAAGGAATTTCTTATCAGCGATTGACCGCCTTGATAGGGCAGCGGATTTAGCCCATTAGACTCTGTGCTCTGGGGTAATTCCTGAGGTCCTTCCAAGGCCTGCGGTTGAGGAAGCCCTGGAAGAACCAACTTTCTCTGTGGTGTAGCATTGCCTCCACTGTCTAAATTCCCATGCAACAGCAGCAAACAAATGTGGTACACCGTCACTCTACAGTGACTTTGAATTGTATAGACCTCTGAATACCTCTAGAAGGTGGGCAGCTAAAATACATCTCTCCATCGAGACTTCGGAAAAGTGAAAGAAAACTCCTGTGGGGTTGGGCAAAAGATTGCTTCAAAATGAAATATAATGAGTTATAACAAAGGATTGAAACTTTCCCTATAACTAAACATACAAACGTTCTTTATTTCGCCACAAAGTGTCATAAAAGAATACAACAAATTCATCACCAAATATAGCAATGTATTAAAAGCAGATTGAGCAAAGCTATTAGCAACAACATAATCCATACATTAGACTCCACATTCATTAATTTCATTTAATTTCATCATTTATGTAGCACCTTACTACAAGACTCTACAAACAATATAATCCCATAAAATCTAAAAGCATGCTAAACATATCTTTCCTACTGCACTTAAAAGAGCACATTTATAAAGGTGTTGCCTACTCGCAGTAATTTATTATTGTCGACCTCAAGCACAATGCTTGTCGCTTGTATGAAAGTACCGCCTGGCCTTTGCATCAGGTGCCCACCATTTTAGGTAGCATAGGGCCGTTCTACATTGCTGGATCCCTGACTCTCTAAGAATGGGGAGTAAGTTAGTTCTTATGATTATAGCGTAAATTCGGGAGAAGAAAACAAATCACTAATGAAGCACTGTGATTCTTAATTGTGGAATTTGAATAAGGGAAATTGTGAGAATATCAACGAGGTCCACCTTGTGCTTTTCTTGATGTATTTGCATCGATATGTAAAGTGGATATATTACATGCACAATCTCTTTGCGGCTGGTCTATGATTACAGATGTGATTTACTTTATTGCAACATTGCCATTGCCTACCTTTCAAATTCCAGTGCTTCACTGGCTGGGGTGTAATTCATGTGCAAGACCACTCCACTCAATGATAAAATGCTGATGCGAGAACACCAAGAGAAAGGTGGCCACCACAGAGCCAGCTGCTTAGGGAATAATGTTCTGCCTCCATACACCACCCCCATACACAAACCCATACACATCATTTCCTTTTGTCCATTCCTTCATATATCATGCCCTCCTTTGCCCCATTAAATCTGTCCTACAACCCAATTCAGAGGATGTTTAGTTTCACTAAAAGAGGCAAATCATTGGAGTTGTGATCCGTCTAAAAGCTGAACAGAGCAGTTCAGTCTTTAGCTTGACCATGAGGAGTATATTCACATGGGCATGGCAGGTATTTGTAGCAGCTGCCTGCTAATGTTGACAGTGAGCTCCACTGCATTTGGAGTCGTACAGGGCCAGCACCGACCTTCCCAAGTCTTAGGTAGGCCCCAGGGAATTGAGGGCCTTGGCTAGGGCTTGGCCCTGTATGCCTCTGATCGATGGGGGCGATCGCTAGTGGCACATCAGGGATTCCTCTTGGGTGAAAGAGTAAAAGTCTGTGTTTTTAAATAGTGCTGGGTTCTGTGCATACTCTGCATGCCCAATCTCCTGCAAAAACACAATGAGCAAAGTTGGTCTCTGCCAAAGGAAATATCCCTCTTCTATTTCTATGCTATTTCTATGCAGTGCGGACAGAGAATGACTAAGTGTGGCAGCTGGAAAGAAGAGGCACTGATTCCAGCAAGTAAGTTAGATGGGGGATGCTGAGAGGGGCATGAGTGGTGCTGGGGTAGTGGGCTGTGCTGGGGGACACCTGGGGAAAGGATGCAGGTGGCTAGGAGAATATGGATGTTCAGATTCCGCCTGCGTTCCCAGCCATCTGACTAGCTGACCACTCTTCCCTGGGTGCACGTGTTTAAACACATGTGTTCTTACAGGTGAGAGATGTGATAGGCTCTTTCTGTTGTGCCCCTTTCCCATGGGCGTTGTGCCCTGAGGATAATTGTAGAGTGCTGCCTTCTGCCTGCAACTTCCCCAATATGGGAGGACTTCAGCCACCCAAAGCCAATCCCTCCATTTAGCCCGCATTTAAGCTCTGCTGGATTTCCTAGCAGTAGGAACTGAGGCCCACGCAACTACTTGTCCAGATAAACCGAAGGCCCTCTGGCTGAGCCAGAAATGTGAACGCCACGGTTCTCTGTGTGAGGTCTCGTTGGGAGAGAAAGAAGCATTACAAGTCAGCATCTTGCATTTACGAGAGTGATATTCTCATTATAGATGCAGTGGCAGGCGAGAAGTCTAATGCACTATTTACACCTGACTCGTAAGTATTCCAATTTAGAGCAGTTTTTAATGTGTAACAAATATGTGGTTCCATGAATATTGAATGAACCCGGCGGTCTTGCAATGTCACTCCAAATCATTCCCTTGCCGGTTATTAAAAATGCAAGTAGCTGATCTGAAAAACACGGATGGGGGAAGGGCCCTGTCGGCTGTCCCTCAGCTGCCCTGCCTTTTCTGCAGACTACTAGATATGCAGCTTGTTGCTGTAATTTTAGCTGTGCGAACAACTGTGTCGCTGTTGCATCCTGGTGACAGACGTCACCTTTCCTGCTCCCTGAATGCCGCATCCAGTGAGCATGCCAGGCAGAGTGTGTGAATGCGGCGTGCACAACGCTGGCTTTGACAATTCGGCATACAGGTCCTCGACCACGAGGTTAAATGCATGCCAATAGTTCAGTTTGTTAGTCTCTTCATACGACGCTAATGAGCGTAGAAAACATGTATGTCGGTTCCTTTTTAGGTTTTGACTCATTGATGTTGCCAAGCAACACCTAATGTAGCAAAAGTCTAATGCTATGAATATGATGGCATCCGTGGATGGCTACATCTGCACCACTGTCCCAACCCTCTCCACAGTCGTGACATCAGCATTGGAGACCCACCTCAAAATAGAGCTACCATTGGCATGTTCCTGTTTTTCGTTCATATTTAGCAAGTGCAACCCTGTCAGAAGAGAACAGCTGGTCTCTAAACAGATGTATATTTTTCTAATGAGATGGTATGGTATGCAATGCGAATTGGCTTTTCTACTGTGCACATCATCGCCGTAGTGGTCTGGAAGTGTCACAGGTTGAGTTGAGTTTTGCGGGTGAAAACACTTGCCTTTTTCCTGTTTCTCTGTAAATGGCTAACTTTGTTCCTTTTCTCAATGGATTTAGCGATAACAAAACATGCTCACAAGATAGATCTCATTTAATGATTAACTCCTTTTCCAACTTTTTGATGGAAGATCGGATGCACACAGAGGAAAACAATTCAAAATCATACATTTTATGGATTTCTCAAACTTCACCTACATTGCTATGAAAGCAGTTAAAATCTCCTTGAAGGGACTTTGTTTTCAACACAAGACAACACATAAGACAGCGATTGATCTATTATGGTTTCTTAAGCAACCATAACTGCACCACCACCATCGTAACACAACTCTAACTCAGCCACCATCATCCACTGCTCATGACATCTCTCGCTCTGCTAACTCACGAGACACTGCGTCTTCAAATTATGTTTCCATTTTTTAGGGGCCTGTTTTCTGCTTGCAGTCACATCAAATGTAAAATGACTATAGGAAGTTTTGAATGCTCCTCTTCTTCCTTAACTCTTTCCATTGCTTGTGTCCTGCATGTAGTGTGGGTTTGTGCATGCCATTTGTGCTGGCTTAGGTGCTGTCAGTGCATGAGTTATGGTTTTTTTACGATGATAGTGGCTTCTGCAATAACTGGGAATTTTTTTTTTATAGCAATCTTAGTCTTTCTTCGAACAAAGTTACAATTTTTATTTTTATTTTTTAAAAGGAACTTGATCATAAAATTCTTTTAACTAAAGGCTTCTAACAGGTTTTTCACTGCTCCAGAAACTCCAAAGGAACCGGCTGGGCATGCCTTGTGGTCCCCAGAAGCCTTCCGAAGTAGCTAGGGCCAGTGTCCAGTGGCTATTGTGCCCAGAGTATGGCTTTCAGCTATGCCCCCAGCCTGCCGTACCCATCCGATATGGTAACTGGGCCTGAGCTGTGATCATATCCAGTAGCCACATTTACCCTAATGGTGGTCCACGTGCCACCAGATGGGTGAATGGCCACCCCCTGGTCTGCAAGTCATGCTGTGGATAAGAGAACACATTTGTCTATGGGAACATAAGGGGGACTCTGTATTTCTTTTTGTTTTGTTTTTCCCTGTTGGAAATTCCACTTGACAATTTTGATCCATTTGCTGTGGGTCGAAGATATCTATTACGGATCCTCACTGCATCTGCCTGTGGTGTCTGGGCTCCGGGCACCGTACCGATGACTGCGGGTCCTGTCAGGCCATGACGGAGAAAGCTCCCAGAGAACGCAGAGGTAGACTGGCGGTGGGGAGGGTGACTTCGAAGTCTTCTTCAAAGAAAGAAAAAAAGTCTGGTGAGCCTAGAGACTCCTCCCAGCGTAAGAAATCGAAGATGTACCGGTCGAGGAGTCGATCAAGGCAGTCTTTGTCTTCTTCTTCTTCAAAGAAGGCGAAGAAGAGACACCATAGGTCTCCCTCTTCATCATCCGATTCCTCTACTGAGGTTATCAGATGCCCAACAAAATCAGATTACCCAAGAAAATGGGATGCTTTTAGATCTGAAATGAAGCAGATTTACAAAAATGCAGCCTCGACCCACTCGAAAGCATCGTGCAAAAGCCATTCCCCGGTCGCTCCTTCGGGCGACTCAGGGAAGTCGTAGGCTACTACTTCAAAGCCGAGCAAGAAGCCAGCAATACGTTGAGAGAGTGCTCGACCCGACAAGAAGTCGTCGAGAGTGCCGACTCGGGAAACGAGTCCTTCTTCGATACCATCGAAGAAACAGAAATCGTTAAAGACCTTGATTACTTTGTCGACTCCATCAGAGTCAAACATCTCAACATCGAAGTCAAAGGCGATGCCGTGTAAACCGGCCCCACTGTCAAAGCAGTCTTCGACACCGTTGAAAGCCACTTCAACTTTGTCGAGGCATTTGCCCATTCAGGATAAGGTTTACAAACCTTTTTTAAGTCTATGTCCTCAATATATAAGGAGGAACCGCCCTCTGAAGAGGATTCCCCTCCTTTTGGGTTACAATTAGGCACTCAGAATGCGCTTGAAGAGCTCATTAATCAAGAGTCCAAAATGGGAGACCTTTATAATTCTCTCCAGTCGGCTAGTGGCCTTGACACCTCGCCAGAACTGGAATTGATTTGGCAGGCCTGACCCTTCGGAACATGCAGATTCCACCTATAGAAATGTCATGAATAGGGTCACAGAATATATGGGCTGGAGCAGAGCTTCCGTATGTATGAAGAGGATGGTATGACTGACATCCTAGACCAAGGTCCTCAGAAGGAGACAATTTTGCCCTTCCTCAAAGCCCTTCAGAATAAGGTTACTGCAAATTGGGAAGCCCCGGAATCTGGACATACAGGTAACAGAAACTTTGCAAGGAAGTACAGGTCTTCCAGCAGAGATCCAGAATACCTGCCAAGCACCCCACACCTGAGAGCTTGGCAGTGCAGGCTGCCACATGAACCAGGCAATCGCCTTACCCCTCTTTCCCCCCAGATAAAGATGGCAAGAAGGTAGATGCCTGGGCACGTAAGGTTTTCACGTCAGGCAGCATGGCCTTGAATCTACCAATGTCACCTGTACCCTTTCAAGATTCTCCTATACCCTGTGGGACTGTGTTGGCATGGCAGCTGATCAGATCGTGGAAGTCGAAGAAAGAGACGACTTCCTGACTATGATGGAAAAGAGGCCATGGGAGAATGTCTCCGGTCAGGATTGGATACTGCTGACAGCATCAGCAGATCCATGGCTGCTAGCACCGTACTATGCAGGTTTGCGTGGTTGAGAAAGTTGGGGCTTGCACCGGATGTGCAGGCAAGACTGCTCAACATGCCATTTGACGGCTCGAGGTTGTTCGGCAGCAAGTCGGATGAGAGTCTGGAGAAGCTTCAGACCTCCAAGGCGGCAGCTAAATTCCTTAGCGCCTCCATTCGACAACCTCAACAACCCTATTCAGACTCATTTTCCTGGAGGGGTTGTTCTTTTCGTTTCTATTCCTCAATTGGTAGAGGGAGAGGACAGGCCGGACAAAGGGGACAAAGGATATTCCCTCGTGGTGGACGAGGAAGGGGTGCTAAATCAGTCCCAGCAACGGCAACTTTACCTTCATCCGCAACTGCAGCCTCCTCTAAGCCTCTCTGAGGTCTTGACCCACAAGACCCTGGTGGGAGGAAGAATTTATCAGCATCTGAACGAAAGGCGGGGCATTACTTCAGATGCTTGGGCGCTGGAAACAGTAGCCCACGGTTACAGCCTTCCTTTTAAAAAAATGGCCTTAAGATCATCCGCCAAGAACCAACTCTTTCAAGATTCCAGATCCCATATGATACTTTTCAAAAAGACCCCAATTCATCAGAGCAGTCCTGGATTCTTCCTCAGGAAAAGCCTTGCCACCCGAGGTGAGAGCTCAGCGCATTCAGCAGATGGTAAAAAAATTCCAGAATGCACATGATCTTCCGGCCTTCGATTTTATGAGGTTGCTCGGTCTCATGGCATCCTGCATTTTTCTGGTGCCAGAGGCCCGGTTGAGAATGAGATCCCTTCAATGGCCTCTCAGGACTCAGTGGTCCCAATTCTTAGGGAATATGTCAGAGTAGCAGCAAGTTCCGAACAGAGTTGCTCAGGACCTTCTATGGTGAGTTTGCAAAGACAACATTCTCAGGGGAGAATCTTTTTGGCAACCATGGCCAGAGATAACAGTAGTGACGAACACCTCACTCACGGGGTAGGGAGCCCACACCAATGAACTGACAATCAGCAGTCGTTGGTCTCCATCGGAGTACAAACTACATATCAACCTGCTGGTGCTAAGGGCAATCAGTCTAGCACTGAAGTCCTTTCTGCCATCTGTACGTGTCATGAACCGGGGAAACTGGCAGGTTTGGAATAGGTGGAAGTACGGCCGCCATTAGACTGTTCCATCACGTTGCCCTTACAACGTCGAGTAGCGGTCTAGTCTATTCCAACATGGCCGCCGCCGAGTGTATTTACTACACTTCACAGATCGGCGTGTTGCAACTTCTTGGATTCCCTCGTTGCCAGCGCTCCGGATCATTTCCATGGCAGTGATCAGCCCACTCCTCTACTTACCTTGGCACACTTCGTGTGGTACTCCGCTCGAGTTCCTCTTTTCTCTTATTTTTCCAGTGCCTTCCATTATTTGTTCGTTTCATCCTCCTCCTACTCTGTTTCCTCTTTACTTGTTTTCGTGTGTTTTTTCTTGTGAGTTCCCGTATTCTTTGTATTACCGGTCCTCCCATTTTTTCTACCCAGCTCTCAGAATATCTCTGGTTCCTTCCTGCTGTACTTCTGGCTCGCTTCGTAGAGCAACCTGTGCTCATCTTGCTTATACCCTTCCGAGCATATCAAGAGCTATACAAGACCAGCTGACATATTCACTCCTGCAAGACCTTGTTTTTTTTTCAGCCATTGATTTTTTCCCCTGCAACTTCTCGGCTGTTGCGGAGAGGAGCCACCGGGGATTTTCAGTACTGAAATCACAGTGGCTTCCTTTCGAAGCAGACCCTATCTGCTCAAAAAAAAGAAACCAGATACACGGAGATCTCGACGACAGAAGCTGGATTATTCCTCTACGACATCAGGTGAGGAGGAAGGGGGAACCGGTGAGTCCCAATCCTTAAGTGAAGAGGAAGACATTAGTGACAGACTTGATAGCTTGAACGCCTAACGGAAGTGATGGCTACCCCGCAGCAGTTACAAGAACTAGTGGCTGCAGTTCAAACCCTCAATCTCGAGGTTCAAGCGCTTAAGACAGACAACGCAGCACTGAAGCAGAGGGTGGCCGCTCGAGAACAGCAGTCCACGGATCTTCCCCCTTTACCTCTGGTCTCAGGTAAATTCGATGGTTCTGAAAGGAAGGTGAAAGAATTCTTGGATGCGTGTAACATCCACTTTGCCTTCAGAAAGAACGCCTTTTCTACAGATCATACCAAAGTAGGCTTTATGATCACCCATATGACGGGTAACGCCTTGGCCTGGGCTACTCCGTTGGTATCCCAATCCGATCCAGTACTACAAGACTTGACCGCCTTCAAAGATCTCTTGAAGCAGACTTTTCTCAGGACTGAATGTGCCCATGTGGCCAGTGAAGACCTGCTTGACGTACGTCAAGGAAGTACGGATTTACTTACCTACATATCTCACTTCAAGAAATTAGCTGCCGAGGCAGGCTGGCAAGAACAGGCCCAATACACCTTATTCCGCCGTGGGCTGAAGGAAGAACTTAAAGATGAGCTTGCTAGAATTCCTTGCCCAGAGACATTCACCGATCTTGTCACCGCGGTATTAAGAATCGATTTCCGGCTAACAGAGCGAAAGAACGAAAAGATGAAGTATCGCAGTTCGGCCCTCTTCCCAGAAGCAAACCCATTGCCTTCCTCACCAGCCACACGTTCTTCCAGAGATGAACCGATGCAAATAGTTACAACACGGGCTCCCTTGACTCCGGAGGAGAGAAAGAGAAGAAGAGACGGAAGCCTTTGTATGTATTGTGGTTTTTCTGCCCACTTATTGAGGGACTGCCCAGACGTACCCCCTAGGAGATTGGGAAACAAACGCCCTCGATAGTTAACAGGACGGACTATCGAGGGGCGACATCCAGTCCCTATACCACTATTTCGGTCACTTCAGCCACATCTTCCGATGATTCGCACCTTATGGTGGTGGCAGTCAAGTTTCATTTCAGAGGGAGAGAAGTCGAGACTCAAGCACTATTAGACTGCGGTGCAGCTGGTAACTTCGTGGACACCCTATGGGCAGACAAGGTGGGTCTACAAAGAATCGCAAAGTCTGAAGACCAGTGTGGAAGTGGAAGGTGTTGACGGAACTCCATTGTGTTCCGGCTTAATCACTCATACTACAGAAGAGGTGCAAGTCTTCATAAGACAACATTCAGAGAGGATGAGGTTCGATATCATCCACGCAGCCCATTTCCCAGTCATCCTGGGTATAGGTTGGCTCAGAAAACACAACCCTACGATAGACTGGACTAACAACCTCTTGAGTTTCCATTCTACATACTGTAAAGAGAAATGTCTACCCAACCCATGTTTGAAACTGTGAAGACCAAATGCGCAACTGATACAAACTCTATTCATTGCATTCCTGGTTATCTGACCGAGTTTTCTGAAGTCTTCCAGGAACAACTACCCCTCAAACTTCCTCACAGACCGGAGGACTGCAGAATCGACTTAGTCCCCCATGCCTTGGTTCCTTTTGGTAGGATGTACCCCCTCTCTGTATCCGAAAAAGAGGTACTTAGGCACTATCTGGATGAAAATCTCGCAAACGAACTAATAAGACTCTCCTGATCTCCTGCAGGGGCATTGCTGTTCTTCATTCCTAAACGGGACACCAAGGAATTGAGGCTATGTATTGACTATCGAGGGTTAAACAAGTTAACCATCAAGGATCGTTATCCCATGCCTATCATATTTGAGGTACTAGAAGCGGTTCAAGGCTCTGTAATATTCACAAAATTGGACCTACGCAACGCTTATCACCTGCTCCGTATTAGAGCAGGTGATGAATGGAAGACAGCTTTCCGCACTCCATTCGATCTGTTTGAATATCAGGTGATGCCGTTCGGGTTAGTCAACGCTCCATCCATATTTCAAAGATTCATGGATCGTTTGTTCTCTGATCTGTTGGGTCAAACCACGGTGGTCTATTTGGATGACATACTCGTCTATTCCCACAATCCAGAGGTGCATAAACAGCACATAAAAGAAGTACTACGCAGGCTTCAATCGCATAACCTCCTGGTTAAACCGGAAAAATGTGCATTTGAGTAATCCTCTATATCCTACTTGGGTTTTATCCTTTCAGACCAAGGAATTACCATGGACCCAAGGAAAGTTGAAGCGATTTTGGCCTGGCCACTCCCTTCCTCAGTCAAAGATATCCAACGATTTTTGGATTGGCAAACCTTTATCGGAAGTTCATCCCCGAATTCTCCAAATTTACGCTTCCGATTACCTCTCTACTGAAGAAGTCCTCTGTTACATTCAACTGGTCTAAGGAGGCTGATGACAGCTTTACTGTCCTAAAACAAAGATAGCCTACATAGCCTACTACTCTAAGACTTTGAGCCCTAGCCAACGGAATTATTCAGTGATCGAGCGAGAACTTTTGGCTATGAAATTGGCTTGTCTTGAATGGAGACATCTACTCCAAGGTGGTCTGTTTCCGTTTCATATCAGAAACGACCACAAAAACCTTCAAATCCTCAGACAACAGGAATGTTACAATACCCGTCAAGCTAGATGGGCGCATTTCTTTGTTCAATTCCATTTCACCATATCATACATACCTGGCTCCCAAAACCTGATCGCAGATGCCTTGTCCAGAAGGGAGTATACAGACAAGGATCCTACGCATAGAAAAGAACTGATGTTTCCTCATATCAAGATTGTGTCGTCAGTATCGTCTTTTCTACAACAGGTTAAAGAAGCATCCATTTCTCTAGACGAACCTACCACTGCCATTATGAGACTACCCATAGTGAAGAAGGATGGACTGTACTTTATCCGAGGGAAGTTGGTGATTCCATCCGGAGAACTCAAACAAAAAGTACTTAAATGGTGTCATGACACAAAGGTTGCTAGCCATCGCGGCATAAGAGGAACCTTGGAATTACTCCAAAGGTCTTTTTATTGGCCCAACATGAAGGCAGATACACAAGAATATGTACAAACCTGTCTAGGTTGTATGCAGAGCAAACATCTCTCTCAGAAACCATTGGGATTACTTAAACAGGAACCTGTTCCATTCGGACCCTGGAAATGCATCTCAACAGACTTTATAGTGGACTTACCTGTATCCAAGGGTAACACTTGTATCATGGTTACAATGGACTCCTTTTCCAAACTGGCGTATTTTACTCCTCTGGCCGGGGTACCTTCCGCATCTGTTATGGCAGACGTCTTTTTGAAAGACATATTTAGGCTTCATGGTCTCCCTCTAAAGATAGTCTCGGACCGTGGTAGTCAATACACCTCCAAGTTCTGGTCAGTCTTGTGCAAAAGACTAGGGATAGAAAGAGCTCTTTCTTCTGGTTTCCATCCCCAAACCAACGGCCAGACCGAGAGGCTAAATGGAACATTGGAACAATATCTCAGATGCTTCATAAACCGACCACAACACAACTGGGTATTGCTTCGTAGAGCAACCTGTACTCGTCTTGCTTATACCCTTCCAAGCATATCAAGAGCTATACAAGACCAGCTGACATATTCACTCCTGCAAGACCTTGTTGTTTTTTTCAGCCATTGGCTTTTTCCCCTGCATCTTCTCGGCTGTTGCAGAGAGGAGCCACGGGGGATTTTCAGTACTGAAATCACGGTGGCTTCCTTTCGAGGCAGACCCTATCTGCTCAAAAAAAAAGAAACCAGATACACGGAGATCTCGACGACAGAAGCTGGATTATTCCTCTACGACATCAGGTGAGGAGGAAGGGGGAACCGGTGAGCTCCAATCCTTAAGTGAAGAGGAAGACATTAGTGACAGACTTGATAGCACGGGGAAAGAATGTTCTGACAATGATGGACAACACAGTGGCCATGTACAACCTCAACAAGAGAGGAGGTGTAGGGTCACTACCACTGTGGAGAGAGACAATGCTGCTGGTTCTGGGCAATACAAGAAGGAATCTATCAGCAGTTCACCTAGCCGTAGAGCAGAATACAGCGGTGGAGGCTCTGAGCAGGTAGAGCACAGTCTCCCACGAGTGGGAAGTAGCTCAGGAAGTCCTTCAAGAGATCCTCATCCTTTAGGCAACTCCTCAAGTGGATCTGTTTGTGACCGGTACTAACTGGAAGTGCGAATTGTATTACTCAAGAGAATTTCCCCCAAGAGGAGATCTAGGAGACGTGTTCGTACTGGACTGGGAATTTCCACTCCTGTGCGCGTTTCCTCCAGTTCCCGTCATTCCTCACGTGATCAGGAGGTTGAGAAGTTTGGGAAATCTATGATCCTAATTGCTCCAGATTGGACCATGAGGATGTTTTACCCAGACCTTCTGGACATGTCCATCTGCCCTCCAATACGTCTTCCACAAAGAGAGGATCTTTTCATGCAAGAGAAACGTCAGGTTCTCCATCCAGAGGTCAAAGCACTCAGCCTTCACACATTGTTTCTGAGAGGCTGAGATACAAGGATTGGGACCCCCCGGATGACGTAATGGAGATTTTGCTTTCGGCCAGAATGCCAGCAACCAAATCCTTGTACCGGTGTTGTTGGAATAAATTCAATAACTGGTGCAAGGATAAGAATATGGATCCATTCCAATGTGGCACACCTATGGTGCTTTCTTTCCTGTTGCATTTAGGCAATCTGGGGCTCCGGATTAGAACCATAAAAGGATACCTAGCAGCGTTTTCCATGTTTAAGCACTCCTCAGAAGAGGATTCCTATTTCAAAATCCCCTTGATTGTACAGTTTCTAAAGGGACTTACTAATGTATACCCTCCAATTCCATTTGATGTACCTGTTTGGGACCTAAACCGTCTATTAAAATTCCTGACATATATCCCATTTGAGCCTTTACATTCATGTCCTTTAAGGCTCCTAACATTGAAAACAGTCCTACTTATCGCAATAACATCAGCCAGCAGGGTATGTGAGTTGCAGGCTCTTTCTTGCATGCCTCTTCATACTACTTTCTATAAAGATAAAGTCATCCTAAGGGTAAAACCATCATTCCTACCGAAGAAAGTGTCCAACTTCCATCCGTCGTAGAAGATAACGCTACCAACTTTCTATCCTCCTCATTCAGGCAAAGAGGAAGAGAGACTACATAGGCCAGACCCAAAAAGGGCTCTGAGCTTTTACATTTCAAGAATGGCTACATTTCGCCAGGATGATCAACTTTTTACTGGGTATACCGGCCCCAAATTGGGCTTGGCAGTCACCAAACAACTTTATCCAGGTGGATCATACTGGCCATTGCAGAATGTTATAGACTTGCCGGAAATGACCCGCCGGAAGGGCTAAGGGCTCATCCCACAAGGGGCATCGCAACCTCTGAGGCTCTTCAACGGGGTGTCCCAGTAAATGACATCTGTTCAGCAACCACTTGGTCATCCATTCATACATTTGTCAAACATTAATGTTTGGATTCTTCCTCCACTCAAGGAGGACTTTTTGATAAGGCCGTTCTCATTTGGTCCATGATTAAATTGATTGATACTCCCACTTCCAAATTGTCACTGCCTTGGGAGTCTATCACAAGATGAGAATACGTGGGAGGACACAATCCATTCAAAGAACAAGTTACTTACCATGGTAATGTTCCTTCAATAGGATGTTCCTTGCACGTATTCCTCATCGCTCCTCTCAGCCTACCCCTCCGTACAATTTACATGTATTACACTCTGCGCTTTCCGATAGCTTGCGGTCTTGGGTACACCTGGTTAATTCCTAAAAAAAGGGGAAGAGAAAAACCGAACTGAAGCCAACGGGCACAGCATGTGCTATTTATACTGACATTGACGTTGACGCTCGACAGTGGCCCTCGAGGGACATCGGCGCAACTGCATCACATACAGCGCCCTCTGCTGAGTACTATTTTTTCCGAACCACCAAAGCTGGCGAGATATAATATCACAAGATGAGGTATACGTGGGAGGAAACATCCAATGGAAAGAACGTTACCAGGGGTAAGTCACTTGTTCTTCTGTCCTTTCCATGGTGGCCCTTTTCTTTGTCTACATTTTTTAATGGCTGCCATGGAAAGAGAGAAGGGACTTCATGTAGTCCCGTCTCCCATTTCCATGGCGGTACATTTTTGTTTTAGTCATGCATGATGAAGCGAGTAGTTGCAGCAACAATACATATATGTGAAATAGCCATGTGCCGCCTTGGGTACTTGGGCACTGTGAGAATCTAGGAGGGAAAGGCTTGTGCACTTAATACGTTTGTCTAAGAAGGACCCAGCTCTCTGAGGGCTGGGCTCATATAGATAGAAAGATAGAAAGATAGATAGGTAGGTAGATAGATAGATAGATAGATAGATAGATAGATAGATAGATAGATAGATAGAAAGCTGCTGGACGTTGTCAAGCAAGCTTACCTCACACAACCTTGTCCTGTAGCTGCAAGCCATGTCCAAACGAATATTTCTGTAGACCTGGGGTAGCTGGAGTGGTGCCAGGTACATGTTAGATATGGGAGTGAGTGTGAAAGATGTCACGTACATACCATGCAAGTTCACATCCCACCTTCTCAGGCGAACAAAATGGGAGTTCTGACTCAATATCTTATTAGTGTTTGACCTCTTGAATCTTCCAGGAAGTGATACTGCTATACTGAAGTTCTGGCACTGATCCATACAAATACATCAATCCAGCTGTGTAACTCTGGTACTGCCACATGAAAAGTAGGCTAGATTTGCTGGCCTGCTGGTACTTTCCTATTCTTAATATGCAGTCCTGTGAAACAATGGTGGCAGTGCCCCACTAAACATATAGTAGTCCTGCCGGGGAGTGCTGCTTCTATCCCATTAAATGCAAAGTGTCTCTGCAGAGTGGTTTTCACAGCTTCGCTCTGCTCCTCAACTCTGTGAATTATTCCTGCTCTTAAGAGTTATGTGCGGTTGAGACTTCATGGCCACTCATTGTAGGCCCCTCTGCTGGGACCACAGGGGTGTATTACCCTTTTTGGACCTTCTGATCAAACATGCAAACGTCAAAATCTGCACACTCTATTTCGAAAACCCACCGATTGAAATTCCCTTTTGGTATTTAATAGTCAACATCCCAGAGCTATGAGGGAGAATACAGCTTATGGTTCGTTTTTGAGAGTGAGAAAGAACTGTTCCCTTAGAGAGTGCTTCACTGGGTGGTAACGGCCTGCGGACCCAAGTTAATGATGATCCTCAGCGCTGTGAACAACTGGGGAAACCCCCAGAATGGATGCCTATTGCTATTAGCAACCAGAGTCTAACACTCAGTGTGCAAACAGCAATACATTTGTGTGAAGCAACAGGTAGAGGCCAGCACACAACCTGTTGTTTTACAAAAAGGCATCCGATTCTTTGCCTAACATGACTGCTATGGAAATGGAAGGTGGGACTCCATGCAGAGACCGCCTTCCATTTCCATAGCGGCCAGGGGTGGTGAGTGTGGTGCGGCAATGTGGTACCATTGCATGAGTTGATTGGGGTCTGGCGGACTGGGGTGGTGCTGGGCTGGCCGACGGGGGGAGTACAGAGCAGGAGGGAAGTTGTCGGAACGAATCTCTACTTCTCTGGTTGCTCTGAACCAGGGCCTGGATTATAACTTCAGCCCAGGTTTGGAGCAATTCGATTAGTGGGCAGTGCGAATGTGATTTCTGAAAGGGATGTTGTTTAATTTTGTGGATTTCCCTTTAATCCACTGTTATTTCTGTGCTTGATTGAGATCTAGAAATGAAGCCTTTAGCATAATCCAGCTGTGGTCGGGTTCAAATGCATCTAGTTTACATTGGAGACCGATTTATATCTGGTCTAATAACACAAGTTCATCTGCATAAATGATCCGTGATACCTGCCTGCCTGCCATTTTACAAGGCATTTCTGCAGCTGTGATGCAAATAATTTCCTTCTCACGTCCAGCAACGCTATAGGTCTGTAGTTCTTTGGATCCTCTTTTGCCCCTTGTTTGAAAATCAGGATTATAATAGCTGTGGACCATGAATGGGAAATCGTTTTCATTTTGATTATTTGGATAAACAATACCTCAATAAACTTACTCCAAGTCTCTGGATTTTCCTTCAGAATATTATTTGTTAGGCCATCTGGGCCAACAGCATTTGATGCTTTTAATGTATTAATTGCCTCACATATATAATTCTGATTACAATCCAATCTCCATGAACTTCGAGGTGACACCGTCTCTTGTTTCTCTTGTGTGTTATTATTGCGAAAGACATTGGAGTAATGGGCTATCCAATTTTCTTCTGCCACTTCACTACTCAAACAAGCTTCCTGGTTGAATGTTGTTTTATTCAGTAATGACTATATTTCACTTGTATTTTTGCTGAGTATTGGTCACAGCATTTTCTCGGCTTGTTCTTGTGCCCTTATTATCCACTGACTTTTTTGCCAGTTTCTGTAGATTTGTTTCCTCTGCTTGATGTCTGCTGCTTTCACTTTGGAATTTCCTTTTACAATTCTATTGATGTCAATTTGCAGTTGTTTTTTTTGCATCCTCAATGAACTTACTATATGTGTACTTGTGTTGCCTGTTAGGATGAACTTTACCCGAGTTTATTTCTTTTTAAATTGCCAATAGTGGAGCATAATTCACTAACTACTCCTTTTGTTGTATCAGGTCCTGGAAGTTACCGGTTAGGTTCACCACATTCATTTTCTTTTATTTTTAAACAGGTTTTCCCTTGATTTACCAAAGATTTGCCTAATGGGTGGATTTATTTTTTAGCTCTACCATATTTTCCAGGACAGTCTTAACATGCTATAGTCACTCTCTGTTCCAGAGATAATGTCAAGACGTTCTATCAAAAGGAGATAGTTATGGGAAGTCCAAACATAATCTATGGTCGAACATTTTGTTTCATTTGCCCAGGTTATTATCCCTGGGATATCACAAGGTGTCTGGCCGTTTAGCATATAGCAGTTTTAGGGGTTCACATAGATCGATTCTTTGATCCTAAGACCGGCACTGATTTTTATACTTGCTAGCAGACCAGAGAAGGGTCTTCCTTTTAGGCCCTTCATTGCAGGATTTATGAGGGTCACAAAGCCTTCTCTCTTTGGTGCTTCCCGAAGCCATGTCTCTTGTAGACATATCACTGTCACATTATTCAGTTCTAATGCATTTGGTCTGCATAGATGTTGAAGACCCCTAGTATTCCATGAAATTAAAAGTCCAATTGATGCATTTCCTGTTTCCTTATGCTAAATTTGTCTTCCTACCACTAACACGCTTTGTAACCAGCTCCAGTTCTCTGCCTTTCCTTCTTTATTTATTTGTGGCGAGCCTTGCATTTTTGTTCTGTGATTTACGTTGTTTTTGAAAGTTACTGAAAATTGTTGCTCATTCTTTTGGTCTATACACAACGATTTAGTAGTTACTATCCTCTTTTGATCTTTTTGCCTGGATTCTTGCTGGTCAGTAGTTATGATAATATATTCACTCACGTCAAATCCAAGTGGTCATAGTGCGTCTCTTGCCTTCAATAATGTTGATTTGGATCTTTTAGATTTTAAATGGAGACATTCCCAATCCATTGTAGACTTTGCTCATATATTCAATGATGGTTATTTCGTCAGACTAAATGGATTTTAGTCCAGGTACACATTGAAACAACTGCATCACATTCCTCCTATTCAAGTTAATCCAATTTTTTTCAGTCGATATATTTTCTATAGCAACCTTCTCAGCATCTTTTTGCTCAATTCGATTAAGGTACCACTCTTGAAGCAATGACGGTTTATCTCGATTTGCAGAATTATTTGGTTTTGTTGGATTCCTCTTCTTGGCAATCGGTTTATTATTATTCGCTGCAGGCACAAGGTTTCCCCCCTTAAAGTGGTTTTGTAGACGCTGTCTCTTCGCTGATAGAGTCACGTATGGAGAATTATTGTCCCAATTTCACTTGTTGTTTCCTTGGACTTTCCTTTTGACCTGTTGCTGTTTATGGCCTATGGACACGATACTTTGCTCTACTGTTTCTGTCGAAGAGCCGTCTTGTATTGTTTCAATACTGGTATCATACATAGATTTGTTCTCCTCTAGTAGTTCAGAGAGATTGTCCAAAGTATCAGACTCCATCTTATTTCTTACCATAATAGGGATCCTCAATTGGGGAATTTGAGCATTGGCGACCATTTCCTTAATTTTCAGGCCTAGCAGGGACTGTGCGGTTACCTTGACTGATTGATCTACTTCTATCCTTGGATGTAGCTGCTTGGTCGCCTTAGCTTGGGTATTTTGAGTTTGATCTAATTCGTAAAAAAGCTCTCGAGCCATTTGTTTTAGATCGTATTGGCTTCCTGGCAATCGTTTCTGTCCGTTTGTGTTGCTCGTCATCAGTTGCATTATTGCTTGCGGTTAGATCCTTGACCACTCTCACAGGCCTTTTCTATATTTTTAAACATTTCGTAAACTGTTTTTTTAGGACCTTCAGCCGCCACATTGGCAAACACATCCAAGCTTGCCGTTGTATCATTGATGTTATTGCTTTCTTTATGGCTTCCCATTCTGTCTGATTACCAGACACTCCATGTTATTCCCATTTGGCATCACTTTTCTCATTGAGTTAGTTTGATCTCACTTCCTGAGTATTAAGTCTTCTTTTTGCCTCATTAACGTTCACCTTTTTAAATGCTTGCATACTCATACTCATGGTTTGCCATGTGATTTGTGTCATTTTGTTACATGTGTGTTTCACACTTTCTATTGATTGTGGGGCTACTTGACTTCTGTACCGGTCTCTCTGCCATATAACTTTCGTACCTTTTACTGTCCACTGATATTCTATTGCAACGTTTCTTTGATTTTCATCTAGTGAGGTAGGCCGAGTTCTTTCTGCCTTTTTGGATTGTGTCCTCATCCATTTTACACTTTCTAAGAGTGCATCCATCATAATTTTCTTATCTATATGCTCAGTCTGCGCCAGGCCGCTTAATCTTGCTTGCCAAGTTGCTGTCATTTCTGCCTTCCTATTTAATCTTGAATGAATATTGTCTATCAATGTTTCCATTGGATATATCTTTGTTTGTAACCTTACTAAAATCAATTCTTGGTATCTCATGCTTGTGTGTATGTTTTCTTCCATTTTAAGATATAGGGCCAGTGAGATTGTTAGGGCGGCCAATATGATGTTGTGTATTTGGAAACCTAGGTCTGTTAGTAAATAATGTGACCGTTCCTCAGCATCTTTATCAGACATAGGCATAGGCAGATCCTGTAGTGGTGCATTTGGGGGAACTGTTGCAGTGAACAATGCAAATTCTGTTTAGGTAGATTTTGGTCAGTTGCGGTATGTTTTTGCCATTTTAGAAATGATGAATCACTGTCAGACTTATAGGGCAGTTGGTTCGCCTCCGGCCCCAATGGTTTTGGCAGGTATTCGTGGGTCAGATTTTGGTCCATTACAGTTGTTGTTGAAGCCAGCTGGATGTCGAATTTTTGGGTTTGCCTATCTCCAAATGAAAATCGGAGTGACTGCTCGAATATTCGCTCTCCTGTACTGGCCAGATCTTTATTTAACCGTACTTCCAATTTTGCAACACGTTCAGCATTAAGTTTTTCAATAAACGTTTGTGTTCCATAATTTCATGTAGTCTGATATGGCTGGGAGCCAAATTCGATCTCTTTGTTGATGGGAACTACTGTAGTCAAGTCAGCTACTGTGTCTTAAATCCTCTTTGTATACTACCAGTTGAGATTGATGCATTATTATCTGGTTGTAAAGGATTTAATGTCTTTAACCCTCTCTCACGAATGGTCGCTTCCCCCTTCCCTTTTCCTGTGGCTGGAACTTCAATTTCTTGCCGATTATGGAGTGTTGGTGGAGTCTTTCCACTTTTAACTATAGGCGGGAGCAATTTAGGACAAGGGACAATAGGGTCTGTGGGAGGTTTCTCCTCTCTGTGCAAGGGACCCGAGACCACATTCAACCCCCTTTTAGGCATCACAATGTTCTCTCCTACTCCACTTTCCTTTATTGTTTCAATGACTGTGGCCTCCTGATTAGGACCTAGCATCTCAGAAATGTTGTCTGTAACTTCTTGAGGAGTGAGGATTTTGTCTATGCCATATTCAGAGTCAATCATTGTGGGTATTACCATTTCTAAAATGTCCTCATCTGTTACCTCTAGCATTTGCAGCGGGCCCTTGGTTTCACACTGCTCGTTCCGTTCTACGAGCGTGGCCGTCTTCTACAAGCATGCCCTGAGTTCTTTCAAGCTCGGCACACGCATTAGCTTCTAATGTGCTATCAAGTGTGCGGTTCGCCAATACAACAACAGTACTTACTTGAGATGGCATGCATTGCAAGGGGGCATTTGGTTCAACTTTACTTACCACCGGAGTGTCAATCTGCTCTGTTGGCAGAGTCAATTGAAGCTGTTGCTGTTGATTTCTCGTGGGCTGTCCTTTTTGCTCCATTATTCCAGTTTTAATCAACTCGCGTGTCACAGATGGATAGTCCCAAGGGATTGCTAATCTTCTTTTTAAACTTTCCTTTACCCCGTGAATAGATTCAAACTTCAATCACTTCGATATCTGCGACAACTGCAAGACTGACTTTTCTCATGACTTCACGCATGCATGGCACATGCGCAGTTGTATAATTCTGTGCTGTTAGAGCTGTCCGTGCCTGTAACGCTCTCCCTACTGCATTGAGAGCTGATGAACCCTATTCCAGATTTAGATGCAATGTGAAAAGCTGGCTCTGGACAAAGGACGCCCACTAAACTGTCTCCTGCACCAGGCCCTGTATTATGGCATGGATCCACTATGTTACTCATGAAACCTGTAGTATAGACTTTCATACCATTTCCTGTGTGTTGTGAAGTACCCACATTTCTTATCTGTACTGCAAATACTGTAATAACTTGTAATGTACCCACTGTATGTACCACTGTATGCAACCAAGCTTAAGTATTCTTGTTACCACTGCACCCGGCTACCCCAGGGTTGGGAGCGCATTATCAAATAATAAACTAAACTAAACTTTCCAGGCAGGATGAGCCACGCCGAGCAACCGATGCTCCCAGGCCAACTAGATGAGTTGTAGCACGTTATGCAGTTCACAAAAGCGGGAACAAATGGTAAAAAAAATCACAGAGCTTGCTCCAGAATTGCTCCACTCAGCGACAACTGGGAGATTGACTTTGTTCACAACTTCGCGTGCCATTCACACATGCACAGTTGTTAAATTCTGTTCTTCCCAGGCAGGATGTGCCGCGCTGAGCAACCAATGCTCCCAGGCCAACTAGATGAGTTGTAGCACATTATGCAGTTCACAAAAGCTGGAACAAAGGGGATGAGAAATCACAGACCTTGTTTCAGAGTTGCTCTGCACTGCGACAACTGTGAGACTGATTGTTCTCACAACTTTGCACGCGCTTTACGCATGCGCAGTTGTCAAATTTTGTGCTTTCCAGGCAGGATGTGCCGCACCGAGAAACCGATGGTCCCAGACCAACTAGATGAGTTGTAGCACGTTATGCAGTTCACAAAAGCGGGAACAAATGGAGAAAAAAAATCAGAGCTATCTTGCTCCAGACTTGCTCCACACTGTGAAAGCTGTGAGACTGACTTTACTCACGATGATTTAGAAAATAATATTGTCAGTCACAGTAAACAATGCATGCATCATTGTGTTCACATCAATATCATTTCACCGCTTTGTACCGATTTTCAGCTTACATGTATTTGATAAAGGAACGTGGATACATTTGTGGTGATAAAATGCCTGTACTCTTTAATGCCTTCTGCGAATATAGGAGCAGAGCAGTCACAAGTTAATCCACATGGGTCGCATCTGAGACCCCTGATTTTGTCTGATAGAGGCCTTTTGGATTCTGCTCTGAGCACCAGAGAGGGTTTGAGTATGGGCCGTTAGCAGGCCTCTGCCTTCGAAACAAGATTGCCCATGGCTGTGCGAACCACCATATGGTGCCCTCCCGCCTACTACCGTCATAGTTCTTGCTATACACTATCTGACATTGTAATCTGGACCCCCATCCACTAGTCGCCTGCATTTGTAAATGGGGCAGATAGACACCAGCTACAACGCCTATTTGGTATTCGGATAAATAGACGATGTAAGCCGGCCTTGAAAAATAAGGCTTGTTTACCACATGCCAGACTTGCAGACCACACGCTTGCAATTGATTGAAAAAGAAATATGCAGAAAATAATCATAATCTGCTCTCCTCACTATCTCGCTCTACTCTCACTAGTTCATTGCTGAAAATCGATGCCAATTTCTTGGGGTTTATAGCACTTTGTGCTGGGTGTTTCCATGGGAACGTGTTTTTTGTTTGTCCTCTCTCCAGATTCGCTGTTCACATTTCTTTTTATCAATGTGTTATAAATGAAATTTCTTTTTTTTTAAAGAATGCATTTTTAAATGTTCTTTCTTGTGATTTGCGAAATAACGTGATGATGCTTCAGTAATGTGTAGAGACTCACAGTGTTTCATGCTTCTTTACACAGGAGGGCATGCATTTCAAATAGTGTGGCAAAGGGAAGACTTGCAGTGTGCTTCTTGCACTGTAAGCTGGTTCATCTGACATGTCTCATTGGCTGGTTTTAGGTGTTTGAGTGAGCCGTTAGTGGGATTTTGTGTATTTTGCAGCATATGGCTGTGCTCTGCTTAAAGCCACCATAGAAGAGACTCCTGAATGCTGGATTATGAAACTGTAGGCCGTAGAACTCTATGCTATTTAAGAGAAGTTAATGCCCCCACCTCCTTCACTGTAACTTCAGATTTGCCTGCTTGAGAAAGTCTGGTTTTGCTTTAGCTGTGCAGTCCACACTTCTTAACATGCCCTTTGACTGCACACATTTATTTGGCAGAAAGGCTGACGAGAGTCTGGAGAAGCTGCCGACCTCCAAAACAGCAGCCAAATCCTTTGGCGCTGCAATCAGACAACTACAAACAAGCCTCAGTGCAACAGCTTGGAGGGACTGGTCCTTTCGCTATTACTCCTCATTTGGAAGAGGGAGAGGACTGCAGAATCAAAGAGGTCAGTGAAGTTTTCCCCTTTACCATCGGCCGCTGCATCAGCCTCCTCAAAGCCTCTCTGAGACCTTAGTCCACAAGAAACCAGTGGTAGGCAGACTCTCACAGCATCTTAAAGAATGGCAGAGAATTACTTCAGATGCATGGGTCCTGGAAACAGTTGCCCAGGGTTACTGCCATCCCTTTCTAAAGAAGCCTCAGAGTCATCCACTAGGGAACAGCTCTTTCAAAGTTCCAGATCCACTCATTATGTAGGAAATCTTGACCCTGATAGAGAAACGTGCAATAGAACCAGTAGCTGTCGCGGAAAGGAACAACGATTGGTACTCCCCTTACTTCCTAATCCCCAAGAAGGACAGAGGATTGAGACCCATTTTGGACTTGAGATACTTGAACAAGTTCCTCACGAAGAACAAGTTCAAAATGGTCACACTTTCTCAGATCCTGCAGGCCCTCCAGCTCCAGGATTGGATGGTATCATTGGACCTTCAGAATGCTTACTTTCATGTGCCAATCGATCACAAACACAGGAAGTACCTGAGGTTTGCCATTGGCGGTTCTCATCAGTTTCGAGTTCTGCCATTCGGGCTGACCTCTGCCCGAGGGTTTTCACCAAGATGATGGTGGTGGTGGCAGCAAATCTCTGGAGAGGGGGAATTCACGTCTACCCCGACCTGGATGGTTGGCTGATCAGAGCATGTTCACCCAAACAGGCCCAGGAACATCTCAGTATCACCTGCCACCCCCTCCACCCACAGACTGGGCTTCTCCATCAATTACAAGACGTCCTATGTGATACCATCTCAGAGATTCCAGTTCATTGGAGCGGTCCTGGATGCATCCTTGGGAAAAGCCTTGCCACCCAAGGATTCAACACATTTTGCAGATGTCACCAAGTTTGAGTGCCCAGCGTCTTCTGGCCTTAGACGTTCTGAAGTTGCTTGGCCTCATGGCATCCTGCATTTTTTCTGGTGCCAAAGGCCTGCCTGAGAATGAGATCCCTTCCATGGGCCCTTAGAACTCAGTGGTTACAATCCTCAGGCAGGATGTCAGACCTCCTTCAGTTTCTGAGCATAGTCGCACAAGACCTTCTGTGGTGGGCCTACAAGGACAACATTCTGAAAGCAGAAGCTTTTTGGCAACCATAGCCGGAGAGTAATGGATGCTTCATTCAAGGGGTGGGGAGACCACGCCAATGATCTGACAATCAGCGGTCGTTGGTCTCCATTGTAGTCCAAACTACAAAGCAACCTGTCGGAGCTGAGGGCTATCAGACTAGCGCTGAAGCCCTTTCTGCCCTCTGTATGGGGAAAGAATGTCCTGATAATGATGGACAACACAGTGGGCATGTACTACCTCAACAAGAGACGAGGCGTAGGGTCACTACCACTGTGCAGAGAAGCAATGGAGGTCTGGTTCTGGGCAATTCAAGAAGGAATCTCCCTATCAGCAGTTCACCTAAGCAGAGAAGAGAACACGGCAGCAGATGTTCTGAGAAGTCGGAGCACAGTCTCCCACGAGTGGGAACTAGCTCAGGATTTCCTTTGAGAGATCTACACGCTTTGGGGAACTCCTCAAGTGGATCTGTTCGCAACCAGTGTCTACCGTAAATATGAACTGTTCTGCTCCAGGGAATTTGCAGGAGACGCATTCGTAGTGGACTAGGAATTTCCACTGTATGCATTTCCTCCAGTCCTCGTCATTCCTCACGTGATCAGGAGGCTGAGAAAGTTCGGGAAATCCATGATCCAAATTGCCCCGGATTGGGCCAAGAGGAAATGGTATCCAGACTTTCTGGACATGTCCATCTGCCCTCTAATACGTCTTCCACAAAGAGAGGACCTTCTCTCACAAGAGGAGGGTCGGGTTCTCTATCCAGAGGTCAAGTCACTCAGCCTTCACGCAATGTTTCTGAGATGCTGAGACACAAGGATTGGGACCTCCCGGATGATGTAATGGAGATTTTGCTTTTGGCCAGAAGGCCAGCAACAAAATCCTTATACCACTGCGGTTGGAACAAGTTCTGCAGCTGGTGTAGGGAGAAAGATGTGGACCTTTTTCAGTGCGATACACCTATGGTGTTATCGTTTCTACTAAATTTCGCAAATCTGGGGCTCCAGATTGAAACACTTAAGGGATGCCTCGGAAGAGGCATCTTACTTCAAAATACCCTTAACTCAATTTCTTAAAGGACTCACAGATGTGTTTCCTCCTACACCTTTCCAAATCCCAATTTAGGACCCTAATTTGGTTTTAAAGTTGTTGACGTGTGCTTCTTTCAAGTCGCTCCATTTCTACTCTTTAAGGTTGCTAACTTACAAAACTATTTTGTAAGTAGCGATAACATCAGCCCGCAAGGTGAGTGTGTTGCAAGCATTATCCTGTAAACCTCTGTTTTCCACCTTTTTCAAGAATAAAGTTGTCCTTAAAGTCAAACTCTCTTTTCTACCTGTGATCATATTGGATTACCATTTAGCATAGAACATTGTGCTTCCGGCCTTCTATCCTCCACCTCATCCTGTGAAGGAAGAGGAAAGATTTCATAGACTCGATCCGAGGAGTGCTCTAAGCATTAATGTATCAAGAATGTCAAAGTTACGACAACACGACCAACCTTTCATTGGATATACAGGATACAAACTATGTCGGCCAGTCACCAAGCAAACCCTATCCAGTTGGATAATACTGCCAATTTTGGAGTGTTACAGGCTAGCTGGGAAAGATCCCCCAGATGGCCTAAGAGCTCATTCCACTAGGGGCATGGAAACTTCCTCCGTCCTTCAAAGGTGAGTTCTGATAAAGGATATCTGCAAAGCAGCTAATTGGTCCACCATCCACACCTTTACAAAACATTACTGTTTAGACACCTCTAGCAATGAGGAATATTTGGGAAGGCCATTCTTGACAATCATTAGCTCTCAAATTCTTACTCCCTCCTCCAAAAGAACCTACTACTGCTTTGGGAGTCTATCATAAGATGAGAAATGCATGGGAGGACACAATCCATTTGAAGAACAAGTTACTTACCCATGGTAAAGTTTTTCTGAATGGAGGTTCCTCCTACGTATTCCTCATCGCCATCCCAACTTACCCCACTTTAGAATTTCTGAGCTTTAGACCTTGCACCCTTTTAAGTTCTGTTAAATTTAAGGCACTTATCAAGGGCAGTAATTCTGCATATGGGTGGCGAAAGAACAGAACTGAATCCAACAGGTGCTGTCGGTGGTATTTGTACTCGATGAGGACGTCAGCCAAGATGGAAGCCCTCGAGTGACATCGAATCAACCGTCTCGACGCAAAATGCCCTCTGCTGAGAGAACATTTTTTTCAGAAGCAGCTGAAGCTGGAAACAAAGCTATCATAAGATGAAGAAGACAAGGGAGGAACATCCAGTCAAAAGAACGTTAACAGTGGTAAGTAACTTGAGCCTTGTCATCCTCTGTTAAACTCTCTAGCGGTTGGCCATTTTAGAATTCCTCAACCACTGTAGAGTCATTCCTCTGGGCTTCACTGTACAGGTTCTAATAGAATTCTCTAAATGTTTTGTTTATTTCCTGTGGTTCATAGGTAATGCGACCATCACTCATGCGAATAGTGCAAATTGCTTTAATTTATGCTGCTACTTGTAATCAATATGCCAACAATTAGCTACACTTTTCTCCTCCTTCATAGTATTTGCGCTTTGTTCTAAAAAGTGCACATTCTACTTTCTCAGTCGGGATTTTATTCATATCCTACTGTCATTTTATTAATCTTAATCTTTTACTTTCATCAGGCATACTCACTTCATCCTTCTCAAGTCTTTTTTACAGAATCACTCAGAAATTCTTTGTCTCTCGCCTCCCTTTTAATCCCCGACAACCTCATTAGCGCTCCTCTCATTACACATTTAAAGCTTTCCCAAACTATGTCTATCTCCACTGCTCCATTCATATTATATGCCATGTGTTCTTCTGCTTCTTTCACCAATATCGCTCTCAAGAAATCATCCTTCAATATGTCTGTGTTCATTCTCCATGTGTGTGACCTGTATGATAAGAATTTTAAATGTAGTGGTATTTTGATTGGGGCATGATCTGAGACCACTATACTTTCAATTTCACAGCTGCTGAAATTCTATGTTATTGATCCTGATGCCAGAATTTTGTCTATCCTTGAGTAGATCCCATGTGCCCCTGAATTAAAAGTGTATTCATGACCTGTTGCGTGCTCCAGTCTCCCCACGTCTTAAAGACCATAATCCTGCATGAGGATACCCAGTGCATCCCTATCTTTTTTCCTTCCATCTCTAAATCTTTGACTGCTCCGGTCTAAAAAGCGGTCCAGGGCCATATTGAAGTCGCCACCCAATAGAATATTTTGTGACTTTGAATCCAGTAAGTGTCGTCCTATACTACTCCAGAATGAAATTTTGTTTGATACTGATGCATAAATATTACAGTTTGTCATTATCAAGTCTTGCGTCTGTACCAGCCGGCCCTCTTTGCCGCTATTTGTTTTCAAAACTGTTCCTGGGACATTTTTCTTTACCAAGATCATAACTGCACTGGAACTGGTGGAGTAAGAGGAGTGGAACACTTAACCAACCTACCCTCTACTTCCCCTTTTCTGCTTCTTTGTCAACCAAGTGAGTTTCTAAGAATAGCAAAATCAGCCTTAAATTGTTTCAAATGTGAAAGTACCTTTTTCCTCTTTATGGGATTGGTTAAACCATTCACATTCCAAGTAATTACTTTTACAGAGTCTATGCTACCATGCAGGTGAACTGCCACATTTGCCTGACCTATTCCAATGCTCTTTAGTCCTTGTGTTTCCACAGAACATCACATATCTTTGAAATGAAGTTTCAAAGGGATTGTGTCCTCCGACGTATTCCTTATCTTTGATAATTCGTCTCCACTTTGCTGGCCTCGTAAATTTTTTCTCTGTAGAGGGCGCTGCGTGTCGACGTCCGCCGCGTCGATGTCCCTCGACAGCCACCGTATCGGCGCCGACGTCACCATGCCCATAAATAGCCATGCGCGGCGTCCGTTGCTCAGTTCCGTTTTTCCACGCTTCGTGGGGCCTCGGAATATCGTTGCTCAGTTCAGTCAGATAAACCTTCTACATTTACACGAATATACCAACTTGTTCTCGATGGCATCTTCATCGGAACCGACAGCGCCGCAATCCGGCTTCAAAAAATGTCAAGACTGTGGTAAAAAAATGTCGATAACGGATCCACACAGGATCTGCTTGTGGTGCTTGGGAGCCAAGCACCATTGTTCGGAGTGTGAGGACTGCATGTCCATGACGGCGGAAGCCTTGAAGGAGCGCAAGGGGAAGCTCGAGAGAGGTAAGTCAGTCAAAACCTCCTCAAAAGTTTCGAGGCATTCGTCTCCTCGCGGTCGAAAGCATTGCCATTTTAGATCTCGAAGTAGCTCCCACCATTCGTCGAGATCGAGACACTCAAAGAAGAGACATCGAAGATCCCCTTCCTCTTCATCTCTTGTTTCCCCAGAAAGGGTCTCCTGCCCCACAAAACACAGCTCTCAGGCTGAGTGGGTGGAATTCAGGAGGAAAATGCTAAGCGTCTTTGAGAAAGCGGCCTCGACCCCCTCGAAGACAGCTGAGGGTGATACCCCAGGTGAAAAACCCAAAAAATCAAAATGCCGCGAGTTGCTGCACCCGGCGAAAGATTCCACCCGACAGCACCACGGGCCATCAGGTAAGAAGGCACCGTCTTCGACGCCAACGTCGAAGATCCCTTTGACGCATGGATCGGCGCCATCAACGCCGTTGTCGAAGGGTTCTTCGACACATCGGTCGATCGACTCGACGCCATCGTCGACGCCGATGAAAGAGAAAACCACGGCTACTCCACAGCCAACGGTGATACTAAGAGCCTCCGGCATGACGCCAACACCGTCGTCGACATCCTCGAAGAGGATCCCGATCCTCTCGAGTTCTTCGAGGCCTCTTCCAGTTTTCTCGATGCCGTTCTCGGCGCCTTCGAAGCCTGTCACATCGGCGTGTTTTGGCTTTGGGTTTTACACCATTTCCGAGGTCAGAGTACCCCGGATTATCTTCAATTTATGAAGAAGGGGAGGATTCTGACCAGGAAACCTTCGGGTTGCAGAGGACCACACTACCTGTTTCAGAGGATTTCACCTCTGAGGAAAGAAGGTTGAAAGACCTACAGGAGTCATTACATGAGGCAAGTGGGCTGGACACTTCCCCAGAAGTGGAATTTGTTAAACCAGACCCAGGGGAAAATGCCGAAACACCCTATAGAACCCTGATGGCAAGGATTATTGAATTTATGGGTTGGCCTGCGCCTTCGCCTGTTTTTCAACAGGATTACCTGACAAACATATTAGACAAAGGTCCACAGGAGGATCCTGTGGTCCCCTTCCATGCAGCTTTACAAAGAAAGATTTAATCTAATTGGGAAACGCCTGAAGTTATCCCTACAGTCAATAAAAGATTGTCAGCCAAGTATAGGGTAGCTGCGGCTGACCCTGAATACTTATCAAAACACCCGATTCCAGAGAGCCTGGTGGTCCAAGCGGCAACTTCATCAAGCAGCAGGTCCGCTTACCCTACTGTCCCACAGGATAGAGATGACAAGAGGTACGATTCTATGGCAAAAAAAGTCTTTTCTGCTTGTAGTATGGTGTTGAAGTCCATCAACGCCACCTGTACGCTCGCCAGGTTCAGTCACACACTGTGGGAGTGTGCTTCATCAGCGGCTGACTGCATACCCGAAGGAGAGGAAAGGGAAGCCTTCCTTAACATTATTAAAGATGGCAAAGATGCCATGTGCGAGTCACTTCAAACTGGCATCGATTCCGCTGACATCAGCAGGGCCATGGCGGCAAGTACGACAATCCGCAGGCATGCGTGGTTGCGAAAGACTGGCTTTGCTCCAGATGTACAGGCCAGACTTTTGAATTTGCCCTTTGACGGCTCTTCTTTATTCGGTTAAAAGGCTGATGACAGTCTGGAAAAGTTTCAGACATCTAAAGCAGCGGCAAAATCATTAGGAGCTGCAATCCGCCAAACTCCTTTTCGCCCCTCAGGAACCTCTGGAAGAGGAAAGTCCTTTCGCTATTATTCCGCATTCGGGAAAGGTAGAGGACAGCCGGCTCAAAGAGGCCAAAGGAGATCCACCCGAGGTGGACGGGTCAAAAGTACTAAAGCCGCAGCAGCAGCAGGTGCCTCTTTACCCTCAGCATCTGCATCAGCCGCCCCCAAACCACTCTGAGATCTTTCCACACAAAACACCTGTAGGGGGCAGGTTAACTCACCATCTGACGGAATGGCAGGTTATAACGTCAGATGCTTGGGCATTGGAGACAGTTGCCCAGGGTTACTGCCTACCCTTTCTACACATCCCTCAGAGTCATCCACCGGGGCACAGCTCTCTAAAAGTTCCAGATCCGCTCCTCTTGCAGGAAATTATAGACCTGCTAGAGAAAGGTGCCATAGAACCGGTACCTGTAGCGGACAGGTAAAGGGCTGGTACTCCCCCTACTTTCTCATACCAAAGAAGGACGGAGGACTGAAACCCATCCTGGACTTACGAGAATTGAACAAGTTCCTCAGGAAGGACAAGTTCAAGATGGTAACTCTCTCTCAGATCCTTCATGCCCTCCAGCTCCAGGACTGGCTGGTATCTCTGGACCTTCAGGATGCTTATTTCCATGTGCCAATCCATCTCAAACACAGGAAATACCTGAGGTTCGCAATTGGTGACTCTCATTATCAATTTCGAGTTCTGCCATTTGGGCTGACCTCCGCCCCGAGGGTCTTCACCAAGCTAATGTCAGTAGTGGCTGGGAGTCTAAGGAGGGAAGGGATCCAAGTCTACCCATACCTGGACGATTGGCTGATCAGGGCTGTATCTTCGGAACAAGCTCAGATCCAGCTAGATTATGTCTGCCACTTCCTTCACAAACTGGGCTTCTCCCTCAATTTAAAGAAGTCACAGATGATACCATCACAGAGACTCCAGTTCATTGGAGCGGTCCTGGACACTTCCCTGGGAAAAGCCTCGCCACCAGAGGTGAGGGCTCAAGATATTCTGCAGATGGTCAACAAGTTCCAAAATGCCCAACGTCTCCCAGCCTTCGACTTTTTGAGGTTGCTAGGCCACATGGCATCCTGCATCTTCCTTGTGCCAGAGGCTCGCCTGAGAATGAGATCTCTTCAGTGGGCACTGAGAACTCAGTGGTCGCAATTCTCAGGGAGAATGACAGATCTCCTCCGGATTCCGGACGAGGTAGCCCACGACCTTCAATGGTGGGCCTATCCAGAGAACATCTTGAAAGGAAAACTGTTTTGGCAACCATGGCCGGAGATAACAGTAGTCACGACGCCTCACTCACGGGGTGGGGAGCCCATGCCAACGACTTGACCATCAGCGGTCGTTGGTCTCCATCGGAGTCCAGACTACACATCAACCTATTGAAGCTGAGAGCGATCGGACTAGCGCTGAAAGCTTTCCTGCCATCAGTACAGGGGAGAAATGTCCTGATAATGACGGACAACACGGGGGCCATGCACTACCTCAACAAAAGAGGAGGCATAGGGTCACTGCCACTGTGCAGAGAGGCAATGCAGCTGTGGTTTTGGGCAATTCAGGAAATAATAATTCTATCGGCAGTCCACCTAGCCGGAGAGAAGAACTTGACAGCGGACGCTCTGAGCAGGCAGAGCACAGTCTCCCACGAGTGGGAGCTAGCTCAGGAAGTCCTTCAAGAGATCTTCGCCCTTTGGGGAACCCCTCAGGTGGATCTGTTCGCCACAAGCACCAACAGGAAGTGCGATCTGTTCTGTTCAAGGGAATTTCCCCCGAGAGGAGCTCTAGGAGACGCGTTCGTAGTGGACTGTGAGTTCCCACTACTTTACGCGTTTCCACCAGTCCCTGTTATTCCTCAAATGATCAGGAGGCTGAGAAGATTCCGGAAAACCTTGATCCTAATTGCCCCGGACTGGGCCAGGAGAACGTGGTACCCGGACCTTCTAGATATGTCCATCTGCCCTCCAATCCGTCTTCCACTCAAAGAGAATCTTCTCTCGCAGAAGGGAGGTCAGGTTCTCCATCCAGACATCAGAACCCTCAACCTTCACGCTTGGCTTCTGAAAGGGCGAGGTACAAGGATTGGGACCTCCCTGATGACGTCATGGAGGGGTTGCTTTCGGCCAGAAGGCCAGCAGCAAAGTCTTTATACCGCTGCCGTTGGAACAAATTTTGCAGCTGGTGTAGAGAAGGGAATATCGACCCTTTTTCATGTGGTACACCAACAGTGTTATCGTTTCTACTCTACTTGGCAAACTCAGGCCTTCAAGTTGGCACTGTAAAAGTCTATCTCGCAGCGCTTTCAATCTTCTAGCGCACTGCGGAGGAACCATTGTATTTCAAACTACCTCTAGTAATACAATTTCTCAAGGGATTAACTAATGTTTATCCTCCAAGACCATTCCAAGTTCCCTTATGGGACTTAAATTTAGTCTTAAACTTCCTAATGGGTAGTCCATTCGAACCACTCCACTCTTGTTCGCTGAGATTTCTCACGCTTAAAACTGTCCTATTGGTAGCACTAACATCTGCTAGGAGGGTGAGCGAGCTACAAGCTCTCTCTTGTAAACCCCCCATACAGTTTTCCATAAGGACAAAGTTGTCCTAAAGGTGAAGCCTAATTTCCTCCCAAAGGTGGTTTCTGAATTTCATATTACTCAGAAAATTACCTCATCTTCATTCTACCCTCCTCCCATTCCGGCGAAAGAGGAAGAAAGGCTACATAGGCTGGACCCAAGGCGAGCTCTAAGCTTTTACATCAGCAGACTGGCTAGGATTAGGCAAGCAGACCAACTGTTTGTAGGATACTCAGGTCACAAGTTGGGACTACCCATAACAAAACAGACCATTTCCAGGTTGATTATTTTGGCCATTCTTGAATGTTACAAACTCTGCAGGGAAAGAGCCACCCCAAAATCTTAGCGCTCATTCAACTAGGGGTATCGCAGCCTCTTCAGCCCTCCAAAGAGGGGTACCGGTCCGAGACATATGTGCGGCTGCCACATGGTCGTCCGCACATACGTTCACAAAATTTTACAACCTGGATTCCTCCGCTAGTCAAGAGACCAGATTTGGAAAAGCCGTATTACATGCGGTTCATTCCTAAAGGTGATACATGACATTATTACTCCCACCTCCAATTACATGCCACTGCTATGGGAGTCTATCAAAGATAAGGAATACGTCGGAGGACACAATCCCTTCGAAGAACAAGTTACTTCTTACCTTGTAACGTTCTTTCGATGGGATGTTCCTCCGACGTATTCCTTATCGCCCCTCCCATCCATCCCAGCAGTAATACTTCCCTTGTGGTTGCAGCTTACGCTCCTTCAAGGTCAATAACCAATTCAGGCATGACTTATCCTATGCTACAAAACGGAACTGAGCAACGGACGGCGCGCGTGGCTATTTATGGGCATGGTGACGTCGGCGCCGATATGGTGGCTGTCGAGGGACATCGACTAGGCGGACGTCGACGCGCAGCGCCCTCTACAGAGAAAACATTTCCGAGGCCAGCAAGCTGGAGACGAATTATCAAAGATAAGGAATACGTTGGAGGAACATCCCATCGAAAGAACGTTACAAGGTAAGAAGTAACTTGTTCTTTTCACAGAAAATCAAAAAATGTAAATAAAGAGAATAATAAAAAATAGAACTTAACCTAGCAAACCTAAAGCACCACTTCAGAGCCAAACTGAGCGCATCAGCAACCCTAAAATTCTAGAAAATTCTGTAGCTCAATGAGCTTTTCCCTCCATGTATCCATTATCACTTCTTGTTCTTAAATCACAACTTGTTACTTTATTTTCTATTGTTAAACTTAATTCATTAAAATCTCACTTAGTAGCCCCCATTACCCATTTTGTGTAACTCAAGTTCCTTACTTTTCTTTCCTTCATGCCAAAGACCTCATTTCAATATTCCCCTGCATCTGCCATTATATCTCCAATTCCTTGTATACACCAGATTAATATGTGCCCTATGCATAACATGTTCAATTTAGAAGCCCCACAAGGATGGAAACATCCATCCTTATCAGTAACCCATTACAACTTCAATGTTTACATTACCATATTCATGGCACCCCTGCCATGACTCCGTACACATTTCTATTGTACGCCTTAGAATAGTGCTTCGCTGATCAGGACTTAAAAACAGCCACTCCAATTGTAATGCCTCCTTCTTTCATTCAGCTACACTTGATGTGCTTCCATTATCCACTCCACGGCCTGTTCCCAAGTCTAGGCGCACTGACAAATAATCCTAACCATGGCCTCGATTCAGTGGCCTATGTGGCAGATCATTAACCTAGTCAGTACTTTGTGTCCTGTGGAACACGCATATCCAAGTATCTCAGAATATGCTCAGCCACGGCATAACCGGCAGCAGGAGCGTAACCCCTCTCCTCCCCGGATCGATCGTATTGCCATTATTGGAAGAACTGGGTGTGCTGTCCACATGCCAGCGCACTCCTCAAAAAAGATTATGCAGAACTCTGGCACTGACTGTTCGAGTAAAGGACCCTCAAAGTGTGACGCTCACAACACGTCAGCCGGCATGTACTTCTCAGTACGTATCCCAGCAGATACACGGTCTCCAAATCGAATGGTGAGGCATTTTAAAATAAAACAACTAACTGAATCGACTACCCGGCGCCATTTTGTTCCCATTTAATGTATGTAAATGGTGATAAATGTAAATAATTCTTACCAAATATGTAGGGTATCAGTCTCCATACAACATCCATAATATCCATTTGACCAACCAAATGCAACCCACATACTCCTTTCTCTTTCACCAAATTAACAGTTTATCTCTCCCCCCACTCACTACCCCAATGTTGACATATTATAAGTAAGGAAAGGATTAGGAAATAATTATTATAATTTTTTAAAAAAATGTTTTATTGGTTAATCATGTTTTCAACCTTTAACATATACCAAATTAAGCCTGCTTAACTTTAGTCTTTAGTCAATTAGTCTATTAGTCTCTCCACCATTAGGGCTTTCGACTGCAAACTTCAGAACTGTATGTCCATCAACAGGGATTCTACAAATTTTAATGTGTCAATGGTCCGCCCAATTTTGTCCACTGTTAATAGTGTCTCCCAGTATTCTTCTTCCCCGGTCAAGTCACACAACACAACATAGCCCCCATAGCCTTTTCTCTTCGTTCCCTCAGTAAGGACAATTCAGCATCAAATGTCTGATAGTTTCTAGGGAATCCGGATCTTTGCAGAAACAAAAGCTTGCATCTTGTATTTTAATCTGTTTTATGATTAGCTGCACCCCTCTCGAGGGTAGAATATTTAATCTGCAGCGCATCAGCAGATTCCTGTAGTGGGAAGAAGGGAATTCTCTCATATCCGGCAGTGGATCGTTTAATGTTTTTCGTTCCCATATAATATTAGGGCAGAGGTTGTTGTTTCTTTTCATTTCTAGGGTTTCTTCCCAGTCCTTTTCTTGGAGGCTCCTCTTTGCCTTGTTTGGATTTTCCATAAGTTTTTCAATCGTAATACTGTGAGTCTCTAGGAATTTTTTACATCTTGTTTTCCAAAGCTGTAGATTTTTTTTCCTTTGTTGTCCCAGAGTTCATTAGGATCTCAAAAGGTGCAGGCGGTGAATCTAAACCACTTTTTCGAAAGAGGGAGATGGTTTTCCACATTACTGTTGATGTGAGTGTTTGGAGTCTTAGTTTGGGTCTTATTGTGAATACAGACAAAGAATTTGGTAGTCTAAGGAGCTTTCACCAAAAAAGGCTCCACAGACTCACTATATTTCCCAACAGAGATTTAGGAGTGCCTCAGCTCCGTACGTTAGGACCGCTACTACCTTTTGTTTATAAAAGGTGAGCGTAGGAATCAACAAATAAGTTCCATAACGCGGATGCAGGGCTCGCCCCATGTATGTTAGTTTCAATAGTCTCTCCCTGATCAACAAATATTGACCCGTTTCATTGATATTTTTGTTTATCCGTACTCCCAAATAGATGATTGATTCCACCACTTCCAACCATTGGCTATCGATGGCCCAGTTAAAGGTTTTCTTCTTTGTCTGTTTTCCACGTGCTGATTTAATTACCAGGATCATTGACTTCTTTATGTTTCTCTTCATGTTGTTCTCATCCAGGTAGTGTTTGAATGAAGTTATTCATCTCTAGAGTCCTATTGCAGTTTAGCATAATAGTTCCTTTAAATTCCTTATCCATCTTACAGCCTTCTCTGGATCCTCAGTTGACTTTATACCAACAGGAAAGAACAGCTTTAAAAGAGCTGGCTTAACTAAGGCTGTGTTCACGTTCTTTTCCCTTGCTAATTTCTTTGCTTCTGAAAATGCTTTTCTCTTGTTCTCTTGTTCACCAATTATTTTGGAAAATCAGCGAAAATGTCAATTTGTGACTTGTCATAGAATGCGCATCCCTTCTCATGAACAGCCTTTGAAAGTCTTTCTTTTGCATTTGTTGTTGTGAAGTCCAACATGGTATACCTTGGACCTGTGGTTACAGGTTTACCAACACTGAAAGCAAAATCTAAATACCCATGGCGAAGCGCACCATGCCCATATATCTCTGATAGGATGTGTAGCAAAACATCCTCAAGTTGACCAGCATTTTCAGGAAGACCGATTAGCCTCATGTTCTGCATCCTGGTTCTTAAATCTAAATCCAGATTTTTAGATTTCACATCTGCTAATTCCTTCCTTAAATCCTCATAAGCTCTATAGCTACCTGCTATTTCGGCGGCTAGACAAGAAGAGTCCTTTTCCACTTGAAAAACCCTCCCCTCCAGATTAGAAACTTTAAGATTTAAATCAGTCAATGTAGACTTCATCTCACCAATATCATGTGCTACTTTCAGTAGTAGAGGGTAGATATCCTGAGTGGAGTTTCTTCCATATCAGCCTTGGGTTTCTTTGGGGCAGGAGTTTCCTGGGTTTCAATTTTCTTTTTTGTATTAATTGAAGTTTATATCTTTTAAATATCAGGCCCTCCATTCCTAAACTGCTGCCTGCTCAGCCAGCATTCTGGAACCCCTGTGGTACTTTCATGCAAACGGGGATCTCTTCATATGTTTTTACAGAGTATTACGAGGGACTGCACTGAAATTCTACTTCCATTACACTGCAAAAGACCTCAAGTTCATTGTTGTTGTTATAAACTATCATTAGCGGCCTCATCATGAGTTGGGCGGTAGCCCTTAAATGCAGTGGTAATGCTATTACCGCCACATTTAAGGGTCTGCCCAAACATGGGTCTGGCGTGTTACCGCCAGCTCAGTGCTGGGGGTAAACACGCCAGAAAAATTCCCATGTTCAGGTACAATTAGCGCCGCGCTATTAGCGCATGCTAATTGCGCCAAAAATTTGCTATTTGGTCCAATGGACCTAATGGGGAGTGGGGAATTACAGTTACGGCCCAACCTTTGATCCGGCGCTAATAGCGCCAGACCGGTTGGCAGTAACGCTATTAGCGCGGGCGGTAAACCGCCGGGATACCGCCCAACTCGTGATGAGGCCCTTTCTCTTAAAACTACTTTTTCCAATCTGCAAAGTGATATCTTTTTTTTTTTTTTACACATTTTTCAAATTCATTGGTGCAATAGAACCCACTGATCAAAAAGCTAGTTGAGGTATAACCCACTCCTGAAAGACTAATGAAAATACTAAAGAGACGGGTAATCCAAGACAAATTTTCCTTAGGAATTAAAAAGAAATCCTTTAATCATTGCATTTCGTATGCATTGCAAGTGTATGGTGGCAGGGCATCCAGAGAAATAGTTCATGAATTTCCTATTTTCAGAATTACATTTTATGTTCAGTCCCCTCTAACATCCTTGATTTTCCACTGGCTGCTTCTATTGTTTCTCAGTGTACGTCCCTCAAACTTCATCTCATGTCTGGCATAAACATTCCATATACCGTATATCCTTAGAAAACCAATTGATCCTATTGCAATGTCCTAAAATGTCTAAGAAATACACACTTTCAAATATATATTAAGAACCAACCCTCACAGTTTAGCTTGCTATATTTTTTAATGTGAAGACGTTTTTGATTTTTTTCAGAGGCAAACATCTGAACGTATTGACAATTTTTTACGCCCTGCAAAAAGTATGTTCTTTAAATGTGCTTCTTGATCTGGTATTTATTAATCCCTATAATACCACCGAGGGTTGGTTCAGCTCGCTTTCATCATTACATTGCTACTTTCTTGAAGCAAAGAGGTTTGAAGAAAAATAAATACGTATATGTTTTCATTTGCGTCCAACACTAAAATACAAAACCTCAGTCTTGCACAGCTTCGTGCAGATTTTGTTCTCCTTCTCTCACAAAGACTCACCGACTTACTACCATCTGATTATCTCAAAGGCATTCTTCGGCTGACTTGTAAGCATTGTCCCTCCCTTTAAACCCAGATTAATAAAAGGAGAACACCATATGCCTGTTTACTTTTGGAACAGTATATTTAGTCAGTGCATTAGATCTATTTTTAGATGTTGCGGTCACCGAGGCCTTCTTTGTCTGTTGTTTGCAATGTTTTCTAAATGGATATTGGAACGTCTGTGTTTCTATCCTGTATTTCCTTGGAATTCGTGAGAAAAGGAAACTGCTTCTGAAAGCTATTAATAGTAAACGTATGGGGGGGCGTGGCTACGCACATGGAGTGAGGTCGGTGTTCGCCTGAGCTCCTGCCCATGATCCTGAATCGACAGATGTTACGGTGCTTAATCGAGAGCGTACAAGGCTAAAAACCTGGTCGAGTGTAGGGGAACCCATTTGTTACACTCGACCTCATTTTCGGGAGAAATCGGAGCCTGCAAGGGGATAAAGGAACGGTTGGAAGAGGCTCCCCCCCAGAGCGCCCAAGATGGCGGCCTCCGGCGCTGAACCCAACTGAGCGCGAAACACAGAGAACCCGCGGACCGGGTTTCTGAGTGGCCCCAGCACAGTGCCCCTGGCGCCGGCGTCGCGCTCCTGACACGGACAAAGCAGGGGGAAAAGATCCCGCACTGAGGACGGCTTGTTGTATGGGGGGGGGCCTGCGGGGCTGCGTGGTGCTGGGACCCGCGGATCGCCATAGGAACGCCACCCTTCGAAGGGCACCGGAGGACCCATACAGCAGTGACCCGGGGATCGAGAGGGAGAGTCCCCTTCCACCGCCCTTCCACAGCGGCGAGAGGCTGGATCTAAGGGAATGGAGCACGGGCTCCCTGCGAGAGATTGGAGGAGCCAGGAGAGGCCCGGCACAGCGTGACCGGGGGCCCGGCCGCAAGCACTGTGGAACATAGCGACAGACTCCGCTGTCAGTAATCCGTGAGTAGCGGCCCTACATCCCCCCCCCCTGTGGCAGCAAGGATAGGCACAATAGGAGAAAATATAAAACAAAAAAGCGAGAGCGGGGCTAAGAGTAAGCGCTCCTGTTCCCCTGTTGTGACGTGCAGGCAGAGGGACCAACGGCTGGATCAGGCCCCGGACTCCCTTAGTGGGCCCAGCTGGCAGACGGAGGTCTGTTCTACAACCGTGGAAGTGCCCCACAAGATAGGCGGCCTGCGGTCCCTGCTACGCCCGGCCTGGGGGGGTTCCTCCAACGCACGCACCCTTGGGCGGTGACTCTCTGGACCTGCCTGCACCTAGGAGGGGCGGTGCCGCCGAGATCAAATCTGTGCCGGGCCGCGACCAGGGGCCCAACGCTGCCAGGGACACCCTTTGGGCCGCTGCTGGCAGTAGCATTGAAAGCTGAACCCAACTTGGCATAGGTGAGGGACGCACTTGAGGAGTGGTTTTATCTCCGGCCCAACACAGCTGTCCAGCATTTACATAGATACCCACGGAATAAGGCGGCAGGCACGCCGGCCCTGCGAGGCGTGATGTCTCCATCTAAAGCTAAACTCAAAAATACAATAATGGACACTTACACAACAGTCAGATCTAAACAGCCGCTGCTGCCCGAACCCACAACTACGGGTGAGCCAGTACACGCAGGTGTGGTACCTGATAACACGCAAGTCCTTCAAGCCATCGCAGAGTTCCGCACCTCCATTGAAACCAGGTTTGATGAAATAAAAGTGGACATGCAACTCATGCGCCAAGACACACGCAACTTGACAGAAAGAGTAAATGTCAATGAGACCACTCTACAGGTTAATGTTGAAAACACTGCGGATCTGAAGAAGCGAGTCCAGGAACTGGAACAAAAAGTGTCGAGACTGGAAACACGATCCGAGGATACAGAAGGCCGCGCTCGGCGCAACAACATCAGGATTCTAGGGGTTCCCGAGGATATGGAAGGCCCGGACCCTACAGAATTCATAGAAACGATGCTACAACAAGAAATTGGGGCAGGAAGGCTCTCGCAAGGGTTTTAGTGGAACGCGCCCACAGGTCTCTTCAGAAGCGTCCACCTCCAGGCTCATACCCACGACCGATTATTGCCAAAATCCTAAATTTCCGCGACAGGGAGATAATACTGAGATATTCCAGAGAGGGTGGAGAAATCAGGAGGCAGGACTCTACAATTGCCATATACCCGGATTACACCCCTGCAGTACAATACGCCAGGAACTCATTTATATCGATTAAGGCGAGGCTGCGCAAACTTAACCTCAAATATATGTTGCTTTACCCCTCTCGCCTCAAGGTCCTCTATAAAGGGAAAGCAATTTTCTTGGAAACTCCGGCTGCGGCAAATATGTGGCTTGAACACAATAACTTAGCGGACGATGGCGAAAAACCGTCGCAAGCTGAATAACAGATGTAGCGAGAAGCAACAACCGACAATATAGACCGCTGATCTTGCACATGAGGCATGAATGGGTTGATCAACCGGCAATTACGACCGTAACACCCGGATAGCAATACTGGGCAGAGGAGCAAGACACCACACACGACCAAGTCAATGGCAAACAGGCCAGTGGCCCACCCCTACGAGACACGTGCAGGTCACATTCCTGCACACCGCCCATGCCGGAAAGCCAGGAGAGGCTCAGAAAGCGTGGGAGCCCCTGAGTGCTACAGGTTCACTGTAACTGCTGGGGGCAGTTTGCAGTTACGCAGTCCGAACTGCTTGTTTGTCGGACTGCCAGTTCATAGAGTTGTTTGTTTAAGCTGCATTAATTGTTGCAGCAGTTCCAGTTCAACACCACAATCTTCATGCAGAACGAGGAATAAGGAGGGGTGGCCTAAACATTCAAGATACAAGATGGAAGGTGAGGAGGCGGGGGGGAAACGAAGCCCCGGGAGGAAGCGCCCTAAATATGGCAATGCAATTTAGAATACTAACCTGGAATGTGAGAGGGTTGGGGTCATATCTATGCCGGAACAGGATCAGGTCCTACATGCGCAGGAAAAAAGTAGACATCGCACTGCTCCAAGAGACTCATCTCTCGGTGGAGGACCAGGCAAGGATGAAGGAGCACTGGGGAGGACAAGGACAGGGGGCCCCATATTCCAAATTTGCTAGGAGAGTGTACACTTGGATCAACCCTGTGGTGCCCTTCCAGATGACAAGAACTGAGGTAGACCCAGAGGGGAGGTATTTGATCCTGTGGGGAGTGCTGGAGCAAGTAGAGATCTGCATAGTCAACACATATTTTCCAAACCACGGCATTCCGTCTTACCTAGCTAGGTTGCAGATGAAACTGGCGGGGCACAGGGATGGCCTGTACATATGGGGAGGGGATCTTAACTGTGTGAGGGACGTGGACCTAGATAGATCTGAACCCCCGCAGAAGCAATCGGACAGGACCTCTAGGGTGCTAAACAATCTGCTGGAACAACTAGACCTGGCAGATGTTTGGAGGGAACTCCATCCCACAGACAGAGGATACTCACATTATTCCTCCCCACACAACCTCTACACGAGAATCGATTACATGTTTATAGACAAAATGCACCTGGCTCAGGTGGAATCAATACAATACTTGGGTAGATCGATTTCAGACCACTCCCCCCTGTTAATGCACTGGGCTTTGAAGGGCACTAGACCCCCTATCCCGCTATGGCGAATGCCCACAGAGGCTCTGAAGGACTCAATATTTAAGGAGGAGCTGGGAGATAAACTGGTAGAATATGTCACCAACAATAGTGGTAGTGTGAAGCGCTGGAGCACGGTATGGGAGGCCCTAAAGGTGGTAACGAGGGGAGAGGTTATAGCCGGGACAGCGGGAGTCAGGAAAATGCTGAGGAGGGAGCTGGAGGAAAGGGAGGAAGAAATAAGGCTGGGATAAATTAACAGCTCTGGCACTAGAGATGAGGAGGAACAATTGCAGGAGGCACGGACAAACTGTCAGCAGGCGTGGGGACGGCTAGCAAAGTTTGACTACACAGCACGCACTACCAGGGCACACACACAAGGTGACAAGCCAGGCAGGTTACTGGCTTGGCTATGTAGGCGAGAACACCCACAACACCCAGTGACCGCGATAAAAGATAAGACGGACTAACGAGAACAACCCAGCACTCAATCAACACCACATTTGCTGACTTTTACTCTACATTATACGCACATGGCACCCAAGTCCCACTGACAGAGATAAAGGACACCCTAGAAGAGATAGGACTTCCTAAGCTGAACGAGCAAAAGCGCGATTCACTGGAAGAGGCCCTCACCCCAGAGGACATTTCAGTAGCAATTAGAGCCCTGTCCACATGCAAGACCCCAGGGACAGACGGGCTCCCCCCAGAGTTCTACAAAGCATACGAGACAACACTGGTCCCATTACTGCATGAGGTATTTCAAAAAGCTTATGAGACAGGAACCTTACCCAAGACCATGAGGTTGACACTTATAGTCCCAATACCCAAACCACAAAAACCAACCGAAGAATGCAACTCTTATAGACCAATAGCAATGCTGAATTATGACAGTAAGATACTGACCACCATCCTGGCCAACAAATTGTCCAAAGTGATAGGCAGTCTGATTCACGAGGACCAGAATGGCTTTTTGCCTGGCCGCAACACAACAGCCAATTTGCGAGGGCTACAGCACATTATAGCTCACACAGCGGGAGGCCAGGAACTGATGGCAATGATGTCATTGGACGCCATAAAGGCATTCGACTCATCTACTGGGAGTGGTTGATAGAGGTGCTAAGGGAGTTTGGATTCGGGGAGGGATTTGTGCGCTGGGTCAAGATATTATATAATAATCCCACAGCCAGAGTAAAAACGGGCAAGTGGGTATCGGAAGCCTGGGAAATACAAAGAGGTACCAGACAGGGCTGTCCCCTCTCCCCCATGCTCTATATACTGGGGTTGGAGCCAATCGCAATCTATATAAGGAAACAATTCTGGGATGCTGGAATAAGAGTGGGCGGGGGGTTTCACGTTATCTCACTATGCAGATGATGTCCTAATTTACCTAACAGACCCAAAAGACAATGGGGGTCATTCTGAGTCTGGAGGTAAGGTACAAACCATGCCGGTATTGATTTACCGGCATAGTTTTCTGCTCCATGCCATTCCGACCCCTCAGACCGTAAATTACGGCACCTTAAACTACAATGCCGTAATTTACGGTCTTGGGTCGCGCGCGCGCAACACCATGGCGAAATTAACGCCATGGCGTAAACCGGAGCTGATTCCAAGTAAAGACTACACGTAAATTACATCCTCCTCAAGGCCGTAAAGTACCTTACCGGCATGGAGTACATACAGGCATCTCAGAGAAGGAGTAAAGAACCCCGAGCAGTGGGACCCAGAGCCACAGGTGCACACATGCAACACAGACGGAGGCCAGGAGCCTGGCATAGTAGAAAAGGAACACACCCACACACCACCACCCTCCCACACCAAGATGACACCAATTGAACAATCAAGTCCACAACCACACAAACCCCTGCAACAACACCAGGCCCCCCCACTGAGGAGACACAGGGGTAGAAGGAGGGGGGAGACAGGCCCTGCATGCAGCACCAGTGCATCCTCCGTTACCACCCCTGCAGCCCCCATGCACACGTAGCATGACTTCACGCTCTAGGAGAAGGCCTACAAGACAGACACCCCTGACCACCTAGACTGTGACACCGTCTCCACCATATTGCGGCACAGACACAAGACAATCGAGCACCATACAAATGTACAGTGCCAACCCGGCACAAGTGATGGTGTTGCCTGTGCCCCACACCCATGCCAAAGGCACCCACCAGCACACAGTGGCATGTCACAACCGTCCATTATGCAGCCACATATCCAAGTGCCCTTACACCCCCCCAAACATATCCACAAACACACAAGGGTCCACCGATCCCCAACATGGACCACCCATGAGACACACAACAGTAAAGCTGGACCAAAAGCAAATGGAGGCATGCCAAATGACAATGGTGCCCCTGACAGCACCCACCGGTCGTATGTGGACCAGCTTGGCATGCACGTTGCAGACATCAACTGCAAACAATACCACTCCCCCTACGTGCAGATGGAATGCAACACTACCAAGAACCGCACACATGGGTGGGCCCGACACCAAACAACTACACATGACTCAAAGGGCCTGCTGATATGACATGATATGATATGATATGGCATTTGGAACGCGCCTATACACAAGTGTTTCAAGGCGCGACGAGGCAGGGAGGGGGAAACAAGGGGAAGACAGACAACGATCCTACTAGGCCAGGTGTCACACAGACCGCGCAAGTGCAGGGGTAGTGAGAGGGGAAAAAGTGCAAGTGCAAGGGGACGGGGGAAGTGCAGTACAAAGTAAGTCGAATATCCAAAAATACATTAATAGGGCCAGCTGGTGGCAAGTGCAAGGTAAGTGCAGACAAGTGCTGGGAAGGGGGGGCTGTAGGGATAGCGAGACAGTCCCGCAGTGCAGGGGTTGCCAGGGAGGCAGTGCAAGTGGAGAGTGGCTGGGCCCAGGACCGAGGTCGGCGAGAGTGGCCCAGATGCAGATCCTGTGCAGTTTCAGTGAATAATTCAGCAGGGAAGAGGGAGAGAGAAAGCAGAAGCAAAGAGGAAGGTCATGAGGTGCTTCCAGAACCAGAGATGGTTCTCCTCAAATTTCAGGTCTGCAGGAAGGCTGTTCCAGAGGGAGGCCCCTGCCGCGGAGAGAGATCTACCCCCAGCTCGTTGCTCCGAGAAGCGGCTGACCCTGAGTGAGTCGGGGACGGATGAGCAAAGGTCTTGGGAAGGAAGACATTCAGGAAGAGAGAGTAGAAGGTATTCATGCCCCAGGCCCCAGAAGGCCTTGTGGACAATGCATAGTGTCTTGAACTTAAGGGAAGGAGGGAGTGGGTGTGCCGATGAGGAGAATCTCAGTCTTACTAGCATTAAGGCAGTGTTCATTGGCTGCACACCATTCCTGGATATCAGACAGACAGTCAGAGATGAGGGAAGGAGAGGAGGATGCCGAGGGTAGGCTGAAAATTCGCCGGGTATCGTCCGCATAGCGCTGAAAGTTTGGGCAGAGGGTGGCGATGCGGTGGCCAAGGAGTGCCAAATACTGGTTGAACAGCCAGGGAGGGAGATTAGATCCCTGGGGAACACCACAGGTGGAGGAAAAGATGTCAGAGAGGAGGGCCCCAAGTTGGACCTGGGAGGGTCGATTGAAAAGGAAAGAGGTCAGCACGCTACCGCGCCACATGGCCCAACATGCAGGATGACCTGTCTGGCTGGCTGTTGAGTCGCCTGACTGTGTCATGCAAGTGTACTGGTGCCACAGGGTGGGTGCCTGCATGAACCAACTGTGTAGAAACGATGGAGCCATTGTACGTTGTTCACCCTGACAACAAGCCTGCCAAAGAACCAGGGCAACGGCACATATGAACATATTTTCACTTTGCCAGAATAAGGCACCCACATCACACTACATCTACACCAACTGACAAGGGATAGGCACACTACACCAGCACCACTCATTGGCGGACACCACAACCGCAAGTGCATATCCGAGGGCACACTGCACATTCACATTGTGGCATCCCCCAGCCTGGCACCACATTGGAGACCCACCCCTGGAAGTGGAATTCACGGAGGACAGCAGGGGTACGATATCACGTCAACGGCATGGCACCCCCATAGGAGTGTTGGGAATCACCATAGAATGGATCAGAGCTGGATGATGGACATGATCCACAGCCAAATGAGAATGTACACAGTACACAGCACCAGAATGATCCGACATCAGAACAGCAGCATGCAACAAAGGAACATGTACCCCAAGATGTCCACACCACTGTTCACGGACCATCATGTAGACACGACACCCCACAGCATTACATTGCATCGGACACATATTTGTGTCCCTGATCGTGCCGAGTATATCTATGTACATGTACATATGGCCATCATCGAAAGCCTGCCATGACAGCCAAGTACTGTTCACCACCATGACAGTCCACACACCCACCTCATTTTGCGACACATGCAGCTGTTGGTGGATGTACCCTAACAGCAAGCCACATGACCCCTGTCATGAACCCCCTGAACAGACCCATGGGGCAACCAGACTATGGCCATACCCGTGCATGCGTGTAGATGCAGCAGTCACCAGGTCTGCGTGATGCACATATGTGCTGGCGAACCAGGACTGGTGGCTGACCCCTCCACTGATATCTGGTGTCGAATGGGCCCATGCCATATGTGCAGATGGACAAAAAGTGCAATGAAGAATGTCCACAACGGTTCAACTTTGCAACACCAATTGTGTATTGAGATAACAAGAAATGAAAAAACAGTGCTTACATCAGCAAATGCCCATGCCCCCTCCCGCCTCCCCCCAACTCCAGAACACATCACCCCCCTCCCCCCAACTCCAGAACACAACATCACCCCCCTCCCCCCAACTCCAGAACACAACATCACCCCCCTCCCCCCAACACCAGAACACAACATCACCCTCCCCCTCCTCCCAACCCCCGAGCAGTCGTCCCATGTAGGATCTGGGGACCACATGTGGCAGGAATGGCTAATGTCCCTTGGAGCCCTTGTCTGGGGGAGGCAAATCCCGTTTGCGCAAGGAACGCCGGAGGCGTCTCTCCGGGCTGCTTTGCGTGGCCTCACTTGTCGCGGACGTTTCCTCCTAATGTGGCTCTGTATTTTGACTCCCTGCCTCAAGGGCATTAGCTATGCGGTTGAGGACATGGCATAGCCGGGTTGTATTGTCCGTCAGGGAGTCGCACAATCTGGTGGTGCAGTCGTTGAGGGACTGGCGCATTTGATCGAGTTCCTCATGCAGTCCAGCCCTGGTCTGGCGATTATCCTCAATATACTTCTCTATGAGATCGCTCAATTGCTGAACTCTGAACTGGTCAGGTGACGGGGGGCCATCGGATGGTCTACTTGCACAGCATGCTGTGCAGGGGGTTGTATGGGTGGACTGGGGGGAACGACGTCACACCCCAGCGGGTCAAGTTCAAGGCTGTGCACTGGTGATGGTGCATCCCCGGAGTCACTGCATGACGCCTGTGTCACGAGGCATGGTTCCAGCATTTGCATGCTCTCCTGGTCGTCCTCCGACATGGGCCCCTGGATGGGTGGCGGGCTGGGCTCCCACTCATCTGGTGCGGTAGCGGCAGCCTCCCCTTAAATGCTCGATTGTGCTGAGGTAGGGGTTTGCTCAGCTGCTGCCGCGGATGTTGTGTGGGTTGCTGGTCTGCCAGTGTGGACGGTGTGCATGATGGGCTGTGCAAGTCAGTGCAGTATGGTTGATGTGCGTTATGTACTCGCACTTGGGCCAGCATTAGGCGGCACTTGCCTCAGCATTTGTTGGATGGGGGGGATGCGTTGGATGGGGGGAGGGCAACACGAGAGGGTGCCTTCGATGGCCCCTGGGTCAGTTTACGTGATGCAATGGACATTGCCAGTGTACACTGTCAACACTCACCTCCTTCTGCAGAAGTCGTTCCGCCGCACTCCATGGTCCCCACACCCTCTATGGATTCCGTGCCAATGAGCTGCGCGCAGGTCTCCTCCCACGGCTCTAGTTGGACCTGTGTACTTGGCCCACCTCCCGTCTGCAGGGCCTGGCTGTGGTTGCTGGAGAGGAGGTCCCGCACCCGCAGGTCATCCCACCGCTTGCGGCAGTCCCTTGGTGTGCGGGGGGTGCTTCCAACAGCGCTCACCCTCTGTGCCAGTTCCGCCCAGATGGTCTTCTTGCGGAGGGTTGATTCCTTGCGCATGTCGCCGCTGAAGACTACATCAGCATTCTCTGCCAGGTAGTCTACCATGACCTGCAGTTCATCGGTGGAGAATTTCACCTTGCGGACGCGATCCGCCGCCCTTTTTGGTGCTTTCGGCATGTCCTGCGGTGCCTGGTCCGGTTCACGACTTTACTTTCCTCACAGGGCTGCTGGCAGCTGCGGATGGCAATGGATTGTGTTTTTAAAGATGGCCGCCGCTCTCCTTCCCGTTCCTGTGCGATGTCGTAATTTCCAGATCCGTTTTTTTTGCAGAGACCGTAATTTACGGTTTCTGTAAATTACGGTCACCGTAATTTACGGTCACCGTTATGCACTGTCGCTAATGCTTACAGGGCGGTGTAGTACTTTACGTGTCGATTGCATGCCGGTAGGGGTTTTTCGGGGGGTTTTGCGGCAGGCCGCGCGGTCCTTTTCCGGCATGGCGGAAAGCTCGTGTCCGAGAGCTCGGAATGGGCCGTAATTTTCGGACTTCAACCAGCACGGTGTCGTACTTTACGCCATGCCGGAAAATACCGATACTTACCGGCATGACTCGGAATGAGGCCCAATGCCCCTACAATTTTGGAAGTGCTGGATAACTTTGCACGGTACTCGGGGATACACTTCAGCAGACAAAAATCCTGCATGTTCCCACTGGCAGGCTTGAGGGGGGTGGAAATAACATCCTACCGCAGGTTGGGATAAGATGGCAGCAGGACATGTTTAAATACTTGGGGGTCAAGATCTGACACACACCTGAACTCACACACGAGCAGAACACACAGGCGGTATCTCAAGGGCTCCACAACTCAATGAAATTTTGGTCAAGGTTACCGCTCTCAATGATGGGAAGGGCATCGATAGCAAAATGATTATATTACCACGTTACCTATACTTCTTCCAAACCATCTGCCACTACATCAGGCCACCCTTCTTCCGAAAGCTAGAAGCCCAGATTAGAGACTTCATATGGGGAAAAACATGCCACAAACTGCCATTGAATATTTTAACCCTCCCCTATGATAAGGGGGGGCATACAACTCCCGGATTTTGAAAGGTACTACTTGGCGGCCCAACTCAGCCACGTCACTAAATGGCTGTCAGATGAGGTCACCAATGAAACCGGCCTACTGAGTGAGCTTGTCAAACCCATGTATCTCAAAGAGATGATATGGGCGCCCCCGGATCGTGCCGGAGGAGCTCCCTTACTGGCCAAACTGGGTAGACTGGTATGGGAAAGAGTCAAGACCATCACACATCTGAAGAACCCCTACTCCCCTGATCTGCCAATAATGGCGGACATGAGAACGACTCCAGCCGAGGTTAACATACTTAGGCAATGGGAGGGACTGGGTATATACGCTTGGGGAGACATGTACGAGGAGGGAGAATTTAGGGATCTGGAATCACTGCACGAGATGGAGGGTCTACCATTGGGACAGTTCTTATGGTATCAGAAACTCAGACACAAGGCTAAGGAGAGATGGGCCAGCTGGCCAGAGGAACCAGCAACGACCCCCCTAGTGACAGAAATGTACAACCTGAGCGACGGGTGGAGGCCGGTGTCGAGAATCTATGCGCAGCTAAACGATAGGCCCAACCCCCGTGGAGCCACGTTAAGGACCAAATGGGAGACGGACATTGGTGAGAGATTATCAGACAATGAGTGGGAGAGAGCACTGAAATTTCTTAAAGTCAGTGTCCAGAAACGCCAGGTTCAGGCTAATCCAGGCAAACGTGCTATACAGAACATAAATGACCCCAAAAAGGGTAGCAAGCTTCAAACGGCAGGCAGAGGCACACTGCCCATGGTGCACTAGCGATGAAGCAGGCCTGATACACATGTTTTGGGAGTGTGCAAAAGTGGGCAGTCTTTGGGCCAACGTTAAACAAGCATGTGAGAGGGGCGGAGTAACCCGATATGAATGGACAATGAAGGAATGTCTGCTGGGCACATACCCCAGGCTAAGCAAAATAAAACATATTGTCTGGGTGATGGACATGGCATGCATACTAGCAAAAAGGGAGGTGGCAATGTCATGGAAGTCCAAAAAAGGCCCACAATACATGAGATGGAAAAGGGAAATGGAGCGATGGACGGATGCAGAGACAGAAGCCTGGGGATCTGGGACTGTGGGGGGTGATGGGGACACCAACGCTAAATTTGAGGCATGGAAAGCCGTGGTGAGAGACATGTTCCTACCATCCGACAACATGCCCCCATGAAGCCTAGTAATGTGATGAGTGGCGCTTAGCCGCAAGAAATGCGTAGCTCACAATAAAGAAAAGGGGGTGACGAGACACAAAGGGAGAGAATACCAACCCCACCCGTCCCCCACCTACAGGGACATGGACAGGCCACCAACTTGACACAAGGCGATATAGACTCCATATTCGTTGAACATGAAGACAGTTTATGGTTAGTTAATGTTGTTATTTTGTCCTGTGGGATGTTTCCTTCCAGGAAATAATTGAATATGTATTAAAATTGCAGAATGGCGGAGATAATCAGTAGGAAGGGAAATTGTCACTGATGTAATGCAAATCTTAAAATGCCAATAAAAATACTTTGAAATTAAATAGTAAACGTATGAATGGGTGGTGGTGACAGTATGCATGCCTCTCCATGGGTAACACTCTTCCCCCCTGTCCCAGATTATGGACTAGCAGAGTTGTTCTTTAGGGGCTCCCTCGAAGTCCACATCAAGAGCTAACAGATCTCCCCCACCAGAGGTAACCAATATCAAAATCATAACCCTTGTTTATGTTGCCGCCACAGCAGGTGTCAAGTCCTAAAAATTTAAGTGGGGGGACTCATCAACAAATGCAATGGGATGTGACATTGCCAGAAATTAGCATATCAAGGTGAAATAGGCACAGTTCATTACATTGGCTTTGCATAACCACACAAATTTCACAGGACGAATGGCATTTGCCTTTCAGAAAATCAACACAGTCAAGAACACAAGAGAGGATATTTTCCTCTAATATTGTTTTTGAAAACGTTAAGAGGTGTGCATTTTTCAAACTCCAAGAACCAATACAAATGTTTCCACTGGAACTTGCAGTACCAGAATGAGACATTGCACCTTTAGTTGTTTGTTATTTTTCATCAGTTTATATAGTGCAGTGGTGAAGTGTTCAGCCTGCAAACCTAACGACCGTGGTTCAATCCCGGAGGTCAGCTGAAAAGAGGATGTTCATTGTTTTTCATTTTAGCTGGGGGGGACTGAGTCCACCCTCTGAAAAAAGTGGGTGGACTCCGTCCACCCGCGTGTACCCTCCACTGGAGCCCTGCACCACAGTTCTGCTGAGCCCTATGTATGCCGTAATGCTTCCACCACCTGTTTCATGTTCCTACACAGAAATCAAACTCTTGCAATTGGCCTTATGCAGCCTCTAATCAAAGTTTCACTTACTGTCAAGACTGACACCTTCCCCACGTCTTTGCTCCAGTCTTGGCTCATCATAAGCCATACACCCAGCAATTCACCCAACCAGCCTTTACATAGGTGGCCCTCTGCCCAACACATGCTCAACCATCACATCCTGCACCTATGATTGGATACTCTACTCCTGCGTCCCAGATCCTTCCCTCCATACTTATGAGAGTCCATCCCACATGGATTGGACTCGTCTTTTTTGAACATTAAAATCAAAATGTCCCTTTAAGTACTTTAAATGAACACACGGGTGTGCCAGAGCTGGGCGTTCCCAGCCCCTGCTGGCTTTCCCCACCGTTGTCACTCTTCAGTTCTTTTGACTGTTCAGTGGGCTGGACGCCTGGCATAACTCGCAGCTAATCCATTAGGTTGTGTTTTCCACTTTCTTGACACTTTTGTTATACGTTTGGGTCTGCACAACCTCCAACAGCGCACTGACACATCTTAGAGGTGTATGTCAATAATAGGTACGACGTCCTTTCATCGCGGGATGTTTTTTCGTGGATTTTATTGCCGCAAATTTTTTTTTTTAGAAAAAAAGCCATCAAATGTTTTAGGGGTGGTTAGTACATTATATATATGGGGTGTGGGTGTTTGGGAATAAATACAAATGAAAGAAAATGGGGGTTGGGGAACCCCCCCCCAAATATTTGTAAAACAATTTGATGGGTTTTTTCTTTTAAAAAATCATGGTAAAAAACCCTGCTAAAAAACATCCCGCGATGAAATGACATGGAACCTAATAATAACCAGATTTTTGTCATGGGATAGGATCTTCCCTGTGGCAAGCACGCACATGGTCTGCCTCAGGCCGGAGCACAGGTGAGGCAAGTGTGTCTCTTGTGACTCCTCAGGCCAGCCTGCACTTCGGCATATGCTTCGATGATGGTGGAAGGGGCTGTGTGATTGCTCTCTCCCATTCCATATTTTGGACTTTGTTGTGGGAGGCTGAAGAAGAAGCGCTTGTGCAAACATGTAAGCCCCCTTTTTTCACAAGCACTAGTTGGGACTTGTCTCTTGGATCCTCCAAGACCAATTGGGGGGTGACTCTGAGGCTGTTAAGACTTTGACCAGTTTTTATGTCAAGGGTCTGTGAATGCCTGTGACCAGACAGCCATCCAAGGGGCATAAATTAATGGGGACACAGTCCCTAAGGGTGCAATCGCTGTGCCTTCCAGATTAAAGCCTGTGGTTTCTGTGGCCCCTTTTACCGATTATCTCTCAGAGGGTCTTACGAGAGTTGCTAAGTTGGGCTCAAAGTTTTCGAAAAAAATCCTGCACATCCCCCAAAAAACAGGCTGTTAGCCTCCACAGCCGACAGAGAGATATAGCAATTGGCGACTAAAACCTGTGATGCATCTTCAAAGTCCTTGATACAACAGGGCCACGAGCCATCTGAAAGGGCTTCACGGACCAACTTCTCCCTGAATGTGATAGTGACAAAGTCGACTTCAAGGGGCATGATCTCTCTGGTCCCCTTAACACCCACAGTGCCCTGTAATGCTTTGTTCCCTGCCTACTGAGCTGGTATCAGGCAGAATGGCCTACGGCATACCCCATAAACTCCTCTTCCATCTTAGTCTTGTGTCTGCCACCTTAAAGGCAGTCACTATAGGTGTGTGAGTCATTGTCAACATGAACTGCGATGTTCTCAATGAAGGCAATTCAAAGTGATCATGAGGACTTATTCGTTAACAGTTTCCAGTTGCTGGCGATGTCCAAGGCCATTGAAGACTAAGTCAAAAGTCTTTTCAAGAAGCCCAGCTCTTCCACCATCAATTCCAAAAACAACTATTCCGGTTGTGCCAACTCTAGTGCCTACCTCATTGTAGCCTCCAGTGTGCCCTGCGATGTTTGTACTACCACAAGTGCCTAGTATGCATCCCAGTGGACCTCCAGGGCCTAATAATTTTTCTTAGATAGAAAAGGATCAAGAGCTTCCCTCAGTTCCAGATTCAGCCCCAAGTCAAGTCACAGAACCAGACAAATATACCTCTGACGAAGTGGGGGCAAAGATATTCCACACTCGGTCGGGCACTACATGACAGAATGCTAGGAATTCGGAAATATTGGGGTGTGGCTACTCTGGAGGAATCAGGTGTCCTCTCAGAGGTGCTTTCACTTAAGGCTGCTAAAAAAAGATTAGCCAGCCAAACCTCACATGCACCCTCCCACCCACCACTACAAGAATCGAGGTATAGATCAAGTAGATAGCGCTGGACATTCCAGAAGCATCTGGACATCATAACTACACAGATAGGCAGATTGGATCTGAGCACAGATATGAGGAGGGTAGTCTGCACACACTCAACCAAGTTCACACAAGTGGTGCATGCTGCGCTCAGTTTGCAAGTGATCGGCGCTTGCACCACTAACAGAATCAGGTCTGAAAACCACACTCTGGATGTCCAGCAAATTGCTACAAGGTCCATCGTACATTGCCTGGATGCTCGAAGCCAATTGATCACATTGTGAAAGAATGGAGCCAGTGGAAACACGTAAGATTGCATTTGGCTCTATCCTATCTGGAAGGCATCTCTTAAGGAACCCTCTTGCTGGCCCTCCGAGGTTGTGAAGCAGGGCATTTTAAATTGAACTCTGTGGCGATCAAGTCAACCTCTGGGAAACCCCAAAGACTGGAAACGACTTATATAGTCTGCGGGCAAAGCTTGCATTTGCAGCTGGCTTCCCTGAACCTGTGAGCCATTGCATTGCACGCTAGGGGATGTGAGTCACCCTGAGCATTATCCCCTGGGTGAACATCTTCTCCCAGAGGACAATATCCAGCAGAACTCGTGCAGGGATCTGGTCCCCTTTGCTTATCGATATAAAACGTAGACTTTATGCCGTCCAATAGGATCAACACGACACGGCCCTGACGAGTGGTAGCAAAAAACAGAGTGTCAGTAATATGGATTTGAACTCCAGAAAATGTATGTGTCTTGTTCTGTTGGATGCTGACCATATGCCGTGCGCTGAATGTGTCTCAAGTGTCACCCTCTAGAGACGTGTCTGCTGTCACTGTCACCAAGTGGAGAGCCATAAACAGAAGTGCTCTGCTCTTCAGGTTGCTCCCAGAGCAGGTAATCTCTCCATGAGAGAAGAATATACACCCTGTCTAACTGGGACCCTTCCTCCTGATCCCAAGTCCCTGCCAAACTATTAATATAATTATTATTATGATTATTATTATTATTAATATTTACTGTGAAGTGCTGCCTGCTCATGGGCTTCAGGGCTCACAATGGAGCTGGAAGTCAGACATTTTGATCCTGGCCTTCAGAACTGTGCAAATGCATGTCCAAGGGTCAAATATCAGGGATTCTTCTCTGAAAAGCCATGATCCCGAACCAAATCAGCTGCTTATTCAATAGCACACTTTATCCAGCAGCATGGTTGTACGAGAGCATGCTACAGGGTAAAGCAGGGCAAAGGAAAACATTTTCCAGTCCGGTATCATGGATGCTTAAAGTTTTCCAAAGAATCTCTTTGCTATCTATAAAACTGTGAGAACCAATACATAACCAAAACCCTGTGTGTTCATTGTCTGACCATTTCAATGATCTGGTGGCATTTTTCAGCAACAGCAACAGTTCCTTAACGGCAATGATTTTCAAGGTATGGCAAACTTTGATCAAACTAATAGTCCTACGTCCTGTCCCCTTTCCTACATACTTGTGGGACATTCCGTCCTTCGGGACGGGACCAGAGCACTTTAATAAAAAGCATCAAAATTGGACATTTTCTGTCCTTCTTCACTTTTTATGCGGGGTACCGCACGCGGCTGGGGTACCGCACGTGGCTGTAACCACATCCTCCTGAGCTCTGCCCCACGGATCACCCTTCAGTCCTTTTCTCCGCGCGGTCAGGACTGGATGCACTTGCATCTTCGGGAGTTTTTTTGTTCCCGTTGTCCTTCTCTCCTGCTCCGGTTCTGCGGTCGCGTAATCCTCCGTCTATGCCGGAACGTCTGGGATGTGTCTCCTGTTTTTCATGTGAACGTCGCTTTGCTAGAGCGGATCCCCATTCTCTCTGCTTGGAGTGTCTTGGGCCGGACCACCGCTGGGATTCGTGCTTCTACTGCGATTCCCTCTCTGTCCGGGCACTCCAGCGCCGATTTCTTCGGTGGGAGGACATTCATCTTCACATCTTCAGCTTTTCATCGACGAATGGAAGAGACGCCCGGTAATTTCCTTACTTTTTAGGGTGCTCCTTTCCGGGGTCTTCTCGGTCCAGGATTTCTCCTGAGGTGCCTCACAGGCCTAATAGACGTACTAGAGTTTCCTCCAAGGGTTCCCATGACGGACCTGCCAAGACCGGAAACACGTTCTGAGGTTCACCTGTCGGGTGCTAAATGTTGGCCCAGTTTGAGGCTTTGGACAGCGGGGTTCGCTCTGAGATCTCAGTTTCTGGAGCTTTCCACACAGACACCGGGGTACGCCATGAGGCCTCCATTTCTGGAGCTTTCTGTACCAAGCCACGGCTTGAGGCCCCTCACAAGAGAGCTATACATACCGGGATGAATCCTGAGGTTCCTCTTCTTGAGGCTAAGATCTCTACCGACAAAACTGAGAGACCTGCTCCTAAGGTCTTGTCTGTAAGGGTCATATCTCAGTTTTCCCATGCTCATCGCGGTGATACCGGTTCTGCTGAGGATCCTCCCTTGGAGGCTAATGTTGGGGCCACCTCCTAGATGTCAAGCAAACATCCGAGACCCCCCAGTACAGGCTCGACCGAGGATCTTAGTGTGAAGGCTAAAATGTTGCTTAAGTCCCCTGACTCTTCAGCCATCGACAAAATGGCGGCCCACCCCTCATGGGGGCCATTTTGGATTCTTCCATTACACCTACGTTCCCGACGGCGGGTGCTGGGTATCTTAATTTTGGGGCTGAGCAGCCTTTTTCCCCTCAGGTGGAATGTAAAAATCTGTTCTGCTCTTCTTATGACTGGCGTACTCAGATGCCGCTGCCGCATACCGTCTCTCTTCCTCCTACTTCTGCTGCACTGGTCTGTGCGGATCCGATCAGTGGAGGGCCTTCCTGGCAACCATCCTCATTGCGTTCGTGGGAATATGCCCCATATTAGAGGCCTCTGTCTACTCCAGTGCCTAAACCTTCATCGGAGGATGTATTTTTCGGGAAATTCCAGAGGCTCATGCATTCAGACCCTATGAAAGAGTACTTTAAGGGTCTTTTCAAAGAAATCTACCCTAAACCTCCGGCTGCACCTTTATTCCGGCAGCTCCAGCGGCGCCTGTGGTGGTACCACCTCTTCCTACCAGTCTGCCACCAGCGCTTCATCTTCTACACCCGCTGTCTCCCGTAGAGAAGACAACGGTAGAACGGGAAAGCACTTTGAAACCTTTGGCGGCACTGCCGCCTGTTCCCAATTCGCTGGATGACTCTCAAGCAGATCAGGATAGCTATGAGCAGCCCCGCTCTGTCAGAGCATTCCATAACTGGGTTCTGGATATGATGGCCCTCCTTGACATTCCAGTACTGAGGCCCCTGTTCTGCAGCATACCAGCCTGTTCCTCCAGAAGCACGTTTTGATTGAGGCCTGTAAAGTCTGGAATAAGCCCCACACTGGGCTGCATATCAATAAAAGAATTGATGCCCGATACAGGCTTCACACCTCTTAGGAGATAGCCTTGGCATCTTGTCCGCTCCCTTCCTCGATGGTGGTAGCTGCGGCCACGCTTCAATTCAATCCGGCCTCTGCGACCTCTACTGCTGCGGTTCAGATTCTCTCCAAGGAGGCCAAAATTCTGGACTCCTTGGGCAAAAAAGTCTTTGCCAACTCAGCACTGCAACTTCGGCAAGCAAATACCAAGCTGATCCTGGCGGCAGCTAATATGAATCTGTGGAAGGAGTTGGCTGATTTCCAGGAGTGCATTCCTACGTATAGGTTAGACGACTTCAAGGCCGGTTTGTCGAATGCTAGGGTGTTGGCACAGGATATCCTGGAGGCTGTGGCATACCATGTGGATACTTCAGCTCGAGGCCTGATGGTGGGAATTGACACCTCCCGCCAGGCGTGGCTGCATGCAACAAAGTTTTCAAAGGAGGTACAAGATAAAGTTCTGGACCTTCCCTTCGACGGAAAGGAGTTGTTTCATTCTTCTACGGATGACGAACTCACAGAGACGAAGGCGAGTACCCAAACCGCCAAATCCTTGTCAGTCCTGCCAAAGATCCCAACTAAGGCCCCTTATACTCAGAGGTCGGGGTCTCAGTCTTGATCCTTCTCTGGCTTCAAAGGGTTTCAGAACTGACCCTCCGGTTGATGGCACCTGTCAAAAACAACAACATGGTCGTTTTTCTCTCGGCATTCAGCCTCCTCTCCAGGAGCAGGTAGTCTCCCTGCCGACAAATCTGCAAAATTATATTTTTTGTCGGTCACACGAGACTCCGGTGGGAGGACGAATCACATCTCATCTGGAGGCGTGGCAGACGGTGGGTTTTGTCCATCGCTGGGGCGGCCTTTCGCTTGCCCCTCCCCCTAACCCACCCTTCAATTCTCCTTTCCAACAGATCCGGACACCCTCCCTCAGAGCCGAGATTCAGAAGCTTCTAGACCTCAGGGCAGTGGAACCTGTCCCCCTCGGGGAGCAAGGTGAGGGCTTCTACTCTCGACTGTTCATGGTGCCCAAACCCAAGCAGGCTGGCCTGTGCACCATCCTTGACCTTTCCCAGTTCAATCTTTCTCTTCCCCAAGAGAAAATTCCTGATGATCCCACCCTGCCAAATAAAGTCCTCTCTTCGGAAGGGCGACTGGCTCAGTGTTTTGGACCTTCAGTACGCGTGTATGCACATCCTGATATGGAGGCCGCATTGAAAGTATCTGCGATTCTCCCTGGGAGGGGAGCATTTGCAGTTCAGTATAATAATAATAATAATAATAATAATAATATTATAATATATAATGCTCCCGTTTGGTCTCAGCTCGGCGCTGCGCGTCTTTATGAAGATGATGCCGGTCATCGCAGCTTTCCTTCGGCTACAGGGCGTTCATTTATATCCGTATTTGACGATTGGCTCCTACGCAGCCCTTGTCCACAGACGGCATTAAGCAATCTCCAGTCCCTCCTTCAGCTCCTGTGCCACCTCAGGCTTTCGGTGAACTGGCGGAAATCTTCCATGACGGTCTCCCAAGACGAGATCTTCCTGGGTTTTCGTTGGAACATGATCAACTCCAGAGTGTATTTGATGGTGGACAGGATTGCAGATCTATTCGCCACGTGTCATCGATTCATACAGTCAGAGCACATGATGGCCTGGTGGTTCCAGAGACTTCTCGGCCTCATGGCCTTGTGCATACTGGCTCTTCTCCTTGCGCGGCTCAAAATGAGGCTTACGCAACTAGTTCTTCAGAATTCTTAGTGTCAGGCTTCGGGACCGGATTCCAAGATGATACCAGTTCCTTCCTCCATGATGGCGGACCTTCTATGGTGCTCCTCGACCAGCAATCTTATGGTGGGGGCCTCCTTTCACGGGCTCCTCTCCCTCCTAGGGTGAGGAGCAACTCTGGATCATCTCCAGGTTTTCGATCCATGGACACTGCAGGTCATTCAGTTTCATGTAAATTATTTGGAACTCCTGGCTGTTTTTCTGACACTGAAAGCGTTCCAACCATCCATCACGAACCGGGTATCCATGTTTTACATCAACAAGCAGGGTGGTACCAAGTCACCACCTCTTGTGGACAATGCCATTCAGATGTGGGAATGGGCCATCCAGCACAGCATTTGGCTGCTAGCGGAACACATTCCGGGGCAACTCAACATGACTGCAGACTCACTCAGCCGGCAGACAGCAGCCAGTTACTAGTGGGAACTGAACATGAAAGTCCTCTCCAATATCTTTAGCCAATGGGGCACCCCAGAAGTGGACCTTTTTGTGACTGCCACAAACAGGAAACTTCCTCTTTATGCATCCAGGAACAGTCTCGGGGCCTCCACTCTGGGGATGCTCTTGAGATCCCGTGGCACAACATGAAGCCATTTGCCTTCCCGCTTCTTCCTCTGATTCATCGGTCACTCTGCAATGCATCAAATTGCACTCTCCTGTTCATAGCTCTTTGGTGGCCAGCCAGATTCTGTTTTTGGAACTTCAGCATCTGTCGATTTGTCCTCTGATCAGACTGCCGTTGATTCCCAAACTGCGTCACCAGTGCGATCAGCAGATGTGGCACCCCTCCCCACAATCATTCAGCTTGGCGGCCTAGTGCCTGAATTCGAATCCCAAGCGTAGTTTTACCTGTCTGAAGACAATATGCGCATTATCCAAGCGGCCAGAAAGCCTTCTACGAGGTCTCAGCATAGGAGCAAGTGGCTCTGTTTTTGTCACTGGTGTTTAGATAAGCAATTAGACCCCAGACATGCTACGATTGACACTGTACATTCGTTCATTTCTCACCTGGCTGCTTTGGCATTCATGTCTTATCCTGTAGGATTTACTTGTCGGCTACTGCCGCCTAGCTGTTCGCTGACGCTTGTTACTTTTCTTTGACAAACCCAGTCATTAAAAGGTATTTCGCAGGTTTGTTACATCTTTTTCCACCTGTGCGCAATCCTCACCCAAAGTGGGATTTAAATGTGGTTTTGACCGCCTTATGCCATAAACCATTTGAGTCTATGGCTACAATGGATCTGAAGTACCTTTCATGGAAGGCGGCATTTCTGATGGAGTGACTTTGTCAAGGCGAGTAAGCGAGCTTCAAGCTTTGTCTGTGGAACACCCGTTCCTCAACTTCCATAAGGATAAGGTTGTGCTGTGCACTCATCCTTCTTTCCTTCCAAAAGTAGTGACAGATTTTCATTTGAATCAATCTATATCGTTACCTGTCTTTTTTCCCAACCCGGCCTCAGATGCCGAGACAGTATTACACAATTTAGATGTCAGATGAGCTCTGAAGTTTTATCTGGACATAACAACTGAACTCAGGGGCTCCCTCCAACTCTTTGTTATGTTCGGAGACCCGAAAGGGAAACCCGCTTCAAAAGCTACTATCTCCCGATGGATTGACTCCTGTATCTCAGAGGCCTATACCATTCAGGGCATTCAGGGCAACAAGCAAACCCAAGGCACACTTAAACAAATGGTTCACGCCAGAACTCAAAGCCTTACGCCTAACAAAAAGAAAATGTGAATTGGATTGGAAATTATGTCCAACTGAGGAGAATAAGGCTAATCTAACCAATATTTCTCGGCACTATAAAAACGAAATCTGCCTGGCAATGCGTAATTCCTACAATGATCGCATCGCTAACTCTATTTCAAGTATGAAGGAACTCTTCTCTATTCTGAAAGAACTTGAGTCTCCCATTGCCACACCAGATACCTGTATTAAGGATCAGACCTGGTGCGCAGATATCCAAAATGCCTTAGCAAATAAAATAACCATGCTGCAAAACAAAATCCAACTAAAAAAACAATCTTTAAACCTCCCAAATAAGCCGCCGCTTAATGACACCATTAACCAACCCACCAATAAATTCTGCTTCACAAAAACCACTACTGTAGAGGTAGAGAAAATTATCCTCTCTCTCAAACCTTCTAATTGCAAAGGTGATATCTGCCCAGCTCAAATAATAAAAGACGCAGCCAGAGACTTATCACCCTTCATCTCCAAACTTTTTAATGCCTCCTTCGCTACAGGTAACATCCCGGCTAATCTAAAACAATCATGGGTGCTCCCGCTTCTCAAGAAGCAGACCTTAGACCCCTTCATCCCCACCAACTACCGGCCCATTACTACGGTACCTTTCTTACTGAAGATACTAGACAAAGTTGCTTATACACAAATTCAAAGACACATTACACAAACTATTGGGAGCTAGACAATCCGGCTTCCGCCCACTTCATGGAACTGAAACTGCCCTCATTGATCTAAAGACCCAAATAGATGAATTGAGAGATCAAGGCAAGACAGCACTCCTCCTTCTACTTGATCTCTCAGCTGCTTTTGATCTCGTGGACCACAAGGTCCTCTGCAGACACTTGGACTCTGCAGCCCACTTTTCCACCCATGCCATCAAATGGATTGAATCATTCTTGAGTGAGAGAACAATGAGAGTTTTCTGCCCTTCAGCAGCAGCGGACCCCACGCCAATTACATGTGGAGTCCCTCAAGGCTCTTGCGTCTCACCAACTTTGTACAACATATTCACCAAACCACTCTTCGATGATCTAGACCTTCTAGGTATCACCTACACTAATTATGCAGATGATACACAGATTCTCCTCCCGCTTTCTGGGGATCACAGCGAGGACAGGGAGTTGGTGAATAAGGTGTATCTCATTATTCAGGCATGGATGGCATCCCATGGCCTCTGCCTGAATGATGATAAGACAGAGCTGATTATCCTGGGTACGCAGGCCAATACAACAAGCTAGGCACAAACTATTCCATGTTCAACATAGACGGTAATAGTATCAAGGTCTCCAGGGAAGTAAAAACACTAGGTTTTTATCTTGATTCTACCATGTGTTTCACCAAACAGGTTAACTCTTTAGCTTCCACCACGGCATACACCTGTAAATTAATAAGAGCTGGCAAGCCCTTCCTATCCAATGATAGTTGTATGATCCTGGCGAGAGCCCTAATACTATCCCGACTTGACTACTGCAATGCCCTCTACAGCGGTGCCAACAAAGCTATCACCAAACGGTCACAAATGTTTCAAAATAATGCCTTAAGAGCTGCTCTTGGCATAAATAAAAGGGAACATATCTCCTCCATTAGACATCAATATAAATGGCTCTCTACTGACAATAAAATCCACTTAAAAATGATCTCCCTGACACAAAGCTCTCAATAATGCTGCTCCCAGTTACTTGATGGATAAAATAAAAATAAAAACCTCTAGTAGACTGACAAGATCCTTCAACTCCAACTGCTTGATAGTACCCATATTTAAACTTGCCAAAATTGGCGGTATTATTTTCCCAGTGCTAGCTGCTAAATGGTGGAATGCCTTGCCACACAACCTGAGGTCAGACCAACCCTTTTCATACTTCAGAAAGAATCTTATTAAACACATCAATGCCAATATTGCGTAATGCACCGTTAGATACCTCAAGTATGCTAGTATATCTGGATTGTATATATGTATCATTAGATTTATACCATAAATGTAAATAATTATATTAACACTATATATAATTTACTACTTCGTCTGATACTAATGCCATCAACTGACCAGATCTGCATTATTGTTAAGTATGTACCATACTTTATCTCCTATCATTGTAAATTATGTAACACTGTAATTCCCTGTAACTTTGTAAGCTTTGCATATTGTCTCTGCTGCGCCCGGTTACCCTTGGGTCTGGCGCGCATTACAAACAAAACAAAAAAACAAACAAACAAACAAACAAACCTCCGAAGGGCATTCATGCCCATCTTGTATGTGGCAAAGCGGCTGCTGTTGCCTTCCAAAAATATGTTCCCTGGGAGACAATTGCCAAGGCGGCTACGTGGGCCTCCGCAACAGCTTTTTGTAAGCATTACTGCTTGGACCTGAGCTCCAGGGCCGATGCTCAATTCGGTCAGGCTGATCTTAAAAACCTTTTTCAGTAATGAGTTTCCATCCACCCATATTACCTGTGAGGAGTGCTTTGGCATCTCCCACAAGTATGGAGGGAAGGGGACGGGGCGTATGAGTATAACAAAGTTACTCACCATAGTGACTACCTTACTCCTAGTCCATAGTCCCCTTTCCTCCATACAACCACCGGCCGTCCCTTCTAATAAGTATCCTCTATTATTGCTTAAATGGTCACAGACATGGCGATAGAAATGGACTGAAGGGCGATGCGCGGGGCGTAGCACAGGAGGCCGGGGTTAGGGCGGCGTGTGGTATCCCATGTAAAAAGAGAAGAAGGACAACCATTTTGATGATTTTTATCAAAAGTGCTCCGGTCCTGTCCCGAAGGACTGAATGTCCCACAAGTATGGAGGAAAGGGGACTATGGACTAGGAGTAAGGTAGTCACTATGGTGGGTAACTTTGTTATTCTTGCGAAGCCTTCAGATGATCTGCCTAAAGAGGGGCTCAGCCTCATTTAAAGCCTGCCTTAATGAACCAATCTTGGGTCCCCACCAACAATCACCTGTATGGGTGAGGTTGTAAACAGAGTGCTTTGCAACAGAAAGGGTAAAGGGGTGAAAACGTAATACTAGGTCCAACCCATCTTCCTATCTATTGTGGATCAAAGGGTCTCTCTCTCTCTCGCTAATGGAACTCTCTGTGGTTCCTGATTAAAGCATCAGGTCGCCTTTGATGTAACAAACAATAGTGGTGCCCCTATGTGCGAGCGTGAGTGGGGGCGGGTAATACTTCTTAAACAGAACCAAAAGAGGTACCCACGCTATGGACAGTCCTAAGTTCTGTCAGTTGTTAAGGTTAAATCTCCATGCTAATGCAAGGGATGTGCTTTCGAAGAAAGTCACGAAGGGCAAACCAAGGAAAAGTCTAAAGAGTACAGACAATAGATTTATTATTCAGAACACATTTTTGTTGTTCAAATTTTTTACAAAAGTAAAATGAAGGAATTGAAAGCAAAAGAAGACATAAAACATAACATTCATCATATATACATAAATTTACAAGAGACCGATGTATTCATTAAAGAGCATTTTGGATAGTTTTAAATGACTTGGAATGCTGAAACTATCCTTGCAGTATGCAAAGTTATTCCTACAACATAAATACTACCAGGGTGTATTAAAAATTACCCTGGTAGGTAAAAAGAGAGATTGTTCATTCAACTAAGTTAGTGTGGTTATCTGCCAGCGTGTAGGAAAGAACATAGACTTGATCCCGGAATACTTCCAATCGAGAAGGGAACAAAACACATGGATAACACGTTTCGGCGTGCCAAACGGGCATCAATAGTAAGGGCCTTCCTCAGGGCAGGAATTATGTGGTATGGTAGTTTCACCCTAAAGGGGGCAGAAAGAAATGGGACATGTTTTATACACATAGTACTCTGTTAGACAACTTCTAAGGAATATCTGAGTTTGTGGACTGCTGTCACGGATGCACGGATCACTTACCCTGAAGTCACATTAAGAACAGGGGGGAATCCATAGGGCTGATTTCCCAGTGTATTAGAATTCTTGCACTGTAACTCGGTTCAGCCAATTTGAAAAAGAA